>NC_052160.1:140664838-141264838 GCF_902713615.1 Scyliorhinus canicula
CCAGCCCTCTCCCTCACCCCCCAGCCCCTCTCCCTCACCCCCAGCCCCTCTCCCTCATCCCAGCCACTCCCCCTCACTCACCCCAGCCCCCGCACCCCCTGCCCCTCTCCCTCACCCCAGCCCCTCCCCCTCACTCACCCCAGCCCCCGCACCCCTCTGCCCCTCTCCCTCACCCCCAGCCCTTCTCCCTCACCCCCAGTCCCTCTCCCTCACACCCAGGCCCTCCCCATCACTCACCCCAGCCCCCGCACCCCCAGCCCCTCTGACCCAGCCCCTCCCCCTCACTCACCCCAGCCTCCGCACCCCCAGCCTCTCTCCCTCACCCCCAGCCCCTCTCCCTCACTCCCAGGCCCTCCCCATCACCCCAGCTCCTCCCCCTCATCCCCAGCCACACCCCCTCACCCCCAGCCACACACCCTCACCATCCCAGCCCTCCCCCTTGACCTACCCTGGCCCCTCACCCACCCTCACCCCTCACCCGTGCCACCCCTCCCCCTCACCCACTCAAGCCTCTCTCCAACCCCACCCTCGTCCCTCACTCACGCGACCAGCACCAACCCCACCCTCACTCCATGCCCCCCGCCGCGTTGAATTCCCTTTCCCCAGCTTCAGCCTCTCACACCTCCCACCCCCCCCCCCCCCCCCCCCCCCCCCCCCCACCCTCTGCGGCTGGATCCTGAACTTACTAAACCACAGGCCACAATCAGTAAGGATAGGCAACAACACCTCCTCCACGATCATCCTCAACACAGGTGCCCCACAAGGCTGTGTCCTCAGCCCCCGACTATACACTTTGCACACCTATAACTGTGTGGCCAAATTCCTCTCCAAATCGATTTTCAAATTTGCTGATGACACCACTGTAGTGGGGCGGATTTTAAACAATGACGAGACAGAGTACAGGAATGAGATAGAGGATCTGGTGAACTGGTGCAATGACAATAATCTCTCCCTCAATGTCAACAAAACGAAGGAGATTGTCATCGACTTTAGGAAGCGTAATGGAGAACATGCCCCTGTCTACATCAATGGGAACGAAGTAGAAAGGGTCGAGAGCTTAGAGATTTTAGGTGTCCAGATTACCAACAACCTGTCCTGGTCCCCCCATGCTGACACTATAGTCAAGAAAGCCCACCAACAACTCTACTTTCTCAGAAGCCTAAGGAAATTTGGCATGTTACCTACGACTCTCACCAACTTCTACAGATACACCATAGAAAGCATTCTTTCTGGTTGTATCACAGCTTGGTATGGATCCTGCTCTGCCCAAGACCGCAGGAAATTGCAAAAGGTCATGAATGTAGCATATAGGCACCAACGATATAGGTAAAAAACAGGATGAGGTCCTACAATCAGAATTTAGGGAGTTAGGAGCTAAGTTAAAAAGTAGGACCACAAAGGTAGTAATCTCAGGATTGCTACCAGTGCCACGAGACAGTCAGAGTAGAAATTCAAGAATAGTCAGAATGAATACGTGGCTTGAGAGATGGTGCAGGAGGGAGGGGTTCAGATTTTTGGGACATTGGAACCGGTTCTGGGGGTGGTGGGACCATTACAAATCGGATGGTCTACACCTGGGCAGGACTGGAACCAATGACCTAGGGGGTGCTTTTGCTAACACTGTTGGGGAGGTTTTAAACTAATGTGGCAGGGGGATGGGAACCAGATTAGGAAGTTAGAGGTCAGTAAAGAGGCAGCAACTAAAGCCAGTAAGGTACCAGATAATAAACTCAATGTGACGAAGGGGAAGAGTCGACAGGGAAGCGATGATGAACGCAAAGGGACAGGCGGTCTGAGGTGCATTTGTTTTAATGCAAGAAGTGTACCAGGTAAGGCAGATGGATTTAGGGCTTGGATTAGTACCTGGGAATATGATGTTATTGGTATTACTGAGACTTGTTTTTTTTTAAATTTAGATTATCCAATTATTTTTTCCAATAAAGGGGCAATTTAGCGTGGCCAATCCACCTACTCTGCACATTTTTTTGGGTTGTGGGGGCGAAACCCACGCAGACACGGGGAGAATGTGCAAACTCCACACGGACAGTGACCCAGAGCCGGGATCGAACCTGGGACCTCATTACTGAGACTTGGTTGAGGGAAGGGCAAGACTGGCAACTAAATATCCCAGGGTATAGATGCTTCAGGAGGGATAGAGAGGGAGGTAAAAGGGGTGGAGGAGTTGCATTACTAGTCAGAGATGATATCACAGCTGTGATTAAGGAGGGTACGATGGAGGATTCGAGCACTGAGGCAAATGGATAGAGCTAACAAATAGGAAGGGTGCAGTAACATTGTTGGGACTTTACTACAGGCCTCCCAAAAGCGAGCGTGAAGTAGAGGTACAAATATGTAGACAGATTATAGACAAATGTAGGAGCAATGGGGTGGTTGTGATGGGAGATTTTAACTTCCCCAACATTGAAGGGGCTCATGTAGTGTTGGAGGTGTAGATGGAGCAGAATTTGTAAGGAGCATCCAGGACAGTTTTTTAGAGCAGTATGTAAATAGTCCAACTCGGGAAGGGGCCATACTGGACCTGGTATTGGGGAATGATCCTGGCCAGGTGGTTGAAGTTTCAGTCGGTGATTACTTTGGGAATAGCGATCACAATTCCGTAAATTTTAGAATACTCATGGACAAAGACGAGAGTGGTCCTAAAGGAAGAGTGCTAAATTGGGGAGAGGCCAAGTATAACAAAATTCGGCAGGAGCTAGGGAATGTGGATTGGGAGCAGCTGTTTAAGGGTAAATCCACTTTTGAAATGTGGGAGTCTTTTAAGGAAAGGTTGATTAGAGTGCAGTCAGACATGTCCCTGTGAAAATGAGAGATAGAAATGGCAAGATTAGGGAACCATGGATGACGGGTGGAATTGTGAGACAAGCTAACATGAAAAAGGAAGCATACATAAAATCGAGGCGACTCAAAACTGATGAAGTTTTGGAGGAATATCGGGAAAGTCGGACAAATCTCAAACGCGCAATAAAGAGGGCTAAAAGGAGTCATGAAATATCTTTGGCTAACAGGGTTAAGGAAAATCCCAAAGCCTTTTATTCGTATATAAGGAGCAAGAGGGTAACTAGAGAAAGGATTGGCCCACTCAAAGACAAAAGAGGGAATTTATGCGTGGAGTCAGAGGAAATGAGTGAGATTCTTAATGAGTACTTTGCATCGGTATTCACCAAGGAGAGGGACATGACGGATGTTGAGGCTAGGGATGGATGTTTAAATACTCTAGGTCATGTCGGCATAAGGAAGGGGGAGGTTTTGGGTATTCTAAAAGGCATTTAGGTGGACAAGTCCCCAGGACCGGATGGGATCTATCCCAGGTTACTGAGGCAAACGAGGGACGAAATAGCTGGGGCCTTAACAGATATCTTTGCAGCATCCTTGAGCATGGGTGAGGTCCCGGAGGACTGGAGAATTGCTAATGTTGTCCCTTTGTTTAAGAAGGGTAGCAGCGATAATCCAGGGAATTATAGACCTGTGAGCTTGATGTCAGTGGTAGGCAAACTGTTGGAGAAGATACTGAGGGATAGGATCTATTCACATTTGGAAGAAAATAAACTTGTCAGTGATAGGCAGCATGGTTTTGTGCAGGGAAGGTCATGTCTTACAAACCTAATAGAATTCTTTGAGGAAGTGACAAAGTTAATTGATGAGGAAAGGGCTGTAGATGTCATATACATGGACTTCAGTAAGGCGTTTGATAAAGTTTCCCATGGCAGGTTGATGGAAAAAGTGAAGTCGTATGGGGTTCAGGGTGTACTAGCTAGATGGATAAAGAACTGGCTGGGCAACAGGAGACAGAGAGTAGTGGTGGGAGGGAGTGTCTCAAAATGGAGAAAGGTGACTAGTGGTGTTCCACAGGGATCCGTGCTCGGACCACTGTTGTTTGTGATATACATAAATGATCTGGATGAAGGTATAGGTGGTCTGATAAGCAAGTTTGCAGATGATACTAAGATTGGTGGAGTTGCAGATAGCGAGGAGGACTGTCAGAGAATACAGCAAAATATAGATAGATTGGAGAGTTGGGCAGAGAAATGGCAGATGGAGTTCAATCCAGGCAAATGCGAGGTGATGCATTTTGGAAGACCTAATTCAAGAGCGGACTATATGGTCAATGGAAGAGTCCTGGGGAAAATTGATGTACAGAAAGATCTGGGAGTTCAGGTCCATTGTACCCTGAAGGTGGCAACGCAGGTCGATAGAGTGGTTAAGAAGGCATACAGCATGTTTGCCTTCATCGGACGGGGTATTGAGTACAAGAGTCGGCAGGTCATGTTACAGTTGTATAGGACTTTGGTTAGGCCACATTTGGAATACTGCGTACAGTTCTGGTCGCCACATTACCAGAAGGATGTGGATGCTTTAGAGAGGGTGCAGAGGAGGTTCACCAGGATGTTGCCTGGTATGGAGGGTGCTAGCTATGAAGAAAGGTTGAGTAGATTAGGATTGTTTTAGTTGCAAAGACGGAAGTTGAGGGGGGACCTGATTGAGCTCTACAAAATTATGAGAGGTATGGACAGGGTGGATAGCAACAAGCTTTTTCCAAGAGTGGGGGTGTCAATTACAAAGGGTCACAATTTCAAGGTGAGAGGGGGAAAGTTTAAGGGAGATGTGCGTGGAAAGTTTTTTACACAGAGGGTGGTGGGTGCCTGGAACGCTTTGCCAGCGGAGGAGGTAGAGGCGGTAGCATCATTTAAGATGCATCTGGACAGATATATGAACGGGCGGGGAACAGAGGGAAGTAGATCCTTGGAAAATAGGCGACAGGTTTAGATAAAGGATCTGGAAGGGCCGAAGGGCCTGTTCCTGTGCTGTAATTTTCTTCTTTGTTTCTTCCTCTTCTTATGGCCCAATCCAACACGCAAACTAGCCTCCCATCCATTGACTTTATCTATAATTCCCGCTGCCTCAGAAAGGCAGCCGGCATAATTAAGGACTCAACGCACCCCGGGACATACTCTCTTCCACCTTCTTCCGTCAGGAAAAAGATACCAAAGTTTGAGGTCACATACCAACCGACTCAAGAACAGCTTCTTCCCTACTGCCATCAGACTTTTGAATGGACCTAGCTTGTATTAAGTTGATCTTTTCTCTACACCTTGCTATAACTGTAACATTATATTCTGCAGTCTCTCCTTCCTTCCCTATGTACGGTATGCATTGTGTGTGCAGCATGCAAGAAACAATACTTTTCACTGTATAGTAATACATGTGACAATAAATCAAATCAAATCACTGGTTTGGCCTCAGCTAGAGAATTGCATCCAATTCTGGGAGCCACACTTTAGGGAGGATGATGAAGGCATTTGAGAGGGTGTAGAAAAGATTCGCGAGAACGCTTCCAGAGATGAGGAACTTCAGTTGCATAGATAGATTGGAGAGGTCGGGTCTGTTTTCCCTTGGGGAAGGCTGAGAGGGGATTTAATCGAGGTTTTCAATATTACAGGGTCTGGACAGCGTACATAGGAAGAAACTCTCCATTGATGGGAGGATCAAGAAAGATGAAGAATTGGTAAAAGCACAATCACAACAGCAAATGGTTAGGATGTGGAATTCACTCCTCGAGAGTGCCGTGTAGTGGAAGGAGTTCAAATGAGGCTTTGCAAAAGGAATCGGATCATTATCTGAAAAGGAAATATTTGCTGAGCTACGAGGGAAAGGTAGGTGAGTGGACCAGGTGAATTACTCTTTTGGAGAATGGTCTCCTTCTGTGCTTTAATCATTCTATTGTCGACTGTAGCAGGCTTGAGGGGCAAAGGGGTCTCCTCTCCTAATTCTGGTGTTGCTCAGATCGATGTAAAATACTCCGTGACACTATCCAAAGAAGACCAAGTGTGTTGGCCGATAATAATCCCACAATCAGCACGGTAGCGTAGTGGTTAGCACAATTGTTTCACAGCTCCAGGGTCCCAGGTTCGATTCCCGGCTTGGGTCACTGTCTGTGCGGAGTCTGCACGTTCTCCCCGTGTCTGCGTGGGTTTCCTCCGGGTGCTCCGGTTTCCTCCCACAGTCCAAAGATGTGCGGGTTAGATGGATTGGCCATACTAAATTGCCCTTAGTGTCCAAAATTGCCCTTAATGTTGGGTGGGGTTACTGGGTTATGAGGATAGGGTGGAGGTGTGGGCCTGGGTAGGATGCTCTTTCCAGGAGCCGGTGCAGACTCGATGGGCCAAATGGCCTCCTTCTGTACTGTAAATTCTATGAATCGACGTAACAAAAATAGATTATCTGGTTATCACATTGCTGTTTTGTGGAGGGGCAGCACGCTTACCGTAATTAAAACAGCATTTCACACAGTGGCTGTAAAATGTTTTGGGGCATCCGGTAGGCCTTGAGCAGTGCACAGAAATGCAAGTCTTCTTTCCCTTTTGGGTTACCTTTTAGAGAATCACACACACACACACACACACACACAGAATAGGGCCGGGATTCTCCCCTACCCGGCGGGGCGGGGGGTCCCGGCGTAGCGGAGTGGCGAGAACCACTCCGGCGACGGGCCTCCCCAAAGGTGCGGAATTCTCCACACCTTTAGGGGCTAGGCCCGCACCAGAGTGGTTGGCGCTACGCCGACTGGCGCTAAAACCGGCGCCAACGGCCTTTGACGCCCGACGTCGGGGCTGGCCGAAAGGCCTACGCCGGTTCGCGCATGCGCCGGTGCGTCAGCGGCCGCTGCGTCACCAACAGCGCATGCGCAGTAGGGGGGGTGGACCCTGGGGGCCCACTCACGCCGCCAATCCCGCCGCCACCAGAGGTGGTTGAAACCACGTCAGCGGGATTGGCCTGTCAGCGGCGGGACTTTGGCCCATCGCGGGCCGGAGAATCGCAGCGGGGGGCACGCCGATCGGCGCGGGGGGCACGCCAATCGGCGGGGCGTGATTCCCGCCCCCGCCAATTCCCGGGTGGTGGAGAATTCCGGCCACGGCGGGGACGGGATTTACGCCGGCCCAGGGCGATTGCCCGACCCTGCGGGGGGGGTCGGAGAATTCCGCCCTAGGTTTTTGGTATGCTGGCCTGAAAGATGTGGTGATGGGTTGTTGGGGGGTGGGTAGAGGGGGGCCATAAACATAAGGGGTCACAATTTTCTAGATAGAGTGGGAAACTGATACGGCGGGTTGGGAGTTACCCTGTTTGGGAGCTTCAGATTAAGGTCGCCGAGGGCTTAGACTAAAATGCGGAGCTATTCAGGTTAAGTATTGGCTTGATCAAATTTTCAGGCTATTAAAGGGAACTGATTAGGGTAGTTACACTGGTTGAGGAGTCTGGTTCCTATTAGGGTGAGAGAAGTGCCTAACTGTAACTTACATCAAATCTTTCAAAATATTATGTGGAACTGATAGGATAGATTGGGGAGTCTAGAATGGAAAGGGTGGCAGCCATTATCTGAAACTTAAAGCCTTTCATTATCAGATTGTTGTTTGCAGTGCACAAATTGGCGACCACGTTTGCCAACATAACAGTAATGACAACAATGCTAAAGTACTTCACTGGCTGCAAAGCACTTTGGGACGTCCTCACGTTGTGAAAGACACTTTTATGTTAGCCTTCCTGGAGAGGATTGTCCCAAAAGTAAATGATTCATCATCTCTTAGACACTGTCTGTAATTCAGGAGGGAGGGGGGGTGGGGAGAAAAGCACATTCAAACAATGTGATTCCACCACCCCCATCCCTACTCCTTGTATTGGAATGCTTCCTCAGGGTCGTGTCCTAGGCCTTACCACCTTCAGCTGCTTCATTAATGACCTTCTTTCCAACATGTTGTCAGTAATGGGGATGTTCGCTGGTGATTGTTCAGCACCATTCGCGACTCCTCAGACACTGAAGCAGTCCATGTACAAATGCAGCAAGACGTGCACAATATCTAGGCTCAGGCTGACAAGTGGCAAGTAACATTCATGACACACAAGTGCCAGGCAATGACCATCTCCAATGGGAGAGAATCAAACCATCGCCCCATCACACTCAATGGAATTACCATCACTGAATGTTTAGCACAGGGCTAAATCGCAAGCTTCGAAAGCAGGCCAGCAGCACGGTTCAATTCCCATAACAGCCTCCCTAAACAGGCGCCGGAATGTGGCAACTAGGGGCTTTTCACAGTAACTTCATTTGAAGCCTACTTGTGACAATAAGCGATTTTCATTTCATTTCATTTTCATCAACGTCCTGGGGGTGGTGATCACTGATCAGGAACTGAACTGGACTAGTCATATAAATACTGTGGCTACAAGAGCAGATCTGAAGTTATGAATCTTGCAGTGAGTAATTCATCTGATTCCCCAAAGCCTGTCCACCATCTACAAGGCACAAGTCAGGAGTGTGATGGAATACTCCCCACTTGCCTGGATGAGTGCAGCTCCAGCAACACTCAAGAAGCTCAACACCATCCAGGACAAAGCAGCCCACTTGATTGGCACCCCTTCCACATTCATTCACTCCCTCCACCACCGACGCACAGTAGCGGCAGTGTGTACCATCTACAAGATGCACTGCAGGAATTCACCAAGGCTCCTTAGACAGCATCTTCAAACCTACCACCATTACTATCTAGAAGGACAAGAGCAGCAGATAACCTGGGAACCCCACCACCTGGAAGTTCCCCTCCGAGCCACTCACGTTCCTGACTTGGAAATATATTGCCGCTCCTTCGCTGTCGCTGTGTCAAAATCCTGGAACTCTCTCCCTAACAGCACAGTGGTTGTACCTACACAGGGACTGCAGCGGTTGAAGAAGGCAGCAGCTCACCACCACGTTCTCAAGGGCAATTAGGGATGGACAACAAGTGTTGGTCTAGCAAAACCCACATCCCGTTAAAAAAAATTAGTTATAAAATATATATATATTTTTTGCAAATTTAGAGTACCCAATTGTTTTTTTCCAATTAAGGGCAATTTAGCCAGGCCAGTCCACCTACCCTGTACATCTTTCTGGGTTGTGGGGGTGAGACCCACGCAGACATGGGGAGAATGACCCAGAGCCGGGATCAAATCTGGGACCTCGGTGCTGTGAGGTAGCAGTGGAATGATACAGCACAGAAGAGGCCATTCATTCCAACCTGTCTGAGCAGGTTTGTTGAAAGCAAAATTCAATTGAATAGTTCCCCCACCCCAACTCACCCGCTCTTTGAGTGTTACTCTATTCTTAGGATGACTATTGTGTAGATTGCCAACTGTGCCTGAGTCACAGGGTTACGAATTGAGGTCCCACTCCACGTCTTCGACAGTGAAGTCTTGCGGCAGTGCTGCACTGTCAGAGGTTCCACCTTTCAAATAAGATATTAACCCGAGGTCCTGTCTACCTGCTGGGGCACATGTCAAAGATCGTTTGGCGCTATTCCAAATAAGAGCAGAGAGGTTATCTCTGGTGTCCTGGCCAATACCTAGGCCTCAGTCAACACCACAAAATCGGGTCATTAACATATTGCTGTTTGTTGTCATTACAATAGTAACCAATTTTCAAAAAGTACAGTATTTCGTTGCCTGTAAAATGCTTTTGAGACGGTCAAGTGTTTATCCAATATTTCTACCACCCCTTCATGCAGTGCGGAGATCATCCAGAAGTTGCTGCATTTTTTTTCCCCTTATGTCACCTCGGAGATGCAGGAGATGTAGAAAAGCGCTGTTTGACTGGAGGGGGTAGTTGGAGGCGACTAAACCTCCAGAGAGATGGCAGCATGGTAGCATAGTGGTTAGCATCAATGCTTCACAGCTCCAGGGTCCCAGGTTCGGTTCCCGGCTGGGTCACTGTCTGTGCGGAGTCTGCACGTCCTCCCCGTGTGTGCGTGGGTTTCCTCCGGGTGCTCCGGTTTCCTCCCACAGTCCAAAGATGTGCGGGGTTAGGTGGATTGGCCATGCTGGATTGCCCGTAGTGTCCTAAAGAGTGGGGTTGGGGGGGAGTTGTTGGGTTACGGGTATGGGGTGGATGCGTGGATTTGAGTGGGGTGATCATTGCTCGGCACAACATCGAGGGCTGAAGGGCCTGTTCTGTGCTGTACTGTTCTAAAGTTCTTCTAAAGATGTCCAAATGCGGTTAGCACACAACAAAATGCCTGTTCATAATAAAAGCATAAGGAGACACTGGATTTGCCACAGTAATACCAGACAAAAAGTGGTCCTTTATTAAGAAGGGCATAACTAATAGAAATTGAAAACCATTGTTTTTTAAAATAAATTTAGAGTACCCAATTCATTTTTCTTTCCAATTAAGGGGCAATTTAGCATGGCCAAGCCATCTAGTCTGCACATCTTTGGGTTGTGGGGGCTAGACCCACGCAGACATGGGGAGAATGTGCAAACTCCACACGGACAGTGGCCCAGAGCCGGGATCGAACCTGGGACCTCGGCGCCGTGAGGCAGCAGGGCTAACCCACTGCGCCCCCGTGCTGCCCCTGAAAACCATTGTTGTAGCTCGCCCCTTGATGGGATGTTCTCTGAGGGAGGGGTCATGTGACCCACGAGCCCAATCAGGGACGGAGTTGGGAATTCACAGGGATGTGTTGGGACTTGGCCCAGCAGTTGGACCCGAGAGCTATGTATGGAAAGACCGTTTTAAATTTGTGGAAAAAGTCCAATTGCAAGAACAAGTCCAGCCTGCAGGGAAGGAAACAGTCACAATGTCCCTTTTCAGGAAACTAGAGCTGTTCAATCCTGCTGCAGAAGATTGGGTACAGTATGTGGAATGCCTAAAATTATTTTTCTGTGTGAATGAAATAGAGTGGGAGGAGGAGCAGAGAGTAATTTTGTCAACTGCGCGTGGGGCACAGACATACAGTCTGATACAAAGCTGAATGTCCCAGGGTACCCCCAATACCAAAATATTTGTAGAGATCATAGTGCAAAGTGCACTGCCATCCCAAGCCTCAGTAATTTTGCTGAGGGCTTAATTCCACCGGGAGAGCCCCAGGGGAGACCATTGCAGCCTTCGTAGTGAGGCATGTCATAATATCCGCTCATGTATATAATGAGATGCAGACAGGCAGTGATTGACACACAGGATGACCAATGAACACACAACACAGAACAACCAATCACCAGACAGGACACCACACTATAAGGTCCACAGGGCATTAAGACTCTCTCTCTCTCAGGACCCAGCTACTGAGACAGTCAGAGTGCACAAGTTAGTGAGCACTATTACCATGCGGTAGCTGGTAAGCAGGGCCGGCTCAAGGTACCGGCAACTCGGGCAGTCGCCCGGGGCGCCATGTGCTAGGGGGCGCCATGTAGGAGTGCGTGACCGGCATCAGAGACCCAGCGCCGCGTAAAAGACTCGGGTCCTGCGCATGCGCGGTGGCCGCCCTCCCTCAGGCCGCCCCGCACAAACATGGCGGATGGATCCAGGCTCGCCGGTGGTCATTCCAGCCCCCCCCCTCGGCCCCCCCCCCCCCCCCCACCCCCGCCCCCGAAGGGCGCCGAAGTTCAGCTTGCCCGGGACGCCAGCAACCCTAGGGCCGGCGCTGCTGGTAAGTCTGGTCAAGCCAGTAAGAGGTTGTCAGTTGGATTAGTAGAGTGTCAACCCACAGCTGAGCATGTACAGCAGTCCACAGTTAAATAAAACAGTGTTGGATCATCTCCGGTGTCAGACGTTTGTTTCTAGCTTCCCTGCATCCAGTTGCAGTCAACGTCGAACCAACCTGCCTAACACATCAAGGCACAAGAAGGTTACAGAGCATTGCGATTTTGGGACAAGGTGAATGAGATGCCAAGAGATCTTCTGGTATATGGTGTTAACAGTGAAGCCAAACAGAAGTAGCTTTTATCAGAATTGGAAGTAGATTTTAAAAAGGGGTGAGTTCGATCCCGGCCCTGGGTCACTACCCGTGTGGAGTTTGCACATTCTCCCCATATCTGCGTGGGTCTCACCCCCACAACACTAAAATATGTGCAGGCTAGGTGGATTGGCCATGCTAAATTGTCCCTTAATTGGAAAAAAAAGAATTGGCTAGGATGGACCCTGAATGTGCAGAGTATCACAGATATGTCCCCCAAGACACCTGAAGATTTAGGGAAACTGAATGCTTAAGCTGCAGAAAAAAATGACATTTGAGACATAAGTGGAAGGGTAAATGGAGCATGCCTAGCACTATAGATCGAACGGCACAGCACCAATATACCGTTTGGAAGATGCTCCTTAGGCGGAGCGGAAAGCTGTCTATGAATAATGTAAAAGTGGCCCCGATCACAGTGGAGTTATTGGTAAAAGGAAGGGCCTTACGGATGGAAGTGGACTCTAGGGCCTCAGACTCCAGTAGTGGGGGAGCAGAACTACCTGTGCCTTCAAGAAGGGGTCCACCTCTTCAGGTTGAAGAACACTGGGTCTAGGCTGACGACAGAGATGGGGGAGGCCATGAAGATAATATCTACAACAATTTTTTAAAATATAAATTTAGAGTACCCAATTCATTTTTTCCAATTAAGGGGAAATTTAGCGTGGCCAATCCACCTACCCTGCACATCTTTGGGTTGTGAAACCCACGCAAACACGGGGAGAATGTGCAAACCCCACATGGACAGTGACCCAGAGCCGGGATCGAACCTGGCACCTCGAGGCAACAGGACTAACCCACTGGGCCACCGTGCTGCCCTTACTCTAACCAGCTTTTACAGATGCACCATAGAAAGCATCCTATATGGCTGCAGTTGACCCCACTTAAGCCCACGCCTCCACCCAATCCCCGTAACCCCACCCAATCTATTTTGGACACTTTAGCATGGCCAATCCAACTAACCTGCACATCTTTGGACTGTGGAAGGAAACCGGAGCACCCGGAGGAAACCCACGCAGATACGGGGAGAACGTGCAGACTCCGCACAGACAGTGACCCAAGCCGGGAATCGAACCTGGGACCCTGGAGCTGTGAAACAACTGTGCTCACCACTGTGCTACCGTGCTGCCCATGTATATATCTTTTCATATTTAAGGAAATTTGGCAAGTCCACATTAAGTCTTACCAACGTTTATAGATGCACCACAGAAAGCATCCTATCTGGCTGTATCACAGCATGGTATGGCAACTGCTTGGCCCAGGACCGCAAGAAACTTCAGAGAGTCGTGAACACAGCCCAGTCCATCACACAAACCTGCCTCCCATCCATTGACTCCATCTACACCTCCCGCTGCCTGGGGAAAGCGGGCAGCATAATCATAGACCCCTCCCACCCGGCTTTTTTTTTCATAGAATTTACAGTACAGAAGGAGGCCATTCGGCCCATCGAGTCTGCACCGGCTCTTGGAAAGAGCACCCTACTCAGGCCCACACCTCCACCCTATCCCATAACCCAGCAACCCCACCCAACACTAAGGGCAATTTTGGACACTAAGGACAATTTAGCATGGCCAATCCACCTAACCTGCACATCTTTGGACTGTGGGAGGAAACCGGAGCACCCGGAGGAAACCCACGCAGACACGGGGAGAACGTGCAGACTCCGCACAGACAGTGACCCAAGCCGGGAATCGAACCTGGGACCCTGGAGCTGTGAAACAATTGTGCTAGCCACTATGCTACCGTGCTGATTGTGGGATTATTATCGGCCAACACACTTGGTCTTCTTTGGATAGTGTCACGGAGTATTTTACATCGATCTGAGCAACACCAGAATTAGGAGAGGAGACCCCTTTTACTCACTCTTACAACTTCTTCCATCGGTCCGTTATTCCATATTTCCTTTTCTTTTCATGTACTTAATGATCTGTTGAGCTGTTTGCAGAAAAATACTTTTCACTGTACCTCAGTACACGTGACAATAAACAAATCCAATCCAATCCAATATTGTGTGCATGGTGGAACAAGAGAACTTCAGAGGAAATGAAGCCTTACCTGATCAGGAAAGATGAGCTTAGCTGTGAGGATAGCATTGTCCTCTGGGGAACGAGAGTGGTCATCCTCAGAGCATGAAGAGAATTATTACTGTGGTGGCCTGGCATTGACGCTGCAATTGTAAGAGCAGCAAAGCACTGCAATCAGTGTCAATTTCAGCTGAAGTTACCTGTCACAGCTCCGTTACCTCCATGGGAATGGCCAGTTCGATCATGGGTCAGGGTCCACATTGACTATGTGGAGCCATTTATGAACACAGTGATTTTGTTGTTCGTGGACGCCCATTCAAAGTGGATAGAGGAGTTTGAGATGAGATTTTTAAGGCTGGCTTGAGGAACAATGAAACCCTCTGAAAGAGCACCCTCCTCCACCCTATCCCCAAAACCTTGTAATGCCATCTAACCCACACATCTCTTAACACTACAGGGCAATTTAGCATGGCCAATCCACTTAACCGGCACACCTTTGGAGGAAACCAGAGAATCCGGAGGAAACTCAGGAAGACACAGGGAGAAAGTGCCAACTCCACACAGTCACCTTCGGCTGGAATTGAAACCAGGTCCCCGGTGCTGTGAGGCAGCAGTGCTAATCATATTGCCACTGTACCAGCACATCTTTGAATACCAAGTTGACTAGGTTCCTGCTAGGGATCACGCTGCATACTATTGGATCGTGGGTTGAGACCAGGTTAAGCCTGGTGTTCCCAAACATAGCGGGAAGGGTCAAGACAAGACAGGGGGTGCCAGAAGAGGAACCACAATTAATTTAAAAGTGTAAAAGCATTTGAGATAGAGCATCAAGTTTTTTGAAGAACTTTGGTAACGGACCAAATTGGGTTCCAGGAGTTGTGGCCAGCAGTGGTGAGGTTAAAGTACAGGACAGGATTTTAAAGTAGCATGTCGACCACGCATGGGCGAGAACTGCCCTAAGAGCCAGTGCTGGGACCTGATACAATTGTGCCAGCAGGAAGCATTGTGGGTTGCCCGAGGAATGAACTGTTAGATCCACCAGTACCAGGCCAGAGTGTTAATCCCCAGGAAACAGTGGAAACAGAGGAAAGTGAAATGTCAGTAAGTGGAGTAAGGCCGACAGTAACTACCTCAATTGAAGAACCTCGGTCACTGGAGCTACATCGCTCGATGAGAAAGAAGAGGTCACCGGACAGACTGACTTTTTAAAAAATATAAATTTAGAGTACCCAATTATTTTTTTCCAATTAAGGGGCAATTCAGCGTGGCCAAGCCACCTACCCTGCACATCTTTGGGCTGTGGGGGTGAAACCCACGCAGACACGGGGAGAATGTGCAAACTCCACACGGACAGTGACCCAGAGCCGGGATCGAACCTGGGACCTCGGCGCCGTGAGGCTGCAGGGCTAACCCACTGTGCCACTGTGCTGCCCACAGACTGACTTATTGATGGGCAAGTGTGAAAGTGTTCATTATCTTTACTGTTTTGGTAATTGTGTAATTTAATTATTCCCATATGACAAAAGAGACTTAAAAATTTTTTTTAGAGTACCCAATTCATTTTATTGTCTAATTAAGGGGCAAGTTAATGTCGTCAATCCACCTAACCTGCACGGCCGGGATTCTCCGAGCCCGTGCTGGGTCGGAGACTCGCCGGTGACGCGGGAAATTCCCGCCACATCGCTCCGATGCCGGGAAGCAATTCTCCGGAGAATCAGTGCCAATCGCTCCTGCACGGTCAACGCGGGCGCCAGTCGGGGGCCGCGATTCTCTGCGGTCGACCGGCCGAATTCCCGTCGAGTCCCGCCTTGTTCCGACCTGGTACCACCCGGCGGGAGCTCAGACCCGCAGCCGCGGTGGCCGTCCTGGTGGGGGGCAGGGGGGGATCAGACTCCGGGGGGGTGGGGCCTCCACACCGTCCAGGCCCACGATCGGGGGCTACCGATTGGCAGGCGCCTGCGATCTGGAGGGGGCCTACCTCCTTCCACGCGGGCCAGCTGTAGGGCTCCGCCATGTTGCACGGCGCCGCCGCGAGCATGGCCATCACGCGCATGCGCGGACCCACGCCGGCAGTGCAGGGCCACCTTTCGCCGCCGGAGCGGCCGCAGTACTCCGCGCCATGCTGGCCCCCTGAGGACCGCTGAATCACTGGGCCAGGAGGCCCTTTGACGCCGGCGTGCATCACTCTGGTGTTTACGCCGGCATCAACACATGGCCGGGATTTTGGTGAATCCCAGCCCAGATCTTTGGGTTGTGGGGGTGAGACCCACGCAAACAAGGGGAGGATGTGCAAACTCCACATGGACAGTGACCCAGGGCCAGGATCGAACCTGGATCCTCAATGCCGCGATATAAAAAGGGACTTAAAAGGGGAGGGACGTAGCAGCGACCCCCTTTTAGGGATCTTTTCTGAGGGAAGTGTCATGTGACCCACTAGTTCAATCAGGGACGGAGTTAGGAATTCACTGGGACATGTTGGGACTTGTCCCAACAATTGGACCATGAAGCTGAGTATGGAAAGACCGTTTGAAATAGTTGTAATAAATCATTGTGTCTTCTTAAAAAATAAATTTAGAGTACCCAATTATTATTTTCTTCCAATTAAGGGGAAATTTAGCGTGGCCAATCCACCTACCCTAAACATCTTTGGGTTGTGGGGGTGAGACCCACGCAGACACGGGGAGAATGTGCAAACTCCCCACGGACAGTGACCCAGGGCTGGGATTCGAACCCGGGTCCTCAGCGCCGCAGTCCCAGTGCTAACCACTGTGCCACATGCCACCCTATAAATCATTGTGCCTTATAAGTTAATTGGTGGAGCCAATCCTTGAAGTTATTCAACCATAACAGAAATGAAATGAAAAATGAAAATCGCTTATTGTCACGAGTAGGCTTCAATGAAGTTACTGTGAAAAGCCCCTAGTCACCATATTCCCAGCGCCTGTCCGGGGAGGCTGGTACGGGAATCGAACCGTACTGCTGGCCTGCTTTAAAAGCCAGCGATTTAGCCCAGTGAGCTAAACAGGACACTTGTGAAACCAAACATTATCACCAATGTTCTGTGTACATTCCAGTTCCTCTATGCTGCTGAACGTCCTTTTTACATTTTGAAAAGAGAAACAATCAGTTTTCTTTACACTAGACAATAAACAGAAATGGGAAAAATGTCTGTTTAAACGAGCATGTGATAAGCTTCTCGCTGAAGAAGTTTTTTTAATTATAATACACTGTAACCTCTCCAGTCTGGAAATCTATTGTTCAGAAACACCAGTTGTCCGGAGATCTTTAGAGCAGACCAAAGCAACTCCCGGCATCATTTTATTTCAGTACCTTGGGAGCAGCTGCATGGAAAGTACAGTATTTTTTAAAATATAAATTTAGAGTACGCAATTCATTTTTCCAATTAAGGGGCAATTTAGTGTGGCCAATCCACCTAGCCTGCACATCTTTGGGTTGTGGGGGTGAAACCCACGCAGACACGGGGAGGATGTGCAAACTCCACACGGACAGTGACCCAGAGCCGGGATCGAACCTGGGACCTCGGCGCCATGAGGCAGCAGGGCTAACCCACTGCGCCACCGTGCTGCCCGAAAGTACAGTATTTTTATTGCTGCTTTATTGTGTTTCTTCATTGTTTTATGCTTTAGTTAAATATTTATATTGGTGTTTTCCAGTTCACACACTTGTTGTCAGACATTCTGGATTCTACAATGCAGAAAATTCCAAAATCCAGAAATGGCTCGATCCCAAGCATTCCGGACTGGAGAGGCTGTGGTGTAATACATTTTACATCCTGGGAATTTTCTGAAATGCTTCGCAGCCAATTAATTAGAGTCACTGCTGCATTGTCAAAGGCAGGAGCCAATTGCGCACAAGGAAGCTCGATAGGCAGCAGGAGATGGTTAGCCTGTCTCGCAGTAATGTTGGCCGAGGGGTAGATGTTGGCCTGGGGAACTCTCGTGTTCTCCAAAGTGTGTGGGGGAGCATTCCCGTTGCACATTCACGGGCATACGGTTTAAATTAACACCTCTTCCTGAAAAAGATGATCATCTCTCAAAATGAAGTTCTGGGTTTAAACGTCAGGGTGGAGAATGTGCTCAAGCCCCTGGAGTGAAACTTACGACTCAGAACGCCACCGCTTAACCAAACCGAAACTCTGAGCAACTCTACAGTCATGCAATAGGCACCAAAGTATCTGAAGTCTGGA
Source organism: Scyliorhinus canicula (assembly GCF_902713615.1). Classification (NCBI taxonomy): domain Eukaryota; kingdom Metazoa; phylum Chordata; class Chondrichthyes; order Carcharhiniformes; family Scyliorhinidae; genus Scyliorhinus; species Scyliorhinus canicula. The sequence goes on from NC_052160.1 coordinate 140,682,844, forward strand.
GCACGGTTGTGATAGCTGCCAACCTGGCCTGTCCCTTTCAGGATCACTGCTTGAGTATCTCCTATGGTCCACATAAGGAAGCATGTTATTTCCTGATATCAACAAGGAAGCATGTTATTTCCTGATATCAACCGTGCGGTATCTAAACCTTTGCAGCTTTGATGACTGCAGGTTAGAAGAGACAATTAGAAAACGATTGCCTTCCTTTTATTCATTGAGAAAAAACATCTGTAAGCACAGTGATGACTGGAATGTAATGGGATCCAGATTTTTATCCATATCTAACCAGATACTTTAGACTGCAAATATATCTGCCATTCCTAGCACGTGTTTTGGTGGGTTTGTTTGCACCTTGGTTTATTAGACACCCTATCTCAAACATCATGTGCATCCCCCTCCACCCCCACCCCATTTGCACTCCTCCAATTCTTCCCCCTGCAACCCTCCCCACCCACACCTCCCAACACTTTTCTCTACATTTTGGAAAGGTTTCTTAAAGGGGGCACGGTTCCAAAATATCAGCCTTCATCATGTGGTACCTTGCACAAGAGGCCAATCGTCATGCGATAGCCCCAAATGAATTTTAGCAAGCGACTTTAAGGTCAAATAGTACAGCACAGAAAGAGGCCATTCGGCCCACTGTGCCTTTGACAGCTCTTTGGAAGAATCTAGTTTCACCTCCCTTGCTCTTTCCTCACAACACAGCAAACATTTTCCTAGTCAAGAATACACTCAATTCCATTTTGCAAGTTACTATTTAAGAGCAAGATTCTCTGGCCTCCTCGCGTATGCTTCTTGGGAGCAGGAGGCAGCCCACTGTTGGCCGGTGGTGGGATCTTCACGTCCCACCCCTGTCAATCAGATTTCCCGTTGAATCTACCTCACACCTTGGACAATTGAAATGAAATGAAAATCGATTATTGTCACGAGTAGGCTTCAATGAAGTTCCTGTGAAAAGCCCCTAGTCGCCACATTCCGGCACCTGTTCGGGGAGGCTGGTACGGGAATTGAACCGTGCTGCTGGCCTGCTTGGTCTGCTTTCAAAGCCAGCGATATAGCCCTGAGCTAAACAGCCCCAGTCTGTCGGTATTAACAGCCGGATTATCTCGCCCTCGATCCATCTCCAGAATCCATTAACGTGACGCTTTCCAGGTCACGAAAACGTGCTGCATAAAAAGAAAAGTCTCAATGTATACCTGCTTCTTTTACCACAAAGCCATCCCAATCAAGGCTAAACCTGCCCTTGTCAAATGTCCCCACGATTGGCTTTTCCAACAGGCAGCACAGTAGCATAGCGGTTAGTTCTGTTGCTTCACAACTCCAGGGTCCCAGGTTCGATTCCCGGCTTGGGTCACTGTCTGTGCGGAGTCTGCACGTTGTCCCCCTGTCTACGTTGGTTTCCTCCAAAGATGTGCAGGTTAGGTGGATTGGGCATGCTAAATTGCCCTTAGTGTCCAAAAATAATGTTAGGTGCGGTTACAGGGTTAGGGTGAAGGTGTGGGCTTAAGTAGGGTGCCCCTTCCAAAGGCCGGTGCAGACTTGATGGGCTGAATGGCCTCAATCTTGTTATGCTCTTGGCGTAGCATAAGCGGCTTCCTTGATGTTCACTCTGACAAAGGAAGGTTCAGACGTGGAGATAACTTCAACACGTTTATTGAACTATTTACAATTCTATTACTCGGGTTCGACTCTACTGTTAATCCTTCTGTAGCGACTCAGACTGCCAAACCAGTCTGCTACAATCCACGTGGTGGGTGTGATATTGAATCAACTCTGTGTCTGTACTCACTGAGTGTCTCCACTGGAAAGAGGAAGATCATGTGTGTTGTGTCCTTTATATATGGGTTGGTGTAATGCCCCCCTGTTGTAGTGTCACCTCTGTGTGTATCGTGAATGCCCATTGGTCGTGTCCTATCTTACTGACCTATTGGTTGAATGTCTGTGTGTCATGTCTCTGGTGCTCCCTCTAGTGTCTAGCTAGTCTACGTGTACTTACATTAACCCCTTGTGTATCTACAGTGATGCATATCACCACTGCCTCCTTCTGCACTGTAAATTCTATGAGGAGATCCCTGGCCAAATAATGAGGTCCAAGTAATGATGCCAACCTTTGATCACTGCTACCACGCAATTGAGATCAGTAGTTGCAAAACAATCTAGGCATTTGATTTTTCCAAGTCTGCATACTCAAACAATAGGCTGCACATTTACCAATTAAGCCACAGAAAGCAGAGTTTTGAGTGATGGTGGTCATAAACTCTACACAACAGTAAAGCTGCTTTCTGTACTGACTACAGTATAGTCAAGAGCTTTAAAGAGCTGTAAAGACTTTATGGCATTTAGAAAGAGCTTCAAAACATGCTTGACCCAGCAGGTGTAACAGGAAAATAAACGTGGGCGATGCAAATCTCGTCTGAAAAATATGATCCTTTGATGTGCGTTACTTGTAAAAATAAACACTTCCACATGTTCAGCCTTACTCTTAATAACTCCCCTCTATTGACAGATCTGCTCGTCTGAGGACATGAAAATGGGAAATCACGTCACGATTGACAATAATTTAAAGAAATTACCAGATTAAAGTGAAATAAATCAGGTTTGAGATATATCAATGTGTAGTGTTTGGGAGGACGGCACGGTGGCGCAGTGGTTAGCACTGCTGCCTCAGGGCACCGAGGACCCAGGTTCGAATCTCGGTCCAGGGTCACTGTCAGTGTGGAGTTTGCACATTCTCCCCGCGTCTGCGTGGGTCTCACTTTACGAACCATAAAAGATGCACAGGGTGATGGGCCACGCTAAATTGCCCCTTAATGGGACAAAAATAATTGGGCACTCTAAATTTATTTTTAAAAATGTGTAGTATTTGAGAACCGAACTATGAATTATATTTGTGAGCTGTACATTGAAACCTCAATATTTAGCATATTGTTAAAACCCATCAGTCACCGATTTCTGGGTGATTCTCACGATCCTGGCATAAGATTAAAGCTACTTTTACAGCTGGTAACTCCACAGGCCATTGTCCCAGCTGCACAAGGCATTTACTGCACAGAAAAAAAAGACTTAACTTGCTCCCACCTGATGGTAGCGTGGTCTGTTGGTTTCTACTGGTGGTTGTCAATATCATAAACAACAAAAACAGACTGACATTGTTTTTATGCATTAGTTATCCACGCTATAGGAACAATGTGTGTGAATGGCCTGCATTTTATGATTGCACACCAGATATTGCTAATAAATTAGAAGCAAAGTATTGTGGATGCTGGCAATCTCCCAATAAAAACAGAAGATGCTAGAAAAACTCAGGTCTGGCAGCATTTTTGGAGAGAAACAGTTAATATTTCGAGTCCGTGTGATTCTTGTTTTTATTGCTAGTAACTTGGTTACTTGTGCTGAATCCTCGAGATGGGGAACCACCAAGGTGTGAACTTCACTCTGATGAGAAGAGGCAGGGAGTATAAAGTCTTGCGACAACCACACCACAAGTATTGGATATCATTTTTGTCTTATAGAATCAACAATGCCATTCGGTCCATCGAGTCTGCACTGGCCCTTGGAAAGAGCACCCCACTTAAGCCCACGCCGCCAACCAATCCCCGTAACCCCACCCAATCTATTTTGGACACTAAGGGACACTTTAGCATGGCCAATCCACCTAACCTGCACATCATTGGACTGTGGAAGGAAACCGGAGCACCCGGAGGAAACCCACGCAGATACGGGGAGAACATGCAGACTCCGCACAGACAGTGACCCAAGCCGGGAATCGAACCTGGGACCCTGGAGCTGTGAAGCAACTGTGCTCACCACTGTGCTACCGTGCTGCCCATGTATATATCTCTTCATATTTAAGGAAATTTGGCAAGTCCACATTAAGTCTTACCAACTTTTATAGATGCACCATAGAAAGCATCCTATCTGGCTGCATCACAGCCTGGTATGGCAACTGCTTGGCCCAGGACCACAAGAAACTTCAGAGAGTCGTGAACACAGCCCAGTCCATCACACAAACCTGCCTCCCATCTATTGACTCCATCTACACCTCTCGCTGCCTGGGGAAAGTAGGCAGCATAATGAAAGACCCCTCCCACCCGGCTTACTCACTCTTCCGCTTCTTCCATCAGGCAGGAGATACAGAAGTCTGAGAACATGCACGCACAGACTCAAAAACAGCTTCTTCCCCGCTGTTACCAGACTCCCAAACGACCCTCTTATGTACTGACCTCATTAACAACACACCCCTGTATGCTTCATCCGATACCGTTGTTATGTAGTTACATTGTGTACCTCGTGTTTCCCTATTATGTATTTTTTTAAATTTCCTTTTCATTTCATGTACTTAATGATCTGTTGAGGTGCTCGCAGAAAAATACTTTTCACTGCAGCTCGGTACACGTGACAATAAACAAATCCAATCCAATCCAAGAAGGGATAAACTTGCATTGGAACGTTCAGAGGAGATTCAGTAGGCTGATTTCTGTCTTTTGAGGAAGGTTTGAGCAGATTGGGCCTATACCCTATTGGAGTTTAGAATACGGAGGCGATCTTACTGAAACATAAAAGATTGTGAGAAGACTTGATAGGGTAAGGTGCTGAAAGGATGTTCCTTTCCGTGAGGAATCTAGAACCAGAGAGCAGAGTTTGGAAATGAGGGGTTTGTGACTGCAATGAGGAGAATTCTTTTCTTCTGAGGAACGCTGGCTCTGTAATTCCCTTCGACAAGAGAGCTGATGGTTGTTGAATATATTACAGGCAGAATTGGGCAGTTTTTATTAGACAATGGAGTCAAGGGTAACAAAGGCTGGCATGTGGAGTTTTTTAAATTTGTAAATAAATTTAGAGTACCCAATTCATTTTTTCCAATTAAGGGGCAATTTAGCGTGGCCAATCCACCTACCCTGCACATCTTTGGGTTGTGGGGGCAAAACCCACGCAGACATGGGGAGGATGTGCAAACTCCACATGGACAGTGACCCAGAGCCGGGATTGAACCTGGGACCTCGGCGCCGTGAGGCAGAGTGCCAACCACTGCGCCACTGTGCTGCCCTCGGCATGTGAAGTTAAGACCAGAATTTGATCAGCCATGACCTCGCTGAATGATGGAATAGGCTTGAGGAGCCAAATAGCTTACTCCGGCTCTTATGATAAGACAGGGTGAAACCAAGTCTCATTGGATCTGAACATCATACATTCAGTACTACTCCAATACTCTCGAGTATCTTGTACCTCTATAACTCCACAAGTGGAGCACCATCTTTTACTGCTGATGAAGTAAATTGAACAAGCCAATTTTAGCCCATGTTCTAAAATGTTATCCCAGATATTCATTCTCGTAACATAGCAGTAGTAAACGTACAAAAAGAACAAAGATCCTGTGACAGTGGGGAACTGAGGCATCTGGGGTCACAGCAACCTTTCCCCACTCGTGCAGAGTCAGTTATTCTGAGCCAAGACAGTGAGTGGAACACATGGACTGGGTTATCTGGTCGCCAATGGCGAAATCGCATTTGGCGATTGGCCGGAGAATTCACGTTTCCGTCAAAATTGCGGGGGGGGGGGGGGGGGGGCGACGCCGCTTTTCCGATGCTCCACCCCCATCAAAGCAGCGTACGACGCGCACCGTACTCAGGATGTTGCCCGAGGCCCTCCCCCAATGCCCCGCCCCCGACGTTCCCGACGGAGTCGGTCGCGTGCGCTATTCATTGTTGGGAACTCGGTGTGGCGGCTGCGGATTCAGTCCAGCGCCACCACAATCGAGGGTGAGCCGATGCGTGGGCAGGGGGGACTTTGGCAGGGGCTGGTGGCACTGTTGGAGCCGGGGATTGAGAGCCAGCCAAAGACGGGCACTATTTTGAAGGCCGGGTCGGCGGCGCCATGTAGCACTGCGCGACCGCTGCAGGTCGCCGCCACGTGCACGCGTGGCCACAGACTCGGCAATTCTCCAGGCCATATCGACAGCTAGAGCCGGGTGCTCTACCCTGCCTTCCTGCTAGCCCCCAGCCAAACGGAGGGATCGGTGGCCGTTTTGCGCCGAATGTCCCGTCGTACAACGCCAGCATTCCCACACCGGCATCAGCACAGTCTTAGAATCAGCAGAATCCAGCCCCACAACTGTCCTCAGCTTTCCTCGACTGGGTTGGGGGGTAGTGGAAGAGAGAATAAATGATTCCAGTCTTGATTACCATAACCTCCTCCAGCCATACAACCTCAGAGGTCTACAGAACTCCAATTCCGGCCTCTTGTGCATTCCCCACCTCCTTCGACTTACCATCAACAACAATGGCATGGTGGCAAAGTGGTTAGCACTGCTGCCTCACAGCACCAGGGACCAGGTTCAATTCCGGCCTCGGGTGACTGTCTGTGTCGAGGTCGCACTTTCTCTTCTTGTGTGCGTGGGTTTCCTCCGGGTGCTCTGGTTTCCTCCCACAGTCCAAAGATGTGCAGGTTGGGTGGATTGGCCATGCTAAATTGCCCCTTAGTATCAAAAACGTTTGGTGGGGTGACTGGATTATGGTATAGGGTTGAGGGCGTGGGTCTAGGTAGGGTGCTCTTTCCAAGGGTCGGTGCAGAGTCAATGGGCCGAATGGCTTCCTTCTGTAGAGATTCTATGATTCAGCTGTCTCGCAACAAGTAATGGAATTCTATCTTTAAACCTTTAACCCACCTTTCTATGATGTTAAAATCTAACTCTTTGCCCTTGCTTTGGGTGACCTATTTGATTTGTTGGTAAGATGTCATTGTTGTCTTATTATGCACGTGAAGCATCTTTGAGCATTTTACTCCTTTAAAAGAGGATATATAAAAATGCAGATTCTAGGGCAGCACGGTGGCACAGTGGATAGCACTGGGACTGCGGCGCTGAGGACCCGGGCTCCAATCTTGGCTCTGGGTCACTGTCCATGTGGAGTTTGCACATTCTCCCCGTGTCTGCGCGGGTTTCACCCCGAGAACCCAAAGATGTGCTGGTTAGGTGGATTGGCCACGCTGAATTGCCCACTTAATTGGAAAAAAAATAATTGCATACTCTAAATTTAAAAAAAATGCAGATTCTTGAGTCCGCTTGGGGTGATGCCCTCCACTGCCAAATAACCATGACAACATCCCATCTAGGCTGTCACTTGACATAGGACTTAGGAGCAGGAGTAGCCCATTCAGCCCTTTGAGCCTGCTCCATAAGACCATAAGACATAGGAGCAGAATTAGGCCACTCGGCCCATCGAGTCTGCTCCGCCATTCAATCATGGCTGATATTTTTTCTTCTTTTATTTAATTTGAGTACCCAATTAATTTTTTTCCAATTAAGGGGCAATTTAGCGTGGCCAATCCACCTACCCTACACATTTTTGGATTGTGGGGGTGAAACCCATGCAGACACGAGGAGAATGTCCAAACTCCACAAGGCCAGTGATCCAGAGCAGGGATCGAACCTGGGACCTCAGCGTCATGAGGCCGCAGTGCTAACCCACTGCTGCTCTGGCTGATATTTTCTCATCCCCATTCTCCTATAAGACCATAGGATTGGCTCCGCCAATCAATAAGATCATATGCTGATCTAGATGTGGTTTCAACTCTTACCGATCTGTCTAACTCTGCCGGAATGAATTCAATGCCCCAACCTCCACTGCTCTCTACGGGGAGAATTCCACAGGCTAATAACCCTCGGAACAGAATTCTCCTCAGCTCAGTCTTAAATGGGAGACCTCTTATTCGTAAACCAAGTCCCCTAGTTCTAGTCTCTCTTTCCATGTTGTGGAAGAGGTAGCAATCAAGTGGCGCTGCTGTGTCCTGGATGGTGTTGAGCTTCTTGAGTGTTGTTGGAGCTGCCTTGTAGATGGTGGATAGGCTTTTGGGGGGGGGGGGGTCAGGAGGTGAGTTACTCGCTGTAGGATTCCTGGCATTTGACCTTTCCTGGTAGCCACAGTATTAATGTGACTATTCCAGTTCAGTTTCTGATCAATGATCACCCCCAGGGTGTTGATTGTGGAGGATTCAGCGATGGTAATGGCATTGAATGTCCGCTATTACAGTTTGCCAACCCAAAAAAGTCGAACTTATCCCTACTCTCTCCCTGCATTGGAGAATGTCACTTGTGTTACAGAGGGTTGGAAATGCCTCTTCCTTATCCCAAACAAATATGGCCAGATTCTTCCATCCTACCTGGCGCAAGGGTGGGGCACCGGACCGTGTAAAGATCCATTGGTGAGAATCTCTGGTCAGCGGGCAGACGCGGCTGAAGTATCCCGCCCGTAGAGTCAATATGGGAACCAGGAATGAATGAAGTGAGGCATAAAAGGATAGCGAAACATCACACACCAGTTTAAATTTCAGACATGAATGAACCTTTAAATGCAACGGTTTTCTCCACATATTGTAAACAATTTGAACGTTTCCACATTCTATATTTGTATGAAACTTCCGACATATTTGCAGTTTTTTCTTTGTTTTCTGCAGACAGGTTGTTCAGACTGTCGTATTTGTTCAGTTAAATAAATGTGACCATTACTGCTCAGCAGGCCATGCCAGAGACGATATCACTTCATAAATCCAACCAGCCTGCTCCAGCTATCCTCTGCACAAAGGAAATCAGCAAGAAATCTTCGGGCGAGACACACTGTAAATATAACACTTTTTGAAACGGCTTCAGAGAACCAACACCTCCCCAAGATTGACATAGTTAGCCAGTCACTTCAAGGTTTGCTCTTGTGGTTTATGACATTATCTCAACCTTGGACAGTAATGGAGTGGTGTGTCCCGTCAATTAATTATCTTTTCCACAAACAGATTAAAAAAAAAACCCGTGGGCTGTTGTACAGCAAGACAACATGCTACATAGCAGCCTGGGAGTGCTTTTTAAAAGAATATTTTTATTCTCCTCCTTTTTCACATTTTCTCCCGAATTTACACCCACCAACATCAAACAATAATCAACAACAAATATGTCAAACCCCTTAACAGTAACAACAATCCCATCCTCCCACCAACATCACCCCACGTTAACATAAACAAATGACAAAAAGGAATCAGGGATTACCCATAGTCGTCTTTAATATACACAGCCCATCTCCCCCCAACCCTCCCACCCATCCCCCCCAACTGATGTTCGATGTTATCCAGTTCTTGAAAGTGCATAATAAATAGTGCCCATGACTTGTAGAACCCCTCCGTCCTTCCCCTCAGTTCCAACTTAACCTTCTCAAGGGTCAAGTATTCCAACAGGTCCCCCCACCACGCCAGGGCACAGGGTGGAGAGGCCGCTCTCCATCCCAGCAGGATCCGCCTTCGGGCGATCAACCAGGCGAAGGCTATGATATCTGCCTCCGCACCCGTTTCCAACTCTGGCTGGTCCGACACCCCGAATATGACCTCCCGGGGACCCGGGTCCAGCTTCACATGCACCACCTTGGAAATTACCCTAAACACCTCCTTCCAGTACTCCCCAAGCTTTGGACAGGACCAAAACATATGAACGTGATTAGCGGGGTCCCCCCCCCCCGCAACGTTCACACACATCTTCTACCCCTTCAAAGAATCGGCTCATCCTCACCCTCGTGAGGTGTGCTCTGTATACCACCTTCAGCTGTATCAGCCCCAACCTCGCACACGAGGTGGAGGCATTCACTCTCCGGAGCACCTCACACCGGACCCCTCCTCGATAACCTCTCCCAGCTCTTCTTCCCACTTTGCTTTGATCCCTTCCAGTGGTACCTTATCCTTTTCCAAAATAGCTCCGTACACCGCTGACACTGCCCCCTTCTCCAGTCCCCCTGTCGTCAGCACCTCCTCCAGCAATGTGGAGGCCGGTTCCTCCGGGAAGCTCTGTATCTCCTTCCTGGCAAAGTCCCGAACCTGCATATACCTAAACACTTCTCCCTGCTCCAGCCCATACTTCGCTTCCAGCTCCCTCAATCCTGCAAATCGACCCCGAAGAAACAAATCTTTTAGCGTCTTAATCCCCTTCTCTTCCCATTTCCGACAACTTCCATCCCACCTCCCTGGCTCAAATCTGTGGTTCCCCCCAAATCGGCATTTCCCTTGACCCTGCCCCAACCCAAAGTGTTGGCGAAACTGCCTCCAAATTTTCAATGAAGCTATTATTACCGGACTCCCTGAGTATTTCCCCGGAGCTATCGGGAGCGGCGCTGTTGCTAGTGCATTCAGCCCCGACCCCCTGCACAAAATCTCCTCCATTCTGACCCAGTGGTAATCAACCCCTCTGACCCAGCTCCGCACCTTCTCCACATTCGCCGCCCAGTAGTAGTACATCAGGTTTGGGAGACCCAAACCCCTTGCCTGCCTTCCCCTCTGTAGCAGCACCTTTCTCACTCTGGCCACCTTCCCTCCCCATATGAACGAGGTAATCCTTCCCTCAATCTCCCTGAAAAAAGACTTTGGCAGGAAAATTGGTAGGCATTGAAAAATAAACAGAATTCGCGGCAACACATTCATTGGGGCTGGTTTAGCACACTGGGCTAAATCACTGGCTTTTAAAGCAGACCAAGGCAGGCCAGCAGCACGGTTCGATTCCCGTACCAGCCTCCCAGAACAGGTGCCGGAATGTGGCGACTAGGGGCTTTTCACAGTAACTTAATTGAAGCCTACTCGTGACAATAAGTGATTTTCATTTCATTTTAACCACCTGTACCCGACCCGCCAGTGACAGAGGGAGACCATCCCAGCTTGCCAGGTCAGCTTTCACTCTCCCCACCAAACTAGTGATGTTGTACCTGCGAAGCCTTCCCCCCTCCCGGGCAACCTGCACCCCCAGGTACCTAAAGTGAGTCCCTGCCCTACGGAATGGCAGCCCCCCCCCCTACCCCTGCCCCCACCCCCGGCCGAGACACCACAAAATGGGAGTGCTTTGAACATGGGAGTGAGGAGAGCTACAATGGGTTTCGGAATTAAGGAGCATAAAAACTCTTGTGCTGCACGAATCACATTTCCTCACTGTCCCCACTGTGCCAGTATTATCCCCTACTTTGGGGAATAAATTGTGTTCACCTAAAAAAAAAAGAGAAGAGGGAGCAAGCAAAAAGCAAACCCATCGGATTCTTCAAATCATTTTTAAAAGCATTTTCCCTGGACAGCTTCAACAGTTGATACAAACGTAGAGGTTTTCAAATATTTAACAGCTGAAATTCAGAAACTCGCACACACACACACACACACAGCACCAGAAGTTCCGCTGGCGTCTCACACAAGGGACCATTCATGTGTAAATCTGCTGAGCAAACCTCAAGCCGGCTCTTTGGTCCCATGGACCATTGCAGAACGTCCTCTCCATAAGGCCACATGCAAACTCTCCACCGGGAGTCAATCAACTGATCGAAAATGGGATTACTCAGATGTATTTTGTTTTAGAATTTTCCCCCCCCCCCCCCCCCTCTCCAGCACGACAGCACTGGAGCTGAATGTGTCAGTGCTGTTGATTCAGTTTAGACTTTAAACACAGACCAAGCTTTGAGTGACTAATCCTGCCAGGCTCACTAAATGCACCTATTAAACCATCGTAACAAAGGATTTACAAAGACCAATGCAACCTTTCAGTTCTAATCTAAAGCAAAGCAATTTACTTTCATTGAGCTGGTTATCAGTGCAGTCGCACAGGAAGACGTTAAAGGTTATGTTATCAAAACAGAAAATGCAGGTAAACACTTGGGCAGGCATCATTTGTGGAGAGAGAGAGAAATTTTAGTTTGATGATAATAATAATCTTTATTGTCACAAGTAGGCTTACATTAACACTGCAATGAAGTTACTGTGAAAATCCCCTAGTCGACACACTCCGGCGCCCGTTCGGGTACACAGAGGGAGAATTTAGATTGTCCAATTCACCTAACAGCACGTCTTTCGGGACTTGTGGGTGGAAACCGGAGCACGCAGCGGAAACCCACGCAGACACAGGGAGAACGTGCAGACTCCGCAGTGCAGTGACCCAAGCTGGGAATCGAACCTGGGACCCTGGTGCTGTGAAGCAACTGTGCTAACCACTGTGCTGCCGTGCCGCCCACCTTTGATGACCTTTCACCAGAAAGTTACTCTCTCCACAGCTGTTGCCTAACCTGCAGAGATGGTCCAGCATTTTCAGTAGTTACTTCGGATTTCCAGCATTGCTTTTGTTTCAGGGCCACGTTGCTGTTGGGAGCAAGAGGCCTGTCCACTCTTTGCATCTTCCTCTGCTGCTTACGACTTCCGTACTACACACCATCCACAACCAGACAGGCAGTCCGAATAAGCCAATCACTCCCGCGACTTTGAAATCGGTCCCTGGGTGTGCATGCGAACAGATAGATCTTCTTCAGATCCTCCCTACGTCTTTGCGAACAGCTGGCTTCCAGTCCTACACAGCGGTGCGGCTGAAATCGTGAAAGCTGTGGGTGCAAACCTGAGTGGGCAGACTTTAGGCTCTGCCCAGTTTCAATGCGGTGACCCTGGCGCAAAAAAACGCTCCAGTTGTACAATGGATAAGCACGAGCAGTGATGGGGAGAGGGGGTGGGTGGGGAGCGATAAAGGACAGGAAGATTTTACAGATCAGTTTAGAACAAGGACACTGAGATGTTGAGCAAACCACCTTTATCAGCAGAGATGAAAAACAACAAACCACCTTTCTTTACGCCACATACCACTCCTTTTAAACAGGAAGTATTGTGCAAGATTTCTGTAGCAGCTCGATTGATGTCAAGAACACTCCATATTGAAAATGTAATCTTACCGTGATTCAATCTAGTAACAATGAGGTCCAGATTTTAAAAAATAAAACATGCAACCTATGAAGTCCGCAAGCGGCTTGATGCAGCTTTTCTGCATTAAAGCAGACTATCTAATTCCAGATACCGGAGCCTGTTGTTGCTTCCGAATTTTATTAAACAGTTCCATATACTGAATAGCTGTGTCGGTCGGAGCATAAACCCCGTCGTGTTTTGTCGAGAATACAGAAGGAATTCCAGGGGTATGGCTTCCCATGAAACTCTGCATGAATTCCATCATGAGGTTCCAACAGTCATTGGACACAATGCAAGGACAGTATTCCACCTAGAATTAGGAAAACACAGCATTTACTCTTTTACAAAGACCCTATTTAACTCAACTGCAAACGATATCTACAGAATGCATTCTTGACCTTGGCCAAGTCCTCAGTAGGATGTGTCACGTCGAGAGCCAATGAACACATTCCGCATTGAAAGAGGGGCAAAGAGAATACATCGTAATAATAATAATAATCTTTATTATTGTCACACGTAGGCTTACATTAATGCTGCAATGATGTTACTGTGAAAATCCCCTCTTCGCCACATTCCGGCGCCTGTTCGGGTACACGGAGGGAGAATTCAGAAAGTCCAATTCACCGAACAAGCACATCTTTCAGGACTTGTGGGAGGAAACCGGAGCACCCGGAGGAAACCCACTCAGACATTTAAAAAAATATATAGATTACCCAATTATTTTTTCCAATTAAGGGACAATTTAGTGTGGACAATCCACCTACTCTGCACATCTTTGGGTTGTGGGGGCGATACCCACGCAGACACGGGGAGAATGTGCAAACTCCACACGGACAGTGACCCAGATCCGGGATCGAACCTGGGACCTCAGCTCCTTCCACTGAAGAAGAATCCTCCGCTGGGCTACTAGGGACGCAAAGGCCAGGACACCGGCCTCTTTCGCCTCCTGCACTCCCGGCTCCACTGCAACCCCAAAAATTGCGAGTCCCCAGCCTGGCTTGACCCTGGATCCCACCACCCTCGACACCGTCCTTGCTACCCCCTTCCAAAACTCCCCCAGCGCTGGGCACACCCAAAACATATGGGCGTGGTTCGCTGGGCTCCCCGAGCACCTAGCACACCTGTCTTCGCCCCCGAAAAGCCTACTCATCCTCGTCCCAGTCATGTGGGCCCTATGTAGCACCTTGAACTGTATGAGGCTAAGCCTCGCACAGGAAGAGGAGGAATTCACTCTCTCCAGGGCATCTGTCCACGTCCCCTCCTCAATCTCCTCACCCAGATCCTCTTCCCATTTACCCTTCAGTTCCTCCACCGAGGCCTCGTCTACCTCCTGCATTACCCGGTATATGTCCGAAATCCTCCCTCCTCCAACCCACACCCCCGAGAGCACCCTGTCTCGTACCCCACGTGGGGGCAACAAGGGGAACCCCTCCATCTGCCGCCTGGCAAACGCCCTAACCTGCATGTACCGAAACATGTTCCCCGGGGGGAGCCCAAACTTTCCCTCTAACTCCCCCAAACTCGCGAACCTCCCCTCCACAAACAGGGTCCCTCAACCTCCTAACCCCTACCCTGTGCCAGCCCAGAAATCTGCCATCAATGCTCCCTGGGACAAACCGATGGTTCCCCCGTATCGGGGCCTCAATCGAGCCCCCCACTTCTCCCCTATGCCGTCTCCATTGCCCCCAAATTTTGAGGGTAGCCGCCACCACCGGACTTGTGGTATACCTAATTGGAGGGAGCGGCAACGGCGCCGTTACCAGCGCCTCCAGGCTCGTGCCCACACAGGACGCCACCTCCATTCTCTTCCATGCTGCCCCTTCCCCGTCCATTACCCACTTACGCACCATCGCTGCGTTGGCAGCCCAGTAGTACCCACAGAGGTTGGGCAACGCCAGCCCCCCCCCCCCAGTTCCAAGACCACTCTTAGTTTAACATCATATCTGAACAACAGGGGCCAGCACAGTGGTTAGCATTGCTGCCCACGGCGCTGAGGACCCGGGTTAGAATCCCGGCCCCGGGTCACTGTCTGTGTGGAGTTTGCACATTCTCCCCGTGTCGGCGTGGGTTTCACCCCCGCAACCCAAAAAGACGTGCAGGGTAGGTGGATTGGCCAAGCTAAATTGCCCCTTAATTGGAAAAAATAATTGGGTACTCTAAATTTTAAAAAAAAGTATCTGAACAACAGCACCGTTGGCAGTGTTGCACCTCCTCGGTACTGTACTGGAGTGCCAGCCTCGATTCTTATGCACCAACTCTGACCAAAAACCACAAGACTCCAATTTATGTCCTGCCCTTTTTACATCAACACAGCCACCTTTGATCAAATAGAAAACATTTTCAGCATGCTTAATCCACAGATTTGTGATGAAAAAAAAATTATCGATCAAGTTAATTAAAATGTTACAATCGGAACAAAGTCCAGTACACAGTCTGTTCAGCAATGTAAGTGAGGCAGGCAGTCCATCATCGTTCCTTTGTGGTCAAACAAGGGGCTGGTTTAGCTCACTGGGCTAAATCGCTGGCTTTGAAAGCAGACCAAGCAGCACGGTTCGATTCCTGTACCAGCCTCCCCAGACAGGCGCCGGAATGTGGAGACTAGGGGCTTTTCACAGTAACTTAATTGAAGCCTACTCGTGACAATAAGCGATTTTCATTTCATTCAAGTAACAAAGACAGAAAAGACTGGAAATGCTCTCCACGGGCCGGGCAGCATCTGTGAAGAGTGGAAGTACAGGCTAATGTTACTCTACCTTTTCGTCCCCCCGGATGCTGCCGAGGAGCCAAGAGTTTGCAGTCATTTCCCATTCACAATGATACCTGGAATAAGCTCCAGGAAGAAATCAATGGGTACATTTTACTAGCTGTACGATTCTGTGGAATTATTTTTGTATAATCTTTTTAAAAAACAGACTTCATAAAGTCCTTGGGATTCCCAATGGATATAAGCCCAATGTTATTAGACTTAACAGGAAGAATTCTAAGGATGTTCACTGTTGTGTACCGAATACCTGAGCCAGTCCAAATTAGGTTAGGTGGATTGGCCATGCTAAATTGCCCTTAGGTGTCCAAAAAGGTTAGGAGGGGTTATTGGGTTACGGGAATAGGGTGGAAGTGAGGGCTTAAGTGGGTCGGTGCAGACTCGATGGGCTGAATGGCCTTCTGCCCTGTATGTTCTAAATTGGATTGGTGGCAGAGGGTATTCGACCTCCGAATATTGGGCTGAAAAGGGGCAGATACAAACAGAAAAGCACTCCGGGGTTCTCGCTTTTGACCACACTCTCGAAGAATCATACGCCCTGGGTGAAGGCAGCCATGATTGTACCCACCAGCAAGCTGCGTAGGGTCACAAATTATTGGTTGGCGACTCGGAAAAGCTGCTGGTAGGGTTGGTGATGTTCACTGGGAAATATCCGGAAAGGGAGAGAAAACCTGGAATGGGGAGGAAATTGCAAAGACGGAGCTCGAGACCTCTGGCTTGGAGATAACAGTTCAAAATTCAAATTCTCATCTGTTGTTCACCCACCAGGTTTCCCCTCGAGAGCAGGATTCGCCAGAGCGAGTAGGGAGGAAACTACAAATTGCTTAGAATTTGTTTTCACATCACAAATTTTATTATTGCCAACCCACTGAACATGGGAAAAATAAAATGGACTTTATAGGCGAGGAAAGGGAGCAGCAGGGTAGCATGGTGGTTAGCATAAATGCTTCACAGCTCCAGGGTCCCAGGTTCGATTCCCGGCTGGGTCACTGTCTGTGTGGAGTCTGCACGTCCTCCCCCTGTGTGCGTGGGTTTCCTCCGGGTGCTCCGGTTTCCTCCCACAGTCCAAAGATGTGTGGGTTAGGTGGATTGGCCATGCTAAATTGCCTGTAGTGTCCTAATAAAAGTAAGGTTAAGGGGGGGTTGTTGGGTTACGGGTATAGGGTGGATACGTGGGTTTGAGTAGGGTGATCATGGCTCGGCACAACATTGAGGGCCGAAGGGCCTGTTCTGTGCTGTTCTATGTTCTATGTTTCTTCTTTACTGCCACAGAAGTTAAAATAAAAGTTTTTTTTTAAAAATGAATTTTTTTTGGTGGTGGTGGCAGCCCTGAGAATCTGGGGGCAATGGAGGAGACATGTGGGAGCAGAGGGAGCATCGGTCTGGTCTCCAATCCGTAATAATCACCGGTTTGCCCCGGGAAGTATGGATGGGGGTGTCCGGATATGGCGGAAAGCAGGGATTGATAGGATGGGGGATATGTTCATAGAGGGGAGCTTTCCGAGTATGAGGGCACTGGAGGAGAAGTTTGGGTTGGCGAGGGGAAACAAATTCAGGTATCTAGCCTACCGCTAAGGGGCATTCAGGATAGGGTAGTTTCCAGAGGATGGGTTGGAGAAGGGAGAGTCTCCGACATTTACAAGGAGTTTATGGGGTCAGCAGACAGAGGAGCTGAAGCGCAAGTGGGAGGAGGAGTTGGGAGGAGAGATAGAGGATGGTCTATGGGCAGACGCGTTGAGTAAAGTCAACACGTCCGCAACATGTGCCAGGCTCAGCCTGATACAATTTAAGGTTGTTCATCGGGCTCACATGACAGTGGCCCGGATGAGCAGATTCTTTGGGGTGGAAGACAGGTGCACAAAACGTGCGGGAGGACCAGCGAACCATGTCCACGTGTTCCGGACATGTCCAAAGCTTAGGGGATTTTGGCAGGGGTTTGCGGATGTCATGTCCACGGTGTTAAAGACAAGGGTGGCGATGAATCCAGAGGTGGTGATTTTCGGTGTGTCGGAAGACCCGGGAATCCAGGAGGAGAAAGAGGCAGACATTCTGGCCTTTGCTTCCCTGGTAGCCCGGAGACGGATACTATTAGCTTGGAGGGACTCAAAGCCCCCGAAGTCGTAGACCTGGCTGTCGGACATGGCTAGCTTTCTCTGTCTGGAGAAAATTAAGTTCGCTTTGAGAGGGTCACTGTTAGGGTTCACCCGGAGGTGGCAACCGTTCGTCAACTTCTTCCCGGAAAATTAATCGTCCGCAGAACATAGAACAGTACAGCACAGAACAGGCCCTTCGGCCCTCGATGTTGTGCCGAGCAATGATCACCTTACTAAAACCCACGTAACCCGTATACCCGTAACCCAACAATCCCCCCATTAACCTTACACTACGGGCAATTTAGCATGGCCAATCCACCTAACCCGCACATCTTTGGACTGTGGGAGGAAACCGGAGCACCCGGAGGAAACCCACGCACACACGGGGAGAACGTGCAGACTCCACACAGACAGTGACCCAGCCGGGAATCGAACCTGGGACCCTGGAG
The DNA here is from genome assembly GCF_902713615.1 of Scyliorhinus canicula. Lineage (NCBI taxonomy): Eukaryota > Metazoa > Chordata > Chondrichthyes > Carcharhiniformes > Scyliorhinidae > Scyliorhinus > Scyliorhinus canicula. The sequence goes on from NC_052160.1 coordinate 140,700,867, forward strand.
CTGTGAAGCATTGATGCTAACCACCATGCTACCGTCAGGCCGGGGGGGTGGCTAGTTTAGCTTACAGTAGGGGGTTAATAAAGGTGGGACCTGTAAGGGAGGGTGACGGCTTTTGCATTATCTGTATAGTTTCATGTACATTGTTTATTTTGTTGTTGTTACAATACCAAAAATACCTCAATAAAATGTTTATTAAAACTTGTTTTTTTTTTTTTAAAAGAGTACCCAATCATTTTTTTTCCAATTAAGGGGCAATTTAGCGCGGCCAATCCACCTACCCTGCACATCTTTGGGTTGTGGGTGCGAAACCCACACAATCACGGGGAGAATGTGCAAACTCCACACGGAGCTGTGATCGAACCTGGGCCGTTGGCGGCGTGAGGCAGCAGGGCTAACCCACTGTGCTGCCCCCAAAATAAAAGTTTTGATAAACAACCCTGTGGAATCAATGCCAGAAAAACAAAGGGGCGAAAAATCAAGAATCCACAGCTGAAGCAAGGCAATTTAGTGAACGTACCTCAACAGATATGCCACGTACACTGGGTCCCATTGTGACTGTCCCGACCTTTATTAGGAAGTCACTGTACTGGTAGCGAGATCCCCGGCTCTCTATCTTGCTGCTCTTTGCATTCTGGAAAAACCCCTTCAGTTTGATCATGAGAGTGTCAAAGTTTGTATCTGTGACCAAGTAGGGGCCATTTTCAAAAAGGGCAAAGCAGCTGAGCGGGTATTCCGTGTTGTGCATAACGTACATGAACTTTGCAGCCTGCCCTGATGGGAAGGAAGGATGGGTATCATTAGAATTAATGAGCGCAAGGCCAACAAAGAGATTTGAGCCCTCGTTATACTCCCAGCCCACAAGAGGTCACACTCAGTTCAGGCTGGGCGCTGCAGCTGTCTAACAAAGATGCAGTAAATTAGTCACCCAACACACACACGCAGACACACACGCAGACACAGGGACACACACACACACACACACAGAATTTTGACACAACAGCAGATTTACATCAGTTATTGATTGAGTCACTTCATCTTTTGAAAGCGCTCACTCATTCAACCGACTTTAAATTCCACAGGCATTGATCACCTGCTGGCATTTTACCCCAGCAGCCATGCCTCACGTGAGCACCGAGATAGTAAGAGCTTCGACCATGGACATTATCAGACCCATTTTCACACACAGACATACACACACACACAGACACACGCTTCCCAGTAGAAGTCAAATGGAGAGAAAACGAGAATCGGAATTCCAGCTTATTTCCCGGTCCCTATGCTGGGTGCATCAAAAACCAAACGCAGATGTTCTGTCACCTCTGGCTCAGATTCACTTTCAGAAAATGAAAGTGCAAGAAAATCCTGTGCGTGGAAACAGGGAAGCAAGACAAAACTGTAAGATAGGAGGACTTGTGAAATATATTCATTGCATTTTTTTAAGGTCTAACACGTTAAGTTGTCCTTAGAATGTTTTTACTTTACATGCAGGTTTGAGATTTTGCCAGAAAGGAGGTACAGAGATTCCCGGGGAGCCGGCCTACACATTGCTGGAGGAGGTGCTGACGACAGGGGGACTGGACAAGGGGGTAGCGTCGGCGGTTTACGGGGCTATTTTGGAAGAAGAGAAGGCACCACTGGAAGGGATCAAAGCAAAGTGGGAGGAAGAGTTGGGAGAGGATATGGAGGAGGGGCTCTGGTGTGAGGTGCCCCGGAGAGTGAATGCCTCCACCTCGTGAGCGAGGTTGGGGAAGATACAGCTGAAGGTGGTATACAGAGCACACCTCACGAGGGCGAGGATGAGCCGATTCTTTGAGGGAGTGGAAGATGTGTGTGAACGTTGCAGGGGGGCCCTGTGAATCATGTTCATATGTTTTGGTCCTGTCCAAAGCTAGAGGATTACTGGAAGGAGGTTTTTAGGGTAATTTCTAAAGTGGTGCACGTGAAACTGGAGCCGGGCCCCCAGGTGGCCATATTCGGGGTGTCGGACCAGCCAGGGTTGGAAACGGGTGCGGAGGCAGATGTTGTAGCCTTCGCCTCGTTGATTGCCCGTGGGCGGATCTTGATGGGTTGGAGAGCAGCCTCTCCACCCTGTGCCCTGGCGTGGTGGGGGGACCTGTTGGAATTCTTGACTCTTGAGAAGGTTAAGTTTGAACTGAGGGGAAGGATGGAGGGGTTCTACAATTCATGGGCATTATTCATTATGCACTTTCAAGAACTGGATAACATCGAACATTACTTGGCGGGTGGGGGCTGTGTGTGTTAATGGTGACTATGGGTGAGTCCTGATTCCTTTTTGTCATTTGTTTATGTGAACATGCGGGCTAATGTTTGGGGTTTGGTGGGAAGATGGGATCGTTGTTATTGATATGGGGTTTGACATATTTGTTGCTGATTATTGTTTATTGTTGGTGGGTGTATATTTGGGAGAAAATGTGAAAAAGGCGAATAAAAAATATTTTAAAAATGTTTTAACTTAAAGTCTCTGTTCAGTTCGGGGAACTGCACCCTCAGGAAGGATTTATTGAGGGCAGCACGGTGGCACAGTGGTTAGCACTGCTGCCTCACGGCGGCGAGGACCCGGGTTCGATCCCGGCTCTGGGTCACTGTCCGTGTGGAGTTTGCACATTCTCCCAGTGTCTGCGTGGGTCTCGCCCCCACAACCCAAAAGATGTGTACGGTAGGTGAATTGGTTGCTCTAAATTGCCCACTTAATTGCAAAAGAAGAGTTGGGTACTCTAAATTTTGAAAAAAGGAAGGATGTATTTGACTTGGAAGGGTGGGGGTGGGGAGGGGGGGAGCAGTGCAAAGGGAGAGGGAACTGTCTTTTGATACAGAGGGTGACATTGCGAGTGAATCACCCAAAGTCTTGCAGTCTAAGATGGAGACTGCATGTCTCAACATCAATGGAAATAACATTCAAAGACCAAATTCTACTGCATTCCTGAAGTGTTGTGCCCAGGGCACTGGAAGCATGAAGCACAGCTCCACGTTCCCACCAGCTCAGTCTTTCATGGTAGCTTCGAACCGCTGAACTTATCGTAACAATCTTAGGGACACCCATGTGATGGTTGTGAACGCGAGAGGGTTTATTATTGAAGTCACCCAACGTACATCAATACCAGCAAGCATTATACGTAAAACAGCACAAGCCCTTTGTAAGCAGCTGTGGAGAGGTAGAACAGGGAGAAATGCACAAAACTGAAGTGAGACGATCATTCCTTCCGAAGGGGGTCTTCTGTTCACCTCCTCCGAGTGACACACCAGGGTCTCCCCCATGCACCATTCCGAATGTTGCAAATTGTGACTTTGAAAATGAGTGCTGAACGTTGATGCCAGCTTTCTAACTCATCTGACCATGTAAAAAGCAAAAGAAAACATGCACAAACAAACACAACCCACAAAGAAGATCGCTCAGTTAGATCATGCATCGTAGCATCAGCTACCTGCCTTGGTTCTATAAACCATGGTACATTTGCCTGACAAAAATCTGTCAATCCCAAAGTTGAACATTTCAATTGGCCCCCTGAAGCATCAACAGTTTTTTTGGGGGCAGAGCGTTGCAGATTTCCACTACATGTGTGAAGAAATGTTTCCTGACCTCACCCCGAATGCTAAGCTTTAATTTTGAGGCTATGCCCTTTAGTTCTGGACCCCCCCCCCCGTCTTCTTCCCCCCCCTCCCCCCCAAGACAAAATAGTTTCTCTCTTTCTACTCAACACTACTTTAATCATTTTACGCATTTCAAATAGATCATCCTTTAATCTTCTACACTCACATTTGCAAGTTTGATCGACGTAATCTGTGTACGTAATGGAACCCTTTTAGCTCCAGTATCACTGTGGTGAATCACAGAAGCAATTTACAGCACAATAATCTTTATTGTCACAAGTAGGCTTACATTAACACTGCAATGAAGTTACTATAAAAAGCCCCTAGTCGCCACATTCCGGCACCTGTTCGGGTACACAGAAGGAGAATTCAGAATGTCCAATTCACCTAACAACACGTCTTTCAAGACTTGTGGGAGGAAACCGGAGCACCCGGAGGAAACCCACGCAGACATGGGGAGAACATGCAGACTCCGCACAGACAGTGACACAAGCCGGGAATCAAACCTGGGACCCTGGTGCTGTGAAGCAACAGTGCTAACTACTGTGCTACCATGCCACACAAGTAGCCATCCAGCCTAATACTACTTTCCAGCCTAGTCTGTCACCTTGTAGGTTATAGCACGCTAGTACTGTCTTGCATCCATCCTCTCCCCGAGGGTTGGCCACACTATGAGTGATCTTTCTCCACTGATTGCTATTCTCCGCTATCCTCCCTGCCTGTCCCAGAGAGGCCAGTCGACATTCTGGTACTATCCGTCTGCGCTTTCGAGTCTTCCTTGAGCATGTTCTCCTGATGTTTTGCCTTGTATCACCTCGGTGGGTCCATCTCGGGGGCGAAGCCTGGCAGACACAAGGGCACCCAGGGCCTGCGGACGACTGCAGCTCACGGCGCACGCACGTACGTGTGGGCTTTGCGGCAGCAGCGGGGCGAGGGAACGTTGGTGCAGAAAAAGAGCAGTGGGAGGTGAGGGGGGCTCAACAGCAATGTATAAAGCATGGGCGGCTGGGCAGGCAAGGGAGGGGTGCACAGGAGGGGGAAGTGGCAGATGGAAATGAGATGGCGGGGAGGAATGTGATGAAGGTGGCAGTGGGATGGGGAGGGTGTGGGGGGCATGTTGGGGAGATGATACCAGAGTCATGAAAGGACAGGCATGGGAAAGATGCAACCGTGTAGGATGGGGGACTTAAAGGAGCATCGTTAGGGCAGCATGGTGGCCTAGTGGTTAGCACAACCGCCTCGCGGCGCTGAGGTCCCAGGTTCGATCCCGGCTCCGGGTCACTGTCCGTGTGGAGTTTGCACATTCTCCCCGTGTCTGCGTGGGTTTCGCCCCCACAACCCAAAGATGTGCAGGGTAGGTGGATTGGCCACGCTAAATTGCCCCTTAATTGGAAAAAATAATTGGGTAATCTAAATTTATAAAAAAAAAAGAAAGGAGCATCGTTAAAGCACAGCACGGTAGCATAGTGTTTAGCACCGTTGCTTCACAAATCCAGGGTCCCAGGTTCGATTCCCAGCTTGGGTCACTGTCTGTCCGGAGTCTGCACCTTCTCCCCGTGTCTGCGTGGGTTTGCTCCGGGTGCTCCGGGTTCCTCCCACAGTTCAAAGACGTGCAGGTTAGGTGGATTGGCCACGCTAAATTGTCCTTAGTGACCAAAAAAGGTTAGGAGGGGTTATTGGGTTGCGGAGATAGGGTGAAAGTGAGGGCTTAGGTGGGTCAGTGCAGACCCGATGGGCCGAATGGCCTCCTTCTGCACTGTATGTTCTATGTTACAGTAAAGATTTAATTTCACTGCAGACGGTTCGCAGGTCTCTCTATATTTTAAGTTTGTAGAGGAACAATCACAAACTGTGATTCGAAGGCTGAGGGCCTTCAGCCTTTGTGGTAGTTACCTGGGATTGACACACTCTGTCCTGTGTGATAGGTTTCGCAGTCCACACAAAACGTCCCCTGCTTTACAGCACCCAATAGCTCCAGTTTTTTGGTGATCATTTCCACAGCTTGCTGGACACTCTTCCCTTCAACTGCTGGAATCTGGGAAACACTGCAAAGGAGAATGAACGGATTAGCGAAGCTCAGCCCACAGTCACGCGCAACATTTGGTGGTGGGAGATGTTGTGGGGAGATGGGGGGGGGGGGGGAAGAGATGAATTTTGCATTTCCATTCTATTTCTCCCCTCGACTCCTGAAGATGACACTCTGGGCGCGATCCTCGGGCCGCACTGCGCCGAAAAAGCATCTCGCCCCCGTGGTGCAGCGGGGCCATTGAAAGCCGCGAGACTCCAGTCGGGGGATCCACCCAGCTCGCCACGCCTTGCAAGATTCAACGCAATCTCGAGAGACGTTGCGGTGTGAATCCTACCCAAAATGGGCGGAATCACTTTTTGGCAAATCTGCATATTAGAGCGAGGCACCCGGAGGAAACCCACGCAGACGCGGGGAGAACGTGCAGACTCCACACAGACAGTGACCCAGCAGGGAATCGAACTGGGACTCCGGGGCTGTGAAGCCACAGTGCTAGCCACGTGTGCTACTGTGCTGCCCACTATACTGAGTGTTTAAATAGAGAATTCTCACAATTTCACAAACACTGAAAAAAACAATCAAAGGGGTGCCCGTGTTGGGGGGGGGGAACATCCGCCGGAAGTTGGATTGGATTTGTTTATTGTCACGTGTACCGAGGTACAGTGAAAAGTATTTTTCTGCAAGCAGATCATTAAGTACATGGGAAGAAAAGGGAATAAAAGAAAATACATAATAGGGCAACACAAGGTATACAATGTAAAAGAGAGAGGTTAGCAATAATGTTAGTCTTAGAATTAAATTTTAAAAGATTAGAACGAGTATAAGTTAAGTAAAAGGTGGATCTGTTGGGGAGAGCTGGCAAAGAGTCGCCTCGCTCCGGCGCCATCTTCTGGAGGGGACGTCTCCTCCAAGGATGAGGGGAGAACAAATAAGTAGGTCTTCACCTCCAGACGATTGCCTGCATATATACCAACAGCAAGCCAGATAGAGCCTAAACTCCCAATCACAGCATCCCGCTTCTTCCTGAAATGTTTTCTGAACTAACCTCCCTGCAAGTCCACCCCAAAGTATCGCTCACTCTTTGAGAAGAGTATTCTTGAAAAGAACACCAGCTGAGGAGATACACTGACCTGCAGTGGATTCTTAAAATATTAGCTGATTTGGTGATGCAATCAGTCTGGCTTTTCCTTGACGGAGGTAAAATGACAGTCTGTTTTTTAAAAAAAAACATTCCCCTTGGGAATGCTAGCATGCTTGCATTAACGATCAATTTGTGGTAATCCAATGGTGCCTCCTGCTTCACTCTGCTTGCTAGGTCACCTCAGACATCATTAGGAATTTATTACATCATGTGGGACCAGAGTGTACCATGGGGTAGGGTGGGCAAGCTCCTACCCTGAAGGTTGGAGGGGATGGGTGGGAGGGGGCTACTATTGCCAGTTCTGATGCTCACTCTCTCTCATAGAATTTCCAGTGCAGAAGGAGGCCATTCGGCCCATCGAGTCTGCACCGGCTCTTGGAAAGAGACCCGACATACGCTCACGCCGCCACCCTATCCCAGTAACCCCACTTAACCTTTTTTTTTTGGACACTAAGGGCAATTTAGCATGGCCAATCCACCTAACCTGCACACCTATGGACTGTGGGAGGAAACCTGAGCACCCGGAGGAAACCCACGCAGACAGGGGGAGGACGCGCAGACTCCGCACAGACAGTGACCCAGCCGGGAATCGAATCTGGCACCTGCAGCTGAGAAGCAACAGTGCTAACCACTATGCTACCGTACTATGCTCTCTGACAGCTCTGGCGTTCTCTCGCTCTCTCACGGTTCAGCACACTAATTCTATTTCACAACTTGTCATGGTGGAATTTGAATGCATGACCATTGAGTTTCCAGCCTAGAACCATAATAATTACTGTACCTCGGCACGATTTAGGAATTAGTCCCGATTCTTACAGTGGATAGCCACCTCACAAGGTACTGACACTGGCCCTCTACAGCAGACCCTCGGGTGCCCTTCTCTGCCTCCACATTGCTCAAAAACCGTCAGCATCTCAAACTACGGGTCAGCATTTGAGAAGAAAAATCACCAGATTAGTTGGTTGTTGGTACAAAGCAGATCCGTTCGAAGGCAGGAAATGAGAACTGTCTGATCCAATCAGGTCAATTAGGGAGCAGGAATAGAATCTGACAGAACCAATCAGGTCGGCTTGAGGGTGAACCTGGATCCTGCCCGAATCAGATTGTATTCTCCCTCTTCAAACACTCGAGGTTGAAAATGCTAAACTTAAGAAATAAGAGGAGGTTGTCATTTGGCCCTCGAGCCAGCTCCATTCAGTAAGATCATGGCTGATCTTCTACCGCAGATACACCTTCTTGCACTATCCTCATAGCCCTCAATTCCCCTGGTGTCCAGAAATCTGGCCACCGACTCAATGAACATAGAACATACAGTGCAGAAGGAGGCCATTCGGCCCATCGAGTGTGCACCAACCCACTTCCATCCTATCTCCATAACCCAACAACCCCTCCTAACCTTTTTGGTCAATAAGGGCAATTTAGCATGGCTAATCCACCTAACCTGCACGTCTTTGAACTGTGGGAGGAAAGCGGAGCACCCGGAGGAAACCCATGCAGACACGGGGAGAACAATCAGACTCCACACAGATAGTGACCCAGCGGGGAATCGAACCTGGGACCCTGGGGCTGTGAAGCCACAGTGCTAGCCACTTGTGCTCCCGTGCTGCCCAAAGCGACAGCTCTCTACGGGATTCCAGAGAGCCATCATCCATCGAGTGAAGCAATGTTTCTTCATCTCAGCCCGTGGTATGGATGGTGACGCCTAATTCTAGATACCCCAGCCAGGGGAAATATCCACCTGGCATCTAGCCTGCCAAATCCCTTTGGAATTTGATACGTTTTAATGAGATTACTTTTCATTACTCTCAGCTCCAGGGAACGTAAATCTAGTTTGCTCCATCTTTCCTCGTGGGACTATGCCCCTCGTCCCTGGATCTTTTATTGCACATCTTCCAAAACAAGTATATCCTTCCTTAGATAAGACTGCCAAATCTATCCGTAGTAACCTAGACGTGGGTCTCATTCACTAAGGTCCGATACAACTGCACAACACTCCTGTACTCCAGTTGTTCTGTAATAATGAACGTAGCATTTGCTTTCCTAACTGCTTGCTGCCTCCACGTGTTGACGTCCTGTGACTTGTCCACAAGGACACCCAGGCCCCCCTCAATACCAGCATTGCCCTGTCGCTCACCATTTTAAAAATAAATAAATAAATTTAGAGTACCCAATTCATTTTTTCCAATTAAGGGGAAATTTAGTGTGACCAATCCAGCTACCCTGCACATCTTTGGGTTGTGGGGCGAAACCCACGTAAACACGGGGAGAATGTGCAAACCTTTCTACGATTACTTTCGAGTTGAAAGGCTGACTTACGACATGCTCATTAATGCTGCGCAAAACACTATTTTTCTGCACAGCTTACCTCCAAAGCCTGCCAGAAATTGTGCCCTTTTAGCAGTTTCTGCAGCCAACTGCACTTTGTTGTACTTCAGGTTACACAAAATTTAAATGTTCGGTATACGTACAGTTAGTTATGATAAACCGGTAGCCTGCTCCGCACTCAGTGCAAATCTTTGGGTTTAATTTTCAAATCACTGCTGGGAACCCAAGGCCCAGACAATTTCCATCCAGGAAAATCCCATGCCCCCAATGTATCGCTTACGTGATGTTGATTTGAAATGAAACGTCCTAACAGGTCAGCAGTCGAGCTTGTCATCCAATTAGGGGCACCGAGGATTACCAGGAGGCAGGAGCTGCCAGAAAGTGACAAAGGCAGACGGCAGCCATGATGGGGCCTGTCACTGCCTTGCCTAAGGAAACAGATAGCACCTCAAAGGTCCAGCAGCCTACCTGCACAGGAAAGTGACCACATGGCCATATGAGGTAATGCATAATCTGACGTAAAGTGCCCTCTCAAAAACATTTCCACCTTCTCCGAGATAAACTTTCACTTCTCCCCATATTGAATCTACAGCTAACATTCTCTAGACGGTTCAGGTTTGTCAATTTTCACATTGGAATTTACCTTCTCATACCTTCCGGCTAGTTAACAAGCTCATGGGGTTTTACAGGCCGTTACCCCGCCCCCATTAAAAACTGGAGTACGCCCTGGAGGTGTTAGGATCTTGTGTTGACCCCTGGGGATGTGATTTATAAATCAACCCCCATAACCACTCCCATGTGACAATCCAGCACCTTGTCTTCAAACGTCCAAGGCCTTTGTTCATGGCTGTTTTCCCAAGACATCCGCTTTATGAGGCAGAGAGAGGAGGTCAACTTCTGCTGCTTTCCTGAATGGACATTTGTGCCCCTAATAATCCCTTGCCTCAACATCCTCTGAAGCATGGAACATTTACAGCACAGAAAAAGGCCAGTCATGTCCACATCACTTTCCAGCACTTGGGCATCAGCTCTATAGGTTACAGCACTAAGTGTATTTCTTGAATGTGATGAGGGTTTCTGCCTTGGTCAGGGAGTGACCTCCACAGCCCCCACCAGCTTCTGGTTTCAAAAAAAAACCCTCCCCGTCCAATACAACCCAGAGCCGAAAACAGTGAAGCCTTCAATCTGCAACCCCAAAACACATTAATCTCAACAACACCGTCTGTGTGGAGTTTGCACATTCTCCCCGTGTCTGCGTGGGTCTCACCCCCACAACCCAAAGATGTGCAGGGTGGGTGGATTGGCCACGCTAAATTGTCCCCTTAATTGGAAAAGTTAAATAAATAACATCTCCTCCTGACAGCACAGGGACCATTTGGTCAGAATTTGTAATCGGGGCAGCAGGAAATAATTTAAAAGAAAACAAATTAAATCTACCACATTATGCATTGTCGTGGTATAGATGCAATATATCCTTAAACTGCAAATGAGAATTGAATATTTAAGAAATGTTAGAGCTCCTCAATGCTGGCACGCAAGAACATTTTGTTGTGGTCAATGAAAGACAAAATTATCATTTTAAATTGTTTTGGAGTTGGAGCCATAGGTTGCTGAATGCCCTGGAATTCAGATTTGGATACTGGGGACGGTGTTGGGGACAGAGGAGTTGCTGCCAAGGCTCCATCTAGACTGGGGTCTCACCCTCCTTCCTACATCTGGAATAAAGAGAGTTCATAAAGAAGGTGCCTCTCACCAGGTCACACCCATCCTCTCAACTCTGGCTCTTGCTCCAACTCTGCAACCCTCCTGCTGCAGAAGACCAGATCAAACTGCTTCCCTTTGCCCCTTTCAGTGTCAAGGCTGCTGTGCCTGCCTCTTCCTCCTCTCCCCCAAGGCTGCCTGCACAAAGAAGGTCACATGCTCTGAAAGAGGGATCTGCAAGCTGGGTTGCAGCCACCCTTCCCCAACTGCTCCCCTACTGCCCAGGAGGACCTCCTGGCTGCTCCTGGAGGGCAGGGTCAGAGCCACTTAGCAGGTTATCTGGCATTAACATTCCTGATCCTGCAGCCAGCATTGGCTGCAAATCTGCTTTTCCGACAAACTCAGTCACAGTCACAGACCAAGGCTTGTCAACGAGGAGCCTATTTAAAACAAATAAAAGTACAAATTTCGGAAATTGAAAGAAGTATGCCACCTGCAGTGCGTTTTCCCACATTACAATAGTGACCACACTTAAAAAAGCATTTCACTGACTTAAAGTGCTTTGATAAGTGCTGTACAATTGCAAGTCTTTCTTTCGTTTAATGTATTCCCTACCAACTCAAGAACCCATTTGGTGCCAATGAGCATATTGTGCAAACTCAAGTCTGATAGCAGGTAACCCAAGAAAATTATAGACTGGATAATAAAATAGAGTTCAATTTGGAACGCGGCAGAGTTCAGTAATAATCCACTAAATCTCTTTTTAAAAATAAATGTAGAGTACCCAATTATTTTTTTCCCCAATTAGGGGGCAATTTAGCGTGGCCAATCTACCTAACCCGTACATCTTTTTGGGTTGTGGGGGTGAGACCCACGCAGACACGGGGAGAATGTGCAAACTCCACACGGACCCGGGGCCGGGATCGAGCCCGGGTCCTCGGTGCTCTGAGGCAGCAATGCTAACCACTGCGCCGCCGTGCTACCATATAATCCACTAGACCTAGTGAAAATTAAATCAAATCAAACCTAGTGAAAATCAACAGATCAACTAAATTATTATGCAGGTGGGTATCTATCGTATGTTCTATGTAGTAATAATAATAATCTTTATTATTGTCACAAGTAGGTTTACATTAACACTGCAATGAAGTTACTGTGAAAAACCCCTAGTCACCACATTCCGGCACCTGTTCGGGTACACAGAGGGAGAATTCAGAATGTCCAATTCACCTAACACACACGACTTTTGGGAGGAAACTAGAGCACCCGGAAGAAACCCACGCAGACACGGGGAGAATGTGCAGACTCTGCACAGACAGCGACCCAAGCGGGAATAAAACCCGAGACCCTGACACTGTGAAGCAACGGTGTTAAGCACTGTGCTACCGTGCCACTCATACATGTTTTTCATATATGGTACGATCCGTCTGGACTAGATGTAGAACAATACTTTTCACTGCACCTCGGTACACGTGGCAATAAATAAATCTAAATGTAGATTTACAACTATTGACTCCCTGGCCCTTCACACTTAAAAGTGTCAAGAGTATTTTTTTTAAATGGAGAAATTTAGAATGCATTCATACTAGCTTCCTTTGTTCTGAAAATTGGCAAATAGCTGAACGTTTCCACAAACAGCAATTGAGTTTTAATTGAATTCGGGATTTACAGCAATTAGACTCTATAGCCATGCAAGGAATAGAATATTTTAGCAAAATTCTGCATTATTAGCAGAATATTACATGACATAAAACTGATGTTATTAACTTGTAAGTAAACATTAATCCAATTTATCATGATTAAATTACAAATGATGTGCACACGGGGCAGCACAGTGGCGCAGTGGCGCCGAGGTCCCAGGTTCGATCCCGGCTCTGGGTCACTGTCCGTGTGGAGTTTGCACATTCTCCCCGTGTCTGCGTGGGTTTCGCCCCCACAACCCAAAGATGCGCAGGCTAGGTGGATTGGCCACGCTAAATTGCCTCTTAATTAGAATTTTTTTTGGGGTATTCTAAATTAAATAAAAAACAAATGATATGCACACTAAACATGAATATGGCTTTGAGGAAGTATACTATTGTACAACTGTTTAAATAAGATTGAGTGTGGAGGGCGATAGAAAATAGTTATAAGAGTAATGAGGCAACGTGCAAATCAGCTGCTCTTTACCCCATCAAAGACAGATTTTACTTCTTTTTTTAAATTTAGAGTACCCAATTCATTTTTTCCAATTGAGGGGTAATTTAGCGTGGCCAATCCACCTACCCTGCACATCTTTGGGTTTTGGGGGTGAGACCTACGCAAACACGGGGAGAATGTGCAAACTCCACACGGACAGTGACCCAGAGCCAGGATCGAACCTGGGACCTCGGTGCCGTGAGGCAGAAGTGCTAACCAATGCACCACCGTGCCACCCTAAAGCCAGATGTTTCTAATGTAACAAAGGAGGTGACTTTCAAATACCTGCCTCCTAATTCTCAGAATTAATGGCGCAAAACTACAAATTTTTCTATTTATCTACCCCCTCCATTTTCGACCATGTTGACAGCAAAAATAAGAAGGCGGATTATTATTTGAATGGGTGTTAATTGAGAGAGGTGGATACTCAGCGAGACCTTGGTGTCCTCATGCCCTGAAAGTAAGCACGCAGGTACACGAAGCAGTAAAGAAGGCAAATGGTATATTGCCCTTCATAGCAGGAGGATTTGAGTATAGGAATAGAGATGTTTACTGCAATTGTATAGGGCATTGGTGAGGCCACACCTGGAATGTTGTGTGCAGTTTTGGTGTCCTTATTTGAGGAAGGATGTTCTTGCTATGGAGGGAGGGCAGCGAAGGTTTACCAGGTTGATTCCGGAGATGGCGGGACTGTTTTATGAGGAGAGACTAAATTGGTTAGGATTATATTCATTGGAGTTTAGAAGAGTGAGAGGGGATCTCACAGAAACTTACAAAATTCTAACAGGATTAGACAAGGTAGATTCAGAAAAATGTTCCCGATGGTGGGGGAGTGCAGATCTAGGGGTCATAGTTTGAGGCTAAGGGGAAAACATAGATTACATAGATTACATAGAATTTACAGTGCAGAAGGAGGCCATTCGGCCCATTGAGTCTGCACCGGCTCTTGGAAAGAGCATCCTACCCAAGGTCAACACCTCCATCCTATCCCCATAACCCAGTAACCCCACCCAACACTAAGGACTGAGGTGAGGAGAAATTTCTTCACCCAGAGAGTGGTGAATCTATGGAATTTGCTATCAGAGAATGTAGTTGAGGCCAAAATATTGTGTAATTTCAAGAAGGAATTACATATATCGCTTGGGGATAAAGGAATCAAGGTATATAGGGGGAAGGTGGGATCAGGGCATTGAACTTTCAAAAAAAGTTTATTAAAAAATAAATTTAGAGTACCCAATGTTTTTCATCATTAAGGGTCATTTTATCGTGGCCAATCCACCTACCCTGCAAATCTTTGGGATGTGGGGTGTGAGACCCACACAGACACGGGCAGAATGTGCAAAGTCCACACGGGCAGTGACCAAGGGCCAGGAATTGAACCCGGGCCCTGGTGCTGTGAAGCAACACTGCTAACCACTGTGCCACCCACCCAGTTCAATAGCGTTGGATAAAATTGTGAAGGGAGAGGCTGCTAGTTTCGTCCCACAAGTCCCGAGAGAAGTGCTTGTGAGGTGAATTGGACATTTTGAATTCTCCCTCTGGGGCGCCGGAATGTGGCGACTCGGGGATTTTCACAGTAACTTCATCGCAGTGTTAATGTAAGCCTACTTGTGACACTAATTAAGATTATTATTATTTGTAGAGTTAAGATGGTGGGTGGCAGAGTAAGTCTAAATAGATCAGCACGGTAGCACAGTGGTTAGCAAAGTTCCTTTGCAGCTCCAGGGTCCCAGATTTGATTCCCGGCTTGGGTCACTGTCTGTGCGGAGTTTGCACATTCTCCCCGTGCCTGCGTGGGTTTCCTCCGGGTGCTCCGGTTTCCTCCCACAAGTTGAAAGACGTGCTGGCTAATTTCCCTTTAGGTTAGGTGGGGTTACTGGGTTATGGGGATAGGGTGGAGGTGTGGGCTTAAGTAGGGTGCTCTTTCCATGAGCCGGTGCAGACTGGATGGGCTGAATGGCCTCCTTCTGCACTGTAAATTGTATGATTCTAAAGGCCTCCTGAGCTGGACTGGAGGAGTAAAGAGGTGAGTTTGGGCTGTGGGTTCAGCAGGTGAAGGCAGGGCAGGAGGGTGCAATCTGCATGAAATTGACTATGCTAATGAGTGGAACGCGGTGTGTTACATTGAGATGGTTACATTGCGCGCAGGCGCGCTGGCCGGCTGTGCGGGCCACGTGTGGCTGTCCCGGGGAAGCGGGCCGGGTGGGGGAGTTCCTCTTTATTTTAACGTCAAAAGGTGGGCCGGTTTTTAGCCCAAGATGCCGAAGGTTAAAGCGGCGAAAGGGGCCCCGGTGCCCAGGAACCTGGCCCTGGCCGATCAGATTCTGCAGGAAGCCGCCGTGAAGCCCGTCAACCGCACCAAGAAGCGAGGCCGGGACCGGGACGCCGAGGATGAGTACGTGGACGAGAGGCTGTCCCGCAAGATCCTGGAGCAGGCCAGGATTCAGCAGGAGGAGCTGGAGGCAGAGCATGGAGTCAGGAAGAGAGGAGGCGAGAGAGCCCAAACCACGGTGCTGGGTAGGTGGGAGAGTGGAGCAGCAAATACTGCGGCAGCTCAGCAGAGCTGGCAGCTTCTGGGCAGAGAAACCGAGTCTGCAACTAGATGTGAATACAGCAGAGCACCAGAAGAGAGAGAGAGAGAGACACACAGACAGAAAGAGTGCAAGAGATAGTCACAGGGTTGGTGTTAAATCTGCCTGGCAGTTCTCGAGCAGTTCAGAAATTAGGTTATTTTAATCAGAACAAAATTAAGTTTTTGAATTTAGAAGATAAGCACCCAAGCAGCAAAGAAATAGGAGATGTTAGAGTTTAAATGAAGTCAGGTCAGAAGGAAATGGTGTGGAATATAAACTCCAGCATAGACCATAGCAGTCTTGGTGCTGATCATGTGTAAAGGTGTTCACTGTAAGCAGTATCCTGTTTTCTTTACAGAAGCTGACAAACCAACAATCTATTTACAATTTGTGTGTGCTGTGGTGATAGAATTTACAGTGCAGAAGGAGGCCATTCGGCCCATTGAGTCTGCACCGGCCCTTGGAAAGACCACCCAATAACCCCACCTATCTCTTTTTGGGACACTAAGGGCAATTTATCATGACCAATCCACCTAACCTGCACGTCTTTGGACTGTGGGGGGAAACCGGAGTACCCGGAGGAAACCCACGCAGACACGGAAAGAACATGCAGACGCCGCACAGACAGTGACCCAAGCTGGGAATCGAACCTGGGACCCTGCAGCTGAGAAGTAACAGTGCACTTTGGCAGCTCTGCTGCTCTCTCTCTCTCTCTCCCAGTGTACCCCACCTTACCTGAGGGCAATTTATCATGGCCAATCCACCTAACCTGCACATCGTTGGGCTTGTGGAAGGAAGCCGGAATGCCCGGAGGAAACCCACGCAGACACGGGGAGCATTTGTTGCCCATCCTTAATTGCCCTTGAGTAAGTAGTGTCAAACTGCCTTCTTGTACTGCTGCAGCCCCTTGTGTAGGTACATCCACAGTGCTGTTAGGGAAGGAGTTATAAAGTCATAGTTTCTAGGATATTGACCCAGCAACAGTGATATAGGCTTTAAAGCAAAATTTATTCACTTTTTAAAGCACTGGGACAAAAGGTTGATTAAAATGTTAATAAGTGACATTTATTCTACAAAGTGTTGAAAACCAAAATCTGTTATCTTCCCTTGGTAATTGATAAACATCTTGTAACCATTGTGTTGGAAACTCCCTGGTCCTAGATAGAGCCTTGGAATTTTACAGCTGGCCATTAAGCATCTATCTATTTTAATCCTATTTAATCCTATTTTCTAGCACTTGGCCCATAGCCTTGCATGCCATAGTGTTTCAGGTGCCCATCTAAATGTGGTTAGCACTGAATAAAAAGAAAATTACTGCGGATGCTGGAATCTGAAACCAAAAAGATGCTGCCAGACCTGCTGAGATTTTCCAGCATTTTCTTTTTGGTTTCTTCTTTGTGGTTAGCACTGTTGCTTCACAGCGCCAGGGTCCCAGGCTCGATTCCCGGCTTGGGTCACTGCCTGTGTAGAATCTGCACATTCTCCCAGTATCTGCGCGGGTTTCCTCCGGGCACTCCGGTTTCCTCCCACAAGTCCCGAAAAACGTGCTGTTAGGTGAATTGGACATTCTGAATTCTCCCTCTGTGTACCCGAACAGGTGCTGGAATGTGGCGGCTAGGGGCTTTTCACAGTAACTTCATTGTAACCTACTTGTGACAATAATAAAGATTATAAATGCTTCTTAAATGTTGTGAAGGTTCCTCTGCTGTTAAGTGCAACATTTAAGAAGCACTTTAACCCTTTCAGTGAGTTCCAGATTCCCGCCACCCTCTGGGTGAAAAAGATTTTTCTTAAATCCCCTCCTAAATCTCCTGCCCCTTACATTAAAATCTATGCCCCCTGGTTATTGACCCCTCTGCTAAGGGGAAAGGTTCCTTCCTATCTATATGTCTTATAATTCTGTACACCTCCGTCAGGTCTTCCCTCGGCCGTCTCTGATCGCGCCTTGATCTTAGTTAACTGGTGTAACCTGTACCTCCCATTCGTGGAGCATGCCGGATAGCAGAGATTCTGCTGTAGATGGATAGAGGGAAACGGTTTTCCTTGGCAGAAGGGCGAAGGACCAGTCGACACCGATTTTAAGGTGATTGGCAAAAGAACCAATGGCGACAGGGAAAAACATGGGGCTGCCTTAGAAGGTGGTGGAGGTGGAGGCAGATTCCATCGAGGCTTTCGAGAGGGAATAGGATAGGTTCCTGAAGAGAGGAGAATTATCAGAGTTACGGCGAGAGGACGGGAGAGTGAGGCGAGCTGAATTTCTCAATAAACAATGTTTAGTTTCATTGTCCAGAGCTGCATGCCTGGAACTACTGAATGTGGTCTTAAAAGGGAAAAAAGGAGAACGCAACCTTAATGAATAGACGAGACTTCCAGAGAGAGGCTGAAGGATGCCTTTAGATCACAAGTTGGTTTAATTGGTGGTCATTTCTGTGGCAGGAATCTGAACCATCTCGTGACTCATCAAAGAGTCTATAAGAGAATCCTTTCAAACTGCACGGTCAGTAAGAGACGCACGGTCAGGAGATCACGCCCGAATGAGATGGAGACCGAGTGAGCAGAGAATTAGGTTCATGTGGGAATTCATTGCACCTGGGGGGGAGGGAGTGATCCTTTTCAGTAATTATTATTGCAACTAGTAAAGTGTGTTATATATTATTTGGATTTATCAATACTGGTAACGTTTATCAATGTTTGTAAGGTTTATTAAGTTACGGCCAAGTTTAAATTAAAAAAAAAGTGATACAAGCAAATCAAAGTAAAAGTTTTGATTAACAAGAGGGTCAAGGGGGTGAAAGGTTATCGGGGTCGGCAGGAATGTTTGCCTCAGATTACAATCAGATTAGCCATGATTTTATTGAATGGTGGAGCAGGCTCGTGGGGCAGAGTGGCCTAATCCTCCTCATTCGTACGGATGTGGAAATTCTGACCTGCCCTATTTAGCAGAGATTATTGCGGGAAAACACATACAGGCATTACACCAAAAAGGCTCCGCTGCTCCATATTAAATATGGGAAATTGGCATCTTGGCCAATAACATTTCCAGCTCTGTGCTGCCTTATCAATTGCAGCTTTATACTTTGAAGTAAAGAACCCTCGGCCACCTACAGGAGTTTGGGTCAAAGGAGCGATGGAGGTCGTTGCTGACCTCTTGCTAAAGGTCAGAGGAAGCTAAACCCAAGGGGGTGTAAATAAAAAGTGACCATTTAAATAGGAAAAAGTGATTGGATGAATACTTGAAGAGTTGCCCCCTTCCCCAGGGTGCTTGTGGCTATTAATGTGTTTTGGTGTTGTAGGCACAAGTTCAAAAGGTCAAGGCTATGACTCCGATTCAGACGATGAATGGCCCACGCTGGACAGAGCTGCAGCGATTGTCAAGGAAGAGTATTGTGAGGATGTCGTCATGAACCCTGAGGATGAAAAGGCAATCAATACGTTCATGAGCAAAAACCCACCGCTCAGGTAATGTCCAGTAAATATGCAAGCCCAGTGCCTTTTGATATTTCAGCTGGGAAGAATAGTCACTTCCACATAAAAGTCTACAAGTTGTGCTCTGTTCCTGCTCCATTCTGGATACTCAGAGAGAGATGTCTGGTGTTTTAAGGGAATGGGAAGTTGAATCAACTCACTCCCCTAACCATACAGCAATGTTTCTAGAGCACAGCTTTGCTATTTGAAATGAAATGAAAATCGCTTATTGTCACGAGTATCCTTCAATGAAGTTACTGTGAAAAGCCCCTAGTCGCCACATTCCGGCGCCTGTCCGGGGAGGCTGGTACGGGAATCGAACCGTGTTACTGGCCTGCTTGGTCTGCTTTATAAGCCAGCGATTTAGCCTTGTGAGCTAAACCAGCCCCTTTGAAGTGACAAGTACATTATGTACCGTTTTGAATACACTTCACCCGTACGAAGGCTAACAGAGAATTGTGAAAAATTTGTGGACAAATTGGTGTACTTGACCAATTCCATCATCTCATCCACTGCTCCCATCCACCCCATTCCCATTATCTTACCATTCATCCCCTCCCTCCATAAATCCTGACTTTCGGATTAAGCCAGACTGTGATTATCAGCAGACCATTTGTCTGTGGGTGGAATAGGATGAATATTACATCTGAGCTTTGTTATTTCATCATCTGGTGTGTGTGCAGTTTCTAGCCAGGAATGCTGTGTAACGCCCGAGCGGCTGCCAGTAAGTCGCTTTCTGTATTTTTTTGGATCTGTTCATTCCACCTGCTCTCCCTAAATACTGAAGCCAAGTGAAATACCCAGTGAGCGTCATGATGGTTAGCATTGCTGCCTCGCAGTACCAGGGACCCGGGTTTGATTCCGGCCTTGGGTAACTCTCTGTGTGGAGTTTGCACTTTCTCCCTGTGCCTGCGTGGGTTTTCCTCCGGGTTCCTCCCACTGTCTAAAGATGTGCAGGTTAGGTGGATTGGTCATGCCAAATTGTCCCTTTAGTGTCCAGAAATGTGCAGGTTACGTGGGTCTATGGGATTAGGGCAGGGGACTGGCCCTGGGTGGGGTGCTCTTTTGGAGGGTCAGTACAGACTCGATGGGCCGAGTGGTCTCCTCCTGCATTGTAGGGATTCTATGAAATCCCCCCACTGCAGTCTTTGCAGATTGCAAAACTCAGCAGAGAGCAGGGGTAGGATTTGGGCTTCTTTGTCTCTCTATGACTCATCATCACATTGGAAGACAAATTCATCCATGGAACTGTTTTGAGTGAAGTGTTAATGATCCTTAATGACATAATATTCCTGAGGCCTTCAATGCCATGATCCTTATTCTGTCACCAGTTGTAAGTTGGAAGATATTGTCAATTAATTATTAACTTCCTATTTTGAGCCCCAAACGTTAGTTGGATGTAAACTAGTTTTCACTACACGTGTGCATTGGTCAGTTAACCCTTTTTTGTTTTGCTCTTAAAGGCGAACTCTTGCTGACATCATTATGGAGAAGATCACAGAGAAGCAGACGGAAGTGGAGACCGTCATGTCTGAATTCTCCGGCAGACCCATGCCTCCGCTCAATCCCAAAGTCCTGGACGTGTATAAGGGGGTCCGTGAGGTAAAGAGTTCTGCTATGTTCAGAGTGCATTATTATATTTTCTTGACCAAGGCAGCAGCGTTAGCAGCGGGAGTATTGTACCTTGAGGGCACACATTCTGATAATTAGGTGCTATTCATACTAGCTTGCTATATCCAGTCTTGCCAGTAGAGGGAGTGCCGCGTTGGAGTGAGAGTGAAATAAGTGGATAGAATAACTGCTTCATACTTCATAATGCTGGGCTACATACGATATCTAATATGATTTTTAAAAATTTTCCCAATTAAGGGGAAATTTAGCGTGGCCAATCCACCTACCCAGCACATCTCCAGGTTGTGGGGGTGAGACCCAAGCAGACACGGGGAGAACGTGCAAACTCCACACGGACAGTGACCCGGGGCCGGGATCGAACCACAATACTTGGTGGCATGAGGCAGCAGTGCTAACCACTGTGCCACCATGTCACCTCCGATATCGAATATGATGATGAGGCCAACACACCTCAAGTGACTTCCTGTGCTAGCACATATTGAAGCCCTAAAGTCCCCAGGTGAAACCACACTTGCTGATGGCTAATGAAGCACTCTCATCGCCACCAGACCTCAAAAACAACCTACAAGCTCGTTTGGCACCTCACAGTCCCTACTGAACACACTCCACATTCGAAAAGCAGCCCCCTCTTGCAACGGCATATCTTCTGGTACATCACCAACTGCAACCTGGTAACTGACCCGAGTGGTCGAGTCCCAGGTTTCGAGCTTCCACAGAATTTCTAGACAATCCTCAGTTGCCTGGGCATAGGCCGGGGAAGCTGTGACCACTTGCTCCTCAAGTGAAACGGCGGGACAAGTTAGAGCATCGCCCACATACCGAACCTCGTCCCTGAAGATCCATTCCGAGTGGCATAGAATCCTTATAGTGCAGAAGGAGGCTGTTCGGCCCATTGAGTTTGCACTGACCCTTTGAAAGCCCACCCTACCTAGGCCCATTCTCCCATCCTAACCCCGTAACCCCACCTAACCTGCACATCCTTGGACACTATGGGGCATTTTAACATGGCCAGTCCACCCTACCACATTTTTGGACTGTGGGAGGAAACTGGAGCACCCGGAGGAATCCCACGCAGACACGGGGAAAACGTGCAGACTCTGCACAGTCACCCAAGGCCGGAGTTGAACACGGGTCCCTGGCGCTGTGAGGCAGCAGTGCTAACCACTGTGCCACCATCACAACTATTTACACTGCATCAACTGAAGCTGTTGCATGAATTGCTAACCTTGACATCAAGGCATATATAGCTGCTTTTCCGGCCATGCGCATAAAAGAAAACATGGGCCATGCTGGTGTTTATGCTTCACTTGAGCCTCTTCCCTGCTTTTCTCATCTAAATCTATAATTGTCATCATCTATTCCCTTTCCCATGTGCTTTTCTCTATTCCCCTGAAGCACATCTACACCATTCGCTTCAACCATTCCTGTAGTTCAGGGAGGCAGGAAAATGGAGATAAGACCACAATTAGATCAGTCATGATATTACTGAATGGTGGAAAAGGCTCGAGGGGCTGAATGGCCTACGCCTCCTGTTTCTTTTTATGTGCGGTAGTGAGTTTCACTCATTGGGTGAAAGGGTTTTTTCCTGAAATCCTTGTTGGATTTCTTTGTGACTACCTTGTATTGTGGCCCCCTAGTCATGCTCCCCCCCCCCCCACCCCCCACCCCCACACACACACACACACACATCAAGAAAACAGTCTCACTGTATCCACACTCTCAAAACATTTCATAATTTTCAACATCCCTATAAGTCAACTCTCGGCTTCTATTTCAGGATAGAAGAAGCCAGACTGTTGTCCCATTCCTAATCTGTATATCTGTGCATTTCCGATATCATTTTTATTAATGAAGGATGTGGTGCCGTTAATTAAATGGTTTTGGGCGTAACTACAAATACGTTTGTAAACTAGATTTGTTGATATATTTAAAATGAAGTATGTTTATTATTTCTATCAAATTTAAGATTATTTTGCTGACTCTGCCTCCAGAGGCATGCACCACCTCCCCCTGACCAATACATCAAATCATGAAAAACATTGTAGGCGATTTTGCTCGAAGTACCTGATTTAATGTTTCTCCGTTTTGATGCGGAAGGACATATTCCTCCCCATAATCCAGTGGGTGGGAACTCTTGGGGTGTGAGGAGTTTAACCTAAATTCTGTATCTGTTATGGAGAAATATGAGAGTGTGATCTACATTACTTCTTTCCACCTTTACAACTGCATGCCCTACCCATTAGGGCAGCACGGTAGCACTGTGGTTAGCACTATGGCTTCACAGCGCCAGGGTCCCGAGTTCGATTCCCGGCTTGGGTCACTGTCTGTGGGGAGTTCTCTCTGTGTCTGCGTGGGTTTGCTCCAGGTGCTCCGGTTTCCTCCCACAAGTCCCGAAAGACATGCTTGTTCGGTGAATTGGACATTCCAAATTCTCCCTCTGTGTACTTGAACAGGTGCTGGAATGTGGCGACTAGGGGCTTTTCACAGTAACTTAATTGCAGTGTTAATGTTAGCCTACCTGTGACAATAATAAAGATTATTATTATTATAGCCAGGAGGGTCCTGTGCTCTGGAATTTTCCTCCCCATAATATTGTCCACCTCCTTGTTGATTCTGTCCTTTAAAACTCCTCTCTTTGTGTTGAATGTTTTTGTGATTCCACCATTGCACTCTGGTGCAATTTTTCATAGCTGTCAAAATCCATAGAATCCCTACAGTGCAGAAGGAGGCCATTCGGCCCATTGAGTCTGCACTGACCTCTGAAACAGCTCCCCACTCTCTTGCCCTATCCCCGCAATCCCACTGATCCTACCTAACCTGGGCACTAAGGGGCAATTTAGCATGGCTAATCCACCTAACCTGTACATCTTTGGAATGTGGAGGAAACTGGAGCATCCGGAGGAAACCCACGCAGAGACGGGGAGGAAGCGCAAACTCCACACAGACAGTGACCAAAGCCACAATTGAGCCCAGGTTCCTGCCGCTGGGAGGCAGCAGTGCTAACCACTGTGCCACCGTGCCGCCCATAAAATTTGAGGAGATTTTTCAGAGCAGGTTGTTGGACATGAATTGGCCTGAAGCTCCCTCAGTGAGTCAGAAGCTCTTAGTAAAAGGAGTTACTTTTTCAGCTTTGTGGTTGCAGAGCACCAACCAGGCTGGGAACAGCCTCCAGGAAGAGCTGTGAAATTGTAATAATGTTGAGTTAACACAGCATGTGGTGGAGATGTGCACTTAACTAAGTTCCCTCTTCACTAATTTACATCTTGTGATTATGTGCGTTCCTAATGCATCTTGCTGCCCGGTGGAAACAATCTATAAATGTCTTTATCAAAACCCTCCTTAATCTTGAGGTTAGATATATAAAGCATGTTTTTAAGCATAATATCCTTTTTATAATATATTAAATAATTATCTTTCGCCCATGTTTGTCCCCTGCATCAATTGTAGGCGAGCAGGGTAAGAGCTGTGCTGACATCATTTCTACAACTAAGTTGATCGTCTGTACAGATACTTAAGTTGATTGGATCTTTGAAAAATTATTTTTGACTCCCCATGCCCTTTATTTCCCTGGGCAAATGCTTCTCTGGTGCTGGGGAAAGTCTGTGTCATGACCCAGTTTGGGAAAGGAAACTTTGCATGTGGTAAGCAGTCGTGTGAGCGATCTTGGTTAACGGTATCAATTTCCGTGTTCGGTTTGTTGAAACGCAGCCCCATTTTAAAACTTTTTGAAATTGAACCATCTACGGCCGTAATCTTGATTCTCAACTGCGTTTGATGACCTGTGTCCTTTTTGGAGGTGTGTATGTGTGAATTTTTCGGAATGAAATGAGCCCATCGCACTGTATTCACTGTGGTTGTGCACTTTGTATCTTGCTTTCCCAAAAGGTATTGTGCAAGTACAGAAGTGGGAAACTTCCTAAAGCCTTTAAGATTATCCCAGCATTGTCAAACTGGGAGCAGATCTTGTACATCACTGAACCAGAGACTTGGACAGCAGCAGCCATGTATCAAGCAACAAGGTAAGGGACCAGTATTCATGTAGCCTGTTAAAACCTAAGTGCCACTTCTATTATTGTTATTTATTTTATTTTTTTTGCTCGGTTTTGCGAAGTGTACTTAAAATTGTGGGCAGTTCAAACTTTATGCTTTGCTAGGAGAGGATTATAAAAGTATTGTACGTAGCACGGGGCGCATTGGTTAGCCCTGCTGCCTCACGGCGGCGAGGTCCCAGGTTCGATCCCGACTCTGGGTCACTGTCCGTGCGGAGTTTGCACATTCTCCCCGTGTTTGCGTGGGTTTCGCCCTTGCAACCCAAAGATGTGCAGGGTAGGTGGATGGGCCATGCTAAATTGCCCCTTAATTGGAAAAAATGAATTGAACACTTTAAACTTTTTAAAAAAAATAAATAAAAGTATTGTACTTGTTTTTAAGTTCAAGTAGTGTCTGCTACACCCACCGAGTTCTTTGATTAGATTGACAACTGAAGGAAAGCTTCTATTGTGGGGGTTGCTTTTTCTGTCGAGGGTGAGGGTCCTTTGCGCCCTGTTGGGGGCTAGTCGCTTGTGATGTTCTTAATCATTCGCTCAGTTTGGTCATCTGGTATCCAAAGCAACTGGGCCTCCGCAGGATGTCGCTTCACGTGATATCACCATCTTTGTATATTTAAAGAAAATAATGGTGCAATCTTGATGCAATGTTTCACATCTTTCGTTCCGCTCCCAATTCTCCTTCAGGATCTTTTCCGCCAATCTAAAGGCAAGGATGGCACAGAGATTCTATAACTTGGTGCTTTTGCCACGGGTGCGAGATGATATCGCAGAATACAAACGCCTCAACTTCCACCTTTATGCGGCCTTAAAGAAAGCACTTTTCAAACCCGGAGCCTGGTTTAAAGGTAAGATGGATTTTCTCTGTTAAAGAGGATTGAGAGGATTAAAGTAGGGATACATCTGGTTCCATTTTGACTCATCAGTAAATGAACCCTGTAACTTTCATTACCTACGTGACCTCTTGTTGTAACAACAGGTGCGCTGGACGTTTTGTCTTCTAAACTATCCCTAATCAGCAGAGTACAGTTGATGTGTAGTTTCATAGAACCCTTTCCTAGACAGGGGATGCGCACCCAGATCAGCATCATTGTTCTTGGGACTCTAGTAAGATTGAACTGGGGGCATAAGTAGGAACGACATTCCTTAACTTGAACTGTGACAAAGTGTAGCAGTTAATTGTAGATTGTCCCTCTGTACTTTTGCTCTGATTGGAGACCATCTTGAACCATTGAATATGTGGAGGAAGTGCCAATCATTCCAATCCAATCACTGGTGGTGGCAACGGAAAATTGATTGATATTTAAAAGCCAAACTATTTTCCTGGTACAATTATGCTGAATGTAATTCTTCTGGCCTCTGCTGTTCTGTTTGATCTGTAATGAAGAAACATCACAGCATTAATCAGGGCAGGTACCTTGCAAGTCTGATGCTGGCCAGTGTTGGGAACTCTTAAAACCAAGGCTTGGAAAAGATGTCTCAGAATATGTCTCTTTGGTATCTCCTGCCTGATGGGGCGTACCACCAGGTCAAGTTCATCCTTGGCTGGGCAGCACGGTGGCGCCGAGGTCCCAGGTTCGATTCCAGCTCTGGGTCACTGTCCATGTGGAGTTTGCACATTCTCCCAGTGTTTGCATGGGTTTCACCCCCACAACCCAAAAATGTGCAGAGTAGGTGGATTGGCCACGCTAAATTGCCCTTTAATTGGAAAAAGTGAATTGGGTACTCTAAATTTCTTTTTTTAAAAGTGAATCCTTGACACAACAAGTGGATTTTTAAAAAAAATTAGAGTACCCAATTATTTTTTTCCAATCAAGGGGCAATTTAGCGTGGCCAATCCACCTAACCACGTCTTTTAGGTTGTGGGGGTGAAACCCATGCAGACACGTGGAGAATGTGCAAACTCCACATGGACAGTGACCCAGAGCCGGGATCAAAACCGGGGTCCCACAGGCAACAGTGCCACCCTCTGCATCAACGTGCCACCCCTACAATATTTGTTTTCCCCTAAAGTCAGAGTACCCAATTCATTTTCTCCAATTAAGGGTCAATTTAGCGTGGCCAACCCACCTACTCTGCACATCTTTGGGCTGTGGGGGTGAAACTCACACAGACACAGGGAGAATGTGCAAACTCCACACGGATAGTGACCCAGAGCCGGGATCGAACCTGGGACCTCGGCGACGTGCTGTCGCCTGCTGCCCCTACAGTAAGTGGATTTATAACGTGAGAGGGAAAACGGGCGTGAGAAATAAAAACGGAAGATGCTGGAAATTCTCAGCAGGTCTAGTATTACATAGAACATACAGTGCAGAAGGAGGCCATTCGGCCCATCGAGTCTGCACTGACCCACTTAAGTCCTCACTTCTACCCTATCCCCGTAACCCCTCCTAAGCTTTTTGGTCACTGAGGGCAATTTATCATGGCCAATCCACCTAACCTGCACGTCTTTGGACTGTGGGAGGAAACCGGAGCACCGGGAGGAAACCCACACAGACACGGGAAGAATGTACAGACTCCTCACAGACAGTGACCCAGTGGGGAATCGAACCTGGGACCCTGGCGCTATGAAGCCACAGTGCTATCCACTTGTGCTACCGTGCTGCCCATATTGAGCAAGAAAAAAGAGTTAACATGTCTGGCTTGTGATCTTTTGTTTGAACTGTTCTGAGGAGTGTTCACTGTCCTGGCGTATTTCCAGCACTTTTTGTTTTTTATTTTCAGTGAATTTCTAACTTTTTCCTTTGTGCAAGAGTGAGACAGGTTTAAAAAAACAGACGGCAAGATTAGATGCTTAATTGTAATTTTAAAAATTAACTTTTTTTCCCCTTATTTCCCCAGGCATCCTGCTTCCTCTGTGTGAATCTGGCACGTGCACACTTAGAGAAGCTATCATTATCGGCAGCATTCTGACAAAATGCTCCATCCCTGTTCTACACACCAGGTAATTGTTGGTTTGTACATGTGGCTTTCTAACCGGAGGGGGAGGGAAATTACACATCAAACTCTTTATTTGGTAATCCATGTGAGAAGCACTTTTGGGCACATGTTTCTGTTCAAGGTGTTATTTAAATATACATTGTCACATGACGCAATGTATAATTTGCACTTCTGGCCCCCACTCCGAATATCTCCACCGTGGCTTAATGGCACCTCTGGAGCTCTGTGGGAGAGTCGTACAAACCCGAGACATTAACTCAACATCTCCCTCCACAGATGCTGCCACATCTGCCAAGTTGTCCCGGCATTTTCTGTTTACGTTTCAGATTTCCAGCATCTGCAGTATTATGCTTTTTTTTTTTATAAATTCATTTTTTCCAATTGAGGGGCAATTTATCACCTAGCCTGCACATCTTTGGGTTGTGGGGGCGAAACCGACGCAAACACGGGAGAATGTGCAAACTCTACCCGGACGGTGACCCGGGGCTGGGATTGAACCTAGGACCTGGGCGCTGTGAAGCAGCAGTGCTAACCACTGCACCACTGTGCTGTCTGGTATTTTGCTTTAATGTCTGTTTTTTTTCCACAGCGAGTTGTAGCTACCCTTTGTGGCGAGAGCAGTTCTCAATATATCTTGGTTCTTCCCTAACTAGTTACTCTAATTATCATAGAAATCACAGTGCAGAAGGAGGCCATTCGGCCCATCGAGTCTGCACCGGCTCTTGGAAAGAGCAACCTACCCAAGGTCAACACCTCCACCCTATCCCCATAATCCAGTAACCCCACCTAACACTAAGGGCAATTTTGGACACTAAGGGCTATTTATCACGGCCAATCCACCTAACCTGCACATCTTTGGACTGTGGGAGAACGTACAGACTCCACACAGACAGTGTTCCAAGCCGGGAATCGAGCCTGGAGCCGTGAAGCAATTGTGCTAATCGTTATGCTACCGTGGTGCTCCCACGGTTTTAAAATAAGTAAACAATCAACAATTTCCACTTGAGTGATATTTGAAAAATGAAAATCGCTTATTGTCACAAGTAGGCTTCAAATGAAGTTACTGAGAAAAGCCCCTAGTCGCCACATTCCGGCGCCTGTTCGGGGAGGCTGGCACGGGAATTGAACCCCGCTGCTGGCCTGCCTTGGTCGGCTTTCAAAGCCAGCGATTTAGCCCTGTGCTAAACCAGCCCCTATTTTTTGCAGAGGGGGGAAAAAGCAGTTAATGGAATGCAAGTTGTAGCTTCGTCTCTGCAGGTTTATAAATGCAAATTCGGGTATTTTCTAAGTTAATCAAACAATTGTTCTTGGCTTTATTGATGGTGGAGTCATATATTTTTATAATCTGCCGTTTTGTGATATCAGTATCTCTATCTGTTTAACCACAATCCATCTTCTGTTAACAGTGCTGCAATGCTGAAGATTGCCGAAATGGAATATAATGGAGCAAACAGCATCTTCCTTCGGCTGATGATCGACAAGAAGTACGCACTTCCCTTCCGAGTTATCGACTCTTTGGTGTTTCACTTCCTGCAGTTCAGAACTGACAAGCGAGACCTGCCCGTATTGTGGCATCAGAGTCTGCTCACCTTTGCCCAGCGATATAAGGAGGATCTCGCCTCTGAGCAGAAGGAGTCATTGCTGGAACTGCTGAGAACCCACAGCCATTCGCAGATTTCACCCGAGATCAGGCGTGAACTGGTCAACTCCAAGTCGCGGGATGTGGAAGTGGGAATGACAGTGGAGTGACTTTGTCTCGGTTCCGCCTGATTGTGTTATTTTGAGTGAATAAATACCTTGATTTGAAGTGAGGTTGGTCGATCCGATCAAAAGCTTTTGTTTTTGTTGAATGACAAGCTCTCACCGGGAAGTGGGTTTATTTTATAAATTTAGAGTACCCAATTAATTTTTTTCCAATTAAGGGGCAATTTAGCGTGGCCAATCCACCTACCCTGCACATCTTTGGGTTGTGGGGGTGAAAGCCACGCAGACACGGGGAGAATGTGCAAACTCCACATGGACAGTGACCCAGGGCCGGGATTCGAACCTGGGACCTCGGCGCCGTGAGGCAGCAGGGCTAACCCACTGTGCCACCGTGCTGCCCGGAAGTGGGATTAAATATTTATCTGTCATACATTGCTTTTATGAATGATTACTTATTTTTGCGCCCATTGATTTTCTCTTTCTGAAGTAAGGGCATGGTGATGTTGTCATCGTATTTTTTGAAGGGCAGCACGGTGGCGCAGTGGTTAGCATTGCTCCCTTACGGCGCCGAGGTCCCAGGTTTGATCCTGGCTCTGGGTCACTGTCCGTGTGGAGTTTGCACATTCTTCCCGTGTCTGCATGGGTTTCGCCCCCACAACCCAAAGATGTGCAGGCTAGGTGAATTGGCCACACTAAATTGCCCCTTAATTGGAAAAAATGATTTGGGTACTCTAAATTTATTTTAAAAAATATATAGTTTTGTAATGCTCCTGTGAAGACATTTCTGGGTGCTATATATTTGTTGTTTGTGAGCACTCTGGTACTTGGCCATAATGACTATTCATTGGCTAGCGTGGTGCTGTGCCCACTTAACTATCGCGTAGCCACACACAGTAAAGATTAAGCGTGTACAGTTAGTTTGGTTGCATCCCCATGTGCATTTGAGGCCAGTTATAGGTCCCTGGGTTAAGCTGTTGGCTCACGACGTACAAGCAACCGTAACCACGATCGGTGGGAGGATTTGGATGACTTCTACTGGATAAGTTTTGGTAATATGCCCTATGTGTAGAAGGTACTATCTCAATATTGCTATCTTATCTTATTAATAGGCTGTTACTTGAGTTTTGTAGTGGCTACAAACTAAACTGGTTCTGATTGTTGCCTTTTCTTACCCTTTATGTGAACCACAAACTGTTTCTTATATCGACCAAATGACCACACAACCAATATGTTAGCTCAAAAACCCAGTTTAGTAATAACATAAGACTGGTATCTCTGTACAATAACACACGCGGTTCCGTACTAAACTACACCTAACGACTAAGATGACCTTTACTTAACTTCGAGTGACTGGCACTGTGCGAGATAAAGCCTTTATCCGGGTCCACGTGGTCAGTTTGTAAGTTGTTGGGTTTGTCTCAGCTGGGCTCGTCCTTCAGGAATGGTCGCAGGTCCTTGAATTTGGTTGTTCTGCTGCAGTTGGTGGCGCACAGGCCGATCCCAGAAGAGACAGATTTCTAGTGCGCAGGGCTTTTTATCCTTCGTCTCTTTCGTGCCCTTACGGCGGTCCTTCCTCCAGGTCCAATGGATCAATAAGGTTTTCGATCACCCTCATCGATCTCAGCCAATTAGGGGGCAGTTACCTCGATAGATGGGCGGGTCCCAGCTATCATTGTCCCAGGCATGTAGGCCTTTCCAAATAAGGGGGGGTGGCGCCGGTTAGTCTGCTAATGTTGTAACTCCTTGATTCAAACTCTATTGTCCCGGGGGAAATGGTGATCGACTCTTAATGGATACAAGTTTCAGCCAAGTCTGGTTTCTTTGCACAACACACAGAGGCTGTGTACCTGTCTGTGTTCCAAATTGACCACAATTCCCATGGTCCTTTGCAAGTGTCCATTTGACATGGCTGCATGATAAAGGAACAATGCACACCATTGACTAAAAAAGATAGGTGTCAGCCTTGACTGTGGCACCTGATTCTGAACCTCATGGGTGTAAGCTTTCACCCAAAAGACTTGAACACCATCCAGACTGGCACTTCACTAGTGTGCTATAATGTTGCTGGTTCAGTTTTCCAAATGAGACATGAAATAGAGACCAGTTCTGTCCTCTATTTTTACCCTGCAACAAAATTAACTTACTTCATTGTTCAATGAATAATGTCCTAATAGAATAAAACAGTGACTATACTTCAGAAACAAATTCATCGGTGTACAGTCATGTCCTCTGGTTGTGAAAGATGGAATGAATGCAAACCCCCCCCGCCAGACTAACGTTGCAAAGATTGGGTATGTTGTGATCGTGGGTCAAAATAAAGATGTTCCTCTTGCACTACAATATTTTATGATTACTGGTGGAGACTGGTTACCATGGGGCTGGTTGAGCCCAGTGGGCTAGACAGCTGACTTGTAATGCAGAACAAGGCCAGCAGCGCGGGTTCAATTCCCGTACCAGCTGAGAATTCTGAATTGTCCCTCTGTGTACCAAAATGTGGTGACTAGGGGATTTTCACAGTGACTTCATTGCAGTGTTAATGTAAGCCTACTTGTGGCAATAGTTATTTATTAATGTTCGGGTCCCTTTGACTGTAAACAACAGATTTTACCTAATGCGCAGATTTCAATGAAACCTGGGGAGGAGAAGGAATGACCCAACGAAGAACTAATTTGTTTTTGATAAGGATGTAGATTAGGATCCTGTTTGGGTTTTTTTTAAAGGATCCCTTAGCATTGGGTGATGAGGTGAATTGATTTTTTGATTTTAGAATGTTATGGGTGTTTTTTTAAAAAAGAATGTTGTGGATTATCTCAGCTGCTGTGTGCGATTTGTCACAGCTGTCAAAATGTGGGCAGAGCTTTCAGAGCAGGTTGTTGTATGTGGATTGGCCTTTGAGATTGAACCTCGAGTTTTTTGAGGAGAGGGGAATACTGTTGATGTGGTGTACTTGGGAATTTCAGACAATATTCAATACAGTGCCACACAACAGACTTCTGAGATGTGTAAGAGCTCATGGAATAATGTGGACAGTAACAATGTGGATACAAAATTGTATGAATAATAGAAAGGAGAGAGCAATGGTACGGCAGCACGGTAGCATTGTGGATAGCACAATCGCTTCACAGCTCCAGGGTCCCAGGTTCGATTCCGGCTTGGGTCACTGCCTGTGCGGAGTCTGCACATCCTCCCCGTGTGTGCGTGGAGATTTCTTTTTTTTTTTAATTCATAAATTTAAAGTGTGCCATTTTGATTTTCAATTTAGCGTTCAATTTTCAATCCACCTACCCTGCACATCTGTAGGTTGTGGGGGTGAGACCCACGCAGGCATGGGGAGAATGGGCAAACTCCACATGGGACAGTGACCCGGGATCGAACCTTGGTCCTCGGTGCTGTGTGACAGCAGTGCTTACCACTGGGCCTCCTAGATCAAATTTCTAACTGTTACTTTAACACTTATTCGCGGGCAGCACGGTGGCGCAGTGGTTAGCATTGCTGCCTACGGCGCTGAGGACCCGGGTTTGAATCCCGGCCCTGGGTCACTGTCCGTGTGGAATTTGCACATTCTCCCCGTGTCTGCGTGGGTTTCACCCCCACAACCCACAGATGTGCAGGATAGGTAGATTGACCACTCTAAATTGCCCCTTAATTGGAAAAAATTAATTGGGTACTCTAAATTTAAAAAAAAACACTGTTATTCGCCAGAGCATTGCAGGCAGGGAGCTTCATGTGGAAGCATTAAACACATGGAAAAAAAATAAATTGATGGATAGATATATATTTGTGATGTGTTCAAGAAGGCAACTGTATTCCCAACTGCATGTGGTTGAAACCTACCCGTCCATCTCCTCTATTCCATACAGTCCTAACTACATGCTGCTTGGGGTCAAAAGTGCAGTTGGCTTGCCTGGTCCCAGCCTCTCAGTCCAGCCGGGAGCAAATACTTGGGTGGTGGGTGTGAGTGACCTTTGAAAGGCCACTTTGGAGAGTCATAACAATACTAAATCCTGTACCAATTACAATTAGCAAAAAAAAAAAACAGATGGGAGAGGGGAAATATTTTTACACTGCGTTATGTTTTGGAATGCACTACTTAAAAAGGTGGTGCCAACAGATTCAATAACGTTCAAAGGGGGAATTGGATACATGCTTGGAAAGGTGGCTTTTGCAGGGGTGTGGCATAAGTGTGGACTAATTGAATAGGTCAGGGATTGGCGACCTTCATAACAAGAGGAGGTATTCTTAAAATGCAGTCAAAAACCCAACATGTTAAGAGCTGCAATGCTGTAACTTAAAATGTCAATAATAAGGAAAAGCAAGACTGAGGTACATTTATGGATTTCTATGCAACTCCTTTTTTTAATGAATGTACATTACAACAGGTACAGAAATTTACTTGTAGCAATTTAAACGTTACTAGAAGCCAGTCTCTTGGACGGCAGGGTGGCGCAGTGGTTAGCACTGCTGCCTATGGCGCTGAGGACTCGGGTTCGATCCCGGCCACGGTTCACTGTCCGTGTGGAGTTTGCACATTCTCCCCGTGTCTGCGTGGGTCTCACCCCCACAAGCCAAAAAGATGTGCGGGTTAGGTGGATTGACCACGCTAAATTGCCCCTTAATTGGAATAAAAATAATTGGGTGCTCTAAATGTATTTTTTTTTTAAACTAGAAGCCAGTCTCAAATGTTCGGCACAATACCAATGAATGTTGCAAACATTTGTTTCCTGTACCAAATTAAAATTCTCTTACAGCGAAATGGCCTCAAAAAACGACACGGTTAGTTCCTTCATTGATGCACATCTGCGAGCCACTTGTATGATTGGTTAGTGGGCGATACATAAGCCATTAGCCCCATGGCACATGATGTCATTTTGCTTGGCAAAATAGTGTGACTGTTAACTTAGTCTGGCTGTTGAATCAAGCAAGCTTTCGATATAATTTCATATTTTTATGATTTCACAGGTTCTGACTGTTATCTTTTAAAATATCCAGTGCCAAGGAGATTTTTAGATATCTGATGTTAGTTTATTAAATCAGAAACACATTTAGATAATTGTTTCCTTAAAAACAATGATCATGAGAAAAACAAATGGATTCAATTTATCAAGGTCGGTAGCTCCACCTGAATGCTTAATGAGCCAATGTGGACCCTTGGTATAGATCTTTCAGAGAGCTGAAACTAGCAGGATGGGCCAAATGGCCTCGTGCTGTATGATTATGAATTAATTGAGATTTTATAATGATTCCAAGGCAAACTGACATAAAATGCAAATAATCACTTCAATAGCCTTATGTTACCAATTTAAGTAAATTTTTCGACCTGAGAATTGCATACTTTTAAGATATGTACAGTTGTTTCATACAATGTAGAACTTGGAAAATTCCAGTATAAATTTTATATATCACTGGCATTTTCACTGGAGCAAGTTTGTTAAGTCGTTTACTATAGAGAGAGAGCAACTTCCTGCATCGTTTCAACACATCAGTGACATTAGATTTGTGTACATGCTATTCTATAAACATTGGGATGTGATTTATGTTTAGAGTTCCCCATTGCAAATTCTCTATTTCAAATGACTTAATTCGTCAGATGTCAACGTGGCACAGAAGCTAAGAATATTCAGAGTAGGAAGGAAAGAAAGAGCAGAGTTTGGGATGGCAGGCTGTGGAATGGCAATGATCAAGTCCGTCTATCTACTGGTTCAGTGGGCAATGCGGTTTGGAATGAATATTTAGTAAAGTACGAGTTAAGAACGGTATTATTGCTGTTCAGATACATCTAATAATTGTTGCTTGCCCTTTGCTTCTATGGAAATAGGAGACACTAACTTGGAAACTACACATAGTTAGAGACATTATGGCATGTAAAGAGGGCATTCAGCCCATCAAATTCATGCCAGCTCTCTGTAGAGTAAATCAATCAGTTCATTCCCTTGTTCTGTCCGCATAGTCCTGTTAATCAAGTGCCAACTCAATTCCCTTTTGAAATGATTCATCACCTAAGCCCCTACCAATCTTGTACGCAGTCAGTTCCAGGTCATTACCACTCACTGCGTAAAATTAATTAATCCTCCGTGCATCTCTTGCCCAAATCCTTAAATCTATGTCACCTCACCCTTGTACCAGCAGCTAATGATGATAACCTTTCTTTGGCTAGCCTATCTCAACCAGTTTTTTGAGGATGTAATGAGTAGATAAGGGGAACCAGTAGATGTAGTATACTTGGATTTTTAGTAAGGTCCACACAAAAGGTTCAAACACAAGATAAAGGCTCATGGATTTAGGGGAAATACCTTAGTGTGGATAGAGGATTGATCAACAGATGGGAAGCAAAGAGTAAGGATAAACAGGACATTTTTCAAGTTGGCAGGCTGTAACTAACGGAGTGCTGCAAGGATCAGTACTCAGCCATTAAGAATCTACGTTAGACGAAGAGACTGAATAATGTGTCTACATTTGCTGATGATAAAAGGTGGGTAGGAATGCAAGCTGTGAAGAGACAACGAGGGTGCAAAGAAATATAGGCAGGTTAGCTGAATGGACAACAAGATGGCAGATGGACTATAATGTGGGGAAGCATAAGGTATTCAGTTTGGTAGTAAGAATTGTTATGATGATACACCAAACCCCCAAGGTTTGGTATGATTGGGTTAGGGACCAGTAACGTTTTGCTTAAAGTCGACACAATTTAAATCGAGACACAAAAGGCTGCAATTCTCCAATTTTCAGGCTACATCCGGAAGATCCATGACGTTTTACGTCAAAAAAATTGGTGGCGCCTCAGCACCGATCCTCTGACCGGTGAGGGGCTAGCAGCTGTGCCACATAAACCACCCGGCGGCCACGACAAAAACGGCTGGCGAATTGCTGGGTCTATGGCCGCGCATGCACACAGTGTCAACCTGAAGCGGTCGCGCCGTACAACATGGGTTGGCCATGGGTGGACCCGACCTGTTAGATAGGTTCCCCCCTGGCCACCCACTTGCCACCCTCCTAACAGTCCCCCCCCCCCCCCCCCCAGCCCTCGTTGAAGTCCCCCTCACAGCCAGCAGCACGGCTCCTGTCCGACTGTGGCGGTGATGGACGCAGTCCGAAGTCGCCACACCATGTTCCCGACTGCTGAGACCATGGGTCAACCGCGTGGTCAGGAACTCGGCCCATCAGGGGCGGGCCTTCAGGTGACGTCCTGAGGCCGGCACGCTGCGCGCTCCTCGATGACGCCGTCTTGGAGGTGTCGGGGAACGGAGAATCCCGCCCAAAGCTTTTGAACAAACAAAATAAACTTTACTGTAAAAGTTCAGAAAAATAAAATAATCTACAATATCTACCTTATACTCTTAATGTGACCTACATGTGAATTAACAGGCAAACTGTAAACAAACACACTATGCTGCACAATAAATAGCAAATACGGCCAAGGCAGGTCGTCCCACAGATTTCTCAGAAACCTACCTAGTAAACACCATGAGCCAGCCAATCTGGTGGAAACTGTCCCTCTCACGAGGGATTCCAGTCTTCACCTTTGAAGATCTAGCCTGGGAATTCTCTCCAAACATCACCCGACTCACACTTCCTCAATGATGGACCATCTTTGCATCTTGAGGCTCCTTTGCCCTGGATTCCCAAATCTGCACTCCAGCCCAGCACCAGCTCACAAGGACAACCTCAGCTCTTAGCCACTTGCAGCAGAACACTACTGCTCCAAAGGGTTAACGCTGCTCCAACAGCAAATGGTACGAATCACCAACTTTCTGCTGTGTTTTCACTCAGCAGGGCTTCTCCTGGGCTCTGGCCTGCCAACTGCAGACATTTTACAACTGGAACCTCTTTGCTCCTCTCCCCGGCGATTCATACCAGTGATCTACTCCTCCAGATAGCTCCTTCCCCGCTTTCCTTCCACTCCATTGGTCCTCCCTTTTCTCTCTTCCTGCATTCCCATCCTGGGATTTCTTCCTGTCTTTTATCCATGTCTTCTGCTTGCGACTCCTCTCTGGTATTCTAACAGAATAGAAAAGCAGGATATTTTGTTAATGGTTGTGGAAGTCATAAGTATTGGTGTTCAGAGGGATTTGGGTGTACTTGTACAAGATACACACCCTCAGCATGCAGATAGAGCAAGCAATATGGAAGGAAAGTGAAATACTGGTGTTTATTGTAAGGGGATTGGAGTGGAGACCTTGCTTCAAGTGGACAGGGCTTTGGTGCAGACACACCTGGAGTACTGTGCAGTTTTGGTCTCAGTATTTAAGGAAGGATACACTTGCAGTAGACGCAGTACACTAGGTTGGTCCCTCAGATGAGAATTTGTCCTGTGATATACAAGGCTGCGTAAATTAGAAGAATAAGAGGTGATCTCATTGAAGCATACAAAATTCTGAAGGCGCTTGACGGGATAGACACTGAGATTGATTCCCCAGGGCAGGGAACCTAGTACGTGGGAGCATAATCTCATGATATGAGATCAATCATTTAGGATTCAGATGAGGAGACATTTCTTCACTGGAAGGGTTGTGAATCTTCAGAATTCTCCAACCCACAGGGTTATGGATGCTCGATCGTTGAATATATCTGATGCTGAGACAGATATATTTTTTGTCTCAGAAAATCAATATGTGGAGCCTATGGGAAATGGAGTTGAAGCCAAAGATTTTTTGTGGTTTCTTTTAAAAATACATAAATTTAGAATACCCAATTCTTTTTTTCCAATTAAGGGGCAATTTAGCGTGGCCAGTCCACCTACCCTGCACATCTTTGGGTTGTGGGGGCGAGACCCACGCAAACACTGGGAGAATGAAAGCCAAAGGTCAATCATGTTCGTATTGAGTGACAGAGCAGGCTAGTTGGGTAATATGGTCTACTCTTGTTCCTATTTATTATGTGATAATCTTGTACACTTCTTTCAAATCTCCTCTCAATCCTCTCTGCTTCCGAGAGAACACCAGCTTCTCCAAAAAAGCTAAAATCCCTCATCCTGGTATACTTTTTTCTGAACCCTCACATCCTTCTTGAAATGTGGTAACCAGAACTGGGGCGGTCTTGTGGTGTAGTGGTATTATCCCTACTTGGGGGTCATGGAAGGTAAATCAATAATGAAACAGGTTGATTATCGGCCTGCAAATCTTTCCAATACACCTGATCGCAGGCAGTAAAATAGTCATTATGGAAAATGCAATGATGATCAAATCACGTACATGGATCATGTTGCAATCTGAGGTGCTTCAACACAGTTGCATTTACTACATATAGTCTAGAACAAGCTTACAGTCTGATGGGTTCTACATAGTTACCAGCCCCTCAGTGTATTAAGGCCTGGTCAACCATTTTCAAAAATGTACTTTATTCATAAAATATCAGTGTTAACAATGGTAGCACAGATGTTAGCACTGCCAGGGACCTGGGTTCGATTCCTGGCTTGGGTCACTGTCTGTGCTCGTTCTCCCCGTGTCTGCGTGGGTTTCCTCCGGGTGCTCCGGTTTCCTCCCATAAGTCCCAAAAGACGAGCTTGTTAGGTGAATTGGACATTCTGAATTCTCCCTCAGTGTACCTGAACAGGCACAGGAGTGTGGCAACTAGGGGATTTTCACAGTAACTTCACTGCAGTGTTAATGTAAGCCTACTTGTGACACTAATAAAGAATAAAGATTATTGTTATTAAAGCCAATGTACAGAGTGGACAGGGCAAGCCCTTAATCCATCTCCTTCCTTGCTCCAAAACCAATTGAAACTGAATCCAATTACGGTCCCCACTCGATCGAAACTGACAAGAACAGACATTACACTTAATCATAGCCAAAAGTTTCTTTTTTTGCAAAATTATGCTTTATTAAAAAAATATCTGAAAGAAACATTATAAAACATTTCAAATTGTCATAACAGGAAAGTACAATGATATTCACATTTTCTCCAGAGATTCTGATACACTCTGAGATGCTTCAATACTGTAATGAGAGCACTACAAACATTTCAATATTTTCATTATAGAAAGCTATAGCCAAAAGGTATACAGAAATGTATACCTATGAAATGTAAACATAACGGGCTACGGAACAAAGCCGAGCAATATCTCTGGCAGCAGCGCACCCCTCCCTGATGAACTCAATGCATTCT
Source organism: Scyliorhinus canicula (assembly GCF_902713615.1). Classification (NCBI taxonomy): domain Eukaryota; kingdom Metazoa; phylum Chordata; class Chondrichthyes; order Carcharhiniformes; family Scyliorhinidae; genus Scyliorhinus; species Scyliorhinus canicula. The sequence continues at coordinate 140,740,311 of NC_052160.1, forward strand.
ATGTTCGGTTCGAGAAGGTAACCAACAATCCGCTGTTGAGTGCCCCAGGAGCCCATAATTCTCCCATACCCACCATCACAGCTTCCGAAGTCAGATCGGCCTTCCTGAAAGTGAACCCTCGGAAGGCGACGGGCCCGGACGGGATCCCTGGTCGTGCACTCGGAGCCTGCGCGGACCAGCTGGCAGAGGTGTTCGCGGACATCTTTAACCTGGCCCTGCTCCACTCTGAGGTCCCCACCTGCTTCAAGAAGACCACCATCATACCAGTGCCCAAGAAGAACCAGGCAACGTGCCTCAATGACTACCGCCCGGTGGCCCTGACCTCAGTCGTAATGAAGTGCTTCGAGAGGTTGATCATGAAGCGCATCACTTCCATACTCCCAGAACGCCTTGATCCACTGCAATTCACATACCGTTGCAACCGGTCCACATCAGACACCATTTCCCTGGCTCTACACTCATCCCTAGAGCATCTCGAAAACAAGGACTCCTACATCAGACTCCTATTTATTGACTACAGCGCCGCCTTCAACACCATAATTCCAGTCAAGCTCATATCAAAGCTCCAAAACCTAGGACTTGACTCCTCACTCTGCAACTGGATCCTCAATTTTCTGACCAACAGACCACAATCAGTAAGAATGAATAACAACACCTCCTGCACAATAGTCCTCAATACCGGAGCCCCGCAAGGCTGCATACTTAGCCCCCTACTCTACTCCCTGTACACACACGACTGCGTGGCAAAACTTGGTTCCAACTCCATCTACAAGTTTGCTGATGATACAACCACAGTGGGCCGGATCTCGAATAACGACGAGTTAGAATACAGGAGGGAGATAGAGAACCTAGTGGAGTGGTGTAGCGACAACAATCTCTCCCTCAATGCCAGCAAAACTAAAGAGCTGGTTATTGACTTCAGGAAGCAAAGTACTGTACACACCCCTGTTAGCATCAACGGGGCCGAGGTGGAGATGGTTAGCAATTTCAAATTCCTAGGGGTGCACATCTCCAAAAATCAGTCCTGGTCCACCCACGTCGACGTTACCACCAAGAAAGCACAACAGCGCCTATACTTCCTCAGGAAACTAAGAAAATTCGGCATGTTCACATTAACCCTTACCAACATTTACAGATGCACCATAGAAAGCATCCTATTGGGCTGCATCACAGCCTTGTATGGCAACTGCTTGGCCCAGGACCGCAAGAAACTTCAGAGAGTCGTGAACACCGCCCAGTCCATCACACGAACCTGCCTCCCATCCATTGACTCCATCTACACCATCCGCTGCCTGGGGAAAGCAGGCAGCATAATCAAGGATCCCTCCCACCCGGCTTACTCACTTTTCCAACTTCTTCCATCGGGCAGGAGATACAGAAGTCTGAGAACACGCACGAATAGACTCAAAAACAGCTTCTTATGGACTGACCTCATTAACACTACACCCTGTATGCTTCACCCGATGCAGGTGCTTATGTAGTTACATTGTATATCTTGTGTTGCCCTATTATGTATTTTCTTTTATTCCTTTTCTTCCCATGTACTTAATGATCCGTTGAGTTGCTCGCAGAAAAATACTTTTCACTGTACCTCAGTACACGTGACAATAAACAAATACAAATCCAAATCCAAAGAAGGCAAGGGGCAGTACTTTGCCAAACATAATCATGGAAGTACATGGCCATGGTCACCAATGCACTCTTAGGCTATGGTAGCTGATGGAAAGGAGAACCAGAACTGGATGCAATGCTTTAGTTGTGGATGTACGGATTCTTCATTAGGGTTCAACAGGCAACTATACAGAAAGTGGAGCTATCGCATCTGTTATTTTACCTGTTTGAGAAAATCATGAAAGCTTACCGTTGAACTGCCTATATTTAAATTTGGTCCAATGTAATAGCCAATATTTCTAATACAAGTACAGCACCTTTCAATAACATTCTAACAAACTTGAAGACTAAGGAAAATATTGATTTGGTCAAGAATATTTAGATATTGCGGAACATTTTCATAGTAATATTCTCCAGATAGTAAATAAAAACCGCCACTCACTGTAGAGACAATAATGATCCTGATAGGAGGTGATAAATTAACGTTTGGAAGTTCGTCCAAATGTTTTGACCTCCATTTCTCAAGCGTTATGAGATTGTAGTCTATTGACCGCTCAACTATGGTAATGCCACTTTCCTGTTGCTTTCGCTGGATCTAAAACGAACCAGCAGATGTCACCTTTTCTCTGTCTAACAGAGCCTCTGCCCTCGGCAAAAAAAATCGACTTTAATATGTTAGAAACTGCGAGTGAGGTGGAAATAAACGTTTAAAAATGTACTAAATATCGTTTTAATGCAAACACCTCATTGTGTATCATACCTCATTTCACAGTTCTTAACTAATCATTTGCAGATGACTGAAATTTCACAATTTCAGCATGTAGCCTTTGTGAAGACTGGTTGAAAGATAACAAGGGGTTAAAAAGAGTCAGACTCGATTTATTCTACGTAACATCTCGTCCACATTAAAACCGACATTATTCAGCTCAGTGAGTGACTTCAGTTTTTCAGTGAGTAAAAAAGAGAAATTATTTTTTAAAAACGGAGTTCCCACTAAATGTAACCTTAAACAGTAGAGACGTTAAATCAAAACCTAAACCCCGGAGTTTCCATTAAATAGAACCTTAAACAATAGAGACATTTTAAAATAACGTAAAATCCTGAAAAATAACGTCCTGTTTTTTCATTAATTATAGCCTTAAACAGTAAATAAAGTGTGTTGATGTTAGTTGCTGAGTGTTGTGTATAGTGGAGTGAATTCAGGACATTCACAATTGTGCAACAACTCGGCCAACTTTGCTACATTTGCGCTTTGCTACACTGAGGATGACGCGGGCGCACTGGGACCGCCCCCCGCCGCGTCACCAGGCTGCTGCCGCCCAGCTGTTGCCGGGCAGATTTGTGTCCTGAGGTGACCTCACTGGCTGCAGTGCCCGGCGCCTCACCATATATGGAGGCGGGGGCGGGACGCCAACTGGCGCAGGCGCAGTCGCTCTCCTCCTTGTTGCAATTTGCCACATGTGGAGCAGGCGGCTGGCTGCGGGGCCATTGGCATCAACCGCTGGCTGGGGTGCCAAGGGAAGGGAGGGGCAATAAAGGGACCATTTAAAAATCTGCCGCGGCAGAGTAGGTGGATTGACTATGCTAAATTGCCACTTATTTGGAAAAAAATAATTGGGTATTCTACATTTTTTTTTAAAAGTCTGCCGTAGCTGTACCAACAGGTTCGTCCAGGAACAAGTGGGGCATTTGATTCCTTGCACCTGGAGCATTCACTCCCTCCCCTCCACTCCAACAGTGCACAGTGGCAGCAGTGTGTATCATGCAGTCCAGCAAGTCAGCAAAGCTCCATCGACAGCCACTTCAGAATCTGCAGCTGCCACCTGGAAGAGCAAGGGCAGCAGATGTGTGGGAACGTCAGCAGTGGACGGCTTGGTAGCATAGTGGTTAGCACTGTTGTGTCACAGTGCCAAGGTCACGGGTTCGAGGTTTGGGTCAGTGTGTGTGCGGAGTCTGCATGTTCTCCCTGTGTCTGCGCGGGTTTCCCCCGGGTGCTCCGGTTTCCTTCCACCAGTCCTGAAAGATGTGCTGTTAGGTAATTTGGACATTCTGAATTCTCCCTCGGTGTACCTGAACAGGTGGCAGAACGTGGCGACTAGGGGCTTTTCACAGTAACTTCATTGCAGTAATTAAGCCTATTTGTGACAATAAAGATTATTAAGTTCCCCTCTAAATTACTTGCCAGCTGGATGTTTAAGTATATCACAGTTCCCACACAGTTGTCACTGGGTGAAAATCCTGCAGTTTCCTCCTGTACCGACAGCGATTCAAGAAGATGGCTCACCATCACCGTTCGCACTTAAGGATGGGCGATAAGTGAGGGCTTGCCAGCAATGTTCACATCCCATGAATGAATTAAAAAACAGGTGCAAAACGAAGTCAAAAATTTCACTAACTTTATCCAGTTGAAGGCGAGCATAAGAGGAGCTCAAGTCGGCTATTTTGACTCCTCAGGCTTACTCCACCATTCACCAAAATCACGGCTGACCTTTACACCAGCTCCACCTTCCTGCATTGTCTCCCTTTGTAGCCAGAGGTCTATCAATACTGGTTTATAAATGGGATCTCTAACATCAACCCGAGTTGTAGATAGTGCCCCAGCTTAATGTTTTGTCTGAAAAATGGCACCTCCAACAATACACCACTTCCTGACTGCTGCATTGAAACACTGGCCTGGATTATCTGCTCAAGTCCCTAATTGGACTGAAAAGAACAACCCAAAGGTGACTGTAAAAGGTTAATTAACTAGCTGAATAATTACATTTTTCTTTAAAAAAAAAAAAAAAAATTTTTATTAAAGTTTTCACAAAATATGAACAACAAAAATATAAAGTACCAAATGCAAAAAATGTAAAGGAAACTCAGTAACAAAAATAATAAATTAATACCCGCCCAAACACATAGCAAATATATACACCCAGATAAAACTTCCAATATATAGAAACAAAACTGAAATAAAAGCCCCCTCCCCGAGTTGCTGCCGCCACTGATCATTGTCTACCGTTCTGCCAGAAAGTCTAGGAACGGTTGCCACTGCTTGAAAAACCCCTGTACCGACCCCCTCAAAGCAAATTTCACCCTTTCCAATTTGATAAACCTCGCCATGTCATTGATCCAGGCCTCAACGTTTGGGGGCCTCGCATCCCTCCACTGAAGAAGAATCATCCGCCGGGCTACCAGGGACGCAAAGGCCAGAATACCGGCCTCTTTCGCTTCCTGCAATCCCGGCTCCTCTGCAACCCCAAATATTGCGAACCCCCAGCCTGGTTTGACCCTGGACCCTACCACCCTCGACACCGTCCTCGCTACGCCCTTCCAAAATTCCTCCAGTGCTGGGCATGCCCAGAACATATGGGTGTGGTTTGCTGGGCTCCCTGAGCACCTAACGCACCTGTCCTCACCCCTAAAAAACCGGCTCATCCTTGTCCCGGTCATGTGTGCCATATGCAGCACCTTGAACTGTATGAGGCTGAGCCTCGCACATGAAGAGGAAGAGTTGACTCTCCCTAGGGCATCTGCCCAAGTGTCCTGCTCAATCACCTCCCCTAGCTCCTCCTCCCACTTACCTTTCAGCTCCTCCACCGAGGCTTCCTCCTCCTCCTGCATCACCTAGTATGTTGCCGAAATCTTCCCCTCTCCAACCCACACCCCCGAGAGCACCCTATCCTGTACAGTGCGTGGCGGCAGCAGCGGAAATCCCACCACTTGCCGCCTAACAAACGTCCTTACCTGTAGGTACCTAAAGGCATTTCCCGGGGGGGAGCCCGTACCTCTCCTCCAGCTCACCCAGGCTCGCGAACTTCCCATCCACGAATAGGTCCCTCAACCTCCTTATCCCTGCCCTGTGCCACCCCGCAAACCCTCCATCTATCCTCCCCGGGACGAACCGATGGTTTCCCCATATCGGGGTCCACACCGAGGCCCCCAACTCCCCCCTGTGCCGCCTCCACTGCCCCCAGATTTTGAGGGTAGCTGCCACCACCGGGCTCGTGGTAATTCTCGGAGGGAGCGGCAGCAGCACCATTGCCAGCGCCTCCAGACTCGTACCCTCAAAAGACGCCATTTCCAGCCTCTTCCATGCCGCCCGCCCCCCCTCCAGCACCCACTTGCGCACCATCGCCACATTAGCAGCCCAGTAGCATCCACAGAGATTGGGCAGCGCCAGCCCCCCCCCCCCCCCCCCCTCCCCAATCCCTGCTCCGCTCCAGGAATACTCTTCTCACCCTCGGAGTCCCACGTGCCCATACAAACCCCGTTATGCTTCTATTGACCCGTCTAAAAAAGGCCTTCGGGATAAAAATGGGGAAGCACTGGAACAGAAACAAAAACCTCGGGAGCACCGTCATCTTCACTGACTGCACCCTACCCGCCAGAGACAGCGGTAGCGCATCCCACCTCTTGAACTCCTACTCCATCTGCTCCACCAGCCTCGTGAGATTAAGTTTATGCAGGGCCCTTCAGCTCCTGGCCACCTCGACCCCCAAATATCTAAAGCTCCTCTCCGCCCTTTTTAGTGGGAGCTCACCAATCCCCCTCTCCTGGTGTCCCGGGTGAACCACGTACAGCTCACTCTTCCCTATTTTGAGCTTATGCCCTGAAAATTCCCTGAACTCCCTGAGGATCCTCATTACCTCCGGCATCCCCCCCAACGGGTCCGCGACATAAAGTAGCAGGTCGTCCGCATAGAGCGATACCCTATGCTCCTCCCCGCCCCGCACCAGCCCCCTCTAGCTCCTCGACTCCCTCAGTGCCATAGCCAGGAGTTCAATCACCAGTGCAAAGAGCAGGGGGGACAGGGGACACCCCTGCCTCGTCCCTCGATACAGCCAAAAGTACTCAGACCTCCTCTTGTTCGTGACCACACTCGCCACTGGGGCCTCATACAACAACCTGACCCACCTGATGAACCCCTCCCCAAAACCGAACGTCTTCAGCACCTCCCACAAGTACCCCCACTCTACCCGATCAAAGGCCTTCTCAGCATCCATCGCCGCCACTATCTCCGCCTCCCCCTCACTTGCCGGCATCAGAATGACGTTCAGGAGTCTCTGCACATTCGCATTTAATTGCCTCCCCTTCACGAACCCCGTCTGGTCTTCGTGAATGACCTGCGGTACACAATCCTCAATTCTCGAGGCTAAGACCTTCGCCAGCACCTTAGCATCCACATTTAACAGCGAAATCGGCCTGTAAGACCCACACTACAGGGAGTCATGGTCCCGCTTCAGGATCAGGGAAATAAGTGCCCTGGAAATTGTCGGGGGCAAAGGCCCACCCTCCCGTGCCTCATTGAAAGTCCTAACCAACAACGGGCCTAGCAAATCCACATACTTTTTGTAAAATTCAGCCAGGAAACCATCCGGTCCCGGTGCCTTCCCCCCCTGCATGCTCCCTATCCCTTTGGTCAGCTCCTCCAGCCCAATCGGAGCCCCCAAACCCACCACCAGTCCCTCCTCCACCTTCGGGAACCTCAGTTGGTCCACAAAGCTGCCCATCCCTCCCTCCTCCTGTGGGTGCTCGGACCGATACAGTTCCTCATAAAAGTCCCTGAAGACCCCATTGATGTCAACCCCTTTGTGCCACACTCCCTCTCCTATCCTTAACTCCCCCAATCTCCCTAGCTGCGTCCCGCTTCCGAAGCTGATGCACCAGCATCCGGCTTGCCTTTTCCCCATACTCATAGATCGCACCCTGGGCCTTCCTCCACTGCGCCTCCGCCTTTCTGGTGGTCAACAGGTCGAATTCGGCCTGGAGGCTACGTCTCTCCCTCAACAGTTCCTCCTCCGGCTCCTCCGCGTACCTCCAGCCCACCCTCACCATCTCCCCCACCAGCCTCTCCCACTGCTCTCTCCTCTCCTTATGGGCCCTAATGGAGATTAGCTCTCCCCTGACCACCGCCTTCAGCGCCTCCCAGACCGTCCCCACTCGAACCTCCCCATTGTCGTTAACCTCCAGGTATCTCTCTATGCTGCCGTGAACCCGCTCGCTCACCTCCTCATCCGCCAACACTCCCACATCCAAGCGCCACAGCGGGTGCTGCTGGTCTCTCTCCTCCGCCAGCTCCAAGTCTACCCAATGCGGGGCGTGATCTGAAATGGCTATCGCCGAGTAGTCGGTATCCCCTACCCTCGTGATCAGCGCCCCACTCATAACGAAGAAATCGATCCGGGAATAGGCCTCATGAACATGTGAGAAGAATGAGAATTGCCTAGCCCTCGGCCTTGCAAATCTCCAAGGATCTACCCCTCCCATCTGGTCCATAAACCCCCTCAGTACTCTAGCCGCCGCCGGTCCTGGATCTGGAGCGATCCAGTGTCGGATCCAACAGTGTTGAAGTCTCCCCCCATTATTAGCCCCCCCACTTCCAGGACCGGGATTCGGCCTAGCATGCGCCGCATAAAATCCGCATCATCCCAGTTCAGGGCGTAAACATTAACCAGCACCACCCTCTCCCCTTGCAACTTACCACTACGTACCTCCCGCCATTATCTGCCACAATGCTCGATGCCTCGAACGAAACCCTCTTTCCCACCAGAATCGCCACCCCCCGATTTTCTGCATCTAGCCCTGTATGGAACACCTGGCTTACCCACCCCTTCCTCAATCTTACCTGGTCAGCCACCTTCAGGTGCGTCTCCTGGAGCATGACCACATCCGCCTTCAGCCCCTTCAGGTGCGCAAACACCCGGACCCGCTTAATCGGCCCGTTCAATCCCCTTACGTTCCAGGTTATCAGCCGGACCAGGGGGCTGCCCGCCCCCTCCCCCGCCGACTAGCCATAACCCCTCCGCGGCCAGCCACGCACCTACACCCCACGCTCGGCCCGTTCCCCAGCGCGGCAGACCCCCGTCCCGACCCCCTCTACTCGCTCCATCTCCCCCTTGACCATACCAGCAGGAACCTGATTCCCCCCCCAAAGCTAAGACCCCTCCTAGCTGTGTTGCTCCCCCCGTTGCACTCCCGCAAGTCAGCCGACTCCTGCTGACCCTGGCCGTTCCCGCCCCTCACCTTGTGGGACATCCCCTCCCCCTCCGTTGCCCACCCACAGGATCCCCACCTCCCCCTTCATCCCAAGCGCGGGAAAAAGCCCGCGCTTCCCTGCTCCGGCCCCGCCCCTTCCAGCCTTCATCCCGGGAAAAGAGCCCTCCACCTGCCCGGCCCCACCTCCTCTGGTGCAGCTCCTATTCACAAGCCCAGTCCTCTCACCCCCACCGGGGCCTCGTCCCCCCTACCAACCCTCCACTCCCACTCCATTTATTTGCCTCCCTTCACTAACCCACCCGACAGATCTAACCAAATCAGTGCCCCACTCACCCCCACCATCCACCCTAAATTGCGAAAAAACAAGAATAGAGAACGAACATAAAGAACCCCCACTCGAAGTGTATCACAACCTCAGCACCCCGACCATCCCACTGCACGGCCCCCACCCCTACCCTCAGTTTGTGTCCAACTTCTCGGCCTGAACAAAGGCCCACGCCTCCTCCGGGGACTCAAAATAATGATGCCGGTCCTTGTAGGTGACCCACAGACGCGCCGGCTGGAACGTGCCAAACTTCACCCCCTTCCTGTGCAGCACTGCCTTTGTCCGGTTGTACCCGGCCCGCTTCTTCGCCACCTCCGCACTCCAGTCCTGATAAATTCGAACCTCCGCATTCTCCCACCTGCAGCTCCGCTCTCTCTTGGCCCACCGGAGGACACACTCCCGATGAGCGAATCGGGGAAACATCACCAGCACCGCCCGCGGCGGATCTTTAGCTTTGGGCCTCCTCGCCAGCACTCTATGGGCCCCTTCCGGCTCCAGGGGCACCTGAAAGGACCCCGCTCCCATCAGCAAGTTTAACATAGTGACCACATAGGCCCCCACGTCCGACCCCTCCAGCCCCTCCGGGAGGCCCAGGATCCGCAGATTCTTCCGCCTCGACCGATTCTCCATCTCCTTGAACCGCTCCTGCCATTTCTTGTGGAGCGCCTCATGCGCCTCCACCTTTATCGCTAGGCCCAAGATCTCGACTTCGTGCTCAGAGACCTTCTGTCGGACCTCGCGGATCGCCACCCTCTGGGCCGCCTGGGTCTCCAGCAACTTATCAATGGAAGCCTTCAACAGCTCCAGCCGGTCCGCTTTAAGCTCCCTGAAGCAGCGCTGGACAGCCTCCTGTTGCTCCACCGCCCACTGCATCCCGCTGCTTGGTTTCCGCCCGCCGCCATCTTGCTTTTCTTCCCTCGCACTTTCTTTGGCTTCACCACCATGTTTTAGTCGCCCCGCTCCTGATCCAAGCCATACACTGTTGGGGGAATGCTGCAAACTCCTTCCCACACCTGGAAATGTTGAAAAATTGCCGTTGGGGGCCCTGAAAAGAGCCCAAAAGTCCTTTCTAAGCGGGAGCTGCCGAACGTGCGACTTAGCTCTGCGTAACCGCAACCGGAAGTTGAATAATTACATTTTTCAATACAACTTCAACTTATCAGGAATAGACTTATTGTTAAATAACGATTCTGGGTTACATCTGAAATCCTGATGGGTTAGAGGAACAGCTGACTTCCTTTTTTATACTAGAAAAGGTGATCAAGAGAGGATGTAACAAGTTTAAAATGCTTATTTATCTTGGATTTATACAGGATTTAAAAAAATGTAAACATGTTTGAAGGAGAGGAGAACTTGAGCATGAATTTAGAAAGGCAATATTTGTTCTTAAATACATGGAATATATTCTCAACAAAACGAATTGATGTTTTCCCAGTGAAAACATTTGAAACAGTAATTGGACAAGTAATCTGATTATTTGAAGTTACAGGAAACACAATAAGTAGATGAAAAACAGAATAACACCAAAATAGGGCAGCACGGTGGCACAGTGGTTAGCATTGCTGTCTACGGAGCTGAGGACCCCGGTTCGAATCCCGGCCCTGGGTCACTGCCTGTGTGGAGTTTGCACATTCTCCCTGTGTCTGCGTGGGTTTCACCCCCACAACCCAAAAGATGCGCAGGGTAGGTGGATTGGCGACGCTAAATTGCCCCTTAATTGGAAAAAATAATTGGGTACACTAAATTAAAAAAAAAGAATAACACCAAAATTGAAGCGATTTATTTTGGCAGGAAAGATGCGGCAGAGAGGTGATATAAAATAAAAGGTATAATTCTAAAGTGGGAACAGGAGCAGAGGGATAATTTACACAATATTGATGGTGGTAGGACTGGTTGAGAGATACGAATGCTTTGTTAATAGGAACATTGATTATAAATACAAGGATATTATGCAAAAACCAGTAAAACATGGAAATGACTGGTAATGGTCTGAACTGAGCTGGAGTTCCATTTTAAGGTACACAAGACCAATTCTGGTTTGGCATCAACTGGGACAGTGTGTACAGTTCTGGGTGTCACAATTTAAGATAAAAGACATTAGAGTATAGAAAAGATTGATGAGAATAGTTCCAGGGGGATGAACATTGGTTACATTGATAGATTGGAGAAGATGGAGCAGATTGGATGGAGGTATTCAACATCACATGGATTAGGATAAGGAATTTCGGGGAAACAATTCCCATTGGTGGAAGGATAGAGAACAAAAGGGCATAATTTAAAGTAATTGGCTAAAGAAGCAAAATCAACATGAGGAAAATATTTTCACCCACTGCCTGAGAGTGTGATGGAGTCTGGCTCAGACAAGGCACTGGAGGGAAATCACAACCATTCTTCTTCTTCCTCTTAATGCTCACTCCCTAACTAATGCCAGGCATACTTTGCACGGCAACATCATGTCACATAATATAGCAACATCCAATTTCTCAAACTTATTTCTCTAATTTTATAGGGTCTCCCAAGATGAGCACAAAGTTGCTAACTATGTGAAGCGAGCACCACCTGTCTCATTTCATCTGCTTCAGGCACCACATGGACCGTGGGATTCCACGAAAGAAAGGGCCAGATGGCCTCCTTCTGCATCTATTTCTTATGCTCTGACATCACAACTTCGTGGCCATCTCCATTGAAATCTTGTACTGGAAGACTTAAAGCCAGTTGCAGTTTCTCTCCTGAATGTTCTTACTGGGCTATGGATGGAGAACTTGAGCTTCAGTGTGCATGAGCCTTCCATGGTCAGATCTAATATATGGGGGGGGGGGATTGGATTCATAGATCATAGAGATCATAGAATTTACAGTGCAGAAGGAGGCCATTCAGCCCATCGAGTCTGCACCGGCTCTTGGAAAGAACACCCTACCCAAGGTCCACACCTCGGCCCTATCCTCATAACCCAGTAACCCCACCCAACACTAAGGGCAATTTTGGACACTGAGGACAATTTTAGCATGGCCAATCCACCTAACCTGCACATCTTTGGACTGTGGGAGGAAACCGGAGCACCCGGAGGAAACCCACACACACACACACACGGGGAGAACGTGCAGACTCTTCACAGACAGTGACCCAAGCCGGGAATCAAACCTGGGACCCTGGAGCTGTGAAGCAATTGTGTTAACCACAATGCTGCCCATTGAGAGAAGCTTGGCGAGTGCTTTACTCACTGTGGTGTCTGTTACCATACAGATCCTTGGACATACTGAGAATGTGCCCATTAGTTGGGTCATCGTAAGTATAGGAACAGATTAGGTGGCTGCCTCATGGGGAAGTAACCTCAATTGACAAAACCAGTGCAAGATCACCGATAGACATTGCAGTATTGTGTGTTCCACAAGTCAAATGGAAATATCTTGAAACTGTAGAACAGAGGTGGAGACAGCTGCAGAAAACCAACCAATAGGCACTATACCTACTTGTGCCCCCGAGAAGCTACAACCCTGGAAAGATATTGATCGTACGAGAGGGAGGCACATAGGTTATAAACCGGTACAAAGTTGTTGAACTGAAGTGAAATAAATGCACTTTGTTTCCATTTTGTCCAAAGTGTTCATCTCGAATGGCACAGAATAAGATAGCTGAAAGGCCAGCGAAAAGCATAATCATCAATTTCTTCACCCTCATCTCTCCTTTGACTCAGTATCCAGATTTGCATGTTTATGCTCGTGTGAAGCACATGGAGATGTTTTTCTACAGTAGAAGTCCTATAAAATGTACAATGCAAATTGTATCGTGCAAGGCACCCTTGATCTGTCCAAGCATTGGAACCCGTGTTTCGCCCTGCTACCCGTGTTCCACAGGCTCCTTCACTCTTACTGTTCTGGCAAATGATGACAGCACAGTGGTCCTTGCTGCTAAGCTTTTTGTGTAGGAGCGATCTCTTCAGCTAGGCCTTGGAGCATCAAATCATTAATGTTTTAGTCGGTTTAATTATGGTTATAGCTCCTTTGTAAAACTTAAATGAGCTGTTTAGAAGAAATGAAATGAAATGAAAATCGCTTATTGTCACGAGTAGGCTTCAATGAAGTTACTGTGAAAAGCCCCTAGTCGCCACATTCCGGCACTTGTTCGGGGAGGCTGGTACGGGAATTGAACCGTGCGGCTGGCCTGCCTTAAAAGCCAGCGATTTAGCCCAGTGTGCTAAACCAGAAGATAAATGCAATGCACTATTGCCGTTTCATATTGGTATTTCAGAGGTCTGTTGAAATTCCTGAATGGCAAAATTGTTCTAGCCGAAACCTTATTACTTTATGGGAAATACTAAAAGGACAAACCAAGTTCCAAGTAACATACAACCATCCTCCAATCCAGAGTGTGGGCTTAAGAAGCAGCCCATTTTTGTGGAACAGATTGTATGGTGGTGGAATAGATTTTGGCATCAATGAAGCGCCCAGCTTAGAAAGGAATATCATTTCAACCATCTAGATCCCTTCAAGTTACAGATCTCTGTTCCTGCCCCATAGCGAGGCAACCTCCCCCATTCAGGAGGAAGGTTGGGAAGTTGGCATGTGTTCCAGCAGGTAGTTGAAGAGCAGCATTGTTGTGACCTGGAAGCAGTTTTCCAGCTTGCTCTCAAAGCTGCAGATAATGCCAGTGCAACATATTGAAGGCTAACAGAAAAATTGAAAGGTCTTTGACTCTGAAATGCATGCTATCCTCCAGCTCCTCTTTTCAGGCTAAACCACTACAGTCACGATCATCTGTCACCATTACTTGTTGCTGTAAGCTTGATGAAGGTAGGTGTTTTTCAATATAATGTAAGATCAGTGATCGGGAGAGTTGATAAAGAATTAAGGACTGTTTCCCAAATGCGCCATAACAATTCTGTGAAGAACATAACACTGCATATATGGTACTGTTTCCAGTTCAGCATACCATGTTTTTCATAAGGCTTTAGCACTCCAGAAGTTATCATCCAGAATAAAACTTTCATTATATCTAATGTAAACTAATTCTGCAACATTCTTCACCATTGGTCCCCTTCAAAACCCACAGCATGTGTCTCTTACCTCAAGGTTTACTTTATCACTCTAAGCTGTTTGCCTCAAATTCACTGTCTTCCCGAGTTTTAGTGATGCTTCCTTTTCTTTGTTCAATATATATGGTGAAAAGGAATATGTAAAACTAAAACACTAGGAAATGCAGAGCAAACCTTATTTTGGTATTTTGCGTTGAAACAATCAGTGCCTTAAATTGTTTCCTTCTGAAATGAAAATCGCTTATTGTCACGAGTAGGCTTCAATGAAGTTACTGTGAAAAGCTCCTAGTCGCCACATTCCGGCACCTGTTCGGGAGGCTGGTACGGGAATTGAACCATGCTGCTGGCCTGCTTTAAAAGCCAGCAATTTAGCCCAGTGTGCGAAACCAGCACAGTAAACCTACCCCTGGTAGGCGTGTTATTCATTGGAACCTTACTGCAGTTTATCTTAAGCCACATTGCTGAAGAATAGGCACAAGTCCCTTAGTGTAATTCACACTGAGCCTGACGTACTATAGATATATGTATCCAAAGATGCGTGGGAGGCGGAGGCAGCAAAGAGACCCCATCAATGAAACCCGTGTCTGAAGAGGTGTGAAGTACAAAAGCGACACATCAGATCAGTCAATTTCTAAAGAGTCCACTGACTACCTAAGAAAAGAAACATGATACCAACATACATTTAGTTTGGAAAAAAACTGCATTTATTGTTCAGTGATTGCCTCTGCCAATATCTAACAAGATTTGTACAATGGAACAGTGGAATCATGTAGCTGCCTAGGAATGTCACCACATATTCAACTCTTAGGGTATTTTGCGCGAGCTTTGGTTAAATCTTCAGGTTCATGAATGTTTTTGAAAGCCAAATAAACTCCAGCCTTTCAAAATATGCCCATTACTTTTGGTGACAGTAGAATTTAATTGAAATTAACATGTTAAGCCCACTAAAAATAAAAATTTAATATCTTCATTTAAAATAATGGAGATTCATTTCATCAGTGCATTAAGCACTCTGGTAAAAAAAAAATCACTCAGTCGTTTCAAGACTTATGTAGTTAAGTAGGAAAGATTAGCTAAGTCCTATTTTTAGCAAGGATTTCACATTAAGTGCACACGTGTGTATAAATACATACCTGCACACAATTTATATGTGTCTCCATAATAGCAACAAAACTAGAAGATAGAAAGATTTGTGAAACCAATGGCTCAACACTTCTTACCTGTGATGTAGGCAAACAGTCGAACCATTTAAAAAAAAAAGGTTACTGATATTATCGAATTGGGCGCTGTAACACCAGCCTAGCAACAGGCCTCATAAGTCAATTAGAAATGTTATTTTTCTTTTTGATTAACATACCAGAGTTGTTTGAACAAATGTATTGCGAAGATTAGCAGTGAAGAGCACAGTGAAGATGTGGTATACGTGACGCACCTAATGCATTTAACAATGAACAAAAAATACATTTCTTCTCTAAGTACAAGTGACAAATATGAATCAGGACTGAAGAATTAATGACATGGGTACACTCAAATGCCAAAAACAACCATAAAACAAGCAGAATGAATGAAAATTCAAAAAGAGTCGAGGATCCATTACATGCCATTGTTATATTGCAATTGTAGGTCTCTGATCAAATATGTCTTTTTTTAGCCTTGCTGCATTTGATAGCACTTCTTAAATCTGTTATACCTCCTGAAATGTTTCCATTGCTTTGAGTCAGCAGCAAGCGGGAGGGAGCATTTCAAAATGTTTGGCACTTCAACTACCTTTAACAAATTATTTAACAGGGGAGGGGGAGAGAAGAGAGACAATACGTTCCCCCCTACTTAACATTTAGGTTAGATGAAACTGTCACTTCAGATTGGTATGCAGCAAACATCATGAACAATGGTAGAGAACCCCAAGTTGCTGGAAAAAGTCACACGATAACAAAAAGAATGAGAATTACAAAACCGCCAGAAGAATGGAGTATTCATGAAGAAATGTCACTGAGATAACGGGTGAAGGTATAAAAAAAATACTTTCATGGCAACTAACAAGACAGACTTAAAACCTACATAAATCAAACTTCATAACATTAGTACAATAAGCATCCAAACCCAACTGCAGAAGAGGTTTCTAACTGCTAGTGACCAGTGGTAGCTCATTTTACTGAGCAATTGTTTTTAAAACCAAATCTTGTCCGAAATGGCCCAAAGCAACAAAACAGCTTTGGATGATCCGATTTGCTACTTAGATCCAGCGGTTTTTAATGGCACCTCTAACATTTATTACCATTGTTTAACATCTATGTAGTTTGAGCTGTGCTCAACCTTTTCTGTTAAGCAATTTAAATTGGTATGTATAGGAATCCCTCATTAGGATGAAGGATGGTTCTTCGCTGAAGATCTTGCTGGCGGATGTTTTAAAACAATTTATAGGTGACGGTTCGTTTTTGTCAAGTGTCGACACCTCCAGTAAACGCCCAGAGAGCTACTGGAGCTTGATTTTTAAAAAAAACTGCCACCTTCCTGTTTGTTGCCCGATAACCAGCTAACCAGCAGAGGAACATTCGAGGGAGAAAATTAAGACCCCAGCTGCTGCGGACGACTAAGACATTTTTCAGCTGGGCCGGTAAACGAAAGCAGTGTTTCTGTTGATTTCAAGTGGGAAGCTATTTTTCAATGTGAATGGAGGTCCTGGACCTATCCATTGTGAGGCATGGACTGCAACTCTTATGTATAAAACTGTCTTTCTGTGGGGCCATGAGATTCAATAGTACCACGCCTTGCACTTGGAATGACCCTCTAGCACCCCAACCCTCTTGCTTGACCTGGCGGCTGGTCAAGGCACTTTTGGCTGCTTTCGCAGACACTCTTTACTTCACAGCTGTTTTGGCCGTATGGATAAAATCACCCAATGTCAGGAGGCACAATTTACTGTGGGAACATTACAACTAGTTCTAGTCTGAACCCACCTAATGTAATAGATACCTTAGTTCCGCTGAATCCTAGGGCCTTAACCATGCAGTTGACTGGTGATTTCAATGTATTATTAATGCTTCAGTCCCGCATAAAGTTACTGAGTATAAGGTTATTGATTAAGTAATAATCAAACTATTTTAAAGAAGTCATTTCCCATATTCACACTTTGCTTCTGCTTTAGTTTGCTCTAGTCCTGCTACGCACAGAAACGCTCCTTCAGTCAGGAAGACAAGCATGGTTATTCAGGTTAAGACGCTTTATAATTGTTGCAGAAGCTACTCTATGATAAGCTAAAGGAGGCTCTCTGGTAGCAGGTTGATAGGGTCGTATCTGTGTTCAACCATTCGTCCACCCATCAGCTTGGCTGAGGATTAATGCAACTCACCCAAGGTGCTGTAGGTAGATAGGGCTGCTGGAGCATTCCTCCTTGCTTCTACAATCTGGTCGGGCAGCCACTGCTAGACTACCTGGTCCACCTAGTTAAATTCTTAAGCTGTTCAATTACTTTTTTGGACTAGATTGTAAGGAGGGTTTAAAATTACAAAGGAAAGAAAGTTATTGCAGCAAATTTAGCATTTTATGCAATGTTTACATGAAAACAACATATACTTGAGTATAAGGCAACACATATATAAGCAAAACAAAAATGTTACCCCAAAAAGTTCCAATTGCCTCATGTTATAAAGCTTCTCTGCACCAAAATTATTTATTTATTTTCGGCTGGTGTCCATACACTTTCACCCATTCTCATTTTAAGCCGTGCATACATGCTAGGCTGTTGCTCCATTCCGTCATGCTGCTATTTCAATGGAAAGACAATTTCTCTCACCCAACTTCAATCCTGTCCTCTTCTACATCTATGCCATCTCAGATCCCAAAGATGAAGTCCCCCAGTGCTAGTGCTGATAGTCCACTACTGGAAAAGCCAGGCAGAGCAACAGCTGACAGCAACCATGGAGAAGGGGACACTGGTACGGGTGTTGAATCCAGGCTCGAGAAATTGGCTCTGCTCGGAAGGACACACTCCATGAGCAAAATCTAAAAGCAGACACAATCCCTATTTGTTGCTTCATGTTAGGGACATAAATTTCCAGTCTTACACTTGGGTATATACAGTAAGCACAGACTGAAATCCAAAAGTAATTACTTCTAAGCACTCATTGTTGTAATGATTTTTTTCCTCCATTTAACCACAATTTTCTTGTCACGATTTGGAAAACAAATTCACAAGGATTCTTGGAATTGTTGCTCTTTTAAGTTTCGCAAGCAGTGAAAAAAAGTTATTTGTTTTTGCACAGCATTTTGACACAATTAGGCCGTATTACTGGCAAGCTTCAAAACAAGTTACACCCAAGATGGGCTCCTTAACGCTAGTCAGACATATATAGCCTGCACATCTTTGGGTTGTGGGTGCGAAACCCACGCAAACACGGGGAGAATGTGCAAACTCCACACGGACCGTGATCGAACCTGGGACCTCGGCGCCGTGAGGCAGCAATGCTAACCACTGTGCCACCGTGCTGCCCAATCGCACAGTTAATACTCCCAAACTAAATGATAAATAGCTCACCGTCACCACTTTTAAGTCATCCCAAACCAAGGGAAGAAGCTTTACTAATTACTCTAACTTCACCCTCAATTTTCTGCCCTTCACTCAAAAGCACCAAATTAAGCATGGAACAGGTTTCCACAAGTATCAAACACCCTTCTCGTGCCTTATCCAACCAGCTATTCTTTTATATACAAGTCTTGGCAATGAGTTTAACGCAGGGCAGGACGCCATAGCCAAACCGAATTCTGTTCTCAGTACGTGTTCCACTCCCTAACGGGGGGAAAATCAGGAATGGGGAACAGGAGTGCGGGTCGAGACCCCCCCCCCCCCGCCCCCCCCCCCCCACACTGTGGGCAATGGGTCAGTTTTAGCAGCCTGACTGTTCCTTCCACCCTCCCGCCCCATTCCGAAACTGGCTTTGCTGGTATGTACCGTTCAACCTATCAATGGGTGGTGCATTTACCAATGAAGAGCTCCTGAACTAAAACTTTAATCTACATAATGTACAGCCAGTTATCTATACTCAGCATATGAGGCATGTAGCTACCCATGAGAATATTATACAGTGAACTTGTAAGTATGCTTATTTTCAAAACCAAGTTCAAAGGACTAACATTTATTTTCTCAAGATTCAGATACACAAGTCAGAGTTACAGTAATTAATCTGAACGATTCCCATGCCAGAGCAATTAATCAAAGCTTTTGGTTTATATAAGAGACAGTGGAATCACTGGAGAACATTACTGTTAAACACATAATTACTGTATTAAGAGCCAACCAACCATTTGCTAAACTTTGGTCAAAGAAGTGTAATTTTTGGACCAGTTCTCTCTCAAAATCGTTTTCACTGACAAAGCATTGTAACTTGCCCTAACTTTACACAATGATGCATTTATTAACAAATGGCTGCTGTAGAAATTCATTCTAAAGGTCTCAAATGAAACCATTAGCAACGCATGCTGTAATAACTTCAGGACAGTTGCCATAGTTTTGAAAAAAGGTTAACACCAAAAATATACGGTGTCCAATGACACCAAACAAGGAAAACAACAAATGATACAAAACAGATGCCCACAAGGAACAAAATCTGTGCTTTACCTGACTAACAAAAACATTTATACCAATTCCTGTCCCCAAGGAAGGGCTTAAGACAATGGCATCTCCATAGGATATTATGTAATTGTGATCTTTACAAGGCCGAGGTACTGTATAAACTGTCTATTAACCTGAGATACTTAAGTGGAACATCTGCAGACAGAAGAGGCAACCAAACAAAGTAAAATTTGCACAGGCATTTGAGTACATTAATAATATTCCCCACCCCCATTTTATTGTACGACTTTAAACATAAGCAGCAAAAAAAGTTACCATCTTCTTAAATTGGACATAAAACAGTGATGCACAACTAACTGAACTAGTCCTCATAGGTCTCCGATATCCAAACATACGCAGGGCACAGTTCATCAGAAACTGTGTTCAATATAGACCATGCATCCTTCTCGCTAATAATTAATAAACGCGGGAGCAATATTAACATTTCGCATATTGAAAACACCCAAGAAAATTACAAATCAATCTCAAAGTCCACTGCTGATCTTCCCCCACCCCCACCCAACCTTCCAAAAAAAATTGCCGCAGCATTCAACATTATTTTGAAAACATGAGGTTTTGGAGCAGGTTGGATCATTAATTATAAAGATTTTAATGGTTTAAGACTACATCCTTGTGAGGCTAAGATATACATCTCACTGTCTCTTTAAGCTCAGTTGTCTGTACAATCCTGTATACAAAATAAACATAGCAGCAATTTTCATCAAACAATACAACTAAAACAAATAGTAACATATCGTCCCTTTTAGCAGCGCAAATAACAAAACAAAAATAAAATCACTCCATTCTTCGCCAAACCCCGCAACAACAATGCACAAAAGGTTTTAAATGCTTAACTTCGCTCGCTGTCGGGATTGTTAGCAGATACCAACACCTCACTAATCAGTGACTTGCCATAGTTGCTTCATTTCGATATTATTCCACATGTTGCCACTTTTTAAAAACAAGCTTCAATTTTTCATGCAATGACAAGCAGAGGAAATGATTAAAAGTGTCCTAATCAACAGAGAGAGAAAAAAAATGTCTTGAATTTTAAAAAAACTGGTAAATTGAACTTGTAAATTGCATGCACCCTCAGAAATTGGGAAACCATCAGTTTTGTCCCTTTTTATTTGGTCCTTCATATCTGCTAAGTTTTATGTGGCATAAATATTTAGTGTACAAGCTGGTCCGATGTCAAAATACTGTCAATTTTTGATTTAACAAGTCTCTTAAGATATTGATGGGCTCCCACAAAGGATATTAAGACAGCATGTTACCAAAGAGATTCTCTTGATCAATCACTGATCTGACAGGAATCTGAGAAGATGCATATTGGTTCTGAACCAATCAAAATGTGATCAATTGGTCCAGGAAGATATACAACCTTTACAACACAAAGGGACAAAGACACATTGTTCTGTTTCCGGGTCAGTTCCGCAGCACTTGGTGTATACCAGGTCCTCGTGGAGGATCTTCTGAGTAAGGCGTTGAGCAGTGGTGAATCGCAATGCCCCAATCTTTCGGCATGGAAGGGACAAGGTTCCATTCTACCAAGCACATACTCAGAAAATGATTCCCTATATGGTACTGCCCAATAACACAAGCCAGGCAGTCAACCGACTGCACTGGTTAAAATAACACCCAGAGAAAGTGAGGGTGCACTATTTTAAAATTAATTCTGCACATTTGACACTTAAAGGGGCTGTATGGTGCTCCAAAACCAAAACTCCATGGGGCAAAATGGGAGATATTGGCAATATATAAAGAGAAGTGTCCATACATGAAGCATGGGAACAGGAGGAAGCATTCTCAAGATATTATGCAAGTATAATTCAGAAGAGATATAATGTCCTATGACTTCTCTTTGAATGACAGGCTAATTTATTGGAATGTGGAGGATGAATGATTTAAGGAATACAAGAAAGAATCTAAGTGGGTTAAACGATTGATGTCATATTTAGCATAGGCAATTTCATGCAATCTAATTTGTAGCAGAAGTTATTTTTACAGCCCTTTATGCTCATACTAAATCCATTCACATACGTTACTAACTCCAGAACTAATTTTGATTCTCCTGTAAAATCACAGAGCTCTTGGGATACTTTTGGTCACCTCTAGTTTGCTGAAGCATTGTGCTTAAATCAGCAAATATTTGTAGCATTTAATACAATTAAAAATTAGCACACAAGTCCGTTTACTCATCGAGGGAATAAAGAATGCATAACTATAAAGCAGAGTTGGGAAAAATAAAAGGCAACAACACATTAAATTTTATGCCCATGTCTGTGTTCTGTGCTGTACTGTTCTATGTTCTATGTTCTATGTCTGCTGACTATTGAGCAAATGTAAATGCTGCACTTTCAATTCAGGAATGTTTTATCAAGCGATCAAGTGTTTTTTTTTTTAAAGCAGATTACGCCATTACTAAATTTTATCTCCAGGCTGCAATAGGCAAGGGGCAAAGGCTTTAAATACAGCCCAGAAAATATCAGGTAAAACTAAATTTTTCTGTCTCATTTTTTACTGATGATAGATACCACTGCAGAATAACGATACCACACAAATCATTGCTTTGGCAGAGTTAGAATGTCCATATCTGGGTGCCCTCCTTAAAAAAAAAAATGGTAAGGTCACAAAGAGGGTGCAGAAGAGCTTTACTAAGACGCTCCACAAGATAGTAAGCTTAATCTAGGAGGAATGTGTAAACTGGGTGTTGTCCGCTAAAACAGATGAGAGGCGATATGACAAAATTAAAAAAATATTTGATTAAGTTAAAAAGGGGCAAATTATTTCCTCTGGTTGCCCAGTCAGTAAGGGAAATTTAAGGTAGTTATGAAAAAGAACAAAGGGAGGGGTTAGAATTATTTTAAGGTAGTTATGAGAAAGAACAAAGGGAGGGGTTAGAATTATTTTAAGGTAGTTATGAAAAAGAACAAAGGGAAGGGTTAGAATTCTTTTTGTAGAGATTTATTGAAAATTCTATCTGGAACAAATATCCGATGAAAACAGAATCATTAATAACTTTTAAATAGGGACGTGGTTAAGTATTTGAAGACATTGTAATGAGGGGAACTGCATTAAGTGGTCAGCTCTTTCAGAGGCGAAAAGCACAATTTTACTTTGTGTGTCTGAAGTGCTTCTAGCTATTTTCGTGTCAAAGGTGGTGTATAAACGCATGTCGTCAGCCTGAATAGCTGGCTTCCTTAGCTGCCAAATTTTACCATTAACCCTGGAAATGTATCCTTTTTGTGAACAAGCATCTGAAGATATTAACTACGACAGGACTGAACTCATTACTAATTAGTATCTGGCTTATAATTGTTTTTCCATGTCACAGCTACACACACACACACACACACACACACACACACACATATACATACATACCATCGTACATCTTGGCTTAGAACAGTCTGTTTTTACGTGGCATAGCTACATACACAACTTAAATAATTACCTATAACAATGAACAGTGGAAATCTCTCCCCTGACTAGACAAATTCTCAATGCAAAAATTGCCTTCAAAAAGGGGAGCAGCCCTTGCTGTGATTGGCTTGCTCTGACTGTGCACACCAATACCTTTTCCTTTCAGTTGATGCATTTAAGCAAGGAAGCAATAATTATAAAAGTTGCTTAAATCACTTTAGTCATTTGCTTCAAGATTAAGCTCTAGATAATTTGCTACTACACACCCTTTTGGCCATCATGCTGCAGTTTTGGCCCTGGTACTTATTGCATTTACCCACATGGATATTCAAGTACATTCGTACCTCCGTGAGCGGCCACTCAATCGCGGGTTGAGTGAATGTGGTTTTGGAGACGTGGTTCTTTTCATGATTCGGCAACCTAGTATTGTTTGCCGAATCAGGCTGATGTTGCAGGCAACTGTTGTGGGTGCAGTTCGCGAGCAAAATCCATTAATTAATCTGCAAATATACAACCTTAGGTTCCTCATTCACCCTCAACTTTCCTCTATTTGCAGAGGATTTGCCACAGTTTGATACTGGGCAAGCGAAAAAAAGCGTTAGCCCCACGGGAGAGGCAACATTTAAAGAGCATTTGTCGAATCCTATAACATCACAGTACACAAATGAATGCATTTCCTTTTTCTGGGAAGTAATTTTTTTTTATGTACATGGAAGCGTTCACCCCCTCAGACAGGCCCTGGTTTTGTAGCTCAGAACAAGTGATGTCACCAGAATGAAGCGGATAGGGGCGGCTGAATCAAAAATAGAACTGACAAGTCTATTGTAATCTTTACAATAATTAAGTCTTAAAATAGATTTGGTTTGAACTGTAAAATTTTGACAAACATTGTAAAGATTGTAGTGGACTTCCATGGCTCTCTCTGATGTTCGATGGTCCTTTTTTTGTTTACATACCAAAGTTTCTGGTTTCGGTGAAGCTGTGTAAAGGGCATTAAATATATTTCATTGTGATATACATTCTATTATCAAGAAACCAGCACTCTATTTGTATGCATGTGCGCATGTACATATATATATTTTAAAATAAGGGTTGCACCGGTCTCAAAACTAGCAGAGCAGATATTTTGTTTCAGAATTTGAGCCCGCTTCATCTCCACTGCCTCATCTCCCAATTTCATTCCCACCAAGAAAAACAAATCTTGCTTCCTGTTACAGCCTTATTTTAAATATATTATATACAATTAGATCCTTGTACACAACGTCAATCAAAATGTCTCCAAAGAGCAGTACTAATCTACATATTATAGAATTATATTCTTTACATCGCTGTGCAAAATAGTCAAAGTCTGTTAATTGGGACATCGGAACATAAAATTAAAATGTCCCACTTATCAGATTGTCTCCATTGAGCAAAGTACCAGTACTGAATTAAACAGCAACAATGATGATGCTGAATGAATGGGCATGTTAATTGTACTTTTTTTTCCCCCAGGCATAATGGGGCGATTTTTCCTTTATTTCTTAAATTGTGGGATGACGTTCAGCTTAAATCTAAGGAGACAATCTCCATATGCCCGAACCTTTGCTTTTCCTTGGTGTGCGAGAGATGCTGGATGTCATCAAACTGCATGACTCGTACCCAAATAAGTTAAAACCAAAATAACGGCTTTAAAAAGGAGTACCTTGAACTTTTTTTTTTTGACGGCATTTTTGGGAAGGCACTAAAAAATAAAATTTAGAAACCAGACCCCTGAATATTTATTACAATTGCCAACTTCACAATTTGCAGCTGTTATTCATTGCTGGTTGGTCAACAAATCACAATCAAACCGTCTATATATATATATATATACACATATATAGTCAGTTGCAGGGTGCAGGAATTTCAAAAGATGATCACGGCTCTGTTTCGTTCCTTTCAAGTTTGGTCCCTCTTCAGTGCTTCCGCCCCACGTGACATATTGAAGTTAAGTAGATCTTGTCGAGATATAATTACAAGTCTTTTTTTTCATTTATAATGGCACTAAATAGTACTAATTCACTACATTGCCTTCAGAGCAGAGCAGTGATTTAAAACAATTGCACGTGGATGATCACAGGTTGACATCCCTTACGTCTGTAGGAGTGCTGGTTTGGTCTGGCTCGTGTACTGTCTTTGAGGACATGGTTTGCTCCTGCTGCTGTTGATATTGTTTTAAGCTTTCTTCCAGGGCAGCTTCAATCTGTTCTTGGCAAGCCTTCAGGCAGTCCTGGCACAAAGAACAATGACATTAACAAGCAGGTAAATGAGATCACCGCCTCCAAGTGGATCAATCTCCGAGAGCTATCGAGAACATGGATGATGAAGTAATACACATTCAGTTGCACACTGCCTGGTCAATATGTATTCTTTAACCAACAGCACTAAACAGATTATCTGGTCATTATGCCATTATTGTTTTTGTGCATGCTTACTGTGAGCAAACTGACCATCACGTTTGCTAAATTACAGCAATGACAACATTTCAAAAAGTACTTAATTGGCTGTAAAACCCTTTAGGATATTCTGAGGTTGCGACATAATTGCAAGACATTCTCGTCATCACCACAACAATGTGATGGATACAACAGCAGCTACTCCTGTGGACCTGAATGCAAGCGCAGTGCAGGTAACCCACAAGGAATGTGTAGCCGAGCTCCAATGAAAATAAATTAAAGCTCCTGAAACTAAATTCAGCTCTCAGCAGTACATCTGTTCATAAATCAATTTGCATTTTATTTGTGAAGGGAGACATTATGGTCTAAATGTTACAGATGGTGGGTCTTGCTTCCCACTATCGAAAGGTTGGTGGAACCACAACCTGACCAATTTGAGTGCCCACGGGCGGCCATTTCATGTTTGAATGAGCGTCAAGTGACTCCCTGGGTGGGATTCTCCCTTCTGCGGACCTAGTCCCCACGCCGACGGGAAATCCGGCGCCAACCACTCCGGCATCAACAGTCCACGAAAGTGAGGGATTCTCCAGGTATTCGGGGGCTAGTTTGACGGCGGAGAGGTTGGAGCTGCTCCAGCCGACGCCGAAGGGCCAGTGCGAGTTTGCGCATGCGCAGAACGGCCAGCGTGACCTCACACATGCGCGGACCGGCTGGCGTATTTCCGCGCGTGCGCAGACCGGCCGGCGTATTTCCGTGCATACGCGGGGGTTCCCTTCTCCGCGCCGCCCCCGGGCAATATGGCAGAACCTTACAGGGGCCCGGCGCGGAGGAAAGACGACCCCCAAGGAAACAGCCCACCCGCAGGATCGGAGGGCCCCGATCGCGGGCCAGGCCACCGTGGGGGGGCCCCCGCTGGGGGTCAGATCCCCTTGTGACGCGCCCCCCCCCCCCCCCCCCCCCCCCCCCCCCGGAACACTTACCTGCCTGGTCCCGCCGTGCGTGTGGTGAGTAATTCACGCCGGCGGGACTGGCCAAAACTGGACGGCCACTCGGCCCATTGGGGCCCGGAGAATCGCCGGGGGAACCGCTGTCAATGGTCCCGACCGGTGTGGCGGGAATCCCGGCGATTGCCAAAAAACGGCTTCGGAGAATAGGGCAGCCGGTGTTGGGGCAGGATTCGGGCTTCCCTTGGGGATTCTCCGACCCGGCCTCTCACTTGAGGAAACCCCGCCTTGGGAGAGCCGCTGGCCACTCTGATTGGCCAGCAGCTCTGCAGTGCCAAGAATGCCAAGTGGACTGAATAGGAATCGCATGAGGACCAAATCCGGCCACAGGAAGCCAAGGTTAAGTTCAAGTTGTCCCATGTCACGGAGGGTCGGGAAGGCCTGGGAGGGGGCGTGAAGGGGGAGGCAATTGGGGTTTTGGGGAGATGCCGGGGAGGGGGGACGGGTGGAGGCGGAGAACAGAGAGGGGTCTGGAGGTCACCTGATGTTAACTGGGGTGAGGGGTGGGGTAACTTCAGAGGGGGCTTTTCGTTTGGGGTGTGGGTTCTCCTCCACTCCCTCCCAAGATCAAAGTCTGTTAATTTTCAGGCTTCCTCCACACAAGGTCAATCCTCCCTAAAAATGGAGGCTGGGCGGCAAAAGGCTGGGCACTTTTGGGGCTCAATTGAGCTTCCCCCGAAGCCTTGCCTGCCCAAGTGTAAAATTGCTACATGGTCGGGTGGGCAGAAGGGAATCCAGTACTTTCAATTACAAACCCCCCCCCCCCCCCCCCACCCTAAATAAACACTGGCGGACGAGTGTGAAACTCTGGCCTACATGTTGATTGCCTACCTTCGACAGACCAAGGTGCTTAAAAACAAACAATCAATGCAAACAGAGTAAAATTCAGGGCACGATCAATATCAGTCCTGAAAATTCCAAAGAGCATTGGCTCGGTCAATGCTCAAGCTTAAAATTAGACAATTAGAAAGACTTAATGCATGATTAAACAATCTAAGCTTGATGTTCGTAATGAGCAGGCAATGCATACCATAAGACAGGGGCAGAATTAGACCACTCGGCCCATCAAGTCTGCTCCGCCATTCAATCGTGGCTGATATTTTTCTCATCCCCATTCCCCTGCCTTCTCCCCAAAACTCCTGATCCCCTTATTAATCAAGAACCTATCTATCGCTGTCTTAAAGACACTCAGTGATACTTCAGGTGTGATGCGAGTAATGGTGCTATATTCTTCGCACGGATAAGGGAAGATGAAGGGAAAGAGACAAAGCAAGTCCATGACGGTTTAAATGGAGAAGGTAAAGCAAGCAAAGGTCACTATCTTAGTTACATTTAACCCATACTCCCCACCCAACATCGGACCCTACCGTCCATGCAACCCACCGCTCCATCTACAACTTACTTGAACACATATGTGTTTCCCAAACCAATACCCATCTTTCATACAACGCCACGTTTGATTCTCTCCAAGACTTTGGCCCCAGTCACAGTATTGAAATAACTCTGCACAAAGTCACAAATGACATCCTGCATGACTGTGGTCCGTTACTCTTCTTGAGCCGTTGACACAATTAACAATCCTCTACCAAGGGTTATAGAGAACGGCCAGGAAAGTGGAGTTGAGGCCAAGATGGATCAGCCATGATCGTAATGAATGGCAGGGCAGGCTGGAGGGGCTGAATTGCCTACTCCTGCTCCCAGTTCTTATGTTAAGTTCTAACACTCCTCCCCAAATATGTTTATAGTCAGAGAAAGGATGAATAAAGTGCATGAGATCCATGGGATTCATCAACAGCGGCAGAGAGAACAAAAGGAACAGGCGTTATGGCAAACCATTATAAAACACTAGAATGGCCGCAAGTGGAGTATTGTATCCAATTCTGAGCATCACACTTTAGGAAGGATGTGAAGGTATTGGAAATGGTGCTGCAGATTCATGAGGAAGTTTCCAGAGGCGAGGAACTTCAATTAATCTGATGGACTGGAGAAGCTGGGGTTATTCACGTTGCAGCAGATTGAGGGGACGTTTGAAAGAGGTGTTCAAAATCACGAAGGGGTCTGAACAGAATAGATAACAAGAAACTGTTTATGTTTGTGGAGGGTCACGAACCAGAGGACACCGAGTTAAGGTGATTGGCAAAAGAACGAAAGATAATGCAAGATCATTTTAAAAAATAAATTTAGAGTACCCAATTCATTTTTCCAATTAAGGGGCAATTTAGCGTGGCCAATCCACCTAGCCTGCACATCTTTGGGTTGTGGGGGTGAAACCCACGCAACACGGGGAGAATGTGCAAACTCCACACGGACAGTGACCCAGAGCCGGGATCGAACCTGGGACCTCGGCGCTGTGAGGCAGCAATGCTAACCCACTGCGCCACCCCGCTGCCCAAGATCATTAAAAAAAAATGTAATTATAAATCCAGTGTGTGGTTAGGATTCAGAATGTACTGCCTGAGAGTGTGGTGGAAGCAGATTCAATCATGGCTTTGAAGAAATAAGGAGATAATTATCTGAAGAGGGAAGGTTTGTGGGGCTACGGATAAAAGGCAGGAGAGTGCCCTTGGGAGAGCTGGCGCAAACACTGAATGGCCCCTCAGTGTTGTGAACATTCCACAATTCTACTCCTGAAACAAATTAACCCCCCCCCACACACACACTTACCTCCAGTGGACCCCAAGAATCTAGCCTCCTATTATCCATTGTAATGACTGGAGGATTTTAGGAATATTGACATTTAAATATTGGGACAAGTTAAGAATTAAAAGCTTGGGGGTATTTGTTATGTGTGTTCGGCTGCAGCGGTCATGTCTTTAAAAATGGCGTTGTTTTGCTGCTCGGAAACAGCAGGTGAAATTGACCGGAGGAATGTGCTTTTGCAGCCTGCAGAGAACATTTGTTTTTCAGCTTGGGGAGAGGAGGTCATTGCTGGGTGGAGCACAGGAAGCTAGGGAGCTTGGAGAAGCCTTGAGAGAGAGAGAGGGGAGCTGAATTCTGATTTGCCTACCCCGAGTCCACAATAGAATAATAATATTTTAAAGCAGAGCAGTCTTGGCTGAAGACAAGGAAGAGGCTGTAACAAACAAGTTGAAGCAGCTATTTGAAGATATTCAGCCAGAGTCTGAAGGGGTTCCAACTATAGCCAAATCTGTTTTATAAAGCAAGCATTACTCTAGGCCCTGCTGATTTTTAAGCTGAATTGACTGCTGTATGTTTCTTTCCTAGTTGTTTAATGGGAAATTGTATAATAGTGTTAAGAGGTCATTTTAAGCTGTTCTTTTTGGGTGTGAAGTTAAAAGTTTAATACTGTATTCATAATAAAGTTTTGTTTTAGAAATACCAAATGTCTATTTTTTCATGCAATCACTCCTTGAGTGAATTACTCTTTCTGCACAGTCTTAAACTATTGGGGTTTCGGTCTAGTATCCTAGCCACTGTTGGGGTCTGGTCTGAGGGATTGTAATACCATCTACATGCTGCTCCTCATCAATGTCACCCAAAGACATGACACCTGGTCACACCTAACAGTGGACCACACTCTTCACCACCTCTATCTTGGCTGCAAGTTTGCCAGATGTCTAGAATTAAATTTTCACCAGTTAAACATTGGAAGTACCAAAGTGTTTGCCTTCCACCGCACACTGTACACCACCTACCTCACCACCCTCTTTAAACAATGCCCACACTCTCTCACCACTATCTTCGGTTGAACCAGGCTGGTTGCAACCCTAGTATCCTATCTGATCCAAGTTGACCTACCAAACACCTACCTCCTCCTTGTCAAAGGCCACCTACCTCCATCTCCATAATCTTGTGTCTGCCCCAGCCCATCATCTGTTGAAACTTTCATCCAATGCTTTTGTTACCTCCAAAAATGACAATTCCAATTCTGTCCTGGCTGATTTCCCATCTTCATTCCTCCATGAAGTTCAGTGTGCCCAAAACTATCATCTATGTCCTACCCTACACCAAGTCTCATTCACCCGTTTCTCCCCCCCCCCCCCCCCCCCCCATGCCAACTGAGCTACACTGGATGTTAGTCACCATTATCTCAAATTTAAAATTCTTATCCTGGTCTCCAAATCCTCCCTGGCTTCACCTCTCTCTAACCAGCCCAAGAACTGTGTTCCTGGAGCTCTGTTCTCTTATGTGCACCCTGATCTCTTTCCCCTATCATTGACAATTTTGCCTTCTAGGCCCCAGCTCAGAAGTTTCCCTCCCTAAAACTCTCCTTTCCGCTTTAGCCAAGCCGTTGTCATTTTTACTCGCATTCTGCTCCCTGGGACATTTTCCTACAATCAAGTCACTATTACAAATACGGTTATCGTCTCCTCCCTCCCACCCAGACATTTCACTCCCCAGATGAGGGCGATATTCATTTAGAGTCAAATAGAACGATCCTAGGGCGGAAGGATGGCGCAGTGGTTAGCACCGCAGCCTACGGTGCCGGAGACCCGGGTTTGATCCCGGGTCACTGTGTGTGTGGAGTTGGCACATTCTCGCCGTGTGGGCCTCACCCCCACAACCCAAAGATGCGTGGGGGACATGGACTGGTCACGTTAAATTGCCCCTCAATTGGACAAAAAAAGAACTGGGTACTCTAAATTTATTAGAAAAACCAAACAGAACAATCCTTCATGCACATACTAGGCCAAGTAGCGGTTTTTGCTCTGGTGAGCGGGGTGCCCAACCACAGGTTTCCCTATTCGGTTCCCAAGTACACTCGACAGCATATTGAAAAAAAAAAACCCCCACTCTATATCTTGGCGAGTTCGGTTTCTCAAAAGAAGCGTGCATTTACCAACTCCACAAACTCATTACCAGCAAAGGATATTGAATCAGTGCGTGAGATTAACCAACCCTCCCCAGTTTCAGCACACTGCTATATTGCGAACCGCATCATTTTGCAGGAACATGCATAACAAAAGTAGGTGACCTTTTAGTCAAGAGGAGGTGGCTGCAGTGGTCACTGAACAAGTTTGATCTCGAGTTAACTCAGCTACAGTGCACACTTATGTGAAATTCTCCACACGTAATTCATCATCGACTGTCAAGCGGCAAAAGTTTATACAACAGTTAAGCTGCGTAATTACTGCGACAGTAAGCAACTCTATAGAGCAGGATTAGTTCTGTCAGTACTGCTCATTTGTTGCTTTAACAGTGTTACGTTTAGATAACTTATTTGAGCTCATTACGGTGAGGGGGGGAAACCCCTGCTAACGTTGTGGATCTTAGTCACTGGAAGGTCCTATCGGAAATTTAGTTGCACAATTTTACGAGAGTAGAGACAGTTGGACAATGAGGAATCCCCAATTCCTGTTCTGGGCTTGTAGAAGGGAGGGCAGGACTCCAATGTTCCGAATTCAGATAGAGTAGGGACCCAGAATCTTGTTACTTAATACCATTTGTGACTCCTCAGATACTGAAGCATTGCATAAATGTAGCAAAATCTGGGCCATAACCAGGCGCGGACTGACAAGTAGGGGCTGGTTTAGCACAGGGCTAAATCGCTGGCTTTGTAAGCAGATCAAGGCAGGCCAGCAGCACGGTTCAATTCCCGTACCAGCCTCCCCAGACAGGCGCCGGAATGTGGCGACTAGGGGCTTTTCACAGTAACTTCATTTGAAGCCTACTTGTGACAATAAGCGATTTTCATTTCATTTCATTTCTCACAAATGGCAGGTAACATTCGCGCCACACAAGTACCAGACAATGACCATCTCCTACAAGAGAGGATCTAACCATCACCCTTTGACATTCAATGGCATTACCGTCGCTGAATCCTCCACAGTTAACATCCTGGGGGGCGGGGTTACCATTGACCAGAAACAGAACTGGACTAGCCATATAAACACTGTGGCTGCCAGAGCAGGTCAAGTGCAGGAAATTCTGCAGCGAGGAACTCATCTCCTGACCCCCCAAAGCCTGTCCACCATCTACAAGGCACAAGTCAGGAGTGTGATGGAATACTCTCCACCTGCCTGGACAAGTGCAGCTCCAACAACACAAGAAGCTCTACACCATCCAGGACAAAGCAGCCCACTTGATTGGCACCCCATCCACAAAACGTCACCTTCTCCACCATTCATACACAGTAGCAGCAGTGTGGACCATCTACAAGATACTCTCTACAGGATCTCACAAAGGCTTCTTAGACCGCACCGTCCAAACCCATGACCACTGTCATCTAGAAGGACAAAGGTAGCAGACATATGGGAACACCATCGCCACGTGGAGGTTCCTCTTCAGGTCACTCAACTTCCTGAATGGGAAATAGATCACCATTCCTTCACTGTTGCTGCACTATCAAAACCCTGGAGCTCCCTCCCTAACAGCACTGTGGGTGTATCTACGTCACTTGGATTGCAGCGGTTCAAGAAGACAGCTCGCCACCACCTTATCAAGGGAAATTAGAAATTAGCAAGAAATGCTGGCCTCGTCAGCCACACCCACATCCTGTAACTGGATAAAACAAATGAACAAGGCTATTTACAACTAAACTGGGAGTTCCTCTCCTAGACGAGAATAACTCCAGTCTTGAAAGTGGGAAGGCTTCTATCAGCGGCACCAGCTGACATCCCTGTCAAAAACCTCATTTCTGTGAAAAACAGCGCTCTTTTCTGCCTTAGAATGTGGGGAAAGAGTATTTGTAGCCCACTGCTCCAACTTATGTAGCCTTTCTAATTGCGATACGCAGCTTGCTAAGTGACCCAGCACATGGTGCTGCCCATTGATGGCTCTTGCAGCTCTGACAGGGGGAAAAGATGTGAATGCAGAATATATCTGTATGGGTAATGCACATCTTCTTTGGCATAACACTAATTTCATGTAATACAGCCTGCATCGATTAATTCACAGTTTAAAATGTCCACCATCTCTTACAAAAAGAAAACTCTGAAGTCGGTTTACTTTCAAGCTAGGAACACCTACTGCCATACACAGAAAATTAGACCTACGATTACCTACTTTCCAATCTTTGAGCTGCTAATGCATTTGTTGAGTTTCCCGCTTTGGCTTTTAAGGCAACTTGTAGGCAAGCCAAGACTACCAATCTCATCTCACATCTTCAAGCATAATTATCAACTTCACTGTGGACGAGGCAATGGTTAAGGTGCAGATTCACCACCATGATTCGCCACAGGATATCTCTGTATCGCTGTTGGCGGCTGCTGACTGGAGCCCACGTACTGACCCCTCCTCCGCCCTCCCCCAGGAAAGAAAGAGCACGGAAAGGTGAATCACTCCCAGGAGAAACCTTCCAAGCCCCATTGCTTGACAGTTAAAGACTGCACGGTCTAAGAAGGCAACGGGAAAGAGAAAGTGAAATACTTAATGCAGAAACTCGCAAGAATGCTCTTGGGCTTTAATTGAGCACCACGCTGCTGTCGTAATAGCTTTGAACGATACAAAAAAACGTCTACATTACTCTTATCTCACAACTATGACAGTTTAAACAGATAGGAGAGGCAGTCTATTCTTACTAGGAATTTAAAAGAAATGCTTCGAGGTTCAAATTGCAGAGGAAGTGGTGAACAAAAATAGTACCTCCAGTACGTCAGTACTCAGAATTCTCACCTCCTGCACGAATGGAAACATTGGTGACTGCATTTATTGATCCTAAGTGTTATACAAGAGAGTTAAAAGTCCAGAGCCTCACGTATTGTAGCCACTAAAACAAGAAACCTACTTTAAAAAGCAAAAATGAAACACATATTTAATACAGAGCTAATTCATTCACACCTGACAGATCTGAAAAATAAGATTCAAGGACTGTACAGCAGCGTGGTCCTGAGTCCTGTTACTGTAATGTGTTTTAATCTTCATACATCTTTTTGTACTTTTGGGGGGATGAAGCCACCCTGGTTAATCATCTTGATATTTTCTGACAGACACTACTGTCCACTAAAGAGATGAATGCAGCCTCCCATCTGTTCTCTTTCAAGCAGACTGCCCCACAAGGCAGTGTACAAATACCTAAGCTATTGGTTTTGTCTGCATCTATGCGGTTGTCGTAACTTTAGAAGTAGCCAGATTCCTTTCACCTATTGCCATCTATTATACGGAACTCACTGCAGCATTTCCAGTCCACAATGCTGAGGCACATCCCTCAAAGAGCAGCCTTTTCCCTTTATCTTCAACAGCTGTCAAGGAGGAAGGCAGTTGAAAACCGGAGAGGGAACAACAAACTCTTGGAGAGAGAGGAAGAAAAAAAAAATAAAGGCAGCTGGAGGGCA
Source organism: Scyliorhinus canicula (assembly GCF_902713615.1). NCBI lineage: Eukaryota > Metazoa > Chordata > Chondrichthyes > Carcharhiniformes > Scyliorhinidae > Scyliorhinus > Scyliorhinus canicula. The sequence continues at coordinate 140,774,949 of NC_052160.1, forward strand.
GGTAACACTGCTGCAGAGCAGTGGTATTGAGTGCTTGACAGAAAGTAAGATCAAAGAGCGAGAATAATACACTGCAGTAAACTCATCCCAGTCTTTCTGCTACAGAATGAATAGCAGAACAAGGGCCTTTGGGGCCAGTCGCACCATAATTGGTTCCAATTACCAGGATCAAAGGAGAGGCAGGAAACTAGACTCTGAACAGCCTATCCAGCTAACAGCTTGCCTATTTCTTATTTCTTCCCAATCGACACCCCCCCCTTACTTCTGTTTTTTTTTTAAATCACAAAGGGACATGCGATAAAAGCAACCCATTTAAGGACACGTAAATAAAAAAATTTGCTTCAGAACGGTTCTGTGCAAAATATACATAGAGGATAATGCGATGAGTATACCCACTCGCTACTCCTGTACTGAAGGAGTTACTTGGACATAAATACACCCCCCCCCCCAGTCAAATTCGAGGGGCGAGACTTTTTATGTAATAGAACAACGCATCATTCTCGACAGCCCAACAGTGACCTCTTCTTTATCCTCATTTGCATGAGGCATCACCCAGATTCTGCACTAAATAGCCAATTGTTGCTGTGGCAATCTGATTTCCAAAGCATGTCACACAGCAGTGCACTGAATAGCTGGATATATCCGGTACATACCACCACCCCCACCCCCCATGGCTTAGCGGGTAAAGGCATAGTTTGAGTGTGATACCGAGACACTCAATATAATGCGGACCAGGCAGCTTCCCAAATAAATCTCCTATGTCAGATTTGCTGGGATGTAAGGACTGGGCTCCAAGACTCTGCAGAAGAACGCAGAGTGGAGACTTGTGGGGAAGTGGGTCCAGGAAGCAGCCAAGGTTCAGGATTGCTATTCGGCATTCCACGTTGAAAAATGCACGGATGTTTCAAATAAGCGTGTGGTCAGTTGGGACACCCTGCTTCGCTAAGTTGTCTGCAAATGCTCTGGGAGCGTGGGCGGGTAACGGTGGACTGCAAACACCAATGGGACTGTGTCCAACATGGAAAGCCAGCCCCAGGCGAGCAAAGGGCAAAACACAACCAGCATTTAAAAAAGTTTCTCATTGAAGGACTTTCACTGCAAAGGTTGAGACCCGGGCAGAGCATGTGGCTCAATGATAACACAGAGAACATCCCAGCAACACCGACACATGATGATACATGACAGTGTAATTCGCTCATCCCCAGCACCACATAGACTGGAGGTGTTTTAGGAAGACTTGTGGAAAGGCTCAAATAGGCTTCCAGCATCCTTTTAAAAAAAAAGTTTCACACGAGCACTCCAGACGATGAAGGGAGCTCATTTTCAGACTCTCAATTGTTGAATTGCCTGGGACACTCAGCGATGCAGCGATTCCAGGTCACTCGTGGAGCATGTGCAGGGACTGATTTGCGCCAGCATCGAATGGTCCTCGCCCCAAAGGGGAAAGGTGCCGTGGTGTTTAACAACTGTGACTCAGCCAGGAGCACTCTCACCTCCCGAGTCAGAATGTTGGGGGTTCAAGCCTCAGAGCAGCGATTTGAGCACCGGATCACGGCCGACATTCCAAAGCAAAATACTGAGGGAGTGCCGAGTTGCTGGAGATGTCACCTTTTGTACGAGATGTTAAACGCCATTTTCCTTACGTAGATGTAAAAGATCCCATGGGACCATTCAAGGAGCAATGGCCAATATTTAGACCTCAACCGACTTCACTAATTATTTGGTCATTACCACAACACTTTGTGGGGCCTTGTTATATGCACACCTCCAACAGATGCTATTGTACCTGCATCCTAAAGCCCAATACTCAGCATGTAAATTTATCATCAATAGAAGAGCCATAAGTGGAGCACAAAATGTAACTTCAGAGTTGCTGATTACTGCAGACTCCTTTGATATAAAACGTTAATGAAACCCAACTGACATGAAAGATGCTTAACTGGTTAGTCACAAAATGAGGTATTCCAGCAAACAGTGGCTCAGCTAGTGTTCCAGCCACGATTCAAGGACACAATGTACAGGGGTTCAAAGTCTCCCACTCACAAGTGAAGAATACCACTCATCCAGTTCAAATACTTACAAAGCTCAGCAGATACAGTGGCATCTACATGTAGGGAGGAATTAATTAGATGGGAAAGCAAGATTTTAACTTTACAAAGTATGATTAATTTTAGCACTGATATTAATCACCACCATTCCGCTCTATATAACCTACCTCTCTTTTCAAAAATTTCCAATTAAGTGGCAATGTAACGTGGCCAATCTATCTACCCTGCACATCTTTGGAACGTGGGGATGAGACCCACGCAGACACAGGGAGAATGTGCAAACTCCACATGGGCAGTGGCCCGGGGCCAGGACTGAACCCGAGTCCTTGGTGCCGTGAGGCCGCAGTGCTAACCACTGCGCCGCCCCAAAACCGACCTGTGACCAAGCTTTTAGTAATCTGTCCCAGTATCGGTGTCCAGGTTTATTTGATAACACATCCGTGAAGCACTTTGGTAATGTTTTACGACGTTAAAGGCACTATTTCCGGGCAGCACGGTGGCACAGTGATTAGCACTGCTGCCTCACAGCGTTGAGGTCTCAGGTTCAATCCCGGCTCTGGGTCGCTGTCCGTGTGGAGTTTGCACATTCTCCCCGTGTTTGCGTGGGTTTCGCCCCCACAACACAAAGATGTGCAGGGTAGGTGGATTATCAACGCTAAATTGGCCCTTAATTGTAAAAATGAATTGGGAACTCTAAATTAAAAAAGATGCTATTTAAATGCAAATAGTTGTTGTCCTGTGGCACTTTGGGGGGGGGGGGGGGGGGAAGAGAGAGAGAGAGAGAGAGAGAGAGACCGAGACCCGCTGGGACCCGGCGCAAATCCCGCTTCAGGCCTCTCCCAGAGTTTCCCCCGACATTGCGGGATCCGGCCAGAAAATCGTTCCCATCATCAATACGTTTAATAATGAGTGCAGCATCAAGTGACGAGCAAGTCTGGATTTTAAGCTGAAACTTCAATGAAGCAGTTGCGACTCCGATTGATAAACGTTCGGAATACCTCCCAGCTTGAAAGGAGAGAAAAGTGAAAAAAGGGTTTTTGTTTCAACGGCTGGTCGTAGACAATTTACCCCCCCGATTCCCTGGATCAGCCCGTAGATCCTCAAGGAATTAGATGCTCCATTCATTAGTTCCAGATCTTTTGTACTCTGCTCCAAACTCACCAGTTCTGTACATGTGATCTTGGCCAGTAGCTCAGTTAAAGACTCCTCCGAAAGGGAACTGCACGAGATGCCAAGTCCTCGGATCGATGCTGCTATGCTTCCTGTTGCTATCATTGACGGTGGATACATCGCAAAATTAAAATCTGAAACAGATAGGCAAAAAAAAAACAATCACTGCAGGATCTTCAAAACCTGAATTGACTGAATAATCAAATTACAGGATTGTGCCAACGGTTATTGTACAAATATTTAATTTGTGTGTGTTCAAATGCATTAATTGACAAAATAGCAAGATTCCACAGACAACAATTAGACCAGTACTTCTTAGGTCTTGGTGGTGGTGGCTACAGATACTTTTTTTGACCATTGCCACAGGATCTTTAAGATCTTATTTCAAGTCTCAGAATCATAGAACATACAGTGCAGACGGAGGCCATTAGGCCCATACAGTCTGGACTGGCCCTTGGAAAGAGCACCCACGGCCCCACCCTATCCTCGTAACCCCACCTAACCTTTTGGACACTAAGGGCAATTTAGCATGGCCAATCCAGCTAACCTGCACATCTTTGGACCGTGGGAGGAAACTGGAGTACCCGGAGAAAACCCACGCAGACACGGGGAGAACTTGCAAACTCCGCACAGGAGAGTCACCCGAGGCCGGAATTGAACCTGGGACCCTGGAGCTGTGAGGCAGCAGTGCTGACCGCTGTGCCACCATGCCGCCCCATTATTGCAGGTAGAGTATCTTTCAGTGCAACATTGCAGCGTTAGTCAAGGCTATGCCCAACTCCGGCATCCAGGTTCAACCCCAATCGTCTGACTTGGAGGTAGGGATCACGTGAGCCAGGCCACAAAGATTGTTTCAGGAGCTTTATACTCTTAAAAAGCACCGATTCCTGAAACCCAAAATGAACTGCCACCAGCTGAACGCAGGCTGTTTTGCCTTCCTCGCTCTGCTCCGTGGTTTTGGGGTCCAGCATGGACTAATATGGACAGGAGCAGTTTACAAATGAAGGATTAACCCGGTGTTTTGGGCCACTGTTCCCACACTTTCCCGCACTGATTACATCAGCCATGAGGGTGAGACACAACACGGTTAAGATGTTACATACACGGCATGTTAAAATGTGCAATTTCAGCCGTGCCATTGGTAAGATGGAACCCAGTTCATCACGGAAGCCAGACCGTCGCTTTACAGACGGGAAAGGGGCGAGTTACTCAAAGCTGTTTTTTCACATTTCCCAGAGATTGATAAGAGGGTGGGGTTCGTAGAAGACTGACAGCACGTTGACCGCTCACCCATGCTCCCAACTGCTGAACTGTCTGGGACCTCCAAGGATTTTAGCATTGTGAGTAAATCACAAGAGTGGGGTTCTCAAGCTGCAACAGTGAGGCAAGGAACGTTCCGTTGTCCTCACAACGTCTATGAACTCAACCCAACCTCAGCCTAAGGGAAATGCGGAACAAAACAGTAGTTTTGCTCCTGCCAGTATCTTTGTAGCACTTGTACATGACTTGGGAAGAAAATGGGAATTGAATCTTTGCCACTGATAGCATCATTCCCAATAGGAACAGGAGTAGGAAATTCAGCCCCTCAAGCCTGTCCCCACCATTTAATGAGATGATGGCTGATCTATGGTTGAACTCCATATACCTGCCATTGGCCCATTTCCCCGAATATCTTTGCTTGACAAAAACTTATCCATCGCCTATTAAAAATGTTTTGTTTTTAAAAAAAATTTAGAATACCCAATTCATTTTTTCCCATTAAGGGGCAATTTAGCATGGCCAATCCACCTACCCTGCACATCTTTGGGTTGTGGGGGCGAAACCCATGCAAACACGGGGAGAACGTGCAAACTCCACACGGACAGAGACCCAGAGCCGGGATCGAACCTGGGAGCTGCAACAGTGAGGCAAGGAACGTTCCGTTGTCCCGTGAGGCAGCAGGGCTAACCCACTGCGCCACCATGCTGCCCCCCCGCGCCGCGCCCCCCCCCCCCCCCGATTTAAAAATAACTGTTTTAGCTTCAACTGCTGTCTGTGGGAGAGAGTTTCAAACCTTTACCTCTGATGGATCTAGTGGCCATTTTCCCAGTTGGTAAAATCTACACCCAAAGAACAATAGACTTGTTATTACATCAGCTTTTGGAAATATCATGCATCTATTATTCTGTTCCAGGACGTGTAACAAAATAATTTGCAAAGAGATTTACAATTTTATTACACATGGCAAGCTTGGAAATATTATCCCCAGAGGTTAATTGGAGCTGCCCTTAAGTAAGAACAAGCTTCTCCGTCTCTGCATTTATAAAGCAAATTTCCTTTAATTCTGATTAAAAAAAACATTATGTCAAACAACAAAGTACCTGTAGCACACATGGCAATGAATGTTTGAGAGTGTTTCTTAATAAGTTCCAGCTTGCTGAGTGGAAAAGCCAGCTTCCCCAGGATATGTTCAATAAAATCATTTGGCGTTATGGCCGAGAGATCCCACTTCAGTTTCCCCAGGACAATGATCTCCCAATTCTGAGGAAGAGGGGGGGAAAAAAAAAACTCTTTATTAGTGTCACAAAAGTAGGCTTACATCAACACTGCAATGAAGTTACTGTGAAAAGCCCCTAGTCCCCAGACTCCGGTGCCTGTTCGGGTACACTGAGGGAGAATTCAGAATGTCCAATTCACCGAACAGCACAACTTTCTGGACTTGTGGGAGGAACAATTGCTAAATGTCTCTACACATGTATGTATATACATTATATGTTATATATATATATTAAATATATTTTAAAAAGTCTTGTGATTGCACTATTTCATACGAGGAAACGTAACTATTTCCTATGCCATGATTTAGTCATGTCTCATGGCATTTTAGAACCTCGATCAATGTCTGTTCCCTGCGGAATGCATGAAGAATAACACTAACAAGCTAAACTATCCATACTTACCATTATCGTCACCTTGCAGCCCTCACAGTGTAGCATTGATATTGCTATCCTTATCCACCCCCCCAAAGGACATTATAACAGGCCTGTCTACCCATTTCCAACAACTCCGGGTGGGGGGTAATTCCGTTTACTCTACTGCAGTTTACAAAGCCTCTTAAGTCAGTGATGTCGGTCAGTTGTTTCTTTATAATTTGTTCACGGGATGGGGGTGTCGCGTGCAAGGCCAGCATTTGCTGCCCATCTGTAAATGTCCTCGAAGAAGTGAGGAACCACCACCTCGAACTGCTCCAGTCCACGTGACAATAGTTCAATCATTTCATTTATAAGAAAATACTCAAAGAACTCCGGTTACACCTTATATGTGCGCCAATCACAAATGCCCTCAGGGCACTTAGGGATTCCTTTGCAGTGTTGCCCATTCCACCACAACAAACAGGAGACACTGCAGGCCTGTCAGTGAATTTAAAGTGATAATCCAATGTTAGTGTTCATATAGGATATCCTACACCACAGGAACCGTTTATTTTTACTATCTGAATGCCCAGACAAGATTACTGTTTTGTATGTCACTGACAGCCAGAAAGAATCCTTGGCTAGTACCATGACCTTGCTTTTACTATCAGCGCTATTTGAAGCCTCATGGGGCCACTTGAATCTCAGCACTGACTCGTGTAGAACCACGTTGCCTGATTGTGTCAGACCACACAGGAACTGAACACCTGTACCAACAATTAATAGGCAAGAATTTTAATTAACCCAGGAGTGTGAATAGAATAGAATAGCGTTGACTTTTCTCATCACTTTGTGGGTATAGAACCAGTGCCCACAAGGACTGCTGATCTCTGCAGACATAACATCTTATGACGGATGAAAAGCAGCAAGGGTGGGAGAAAAGGAAGAGGGTAACGGAGAAAATAATTCTCCTTTATTTCATAATTTGCTGAGGTGGATACCGATATTCACTAATTAGAAATGTCACCCATTTCAGTCATGGTACAAACCTAGTCATGGCCAGTGCACACGTTCTAGAAAATAGCATCACTTTTGTGAATTACAATGCATTTGCTACATTCCAGACCAAAAGCCAATATGATGGAGGTAGGCTGATGCCACTAAAAGGAACTGTTAGCGGAGCCTACAAGTTACAACTGGAGTAAATGTATTGATGACGGGTTATCAGGGGTTATTGAAGGGCAAAACGGCAGGAACGGCCACACAAAAGGCCAACTGGACCAGTTCCTTCTTGAAGTCAATTGGGGAAGCGATGAAGCAAACAGTGTAACAAGTGTCTTCCTCTGGCCAACTAAAATACTTCTAAAAATGGCCCATGAGCTCACAATTGTTCTATTATGAATGTCTACAAACAAAGACATTACGCACATTTCACTCTGCGGCACTGGGAGATCAACTATGGCTAAGTTAGCTCAGTTTTATGGATATTGAAAGCATATCAAGACTGGAAAGTGAAATGTGCCCCCACTGGGACATGACAGGATAGACAACTTGAAGGTACATGACTCCTTTAACATAGAAAAACACCCAAAGGTGCTTCACAGGAGTGTACTCGTGCATAAATGGACAACGAGCCATTAAAAAAAGGTAAGCTTTCAGGAGAGTCTTAATGGAAGGGCAAGGGAGAGTCACCAGAACCGTGGGTCTCTCTGCTGAACGCACTACATAACCAGCAATTATTTCACTGGCATCACTAACATTTGTAAATGCATTCTGGCTGCGTAAAGTATCACTTGTGCTACACGCATTTATTGAGTGTATAGATGAGTCACGCTTGTCTTGTCAGTTCTTCCCCATTAAGTATCTTGTGAACAAATGCAACCTTAAAACACAAAAAAAACGTGCTTTGGTTCAAAGAGCTGAACTGCCTCGTTATCCTCCCACTAATCATTCCGTACAGCGTGTGGCAGTTTTCCCAGGTGCTAAATGCACAGTCACAGAGTTCTTGTTCTGTACCTTTCCCCGGCCAACAGTCTGCAAAAACCCCCAACATCAACACCAATATGCTGTTGTGCATATTTAAAATCAAAATACTCCCAACATCCAGCCAGGAAACAAAAAGGAAGGACGTATCTTGATATGGAACTTTACCTTGGCAAAAGTACTGTGAACTCGGAGTGTATGTTATACACTATAGCGCAAGTCAAAGATCTTGCAGGATGAATGATAAAAAGGGCTTGCACCTGTATACAACCATACTTCCCAAATTACCAAAACCTGCTTCAAGATGCAAGTTACACACTAGACATGTACATATTTGCTTGTTTGTTCAGCTGTCTACAAGCAACAGGAGTCGCAAACACCTCTGGCAGTGGAAATCCACGGCACACACGGTACTCCCAATTTAAATACTGAAGCTCCATTTTCCACCAAAGCTATTCCAGATTTCATTGAAATGAAAATCGCTTATTGTCACGAGTAGGCTTCAATGAACTTACTGTGAAAAGCCCCTCGTCGCTACATTCTGGCGCATGTCTGGGGAGGCTGGTACGGGAATCGAACCGTGCTGCTGGCCTGCTTGAAAAGCCAGCGATTTAACCGAGTGAGCTAAACCAGCCCCTCTCTCCCTGTCAACAGCTATGCTTGGTTAGTGGCATTCCCAAACTGGACTATTAGCTTAATGGGTTTGTAACTAGTGCAGTTAAGCAATGACACGTTTCCACCCATGGGGGGGGTTTCCCTTCTTTTTCAATCCCAAAAGGTTGAGTAGATTAGGATTGTTTTCGTTGGAAAGACGGAGGTTGAGGGGGGACCTGATTGAGGTCTACAAAATTATGAGAGGTATGGACAGGGTGGATAGCAACAAGCTTTTCCCAAGAGTGGGGGTGTCAGTTACAAGGGGTCACGATTTCAAGGTGAGAGGGGGAAAGTTTAAGGGAGATGTGCGTGGAAAGTTTTTTACGCAGAGGGTGGTGGGTGCCTGGAACGCTTTACCAGCGGAGGTGGTAGAGGCGGGCACGATAGCATCATTTAAGAAGCATCTAGACAGGTATATGAATGGGCGGGAACAGAGGGAAGTAGACCTTGGAAAATAGGAGACAGGTTTAGATAAAGGATCTAGATCGGCGCAGGCTGGGAGGGCCGAATGGCCTGTTCCTGTGCTGTAATTTTCTTTGTTCTTTGTAAAACAGCAACCATCCCAGAGATTTATAAATTAACGTCCGCAGTTCGATGCACAATTTGTAGTGTTATTTGACAGTTGCACAGTGCTGACATTTCCCACTGCTAGTGTGTATTCCTTACCCCCCAACCTCTAATCTAGATAATCTTCTCCATCCAATATCTGTCTTCTTGCACAACTGTTTATGATCTGCTGCACCCATCTGCCTCTCCTGTGATCTATGAGCACCATCTGTCTGCTTTTTGTGAAGCTCACCCATATCATTACTGTTGCCATCTATGTCTTTTTCTCTCTGGTGTCTCAGGTTCTTCATCCTCCAACTCTTGAAACTTCCACTTTTGTGTTGTCAAGGCTGCTGGTCTGAGATCTAGTCTCGGACGAGCAGTAACCACCTCCAGTTAAACCTCTCTGATTATTCCTCCTACTCGAGCCAACACCTGGAATGGACAATTTTGCTATTTATTTATTTTTTTGTTGCGGGAGCTCATTGTTTGCAAATCGGCTGCAACGTTTTTTTTTAACGATAGTGACAATACGACAGAAGCATTTCACTGGACTTTCTAAAAGGTGTTATATAAATGTAATTTTGTGCTTTCTCTCAGAGGCTGAATGGTAATGTTTACAATCTCAATGGCCTGTTTCAACCTTTGCAGAACTTCAAATGGCATATCCTCTCAATTACAAAACTATTGACTTTCACCCCGAAACAGACCATCCCACCACCTACATGAGTCTCAAGCAGATCGGTGCTTCTGTTAACTCTTCGAATGCCCTCACGTCCTGCTGCAGCATCTGTAGACTTTGGGCAGCACTGCTGCCTCACAGCATTAGAGACCCGGGTTTGATTCCGGCCTCGGGTGACTGGGCGGAGTTTGCACTTTCTCCCCGTGTCTGCGTGGGTTTCCTCCCACAGTCCAAAACTGTGCAGGTTAGGTGGATTGGCCATGCTAAATTGCCCCTAGGTTGAGTTACAAGGATAGGGCGGGGGATTGGGCCCAGATAGAGTGCTCTTTTGGAGAGTTGGTACAGACTCGATGGGCCAAATGGCCTCCTTCTGCACTGAGGGGATTCTATGATTCAGCTCAATGGAAGTCCCACCACCTGTACCCTGTCCCACACCAAGTTATCGTCACCATTTGCATTCAGAACAGCATTGGCTCGCAAATTTTAAGAGTACCTAAATCTTTTTTTTCCCAATTAAGGGGCAATTTATCGTGGCCAATCCACCTATCCAGACACAGGGAGACTGTGCAAACTGCACACAGAGTGTGACCCGGGGCCGGGATCAAACCCGGTTCCTTGGAGTGTGAGGCAGAAGCGCTAGCCACTGCGCCACCGTACCACCCACTCAATTTTAAATTTAAAACCCTCCATGGTCTCGTCCCTCCCTTCGCTGTGAACCTTTAGAGCCCCAAGAGCCAAAATCAGGTCATCTGGATATCCCTCCCATCCTTGTGACCATAAACTGCCGTAGCCCAACTTCAAATTCCTTCCACTTTAACAATAATAATCGTTATTAGTGTCACATTAACACTGCAATGAAGTTACTGTGAAAAGCCTGTTCGGGTACACTGAGGCAGAATTCAGAATGTCCAAATCACCTAACAGCACGTCTTTTGGGACTTGTGGGAGGAAACCGGAGCACCCGGAAGAAACCCACACAGACACAGGGAGAACATGCAGACTCCACACAGAGAATGACCCAAGCCGGGAATCGAACTGAGTCCCTGGCGCTGTGAAGCAATAGTGCTAACCACTGCGCTACCGTGCCGCCCTATGTGTGTGCCATAAAACCCACCATTGCAGAAGCTTTTGGTCACCCCATCTAACATCTGTTTGTTTGACGGAGCAAGTGTTCTTCATGCCTCTGAAACACCACAAAATGGTTTCTTCGACATTGCTGACTATAATTTAATGTAAGTTGTTGTCACTTCCTATTTTTGTATGGTTGCTTCTGCCTCCCTGACATGGTCATGTCTCGACAACCTGTTGACAGGCATGCCTTTCCTCTTTATATCGAATGCTGACTCCTGTTTCCTCTGGCCTCAAGTCTCCCTTAGCATACCCCCCATCCCCTTTCATTTGCCCCAATTCTGATCTCTCTTCGCATGTCTGTCAGTCTTCCTCATGTGCCTCACTTAAATCTCACTCTACCCTGTTTCTGTTACTCTGGAAGGCCGAGAGAGACAGTATAGGAGAAAAAGGGCAACAGATGGTGAATAGATCAGTGGTCAGAGCTGAGCTGCGAGGGCAAGCGGGGCCACAGGATAAGGACAGGACGAAAGGTAGGAAGCTAAGATGCAGGCAGGTCAGGAAACACAATATTTACAGGACAGGGAGGTAGGCACAGAAATTTAGGCAAACAACCAGAATAGGCTCAACAGTTTGGTGTTGGGGGGGGGGGGGGGGGGGGGCAAAATCACGAGCAGGAAATTACACTAGAGATGGCTAGGTGGTCACATAATAATAATTTTTATTGTCACAAGTAAGCTTACATTTACATTGTAATGAGCTTACTGTGAAAATCCTCTAGTTGCCACATTCCGGCGCCTGTTCGGGTACACAGAGGGAGAATTCAGAATGTCCAAATTACCGAGCAAAATTGCCACTTTTAATTCAAAGTTGTTTAATTCAAAGATCTGATCATTCAAATTTTTGCACTAATATTGCTGCCCTCTTTATGTTGCTTAATTTAGTTTTATTTAAAAAGCATAATAACATTTTTAAATCAATCAACCAAATGTTTAGCACTGCTGCCTCACCCCACCGAGGTCCCAGGTTCGATTACGACCCCGGGTGACCGTCCATGTGGGGTTTGCACGTTCTCCCCGTGTCTGCCTGGGTTTCGCTCCCACAACCCAAAGATGTGCAGGGTAGGTGGATTGGCCATGCTAAATTGCCCCTTAATTGGAAAAAATTAATTGGGTACTCTAAAGTTAAAAAACAAAATTGACCAAATGTTTACATAATCAGTTTCTAATGTAAAGACTGACTATACGTTAAATCATTAAAGCGTGCAATAGTTCAGTATACTAGTTGATTTTTCCATTGCATTGCTAATGGCAAGATGAAGAATGTGCAATTCTTGTCACCGACGTCTTTGTGCTCGTTCCTCTGCTTCCTTTTTTCTGCAAAGCACCCTTCCCGAACACTCTTTTGCTCTGCTGTTCCTAAATTTCTTAATTTTCATTCAGATGGGTGATATAGTAAAACGGACACTGAATGGAGCCAGCAACTCGCAAGAAAAATGGATCTTGACCACCTCCGCACTCCTACATCATTGAGGCTGTCCCCACCACAAGTTACATCTTGGGGCAAGAGGTTAGGTGGCACTTTAATCAGAAACCCCTTTCTGGAGCTAGGCGCTCACTCCCTCAAGGTCCAGTAGCCTCCAGACCTCCCCCCCCATCCTCACCTCGGAGACCACATTCGAGCCCTACCAGGCCTTCAAACTTAACTGAGCCTCCAGTACCTGGACTTGGGCTCTGACGCCCTCCTGCGTTTCTTCTTCTGTCTCTTGCAGTGCTTTTGCTGCAGGGAATGGGCAGCTGCCAACCAATCTGATTGGGACTTCCTTCCGAATGAAGGGCAGAAGTCCCGTCTGCAGCCGCTTAACACATATTCGAGAGCCAAGTGGTTGTCGGGCACTCGGTCAGCGGGGAATGTGCGACCCTGCCATCTGAAAAATTCATGCTCCTACTATCTCATCCCCTTCTTCCAACACCATCTCTTCATCTTTGAATTACCACCCCCACCTTGCTCCAATGCTACCGTATGATTAACACCACGACCCATTGACTCTCCTCCCACTCACTCAAACAAACCAGAAACACCAGTTCCCATTCTTGGCTCCCCGCCCGTTTTCTCCATCTCTATCTATTTTCCCCAAAAAGCAATTGCTGGTTCAAAATTCAACTTTAAAAAAAGGCAAAGAATAAATATCAGAGGCATGATATTGCTGGTTTGATTTTGTGCGACAATTCCAACCTACACAGTTTTTCTCTGCTGCTCCCTTGCTCAGGCGTTTCCCATTAACCTCTCCCATTTTAGTTCCTCATAAACACCATACTCTCATATCATATTCCCCAACACCATCCCATTTCCTCCCTTTTACCATAGAATTTACAGTGCAGAAGGAGGCCATTCGGCCCATCGAGTCTGCACCGGCTCTTCAAAAGAGCACCCTACCCAAGGTCAACACCTCCACCCTATCCCCATAACCCCACCCAACACTAAGGGCAATTTTAGACATTAAGGGCAATTTAGCATGGCCAATCCACCTAACCTGCACATCTTTGGCCTGTGGGAGGAAACCGGAGCACCCGGAGGAAACCCACGCAGACACGAGGAGAACGTGCAGATTCCACACAGTGTCCCAAGCCGGAATCGAACCTAGGATCCTGGAGCTGTGAAGCAATTGTGCTATCCACAATGCTACCGTGCTGCCCACTTTGAACTACCTACTCAACCCATTTATCTTAATGGGGGCAAGGGACTGAGAGGGAATGACGGGTCAGAAAACCCTAACTATGAGGCAATTTGTCACCCCCCTTCTACTCTCCCTTTCCTGCTTATGAAAATTCAATTTGAAAAGAGAAATCAAATTAGAACAAGGAAAGAAAACGACTGGGGCGGCACAGTGGCTCCGTGGTTAGCACAGCTGCCTATGGCGCTGAGGGCCCAGGTTCGATCCCGGCCCTGGGTCACTGCCCGTGTGGAGTTTGCACATTCTACTGTACAAATAGGTGGATTGGCCACGCTAAATTGCCCCTCAATTGGAAAAACGTAATTGGGTACTCTAAATTTATATTAAAAAAGAAAAGAAAACGTCTAGGACTCTCTCCCTTTGTGACTCTGTTTTGGTCACCAATATCTCTCAAATGCTAGAGATTGGATGTGCTGATTAACCATGGTCTTACTCAGCAATGGTACAGACAAAGGCCTAAACAGTCACTCCTGTCCCCAACAGTCTCAGATATTCACCATTAGTTTTGACTTGTTAACAAAATACAGGAGAGGCAATTAAAGGTCTTAAAAATTCAACTGATGTTCACTCTCCCCATGATAAACGTAGTAACATTATACAAAGAACTCATTCTCTCCTCACTCCCCTCTTTCATTTGTTTATCTCTCTCACGCATGGCTTCTGTCATTAGAGAATTTTTTATTTTTTTTAACCGTTTGAAGTTCGTCCCTCAAAACAAGATGGGAGAAAAATGTTGGAAACTAACAAAAAAAAAATTATTTGACAAATTGAACACTGGAGCATTTTGAGAATAAGGCACACTGAAGATGTTTCAATTCACAGCATCATAACTCTGGAAAAAAATATTAATTCAAGCCCTGGCTATTGGGAGAGACAAAAAAGACGCAAAAGACAATTCAATGGATGAGTTTAATCATATTGTTCTGAAATGTATATTTAAATTTTTTGGTTTAATCTTTATTTTGGGCAGCAGAAATGTCAGTTACTGAAAAATGGCAGATGAAAAATGTTTTCACAAAGTATTGAGAGAAATGTGTCAACTCAGCGATGAGTTTTCAAAGTGACAGGTTTACATGAGTATTTTTCATTACAAACATGGACAGAGAACAGAAAGTGAAGAAAGTTGACAAAAAAAGTGTCTAAAACTTAACAGGTCAGGTGGTGCAGACAGGAAGAGTATGCAGATGCTAGATTTAATATATTGTGGAGATATCATACTGTTTTTCAGCCACCCTTTCCCACCAGCTACTACTGCACGAGAAAACCAACACTGACCATTAACTTATTGAAAATAACACACCAGTACTTACATTGGAAGAATGTGTGGAAAATATTAGACAACAGTTAAAAGCTCACAGATGCAGAAAATAATCAAGTTTAGATTAATTCTTAGCTCTAAAATTATAGTCACTTGTTGGAAGTAAACTTATTGTTAATAAATTAAATTTGACTGGAGAATGAACTTGTATTTGTAGCCAACCGTACAACCTCCAGTCCCTAATATTTTGTAACTAATTAAGTACTTTAAAAGTGTAGCTAATTTCCACACAGCAAGGTCCTACAGACGGCAAGGAGTTAAATGAACAGAAAACATGTTTTAATGATTTTGGAGCTTACTGCCTCGAAGGATGGTACAAGAAGAAACTTCAATAGCCAAAGAAAACTGGAAAGGCACTCGAGAGAAATAACCTTGTGGTGCTACAGGCACAGAGCGGGGGACTATCACTGGCAGAGCTGGCATGGACTTAAATGGACAGAATGGCCTGTTTCTGTGCTAGAATGATTCTGTGAGTCTATGGCTGGGGCACACTTACTGGCTAGGGTGCCACAACACCTTTGGCCTTCTCAGACTTTGACGTGGAGATGCCGGCGTTGGACTGGGGTGAGCACAGTAAGAAGTCTTACAACACTAGGAGCTTCCGGGAGCAGTGCTCCGAAAGCTAGTGATTCGAAACAAACTGTTGGGACTTTAACCTGGTGACGCAAGATGTCTTACTGTGCTCAGACTTTGTCCATAGGATATTTTATGGTCACCCAAGAGTCCTTGGTCTGATCCACAGGCAGACTGAAGTGCTTATATGACAGGCTTAAGTCTCTGGAATGCACCCTGAACAGACATCTTTCAGATTCTGAGGCAAATTTGCTAACGACTCAAAGCTGACGCCATTATGAGTAACCTTAAATACTTTGTCACAAGAACTCTTTGTAAAGAAAAAATGTAGCTGGAAGTGAAATTCCTGCGTTCATTCATTTTAAATCCGGACAAAATAAAGCCATCAAGCTAGTTGTAATTAAGAGTCCATATAAAATGATTCTACCGCACACTTCATACCCAAGCTATTTGCTGACCCTACATTTTTGGAAACAAATTGCCCTCTCCTATCTTTTCAGAGTTCTGAATTGGAGCTGGTAGCTAAACGATGATAGTACCTATTGGCATATGACCCCTTTCCTTAATCATTAGCTGTCTCGATTTTTAATCATAAGCAGCTCAGTTTTACATGGCAAAACTGAACAGAAAGGCCATTCGGCCCAAACGGTGCATACTGGTGTTCATGCTCTGTACATACCTCCCATCACTCTAACCCAGTCATGCATAACCTTCTACTCCTTTCTCCACCATATCTTATCTGGCTTCCCCTTAAATGCATCTGCTATCCGCCTTAACTAATCATGGTCGCAAGTTCCCCTTTCCAGCCATTCTCCAGTTGCTTTTGAATTCTCTATTGGATTTATTAGTGACTACCTCATAAATGACGTCCCCCTCATCTAGATCTTTCTCACCATCTTCTCTCAGTGGCAAAGTACTGGCGGGAAGAGTGATGGCAAAGGGGCATACACAATTATACTACTTCAGAAAATTTAAATCCTTTTGATTAGATCCTACAATCATGAAACTCTTCTATACTGGTGCAGTTGAGAGTGCGATTCTTTTTGCATGTCTCGCCTCTTATCGTTGTCTTGGGGAAGTCGACATTTTCAGGGTACAGAACCAGGCAGGAAGGGTATTTAATGGAGCAGATCTTTCTTAACAAAATCTGCCCTTGGAAGAATTTTGACTAAGGTAAAGAGAGTCATGGACAGTGAGAACCAACCTCCGTCTCAATATCACTGCCGCTTGCATTCAGCAAAAAGTCAACAATGCCTCAGATGCAGGGCAAATCGGTTCCTGAACTTGTACGAGTCCTTCTCTAGAACGTTTAACAGGAGTTTGATGTCTGGACGAGGATATTCATTCAGGGAGGGTCGAATTGATTATTTTAATGTAATCGTTTTTCATTCATATTTTTATTCAAATTAGATCTGTGATGGGGTAATTTATTAATTTATACTTAATTTTTCAGCAAGCGAGCAACATACCCCAAATGTATTTCCGGATGGACAATAAAGTGAATTTAATCTACATGTACCCTGTTAAACTCTGCCATGAATTTAAGGCCTCCAACAAGATTTCCCCTCAGCCTTCTCTTTACTAGGGAAAATAACCCCAACTTGTTTAATGTTTTCTCAAGGCAATAACCTCAAAATTCAGGTTATCATCCTCAATAATATTTTTTGGACCTACTCCAGTGCTTCTACATCCTTCTTACAACATGGAGGCAAGTGGCAACACTTCGGAATGTAAAGTATAAATTCAGGAACAACAGATACCCACCACAATGTGGCAGCATGGGTGCTCACGCCTACAGTGTTAAAACACTTGAGAGCTCTTCAGAATTTGCACAGTCATTGAGGAAATTGCTTTCGCAAAAGGAAAAGCAAAATATCAGTTGTGCGAAAGGCCTTGCAGACTCAGTAACAGCTGGCTGCAAAGTGATATTGGCAAAACTGGGGATGGAATACTGTTCAGAGGCCCAAGTGAAGTCAGAAAATTTCTTTCAAAAAAACCACGTTAGAATTTTATCCTTCTTGCAGCCAGAGCCGGGAATGTACAGACTTCAGATTCCACAGTTATTATGGCATTGGAAGGGTTCTATTATTGGAAATAATCCAATCCCAGTTTCCTGAGAAATAGTGAAGCGACTGATGAGAGGGCCTGAAAACTGAGACCACAGTTCCTGACCTAGTTGCTCTGAATGAGTGTGAATGCTTGGACATTCCATGCGGATGGGAACGGGAAAGGTGAACCAAGTACTCCCATGCCCCATAAAGAAACTGATGGTTCTCTCTCAAGTTGTGTCATGTCAAGAGCAGTTTGCCCCCTGGATTCACCACTCCCCCGCGAGTTAACAGCTTGTCAATGAAGATCCTGGATGCCATAGACAGCAAGTGAAAAAGTGGATAAAAGCATGAAAATCAGGAAATTCTTAGGACCGATACTAATTTCCCAACGAGTCACTGGATTGTGATGAGGAATGGGAGGCCAAATGAGCTCAAATAACTCAGTTTGTATCACTCAGCACCACATCCTCCTCAGAGGTTACCCACTTGTTTAGCAGAGACCTAACCTGGTTAACATGGGCAATTAGTGGATCAAGGTTGTTGTTGTTGTTGATTTACACCAAGTCAAACTTTGCAGCCACAAGGAACTATTCTGTACATCCATACTGCGCACACAGACAATGCAAGTAACAATATACCTACTACACCAACTAGAGAATGAAAGTAAGACACAACTGGAAATCCTTTTAGACATGATCATTAAATTATGCTGAGCTGAAACATAAGTGTTTTCATGATAATCAGATAGCTCATTTGAGCATAAGGGTGACACAGTAATAAACAGAAATGGGGCCCAGTCTCTTTCTGGTAATTATTACTTAGCAGGTGAACAGAATCCTACATTTTTCTATTGCTCTCAGACATAAGATTGTATTATGGATCCAGAATGTCATGAGCAGTAAAGGGAAGCAGATAAAAAGGATCGGAGTTAGTGAGCTCTATCCAAATTTGACAATGTGCAGAATTGTGATAGGAGTCCAAGGAAACACAACCACAGGCCACTTATCTTTCACACCGCACCCCGCATCATATCTTGGTGTTGCCAAGTTCTACATTAACACTTGAAGCTCTGTATGTGCAGCTAACTGCATCCGTGTTATCTGGCATTGGAAGGGTTGAAGAGACAGTATTTCACATTATTAATACAAGCTTGACCATCGGTTTTAGCTCAAATTTCTCACTTGCTTCTAATTCGAAGTCTGGTGCAAAGAAGCAACGCTCGTGAGAACTTACTGAGGCATTGCTAACAAACTTTTCCCAAGCAAAGTGACTGAGAAAGCCCTGCAGAGTGCTAGGGGAATAGCCCTGGCATTAATGTTGAAAGAAAAATTGAGCGTGACTCTTAAAAGGGAAACAAAAAGGAAAAATGGTAACAACCTTCCATCTCTGCAGGTTGCTGGATGAGCAAACTGCAGTTGTGTGGTCCTGATGACCCAGTTATTATAGTAGTGTGCCGTACACAGCCAGATGTAGCAGGCTTTCTATCACAACTGTCCCTGAAGGATCGCACAGGTGTGGGGTGGAGCCTGGTGCCTGAATAGCGTGCCACCCCACGAAGGTTTTGTTGAAAATTTAACTAAATCCTTGGGAGCCTTAGATGCCCCAGAAAGGAATTCCAGTGGCCCCTACATCAAATTAATAAGAGCCTAACGAAAACTTCAAGCCCTGCAAAGACAGATTTGTAGGCATGTAACCGTTGACCAGCTCAAAGTTCACAATGCTTAATGTATCGAAAACAATTATCATCCCTGTTATAATAAACATTACACGTTATAAAGTGGCTGCAACATATAAAAATGCAAAACACAGATGACACCATCCAGATTCTGGAACTTTAGCTGCTACAGTTGCATGGGTCACATTTCACTGAAGTACAAGCCAGAAGGGATTATTAATTGCAAAATTATAGACGTGCTTTATTTGAAAGCACCGAGATACGGGCAGGGTGGGCGTTGCAAATTTGCACCAGAGGGCGCCAGACACTTAGTCATGAGTGTCAGATCAGCCGACTGAATTATAATCAATACCTGCAACCATCACGCCTCCACAAATGTATCAATTTATAGAGGGACCCTTCCTTAAGTGTCAGAGACTTTCTACCTTAGACAAAAAAGCTTCCTGTGCACCTGAACATAAAACGATTTAAAAAAAATTAAACATGTTAAATAATTACAAAGCAATCTTAACTTTGACCTGTGCAATAGTATTTTTTGTTGCGCTTTTTAAGATAAAGAGCATAAAATAAAGCGTGTCAAACTGCAGAAATATTGGTGAATTTACCAGGAGGTCTTCTGGGGTGATTGAATTGTCTGTGTAAATGCAGAGCTTCTCAGCTGTCAGGGGGATCGTCTCTTTCAGTTTAGACGCTAAGAACATGCAGACTGCCCCCAGCAGCTGGAGGTGACATTTTCTAGTGTAAACCGAAGATAAAAATCTATCCAGATAATTCATAGCCAACTGAAAGACTTCCTCTTCGCATTTCTGCTCCTCGCACACCTAGAACAGGGCAACAAAACAGAACAAAAAAAAAAGAGAGAGAAAAACGACGAGAAGTTGGGTCATCAGCTTAAAAACAACAATGTGATTTATTAATTATTTTATATATTTTTAAAAAAAAGCCAAGAAATGATTTCAATCCCATGCAATTTCTTGTTGCTTTTTTGGCGAGAGCACCGAAAATATAAACGAAAGGGAGTCATTTGCAAAGAAAAAAAAATCCAAGTCAGAAACACTACCCCTTTTTCGACCCACTCTGCAAAGCAGAGCAAATTTATACATCTGCTACCCCCCCCCCCCCCCCCCCTCAAATAAAAAAGTATTTATTTTTTTTGCAAAGATTTAACATTTCTGGGCAGACAGCCTGCCCCCTTCATTACTTTTACCCCCCCCCCCCCCCCAACCTCTTAAAAGAGAAATATTAAAAGGAAATGAAATGAAAACTATCGCGTGGCTGCCAGCAGAGTTATCTTTTGTTCGGCGGAAAGTTTCAAAAAATCGGGAAAATTAGATAGTGGCGCCCAGGGAGAGGGTTTTTGACATGTAAATGAAGGGGAGATCCTCAGCTTTGCTGGGGGCCGGGAGATGACCCCCAAACAGACCCCCCAGGGGCCAGGAAACGGGCAGGGAGAGAGAGGGGAAGGCGAGGGTTTTGGGTGGTCCCGGGGTCCGGCACGCAGCAACTCACACAACTCGGTGCAAAAGGACAACTTTTTTTTTAAATGGGGGGGGGTGCAAAAAAGGCAATGCAACATATCCTTAAACCAACTCCCCTCCTACCCCCTCTCTCTCTGCAGCGACCCTCCAACCTTATTCACCCCAAATAAAAATAAGCCCCATCTGATGATCCCCCGACGCACAGAAAAAAAAGTTTTTCTTCTCTCTCCCGCAAGTCAACATGGCGACAGCATTTTGTTTATCAGCCATCATTCCAGGGCTTTATAAATGGGGTGGGGAGTTGATTAAATATATACTTTTGTACAAAAAGTTCAGCAGGGCTCCTGCTCTCCATTCTGGGGAGAAAAGAGCTTGTTAAACTTTGCACGCACTTTGTACAATAGCCATCCCTTCCCCCAACAATCTGCCCCACAAGATGCAACAATTTTTAAATAACATCCCCCCCAAAAAAAAAACCCAAATACAATTTGAGTTAATGTGACAACAGCAGATTCCCAGCCCCAATACTTTAGCCCAGAGACTGTACAAGGGGGGGGGGGGGGGCAGGCACTTGCATGTTGAATAAAGTGCTGCTTCTCACTCTCCCTCCTTTAATTTTCTTTTCCGTTTTACCTCCAGCATCCAAAATGCAACCATTTTTCTCATGCAGGGTTCGATTTCTTTCTGGACACATTTGAAATAAGAGGTGCTCGCGATGTATCTGTCCTCGACGTGCAGCAGGTTTTGCAGGACCCGGTGGTCGGAGAGGAGTGTGGGGTCCGGGAAGGCTCGCTGGATCCTGGGGGCACCTTCCATGCAGAGGAGCTCCATGTCTGTGTGTGTCTCTGTCTGTGTATCTGTGTGTGTTGGTGATGTGACCCTGCTGGCTCTGAGCTCACTGTGCCTGTGTGGCTCCCTGTCCCTCCTCCCCTCTCTCTCTCTCAGTCTGTATCCAGGGGGGGGGGAGCTGAGCGCCGCCTTCACACAGGGTGGATTTGCTACATCCACTGTATCCAGCTCACGCGCGCGCCGCCGTCACCCCGGCAACCGCGCACGCGCGCGCCGCTCCCGCCCAATCCCCGTCCCCGTCCCCCGCTGACATCACAATCCGCCTCGCAGCGCCGCCCGCCAATCAGCGCCGCCCGGCCCAGGAAGCGGAGCACGTGCGGCTGGAGGAGGGGTGGGGGTAGAGAGAGTGTGGGGGAAGGGAGAGAGAGGGTGAGTGTGTGTGGGTGGGAGGAAGGAGAGAGTGAGTGTGGGAGGAAGGAGAGAGTGAGTGTGGGAGGGAGGAAGGAAGGAGAGAGTGAGTGTGGGAATGGAGAGAGTGAGTGTGGGAATGGAGAGAGTGAGTGTGGGAATGGAGAGAGTGAGTGTGGGAGGGAGGGAGGGAGGAGAGAGAGTGAGTGTGGGAGGGAGGAGAGTGAGTGAGTGAGTGTGGGAGGGAGGGAGGAGAGAGAGAGAGTGAGTGTGGGAGGGAGGAGAGTGAGTGAGTGTGGGACGGAGGAGAGAGTGAGTGAGGGAGGGAGGAGTGAGTGAGGGAGGGAGGAGTGAGTGAGGGAGGGAGGAGAGAGAGAGTGAGTGAGGGAGGAGAGAGAGTGAGGGAGGGAGGAGAGAGAGAGTGAGGGAGGGAGGAGAGAGAGAGAGAGAGAGAGTGAGTGTGGGAGGGAGGAGAGAGAGAGAGTGAGTGTGGGAGGGAAGAGAGAGAGAGAGTGAGTGGGAGGGAGGAGAGAGAGAGAGAGAGAGGGAGTGTGGGAGGGAGGAGAGAGAGAGAGAGAGTGAGTGTGGGAGGGAGGAGAGAGAGAGAGAGTGAGTGTGGGAGGGAGGAGAGAGAGAGAGTGAGTGAGTGTGGGAGGGAGGGAGGAGAGAGAGAGAGTGAGTGAGTGTGGGAGGGAGGAGAGAGAGAGAGTGAGTGTGGGAGGGAGGGAGGAGAGAGAGAGAGAGAGAGTGAGTGTGGGAGGGAGGAGAGAGAGTGAGTGAGTGTGGGAGGGAGGAGAGAGAGAGAGAGAGAGTGAGTGAATGTGGGAGGGAGGAGAGAGAGAGAGAGTGAGTGTGGGAGGGAGGAGAGAGAGAGAGAGAGAGAGTGAGTGTGGGAGGGAGGGAGGGAGGGGAGGAGAGAGAGAGAGTGAGTGTGGGAGGGAGGGAGGAGAGAGAGAGAGTGAGTGTGTGTGGGAGGGAGGAGAGAGAGAGAGTGAGTGAGGGAGGAGGAGAGAGAGAGAGTGAGTGGGAGGGAGGAGAGAGAGAGAGAGAGAGTGTGGGAGGGAGGGAGGAGAGAGAGAGAGTGAGTGTGGGAGGGAGGGAGGAGAGAGTGAGTGTGGGAGGGAGGAGAGAGAGAGAGTGGAGGGAGGAGAGAGAGAGAGTGAGTGTGGGAGGGAGGAGAGAGAGAGCGAGTGAGTGTGGGAGGGAGGGAGGAGAGAGAGAGAGTGAGTGAGTGGGAGGGAGGAGAGAGGAGAGAGAGAGAGCGAGTGGGAGGGAGGAAGGAGAGAGAGAGAGTGAGTGTGGGAGGGAGGGAGGAGAGAGAGAGAGAGTGAGTGTGGGAGGGAGGGAGGAGAGAGAGTGAGTGAGTGTGTGAGGGAGGAGAGAGAGAGAGTGAGTGTGGGAGGGAGGAGAGAGAGAGAGTGAGTGTGGGAGGGAGGAGAGAGAGAGAGAGAGTGAGTGTGGGAGGGAGGAGAGAGAGAGAGAGAGTGAGTGTGGGAGGGAGGGAGGAGAGAGATAGAGTGAGTGTGGGAGGGAGGAGAGAGAGTGATTGTGGGAGGGAGGAGAGAGAGAGAGAGAGTGAGTGTGGGAGGGAGGAGAGAGAGAGAGAGTGAGTGTGGGAGGGAGGAGAGAGAGAGAGAGTGAGTGTGGGAGGGAGGAGAGAGAGAGAGAGAGAGAGAGTGTGGGAGGGAGGGAGAGAGAGAGTGAGTGTGGGAGGGAGGAGAGAGAGAGTGTGGGAGGGAGGGAGGAGAGAGAGAGAGAGGGAGTGTGGGAGGGAGGGAGAGGAGAGTGTGGGAGGGAGGGAGAGGAGAGAGTGGGAGGGAGGGAGGGAGAGGAGAGAGTGTGGGAGGGAGGGAGAGGAGAGAGTGTGGGAGGGAGGGAGGGAGAGGAGAGAGTGTGGGAGGGAGGGAGGGAGAGGAGAGAGTGGGAGAGAGAGGAGAGAGTGAGTGGGGAGGGGGAGAGAGTGTGGGAGGGGAGAGAGAGAGAGTGGGGAGTGGGTTTGGGAGGGAGAGAGTGGGGAGAGCGAATGAGGAAGAGTGAAAGTGTGGGGGTAGAGAGAGAGAGAGAGTGACTGTGTGTGGGGGTGACTGGGGAGTGAGTTTGGGAGGGGGGAGTTAGTTTGGGAGGGGGAGAGAGAGTGTGTGAGAGAGAGTGAGGAAGAGTGAGATTGTGGGGTCAGAGTGACAGTGTGTGGGGGTGACTGTGTGTGTGTGGGGGAGAGAGTCTGTGTGGAACGGGGTAGGGGAGAGTGGGTGGGAGAGAGTGGGGGGAGATTGTGTGTGTGGGAGAGAGACAGAGAGTTTGTGGGGGGGGGGGGGGGTAGGGGAGAGTGTGTGGGAGGAAATGTGAAGGTGGGAGAAAGTGTGGGGACGGGGAGAGCGTGTGTGTGGGGCGACAGATTGTGTGTGGGGGAGACGAAGGAGAGTGGGATGAACTCCATCCATTCATTTTGACAAAGAGTCATCCAGACTTGAAGCATTAACTCCCTTCTTTCTCCACAGATGCTGTCAGACCTGTTGAGATTGTCCAGCATTCTTTGTTTTTGTTTCAGATTCCAGCATCTGCAGTCATTTGCTTTTATCCATTCATCCATTCTAATGCTTTTGCTTAGTTGCCGCACATTTGAACCCACAGTCATAATTTCCCTATTCGATTTCGGCTTTCTCGTTGCAAATTTTTGATTGAGTCAACAATTTCCCCGTGGATGACCAGTAAATCTTCCTGACAGGACGCGGCACGGAGCAACCTGCCTTGAAGGACATTGAATTCCATGGCTATTACCTGACAAATAGTTCCAATTTTGTTTTGTTAAATTTGAGGTATACTTCAATTAATTGCCTCCGTAACGATGACACGTGTGGCATCTTCATTTGTCGGCTTTTTTATAGGAGAACAGGGTGGGTGGCAAGGGTTATTACTCAATCCATACCCTCGCTCATAAAAAAGTCCAAATTGTATCTTTTTTTGCAGTAGTTACTTCGGCAAAGCAAAAAAAAACTTGTACAGTTACAGAAATGATGAATCCTTTTGCTATTACTGTGCAGACTGAGAGTTTATTATTTTGGGGGGAATTCCTACATGCTTATACGTGTTCAAATATAGTTAAATAAGATTCATGTGTAATTCTAAGAAGATATATACTGAAGAAAGTAAACCACATTACAAAGTTTGACTCGTCTTACTGAAGACAACTTGGAATAAGTGGTTCTATCCATTTACTGTCCAGACGTAAAAATTGTTAGCAGCACAGAAATAAATTTCACACTCATAATGTATCTAAGTGTTTGAAGCAGTTGCAAAAATTGAGAGAAAGTTTAGTCACAACGAACAATAAGCGCAAAGTATAGTAAGTTTTGCAGCAACCAATACTTTAGAATGGAAGTATTTTGTGAGAAAAGAATGTAATTTGACTGAGAAAGATCTACAGTTTTATTACAAACTACCGTGTGAGAAGTTTCCATTTCTGTTTTTACTAAGAATCTCCAGAGGTTAAAATACTATTTTTAATACTGTCATAATTATAATGCAAAATGTATTCTTAGTATATACTTAACAAATTATGCTTTCAAATTGAAATGTGTAGCTAACAAATAAATAGTAAGAAAACCATATTTTGTTCTATTAATTTTGATGTTTTTGTTATTTTAAAAAAAGTGACCATACAAGTTAGTCAGTAAGAAATTAAATTTAAATTAACTAAGTTGATTTCTAATGAATAACCTAGTCTGTTTACTGTGTTCTGTACATATAATTCCGTATCTTTTTTATATTTAATGATTTTGAAATAAAATACAACAAATAGTCTTCTTGAGAATTTGGATTTGTTTTAAGCTGGAACTTGATGAATCTTTTTTTTTTACATTATTTAAAAACATTTGGTAAGATTTGAGTTATAACATTGAGATATTACAAAAGCACGCACAATGAAAACAAAGTATTACTTTTTGCCTGAGAAAATACAAGAATGTTCCATGCTGGCAACTGATCTGTCTTATTGATAGCTAAAGATCAAAATAACTTGCTTTTTCTTGTGAAATTATAAAAGGTTAATCCCTTCCAATTCATTTGAAAGATCGAACCCCGTTTTTAAAAATAACGGAAAATACAAATATATTTTTGCTATGTATAATGGTTAAATGATTTTGTTTGAACAGAATGTGAAAACTTTCAGGGTACTAGTTTGGATCAGTTGATGAGATTTCAATGTTAATTTTGCGCTCTAATAATTAATCTTGATGATTTCTTCCAAGAATATTCCGATATGGTGGCAATAATCATTGTTAAGAGAAAATAAATAACAAAAGTCAGTGGCAAAATATTGTCATCCTAATCATAAAAATGTATGAATGAGAATTAAAAGAATCTTAGTGATGTGACTCTGTTTTAAAATTTAATACTAGTTTGCCTACTTTTTTGTACATGGAGTGACCTTACAGAAAGGAAGTCATGATAGATGTCCGACTTGCAATATCTGCAATATTTGTTCTGAATTGATGGTAAACAAAATTATCACTACAACATGAATACTGGAATATTATCATCTAAGGTTGCACTGATAAATTTTATTAATTTAAAACAATTCTTAAAGGAAAAACACTTCCTGTGTACTGACAACAGGTATCTATTTACTAGCCATAGCTGGATGGTGAAAAGATGGTGTTGACAGCGTAATTCCCAAATTAAGTTTGTTACATTCGTTTTTAACAGCAGAATAAACCCACTTGACAGAAGCATATGTTCCAGAATCACAGAATAATACAGCGCAAAAGAGGCCCCTCAGTCCATTGGGTCTGCACTGAAGCAGGAAAAACAGCCTCAGCTACTGCTACACTAATATTAAATGAGCTGTATAGTTAATTGGAATGTGTTTCAAATGGAATTAGATACTAGCAATGGTAAAATTAATAATGTGGCAGCACGGTGGTGCAGTGGCTAGCACTGCTGCCTCACACACGGAGGATCCGGATTCGATCCCGGCCCCCGGTCACTGTCTGTGTGGAGTTTGCACATTCTCCCCGTGTCTGCGTGAGTCTCACCCCCACAACCCAAAAAGATGTGTAGGCTAGGTGAATTGGCCACGTTAAATCGCCTCTGAATTGGAATGAACGAATTGGGTACTTTATATGAAATTTATATTTAAAATTATTTAATTTATATTTTAAAAAGATAACCTGAATAATAGTGTACTTTAAAGACTATCTATGTTTTGGTAGTTAAAATAAAATTTAACATTGGGTTAGGCTTTTTATTCGTTCATGACGGCTGCTGGGAAGACCAGCATTTATTGCCCAGCCCTATTTGTCCTTGAACTGAGTGTGTCTCGCTCAGCTATTTGAGAGGGCAGTTAAGAGTCAACCACGTTGCTGTGAGTCTGGAGCCAGACCAGGTAAGGGGGACACATTTCCTTACCGAAAGGCCAAGTGACAATGGTTTCATGGCCATCATTAGACTTTTATTTCCCAGATTTTTAAATTAAATACAAATGTCGTGGTGAAATTCGAACCTGGACCACCGGAACAATTTCCTGGCTCTCTGGATTACTAGCCCTGTATCCCTCAACATTTGCCCCGGTGCATACTTTTACTTGGCAGTTACATTAAGATCCAATTCCTGCATCACGGTTCACCAATGTATAGATCGTACTCCAGTGTAACATTTTACTGAAAACCATGGCGAATCATTTACTGGGAAATACATTGGGTTCCCACCACCTTCTACTGCAAACGTCAAAGGCAGAAAATAACAAGGTGACTGATCAAAATAAACAGGCTAGATCTATGTTTCCGACTGAATAATACATAGAGACAAAACCACACAACTATACAATGCAGCACAGTAAATAAAAATAATAGAACTAGATTCAGCTCACAAGGGGCATTTATTTTAGTCCCTTCTTGGAAAACTCAAAAAAATATATATATGGCAGATAATGTGCAGTGGTTTCCAATAGAGCCCCTATTGCCCTTGCAATGCCAGCAGCACAATTAGAAATGGAACTGACGATAATAAGGATGTTCCTGAAGTATGGTGCTCTTTTTTAGTGAATAAAATTTTGAACATTGAACCCATGTACCACGCATTAATGGTGCAGGATAGAATCTGAACTTGTCAATATTCAAATTTGGATAAAAGTAAAATACTGCGGATGCTGGAAATCTGAAATATAATCAAAATTCTGGAAAAGCTTAGCAGGTCCGGTGGCATCTGTGTGGAGTGAGAAACGGTTAACATTTTGCGTTTGCATGACTTCTTTAGATTTGAATTGGTGGATGAAGAAGAGGGGGAATGAAAAGATATGGGAACATGGTAGGTAAATGTGATTTGAACTATTTTCTCTCGAGAGTGTGAATCAAAGAGGACTAATTCGGCTGATTGACCTGTTTCCATGTTGTATCATTTTAACATATTTCTGTGTATCGGAATATGCAGTATTCACTCCCAAGTGAATGAGAATGACATCTCAAAGCATAAACTTCAGTCTGTGCATTACCATCATATTCAACCCCAAGCCTAATATACAAACCAAAGAAACTTTTACTTAGAGAATAAACATTAGATTCACCTTCAGAGTATAAACACCCTCAGACAAGGTAGAACCACCATATGCACTCAGAGAATAAACACCAGAGCCATGTTATTCACTCCCAATCTGCATTTAAAACCTCTCAAGTTACAAAAAAGTTTATTCATCCTCCATCAGAGTATTGACAGCATAACCCATTCTCAGTCATTTCCACCACATGGCTCTGCTATCGAAATTTTCAAATGTACTCAGTGTATAAACACAATATCCACCCACAGTCCGTGTATAAGAACTACAATGCTAAAATATAAGAATCAAGTTTATCTTCAAGCAGTGTGACATTATATTCACCTTCAATTCGAGCATAAGCCCCTTAACCATCTGCAAGTAAAATATATACACTGCAACCATTCTCAGAGTAGATGTATCAAATTCACCGTCAAACACTGCAACCAGCCAGAGATTATAAAAGCAATATCCAGCCACAGTCAGATGATAACAAGTACCACCATTGTTTTAAAGGCTAGTCCATGTCAGTCAGACTATAAACCGGACATCCACCCTGAATATAAACAACATATTCACCCTTAGTCAGAGAATAAACAGCATATCTGCCGTCAGCCACATCTTAGGCATATTCACTGTCAGTTATATCCACCATTAGTCAAAATGTAAGTATCATATCCAGCCTCAGAACATAAACATTGTGGACTCTTAATTACCCTCCAAAGTAGCTTAACAAGTCACTTTGTTGTATCAAAACCAATTAAAGAGCCACCAGTACACTTGCCGTGCAACTAAGAATGGACAATCCCCAGAATGAAATCAAAAGTCACAATAAACAAACTTATATTTACTGTAATATCAATTCTCAATTGGGCTAAAAAATCTTGAATGGCTGCTTTATTCCAGTTATTGACTTCATATATAACATGAAAAATAGAAAATGCTGGGAAATCTCAGCATGCCTGGGTGCATCTGTGGAGAGGAAAATGGAGATAACATTTTGATTGAAACAAGACTCTTCGAACCATTAACTCTGTTTCTGTCTCCACAGCTGCTGACGGCCGTGCTGAGATTTTCCTGCACTTTCTGTTTTTGTTTCAGATCGCCAGCATCCACAGTATTTTGCTTCTCTTTTACTTCCTCCATAGTACTGGATATTTTGATTCTTTTACTCCAAATGGAGACTTCATATTTTACAAGTGGATTGTATGCTCAGCATAATGTCAACAACATGTGTTCTCTTCGAACAGAAAAGGTATATCAATTGCTACAATATGAATATTACACACCATCTTAGCAGATATATGTTCTCTTAGTTAGAATATGAGCAACACACACAACCGCTCAGTGAATATATAAATTATAGAATGCTACCCCTCAATCTATATATAACCAATTGCCCCTCTCTAATGTTGATAGATGGCTAATTACCTTACTTTATAATCAACTGTTTAGAATATTAACTACATATATACAATCGGTATATCAATGATGTTTAGGCATTAGCTTTGACATTCTAATTATTAATTTTTTTATTGGCATTCTTTAACAGTTATAATAATGTAAGGAAATGGAACATCAAAATTGAAGAAAAGGCATTGACTTGAATTGTGAAACAAAGGGATAATGAAAGATTAAGGGATATATTTTTCTTTTAAACTTTTCGCAGTTCAAATCCATTATTGTTAAAAAATGAAAACCAGACAGTTAGGATCCATCACTGCTTTACATCTAAGCCCTTAATGTGCAACTCATCAGGGAAGTTGATGGAACTTTCCATAATCCTGACCCACATTCCCCCCTCAATAAAGACCACCAAAATCAGACCACCAAAATCAGTCCATTCACCTGTTTGCTCTCCATAGGGTTGGTTGTGTGAAAGTCAGTTCCCAGGTTAATAATAGTAACTGCACTTCAAAGTAATTCATTAGTTGCAAGACGTTTCAACAACCTGCTGTTAAGGTGCCAAATAAATGAAAGAGTCTTTTTGCTAACCCAGCTGTTTGAACGTTTTAGTCAATATGGAGCAATGAAGATTTTATCCAAGACTCGGGGTCATTGTCTAAAAATCAGGACTAGATCGCGCAGGAATGCAATTAGGAAATACTTCAAGACACATAGGGTGGTAGAAGTCTGAAACTCTCTTCTGCAAAAGAACAAGTCTGAAATTGCTAGATTTTTTTATATGGGAAAAGGCAGATGTATGGAGTTAGTCACAGATCAGCCCAAACCCTTGTTGAATGGAGAATAGGTTTGAGGTGCCCAATGACCTGGTCCCATTCATATGATTCTATGTTCCAAAATCCTGATTTATCTAACTCCTGGTGATAATGCCAATGTGACGAGGTCCTCTTGCAATTTCAAAGCTTAGCAATAAAATGCCAGGTTCAGCTGACATACTGCTAGAAATGAATTAATCAATGACAAGTTCACAAATCTTAACATTGAGAGGATTGATATAAATGGTTTATGAATTTATAAGTACAAGGATTTTTACGCTTATAAACAAAGCACTCAGATTTGTGACACTGACAGTCAGGGACCTATACACCGATGGCAGGGTCGCAACACTGGACGAACTGACAGAGAAATTCCAGCTAGCCAGGGGGAACGAGCTAAGATACCTGCAACTCAAAAACTTCCTACGAAAGGAGACAAGGACTTACCCACAACCCCCACAACAGACATTACTGGAAGAGTTACTGGACGCAAGCATATTAGAGAAAGGAAACTGTAGCGACATGTATGACCGACTGGCAGAAGGGGTCGACACCGTACTGGACGCAACAAGAATGAAGTGGGAGGAGGACCTGGGGATTGAGATAGGGTGGGGACTCTGGAGCGAAGCACTGCATAGGGTAAACTCCACCTCCATGTGCGCAAGGCTCAGCCTGACGCAACTAAAAGTGGTACATAGAGCCCACTTAACAAGAACTCATTAGGTTCTTCCCGGAGGTGGAGGACAGATGTGAACGGTGCCAGGGAGGCCCAGCCAACCACACCCACATGTTCTGGTCTTGCCCCAGACTTGTGGAGTACTGGACTGCCTTCTTCGAGGCAATGTCCAAAGTGGTGGGGGTGAGGGTGGAGCCATGCCCGAAAGTGGCGGTCTTCGGGGTTTCAGACCAGCCTATTTCTGGGGAGGAGGGCAGACTGGCTGTCCGACCTCTCAGAATCTCTCCAAATGGAGAAAATCAAATTCGCCATCCAAGCGTGGGAGCCATTCACCCAATTGTTCCCGGACTTGTTTGTGGCCAACTAACAGAAGAATAACCAGGTAGCCAAGAACCAGGGAAAGCAGCCAAAGCATGAGAGGGAGAGATAGACCTGGAGAAGGGGAGGACAGCTCAATCTAAGAGGAAGGAAAGGCGAACCACAGGGCGGGGGGGGGGGGGGGGGGGGGGGGGGAGAGACAGGGAACAATAGAGGAGAGCCAGGGGGGTAGGTGGGTGAGGGGAGGGGGAGGGGGGAGGCAGGGAAATGTTAACTAACTTGACAGCCACAGGAACAGAGAAAAAGGAGAATACAAGCGGAAGACGGGAGGACCGGCTGAAGCAGTAGTGTGCACGAGAAGACAACGACGGCGAAATCCGTCCGGGAGTAGCATGGGGCAACACTGGCACCAGACCCATTCGAGGATTGTCCTCCGGAATTGTCTCTCCAGCACAAACAGATGCCTACTTATATATATATATATATATATATATATCATATCCTGTGCAATAACGGCAAATATACTTTGTTCAAAAATCCAGTAAAAAACATTTATAAAAGAAAACACTCACATTTGTTAATTTATACAATTGTGTTAGTATTTTATTCACATCTTAAAATACTGATAATTATGGCAATATTCTCCACATTAAATGTGATGAACTAGTCAACCACATGTTCATTCATTTAATTGTGTAAGTTTACACTAGGATTCGGTCGGGTTTAAGAGTTGAGTCAGATGAGGAAGCTTAAGTCTGGTTCATGGGTTTGAGAAGTTGAATATCCAAGTGTTCGGAAGGGTAGACTGAAAGGAAAAGGAGGTGGTGTAGTTTTGCTAGTAAAGGAAGGGATCAGTGCTGCAGTGAGAAATGATAGAGGCACTGGCGATCAAGGTGTGGAATCAGTCTAAGAAATAGCGAAGCAAGTAAGTCCATGGTGGGAGTAACCTATAGATCTACAAACCGTAGTTCCACATTGGGGCACAGTATGAACCAGGAAATACTGGGGGCTTGTAAGCAAGGTGCAACAATAGCCATGGATGATTTTAATATACATAAAGACTGGATTCATCAAATTGGCAAGGGTAGCCACGAGGGAGAGTTCATTAAATATATTAGAGATTGTTTCTTCAAGCAATATGTTTTGGAGCCAACTATTCTGGATTTGGTATTGTGTACTGAGGAGGGATTAATTAATGACCTCATGGTTAAGGATCCTCTAAGGTAGAGTGATCATTGGATGATGGGATTTCAAATTCAGTTTGAGGGTGAGAAACTGGGGTCCCACACAAGCGTTCTGAAGTTAATCAAAGGTAATTATGTAGGCATGAGGACAGATTTGGCCTGAGTGGACTGGGCAGGAAGACTAAAAGGCAGGACAGTTGATGAGCAGCGGCAGTTGTTTAAGGAGATATTCAAATCCTCCCAACTGAAATATATTCCAGAAAGGACAAAAGATTGGAAGAGGGGGAAAAACATCCATAGCTACATACAAAATTGCAAAGGCCAGTGGCAGGCCGGAAGATAGGGAAACTTAAAGATCAACAAAGGGTTACAAGGGCAGCATGGCAGCACAGCGGTTAGCACTTCTGCATCACAGCGCCGAGGTCCCAGTTTCGATCCCGACTCTGGGTCACTGTCCGTGTGGAGTTTGCACATTCTCCCTGTGTCTACGTGGGCTTTGTCCCCACAACCCAAAGATGTGCAGGGTAGGTGGAATGGCCACGCTAAATTGCTCCTGAATTGAAAAAAATGAATTGGGCACTCTAAGTTTATAAAAAACAAAAAAAAGGTTACTCAAAAGTTATGAAAAGAACAAGGTAAATTATTAAAGAAAACCAGTGCAAAATATAAAAAAGATAGCAAAATCTTCTGTAAGAATATAAAAGGGAAGAGAGTAGCTAAAGTAAAGATTGGTCTTTTGGAGGATCAGACTGGGGAGTTAATAGCTGGGAACACAGAATTTAAAAAATAAATAAATTTAGAGTACCCAATTAATATTTTCCAATTAAGGGGCAATTTAGTGTGGCCAATCCACCTACTCTGCACATCTTTGGGTCGTGGGGACGCAACCTATGCAAACAGGTGGCGGAATTCCACGAGGGAAGCACATAGCATAGCCGTTAGCACAGTTGCTTCACTGCTCCAGGGTCGCAGGTTCGATTCCCGGCTTGGGACACTATCTGTGTGGCGTCTGCACGTTCTCCCTGTGTGTGCGTGGGTTTACTCCGGTGGCTCCGGTTTCCTCCCACAGTCCAAAGATGTGCAGGTTAGGTGGATTGGCCATGCTAAATTGCCACTAGTGTCCAAAAAGTTTAGGTGGGGTTATGGGGATAGAGGGGATATGTGGAGACGTGGGGCTTAATTACGGTGCTCTTTCCAAGGGCTGGTGCGGATGCGATGGGCTGAATGGCCTCCTTCTGCACTGTAAATTCTATGATTCTAATTCTATGAATGTGCAAACTCCACATGGACAGCGACCCGGGCCGGAATCGAACTTGGGACCTCGGCGCCGTGGGGCAGCAGTGCTAACCACTGCACCATCGTGCTGCCCCTGCAGGGGACACAGAAATGGCGGAGATTCTAAATCAATATTTCGCCTCAGTTTTCATGGTGGAGGACACCAGTACCATTTCAATAGCAACAGGTAATTCAGAGGTAATAGAAAGGGAGTAACTTGAAACAATCATTATCAATAAGGAAAAAGTACTTAGCAAACTATTGGGGTTGGAGTCAGACAGGTCCCCAGGGCCTGATGGGTCTTAAAGGAAGTAGCAGGAAGATAGCGAATCCATTGGTTATAATTTTCTAAAATACCCTGGATCAGGGAAAGGTTCCAATGGATTGGGAAAATGCTACTAGAATCATAGAATCCCTACAGTGGCCATTCAGCCCATCAAGTCTGCGCTGACCCTCCTACCTAGGTCCAATTCCCTGCCCCATTCCAATAACCCTGTAATCCCATCTAAGCTTTGGACACCTGGGGCAATTTAGCATAGCCAATCCACCTAACCTGCACATCTTTGGACTATGGGATGAAACTAGAGCATCGGAGGAAACTCACGCAGACACGGGGAGAATGTGCAAACTCCACACAGACAGTCACCTGAGGCTGGAATCGAACCCGTGTCCCTGGAGCTATGAGGCAGCAGTGTTAACCACTTATGACACCCTTATTCAAAATGGGGAAAGACAGTAAGAAACTATAGGCCAGTTAGTTAAATATCTGTCATTGGGAAATTGTTAGATTCCATTCCAAAGGAACCAATAACCGGACATTTGGAAAATCAAAATGCAAACCATCAGAGTCAACATGGTTTTAGGAAGGTTATAGCATGTTTGACTAATTTGCTGGAGTTCTTCGAAGATGGTCGCAAGCCAAGTGGATAATGGAGATCCTGTAGATGTAGTATATCTGGTCTTCCAGAAGGCATTAGATAAGGTGCCGCACAAAAGGTTAATACATAAGGTTAGATTACATTAACAGCTTGGATAGAAGACTGGCTAATCAACAGAAGGCAGAGAGTTGTGATAAATGGGTCCTTTTCTCATTGGCAAGATGTAACCATTGGGGTGTCACACGGTTCAGTCCTCAGGCCCCAACTATTTACAGTATATTAATGACTTGGATGCCGGGACAGAAGTTACTTTGGCCAAATTTGCAGATGATGCTTAAATAGGTGGGATAGGAAGCTGCAATGAGGAAATAAGAAACTTAGAAGTAGGTATAGATAGGTTCCGTGAGTGGACCAAAACTTGGCAGATGGAGTTCAATGTGGATAAGTGCGAGGTCATCTATTTTGGTCAGAAAAATGGAAAGGCAACTTATAATCTAAATGGAGAGGAACTTCAGAGTGTTTCGATGCGGAACATTAGCATCCAGGTACAGCGGGTAATAAGGTAGGCAAATGGAAATTTGGCCTTACACCTTTGTTTTGTAACATGGGAAATTAGAAGCATAGAATCCCTACAGTGCAGCAGGAGGCCATTCGGCCGATCGAGTCTGCACTGACCCTCTGAAAGAGCATCATATCTAGGGTCAGGTCCCCACCCTATTCCCATAACCCCACCTAATCTTTTGGACACTGAGGGGCAATTTGAGGGGAGGAAACCGGAGCACCTGGAGGAAACCCATGCAGACATGGGGGGAACGTGCAAACTCCACATGGGCAGTCACCTGAGGCCAGAACTGAACCCTGCTGCTGTGAGGCAGCACTGCTAAACCACTGTGCCACCTTGCATCCCACTAAAGGAATAGAGTATAAAAGTAGAGACGTGTTGCTGCAATTGTACAAGGCATTGGTGAGACCGCACCTGGAGCACTGTCCTGCCCTTGTCTGCCAGGGTCCCAAAGTCCGGGTGGTTGGGGGTCCCTTTAATTACAGTTTGAGTTCGAAACACCCTTTAGAAAGAGCGTTCCAATCTCTGAATCGTAGCTTTGCAGCCGGGTTTAGCCCCCCCACCCCAGCTGGCTACGTGATCTTCACCAGCACTTTTGAAATTGCACAGATCTGGCCAGTAAAGGAGAGTTAGCCGGGAAACCATCGATTTTTACTGCTTCCCTCGCCTGATCCAGCACTCGGAGCAATCTGTGGACAATTCCTCCCAACATGTTTTTATTACGTTGATGTGGGGTGAAAGTTGACCAGATAGCACATAGAACATAGAACATGAAACATACAGTGCAGAAGGAGGCCATTCGGCCCATCAAGTCTGCACCCACCCACTTTAGTCCACACTTCCACCCTATCCCCTCACTTCCACCCTATCCCCGTAACCCAATAACCCCATCCAACCTTTTTGGACACTAAGGCAATTTAACATGACCAATCCAGCTAGCCTGCATGTTTTTGGACTGTGGGAGGAAACCCACGCAAACACGGGGAGAACGTGCAGACTCTGCACAGCCAGTAACCCAGAGGGGAATCGACCCTGGCGCTATGAACCATAGTGCTAGTCACTTGCGCTACTGTGCTGCCCAGTGAAGAGAACTTACCTGCTCTTCTTTGAAACAGATTCTCACAATATTTTACATTCTCCCCCTCGTTTCTGCCTTGGAGTGTTAACCTAAACTTTGTGCTCATGTTTGTGGAAAGGGACTTGAACCCACAACCTTTGGAATCAGAAGCAAGAGTGTGACATTGACTCTGTCTACACCTCCCGCTGCCTTGGGAAAGTGGGCAGCATAATCAAAGACCCCCTCCCACGGGGTTATTCTCTCTTCCAACCTCTTCAATCGGACAGGAGATACAAAAGTCTGAGAACACGCATGGGGGGGGGGGGGGGGGGGCATGGTGGCACAGTGGTTAGCACAGTTGCTTCATCGCTCCAGGGTTCCCAGGTTTGATTCCTGGCTTGGGTCACTGTCTCCCTGTGTCTGCGTGGGTTTCCTCCCATGGTCCAAAAATGTGCAGGTTAGGTGAATTGGCCATGGTAAATTGCCCAATTTGTCCAAAAGGTTAGGTGGGGTTACTGGGTTATGGGCATAGGTCGGAGGTGTGGGCTTAGGTAGGGTGCCCAAGGGCCGGTGAAGACTCGATGGACTGAATGGCCTCCTTCTGCACTGTAAATTCTATGAACATGTGCAAAAACAACTTCTTCCCCGCTTTTATCAGACACCTGAATGACCCTCTTATGGGCTGAACTAATCACTCCATGCATATTCTGTCCCAAGTAGTACTACACTCCATATGTTTCACCTAATGCCTGAGTCTATGTGTTTACATTGTGTATTTATCGTGTAAAATGGCTTTAACTAGATTCGGGCTTGTGACACAGACAAGTTGTACTTTTATAGTAATTGTTTAGAGAAGGACATCTACTGACTGTTTTCCGGAGAGTTGATTGCACATTTTTATTTGCCGGAGTTAACAAAATGATGATCTGACCAATAAATAAGACATTGAGCTAAAGTTATTTCCATCCCCCCCCCCCCAACATAACAGGGATTGTGTTGAATGTGTAAAAGCAGATTAAACGTATTGACTTGAGAAAGCTATCTGAGAATGCCTTAATTTTATCTAAAAGAGCAGGCAATTATTATTTGAAAATATTATTGCTACCAACCCTCACAATTTGATTTTCATAGGTCTGATTAATTGTTTGGTGTCAAATAACAGGTAGCTGGAAATATCACATGACATGAATGCTGGAAAACATCAATATAATCTGAGAGTATATTTATTTGATTGATAACATCATGTATCCATATATTTTGGGGGCAATGAAGTAGAGTTTTTAAAAATGTGAATTAAACTAAATAACTATGTTGTTAAAAGAAGCATTTTGAATCACAATTGCAGCCAGTAAAGTTGTACAGTGTTCAAGAACACCTCTAGTACTTAGAGCAGACACTGCAGCGGGAACTTGTAATTTCATGATCAGAATTCAGCTAGGGATATTTGTTATTCACCCGAAATAAGAATAGTGAAGGTAACCTTGATATTTTAAGGGCGGCACGGTGGCACAGAGGTTAGCACTGCTGCCTCACGATGCCGAGGATCCGGGTTCAATCCCAGCCCCGGGTCACTGCCCGTGTGGAGTTTGCACGTTCTCCCCGTGTCTGCTTGGGTCTCACCCCCACAATCCAGCAAGATGTGCAGGGTAGGTGGATTGCCACGCTAAATTGCCTCTTAATTGAAAAAAAAAAGAATTGGGTACTCTAAATTTAAAAACAAAACAAACAAATGACTTTGATATTTTAAATTGAATCCTCACAGATCAATGAATTTGCCAAGAAAGGTTATGCATACATCACAGTTCCTGCAGGACATATATGCAAACAAACAATTTGTAAATGATTGGGAAGGAGTGCTCACAGTTTATTAATTGTTTTTAACTCCAGTTGTGCGAATGGAGTCTAGTGGAGGAATAGCATTGAAATGAAAATCACTTATTGTCACGAGTAGGCTTCAATGAAGTTACTGTGAAAAGCCCCTAGTCGCCACATTCCAGCACCTGTTCGGGGAGGCTGGTACAGGAATTGAACCGTGCTGCTGGCTTGCCTTGGTCTGCTTTAAAAGCCAGTGATTTAGCCCAGTGAGCTAAACCAGCCCCTTGTGTCACAAAGCTAACATAATAACCAAGAGTGCAAGGC
The DNA here is from genome assembly GCF_902713615.1 of Scyliorhinus canicula. NCBI lineage: Eukaryota > Metazoa > Chordata > Chondrichthyes > Carcharhiniformes > Scyliorhinidae > Scyliorhinus > Scyliorhinus canicula. The sequence goes on from NC_052160.1 coordinate 140,813,851, forward strand.
TTGAATACCGCACGAAAGCCGCCTGGTCCCAAAGTCTTTGTTATATCCTTCAGCATATTCAGATTTTGTCCTTGACGCATTAAAAAATATCCGGTAAAAGAAATGCTGATCCAACAGATTAGCTTTCTCAAAATAAAACGTGTGCTTAGGTATTTGTACATTGAACATTATTGCATTCGCAATATGGAAGATGAAGTTGGTGTATCTGTTGATTAAAATACTATTAAACTAACTACTAAAGGATAACTAAAACTGCCACTGATTAACATGACATGTAAAATTCTCAATCATGAAGAAAACCTGATTCTTGAATCTATTTGAATTTTTGGTATCTTTCTGGGGACAAATCCACTTTCATGGGTGTGAACATATTTGAGTTTTGACTTCTGCTGTTAATGCTGCCAAATATTGCAATACCCAAAGGCTACATCATGTCACTGGAAGAAATTGTTCTTACAATGTTCTGATAACCCTTTATTGGAAACTTTATTTGTAAAAAAAAAGAGGACTGGTAGATAATACTGTTTTAGTTAGGTCTAATCACCTTTATAGGTTGGACCATTTATATCTTTCTTCTGATGCAGATTCCAAAATGATATTTGGAGCTTTGCATTCTTAGATACTTCAAAACAATTTGGCAGTGCAAGGTTTATTTTTTGTTCCAGTGTGGGTGTCAGGCGACAGATCCAGAGCAGTTTCAGTACAAACAAGGAGGAGAAATCTAATGGAAAGTACTTAGGGTGGTGTAACACTTTTATATTTCAGCTGCTTCACTGCTATCAACCCTGTAGATAGCTCTTGTCACTCATTTGCTTAAACTCTTCCACCGGGGAAGATGTCAAACTGTGCAGTGAAGTAAAATACTCCCTCCATTCATGTCATGCAGAGCAAATTTTCTATCCACCGATCTATTCATTTGTTTCGGTAGCTTAATCATAATAAAAATAATCTTTATTAGTGTCACAAGTATGCTTACATTAACACCGCAATGAAGTTACTGTGAAGTTACTGCCCTCATGGGCAGCACGGTAGTACAAGTGGATAGCACTGTGGCTTCACAGCGCCAGGGTCTCAGGTTCAATTCCCTGCTGGGTCACTGTCTGTGTGGAGTCTGCACGTTCTCCCCGCGTCTCCAGGTGCTCCAGTTTCCTCCCACAGTATGAAGACGTGCAGGTTAGGTGGATTGGCCATGCTAAATTGCCCTTAGTGCCCAAAAAGGTTAGGAGAGGCTATTGGGTTAGGGGGTTAGGGGGATAGGGTGGAAGTGAGGGCTTAAGTGGGTCGGTGCAGACTCAATGGGCCAAATGGCCTCCTTCTGCACTGTATGTTTTATGTTCTAAAATCCCCTAGTTGCCATACTCCAGTGCCTGTTCAGGTACACAGAGGGAGAATTCAGAATGTCCAATTCACCTAACAAGTACATCTTTGGGGACTTGTGGGAGGAAACCAGAGCACCCGGAGGAAACCCACGCAGACAGGGGGAGAACGTACGGACTCCGCACAGGCAGTGACCCAAGCCGGGAATCAAACCTGGGACCCTGGTGCTGTGAAGCAACAGTGCTAACCACTTTTACCGTGCCGCCCACTGTAATCGGTTGTGGACTGGATTTTACAATGAAGTAGGGATGATTAACTCACTAGGTTGTTCACCGAAAATATTGACAAATAATGATTGATTGACAATGAGCCATTGCCTTGTTTTCCAGTGACAGACAATGCAGCTGAATAAGCTAATTTTGAAAAAAAAAAACAAGTTTAATTCTGTTATAAAAATAGCAGACAAGATAATTTCGTACAGATGAGTTTTGTTGAGTATCAGGTGCCTGTAGAACCCTACCAAGCTGCTGGCGGCACCCATTCAAATATCCAACTATTTTTGTTTTGACTTTGCTCCAGATTTCTGGATTTAGAATTGCTTGCTCCCCCTCAAAGGGTATTCGCACCTCGCTTTGCATTCTTGTGGTTTTAGGTTTGAATTTTCATTGTGACATGAAACTACTCGAGAGCTGCCGAGCCTTTTAAGCTTTACCCATTCTCAGGCAAGCTGCTAGGCGGGACGACATGCCTTTGGGTAGAGCCGTGTAGTTTGGGAAAGGAAGTGTCACGCCCACCAGCTGTCTCAACCTGTAGCAGCATGCCCTAGTATTCGCAGCCACACATAGTGGCATTATTGCCAGTATCTCTTTTCCCAGCAACAACTTTTACACCAGGTGTGAACAGCCAGTGCTCTATAGTTAATTTAAAAAAAAATTATTTTTATTAAGGTTTTGCAGAATTTTTCATAATAAAATAGTAGTAACCATAATAACAAAACAAACTAGTGTGAACATTAACATAGTGCAAAAAGAGAATATATAATTATAATTAAAGAGACAATTTGAGCAGTGATAAAGCCATCTGAGCCAATATACCTCACACTTAATGTTTTTTGTATTTTGAACTAATTTTTTTCCAAAGAGCCGCATGTGTTTAACAAACCTCTGATCATTCAGCGGGTTTTCCCCATCTGAAAGAAGGAAGATTGAGGGTGGAGCAGGTATTAAAGTGACAAAGTGAAACAGGCAGAAGTATAAAATAATTTTTGATCAACCTACTTTTGGGACGATACCGCAAAACGACACGGAAATCAACAACGTTCATCCTTAACTGGCACTTCAGGAACAGAGTTATTATGGAGCACTTTTCTCCTTGATGGCAAAAAAGGTATGGATAAGTGGACAGGAAGGGAAATGTTACTAATGTAGCTTCTTTGTGATTTCAGGTTCAATAAATCATAATTGTCAGTTTGAGGACAGAACGATATTGGCAAAGTGCTGGTGAGAAACTGTCAGCATTGTGAAGGGCTCTGGACTTTCCACTTCAATGACTCATCATTTGTATGGGAACAAATGTGATCTCTTCGCTCACCCTTGTGGTTGGGGGCTGGACCAAGGAATCCTCATGTGAAGAAGCAGTTTGTCCCCACCTACAAGCTTTAGATACTGCATGAGTCAATTTGTCATCTGTAATCGATTTAATTAACCTCTCCACGCTGCAAAGAGCCAATAATGTACAGTGTCAGCATCGCACGTGATATCAGCATACATTGGAAAATATACAATAATGTACAGTGTCAGCATCACACGTGATATCAGCATACATTGGAAAATATACAAAATGAAAAGACATTGAGTGCACCGGACTAACCATTGGTGTTTATGAAATTCAGATATTTTGGGCTTGACGTGGGGAGATGCTTATGCGAATACTGCTAGCAAAAGACGGTCTTATTTTAAGCAGTGAAGGAAATAAGGGAGTATTGAGAGGTAATTTCCCTTTGCTGGGGTAACACTGAGGCTACGTTTTCTGGAAGTAAGTAGCACTGTGTGACGAGCGTCTGCTGGGGTAATGGCACTGTTGTCACAATGAGGTAGTACCTTCAGCTGATCATTGCAAACTGGTTTAGCTCACAAGGCTAAATCGCTGGCTTATAAAGCAGACCAAGCAGGCCAGCAGCATGGTTCGATTCCCGTACCAGCCTCCCCGGACAGGCGCTGGAATGTGGCGACTAGGGGCTTTTCACTGTAACTTCATTGAAGCCTACTCGTGACAATAAGCAATTTTCATTTTCATTTTTCAAACGAGGAACCAAAATACAGAGGGCGCGATTTAATGGCAGTGTAGCGCTTAAGAGAGAGCACAACGAGGCTGTTAGATTGCAGGACAGGCCGAAATCGAGAACCATGCCAGGTGGCGATCGGTTTACGATCTAACTGGCCCTCCCCGGTGAAATCAGGAACCCGCCGTAGCGACCCCCTATCTAACGGCCTCCCGTGATCTAACCGCCTCTCCAACGTTTGGTCATGTGGGCACCAATCAGTACGCCTACAATTGTGAAGCCGGCGGAAGGGCTGCTTTTGGGACCCAAGGAGGTGACTAGCCACCTTCGCTCCTGGGCAATGAGCCTGGGGCACTGGGGTTGGTGTCCTGGTGCTCGGAAGGGTGGAGGGGATCCTCCAGGGGCCAATCCTGGTCGGGGTGGCCCGCCATTAGGGGGGGGAGGGGATGCGGGGCAGGGGGGCCGCCAATGGCCTGGGGAGGGGGGTGCGAGATGGATGTCTCAGCACCCCCGAGTCTGCCATGAGGTCACAGATGCCCTGTTTTCCCAGGCAGCAAACTATATAAACTTTGATATGGACCAGGCCAAGCTGGATGCCCAGGCAGCAGGTTTCTCCTCCATTGCCGGGATGCCCGGGGTCCAGTGGATGGCACGCATGTCGTTTTACACTCACCAGGCCGTCTGGGAGTGCCCTTCATCAACAGAAAGGGGTCCCACTCCCTGAACATCCAGCTCAGGTGCTCCAGATTGTGCCCCAAAAGCCTATTTATTATCATCGCTCACCAATGCCCATCGTCCATCTCTGCACTGGCGGAGGAGGAAGCGGATGACAGCTGTGCCGCGAATACGGTGGTCTCCCCAGAACTCCCGTCAGAGGTGTTCTCATGGGAGGTACTGGGGGGGGATGCACGGACAGGCCGGCATCGTCGGATGAGGACCCTGCTGGAGAGTGGACATGTGGCTAGTGGGAGGGATGGGTCACTCTGTATCACATTAACAACTCACGTGTGACAGGTCATCTGGGTGGGGGCCAGTGTAACCGCACCTCTATGTCGGTGACAGATATGTTCTCAGCCACCCCCACAACTTCCAGGGCCCATTCCTCACAGTGGGTGAGCAGTGCGGGGGGGAGGGGTGGGTGGGTAGGTGCAGAGTTTGTGGGGGGAATGGGGAGTATGGGGGGGGGGGACGTGGCGACACTGCTAGACATTGGCGGGCTGCGGCACGGAACAGTGTTGAGCGGGGGCGATGCCAGGTGCATGCTCATGGGGAGGGGGAAGGGGGGTAGGGGTCTGTGCCAACCCACCCTTCCGGCCTGGTGGAGGTGGTAGACCTTATCCGACACTGGCTGGTATCCCCGGTGTTACGGCTGCGAGCTGTGTGGGGTTGGCTGTGCAGGAATGGTTTAAATGCTGTTCCCCCTTGTTAGCAGGGGAATGACGAGCGCTTCCCGGCGAATCAGCCGGCTGGACAGTCGTTTGCAACGCGAAGCCCATGGGGCCTTGTTAAGTGGTCCAATGAACGTGTTCTAGCTGTGACAGCCTCGGCGTCTGAGTGTCTGGAAACTGGCGGCAGTTCCTACTCGCTACCACACTGAGAAACCTTTCCATTAAATTGCACCCAGATACTTAATTTTCTTTATTTCCCAATTAAGGGGCAATTTAGCCTGGCCAATCCACCTACCCTGCACATCTTTGGGTTGTGGGGGTGAGACCCACACAAACACGGGGAGATTGCGCAAACTCCACACGGACAGTGACCCAGAGCCGGGATCGGACCCGGGTCCTCGGCGTGTGAGGCAGCAGTGCTAACCCACTGTGTCACTGTACTGCCCCAGAGGCTTTATTTTCCAGGAGGGTTATGGTATGCTGTTGTTCGTTATTATGGCTGCACGATCAGTTGTGCCAAATGCCACTTATTTCTGTTTGCCATTTTCTGTATGTTCTGCAACCAAGCCTAAGACTTTCAATATTATTTGAGATAGAAAAGATGGAAAGCCTAATTTCTAGCTGAGGAGGTTGTGTGGAACCTGGCAGCAGTGATCATCTCCTCTGTTTGAGCTGATCTTTTAAGTTCTGCTAATGGGCCAGGGAGGGGAATCAAGCGGCTGTCAGGCTGAGTTCAGCGACCACCTTGAACTCACCATCGCTTCGCATCCTTGAAAGGCCTCAGTTGAACTCACGCCAATTGGGAGGTGACTTTAGCATCTTGTAAGGCCAGGAATCCGCTCTGGGAACAATGAGCTCCATTGGAGGCTCGGTTGCTCCTCCATGAGTCAAGGACAAATTAAGCTGTTTCCAAGTTGTTTCAATGTAGACTGTACCGCTAGGAATTTTGCGAACCAGTGCCTTAAGTTGACCTAAGCTGCTCGAGATACATGACATGAGAAATTGTCAAGATCGGTTATTTTGTTTAACCTCCTTTCATCTTTGAACTTGTCAGTCCCAGTTGCAATAAAATGTAGAGTTTATAAGAAGTGCATAAGTAAACTGATTTAAACCACAACATCTTAGAACAAAGGTCCTAAGATATGTTTGGAAATACGAATGGTGAAATATAGATAATAGAGTTCTAATTCTAAATAATACAGAATTGGCTGCGATAGAGTTCTATTATGTTGGGAGTGCAGGTGTGTAAGTGCATGAAGTATAGTTTAAAATTTTTTTTACAGTACCCAATTCATTTCTTTTTCCCAATAAGAGGAAAGTTAGTGTGGCCAATCCACCTACCCTGCACATCCTTGGGTTGTGGGGGTGAGACCCACGCAGACACGGGGAGAATGTGCAACTCCACACAAACAGTGACCCGGGGCCGTGAGACAGCAGTGCTAACCACTGTGCCATCGTGCCGCCTGTAAGTGCATGAAGTATAGTTGATAAGGTTTGTGAGGTTTGGCTGCAAGTAACCACATGAAATTATGATGAAGGTATCTGAAACCTGGAGCGACACGGTGACGCTGTGGTTAGCATTGCTGCCTCACACCGCCGAGGACCCGGGTTCAATCCTGGCCCCGGGTCACTATCTGTGAGGAATTAGCACGTTCGCCCGTGTCTGCGTGGATCTCACCTCCACAAACCAAAGATGTGCAAGGTAGGTGGATTGATCACGCTAAATTGTCCCTTAATTGGAAAAAATAATTGGCTACTCTAAATTTATTTTTAAAAAAGATATCTGAAACCTGGCTGAATAAAGAGGAGGATTAGAAGCTTAATTTTCACAAGGTATAAAGTATTCAAGAAATGGGAAAAAGGAGAAGAAATGATAGTTTTGATGAGGAAAACATTACAGTTCTGGAAGGAGAGTAGGTCCCTGGAGAATCAAAGAGAAAATTTACTCGCCTGGAATTCAGAAACAGTACTGGTCTTTTTTTTTATTTGGAAAGAGAATGAAGGAGCAGATTTGCCAGGAAATCACAGAGAGGTGTAAGAATGATAGGATAGTGATAATGGGGGCCCACCACATTATTGAAAGGGCCAGTGATAGTGATAAAGGCAGAGAGGGAGGAATTTCTGAAACTTGCTGAGGAGAACTTTCTTGATCAGTATACTTCCTGTCCAATGAGGAAGGAGGCATTGCTCGATCTAGTCCTAGGGATGGGAATAGACCAAATATCACAGTGGAAGATCATCTCAGGAACAGTGATCATACTAGAATAAATTTTGGATTAGTTATAGAGAAGGGCAAGGACAAATCTAGAATAAAAATACTTCACCTGAGATGGGTTAGTTTCAATTAATTGATGAGGCTGTCCCATGTAAATTGGAGTCGAAGACTGACAGGCGGACTGTAATAGAAGCAATGGGTGGCCTTTAAAGAGGAAATGATTCAGGTACGGTCTAGATATAATCTCACAGGAGGGAAAGTAAAGACAACATAAATCAGAGCATTCTGGATAATGAAAGTGTTAGAGAGTGGGATGAAGCAGGTAAAGTGGGCGTATGACAGATGTCAGCAGAGAAGTGAAAAAGGAAATGAGAGGGGCAAAGCGACAGTAGAAGAACAGATAAAATAGGTAAACATAAAAGGGAATTCAAAGATCCCCCATTGGCATACTGGCAGGAAAAGGGCTGTCAGAGGATTGATGGGCTGATTAGGGAACAAAGTGGAAATCTATTGAGCGAGGGAGAAGTCATGGTGTGCTACCTCATGTGTATTTTACATGTGTTTAACACCGATGAAGACTTAGCTAAAGGTTCAGTGACTTAAGGGGTTGGGCAGATACAGGACGAGCAGGAAGTAGATAAAGAGCAGCTCCAAGAAAGATAGGCGGTACTTAGAAGTAGATAAGCCAGGATGGGATACCTCTTGGGTTGCTATGGGGAAGTAAGGGTAGAAATTGCAAAGGTGTTGGTCACAATCTTTAAATCCTCCTTAGATACTAGGGTGGTGTCAAAGGATTGGAGGATTAAAACAGGTACATCCCCATTCAAAAAAAGGAGAGAAGGGCAAAGCCCAGTCGGTTTCGTGTAGATGATGTGGAATATTTTTGAAATAACAATCTGGGAGAAAATGAACAGTTGTTATGGGCCAGGGTTTAGAGAACCCCAAAGTGTATCATGGAGTTCACCTGACCCACAACTTTTAATAGATTGTGGTATGGGGAGCACATGGCCTACTCTACAGTGTGGTACAGCAGAAATGGAAAAGTATTTTTTAAAAGCAAAACAATGTTTATTCTACGAACTCAAGTTAATCTTTTTAAAACATACAGAGAACATCTTAGCAACCACCAATTCAAATACAACCCCCAAAGAATACAATACTAAGTAATCCCTAATAACTTCCCAAACAACATCCAGAAGACAGAAGAAACACCTTTCAACAGAAGCACATTAGGTTTACATTCACTACTGAAAACATTCATAATTCTGAATTCATCAAATGATCAAGAGATAGTATTTTCATGGCAGAGAGATCAACAGTACACCTGCTCTGTCTGGCTTCAACTCCAACACTGAAAACGAGACTAAAACACACCCTGCAGCAAACAGCCTAAAACAAAAGTAAAAAGCTGACAGACAGCCCAACTCCACCCACACTCTGACATTACTGATAAACACCTATTTCTTAAAGGTACATTTCTTAAACACCCATTTCTTACAGGTACTCTCACATGACACAGTCAATTGGACAAGCATGAACTAATGAAGAAAGGGCAGCACAGATTTGTTGAGAACATATTTGACCATGCTGATTAAGTTCTTTGAGGAGGTAAGAGAGGGTTGATGAAGGCAGTGCTGTCGATGCTGTATACATGAACTTGCAAAAGACATTTGTTAAACTGCTAAACATTGGGCTTGATAGCCAAATAGAAACCGCTGTGATAAAGGGGTTAGGGGCAGCATGAGTACAAAATTGGCTGAGGGTTAGAAAACAGAGGGCTGGATTTTCAACCCCCCTCCCCCCACCGCCCCCCACCATGTGAAAGTCAAATACAGTGTGATGATTTTGGGTGGGAAATAACCAATTTACAACTCACTGAGCTTGTGAAATAGACAACTGTACCCAGATGTTTGTAGTCTGCCGTATTTCTCAGACGCCGGACAGGAAAAGTTTGAGTGTGCTCTACAGCAAGTATGATGAGGTGGTATTAGAGCTGATGATTAATGCCCACCACCAGGACCATTGCTGCCTGGTGCCATAATCTCTGCTGGTGAAGGTGGCAATGCCTGGATGTCTCTTCTCTTCATGTATTAACCTTTTGAGCTTGCCTTAGAAATAAAGCGAGAATCAGGCTGCGGAGGCCGCTAAATTAGTTGTTGTGACAAACCTCTCCCTCACATCCTGACTCCTCCACTTCATGACATCCTAGCCTGGACTCCCGATTGGGTGCGCTTGCCTTCCCTCTTCACAACGCTAATTGGCTTCCTTCCAATGCACTTGACTGGCTGATCTGGGACAGAGGGGTTGGGAGCGGGAGCGAGGAGACCACACTCACTTTCTCTTTCCCCTCGCTCACCCTGCTGGATTTCGTAAACCGCAGCCCAGACTGTTCTAGAGGACGGTTGTTTTGCTGACTGGAGGGAGGTGTAGAGTGGTCAACACAGGTTCAGAACTAGGACCACTGCTATCTGTGATCCACATAAATGAGTTGGACTTCGGGGTGCGGGGCACAATATTGAAATTTGCAGATGCCAGCTAGTTTGTGTCGTGAAGGATGCAGTAATAGGCTTCAGGCAGATGTGGACAGGTTGGTGGAATGGGCTGATATATGGCAGATTAATGTGAGGTGTTACATGTTGCAGGAAGAATGTGTGGCAGGATTTTCCAGCCCTTCCTGCCGGCGGAATCGTCCTGATCCGCTGAAGGCAATTCTACCCCCCCCCCCCCCAATTCTACCCCCCCCCCCCCCCCCCCCCCCCCCCCCCCCCCGGCCCCCCCAACCCCCACAATCCTTTGGCCTCAGTCTGAGTATCGTGCACAATTCTGGCACAACGTTTTGGGAAGGATGCAAAGGTTTTGGGTGGGGTATAGAAGAGATTCAGTTACATGGATGGATTGGAGAAACTGGGTGACAAAGGTGTTCAACGCCACCAGAATAAATAAGGAGTGATTTCTTTTCCAATGATAAGCAGAGAGCACAGATTTAACGTGATCAGCAAGCGAAGCGGGGTGACATGAGGAAGATCCATTTTGCGCAATGAGTGGTTAGGATTTGCAATGCATTGCCTGATGGTGCAATGGACACAGAAACAATAGTGGCCTTTAAAAGAGAATTGGATGACTGCTTAATAGAGAGTGAATTGCAGGGAAGCAGAGAAGGAGCTGGGCAGTGAGATTAACAGGGTTACTCTTCCAAAGGGTTGGCGCAGACTTGACAGGCTGAATGGCCTCCTTCTGTGCTGTCCTGTTCTTTAACTTGTACTTCTTAACTGTCCTGGATATACAATGCAATTAAGACACTTCTCTTTCCACATGGGCGGGATTCTCCAGACCTCCAGCTGCATTTCCCTGGTGGTGCGCCATTCGTTGCTGTCGGGATTCTCTCTTCCCGCCGCTTGTCAGTGAGATTTACCATTGAAGCTAATCCCGCACTGGGCGGGAAACCCATGGGCGGGGGCGCGCTGCCGGCACGGAAACAGAATCCCAACAGCCGGGGAATTCTGGCCAAGGTCTCTGATTTTCACTTGAAATTGGACCGGATTAAAGTGAATGCGTGACCCAAACCTGCCCATTCCACTTGGCGGGTCCGGTTAATAACCCAAAATTTGACACTGTTGTCACTGTTGCCAATGCAGGATGGTTACCGCGTTTGCCAAAAGTGAAAACAGTTATTGGGACCCAAGGTAATTCACTGTGTGAAACACTTCAGACATTCTTGAAACTAAAGTTCAAGGTGAACGATCACATGGAAGTGATAACTGTTAGAAAACTCAATATCTATGTTACCTAGAATCCAACTCCTACTCCCTGAAGGGTCTCCCATGCCCGGCGCACACTTGGGCCGGGGTATTTATGCCCCAGTGAACCCTCGCTTAAGGGGGTAGCTCCGTCCTCTCATCTGGGGAGATCATAGTCAGGTGAGGCCGCTGGGACTCAGATGTCGCCAACCCCATGGCCTCCAGTTGGGTTATAACACCCCCTCTCCCCCAAGTCCGATATGTCAACCATTTTGATGGCTGAAGTGAAAATTTCCTTTGCCCTCTTTGCTCAGGGCTGTTTCTCAATCGGCCCGATGCTGGGCCCGATGGGGTGTAACGGACAGGGCTGCAGAGTTTTGGGGTCGAGACTTGGTTGGTCAACCCTGCGATGAAGTTTCCATGTCTGATTCGGGGTCCGATGAGTTGGCATCCCGCATCACATGATTGAGGGGCTTGTCCGTCTCACTGGGTAGTAATGGCGGCGGCACAGGAGGAAGGGCCACCACTGGACGCAGAGAGGCTTTGGCTGCCCCCCGAGGACCTGTAGAGCACGGCTGCAGAGGTGGGCCATGTTCCGATCCCTGCACACTCACCGAGACTGAGCCGGATCATCGCACCACAATCTCTGGGATCCAGCGGAATCCCTGTCATTGAACCGCGTCACAGGCTGAGAATTTCCTTACGGGCCTGAACGTGTTCTTGCTGGTCGCGGACCTTCTCCCCAATGACCGGCAGGACCAAGCTCAACCGCGTCTGCAGCCGGTGGCCCGTCAACAACTCCGAAGGTGCTAGTTGGGGGGCGGGGGGGGGGGGGGGGGGGCGGCGGAGCGGTGCTGCTGGCTGGGGGGGCTTCGGTGAGGGCTGGGGGGCTGACGGGGGGTAGCTCGGGGGTGGCGACTGGGTGTCCAAGGGGGCACTATCTGGCAGGTCGGGTCCGCGCGCGCCGACACTATGTTGTATGGCGCGACTGCTGCAGGTCATTGCTGTACGCATGCGCGGCCATGGACCCGGCAATTCTCCAGGCGTTTATCTCAGATAGGCTGTGCAATTTAAGTGGGCTGCTGCCAGCCCCTCATCGATCGGAGGGTCGATGCTGGGGCCTCGCCGATTTTTTGCAACGTAGAACTGGACGCAGTGAAAAAACTGGAAAGGGATACTGTAACAGGGGCAGCACAGTGGGTTAGCACTGCTGCCTCACGGCACCGAGGTCCCAGGATCGATCCCAGCTCTGGATCACTGTCCATGTGGAGTTTGCACATTCTCCCCATGTATGCGTGGGTCTTGCCCCCACAACCCAAAGATGTGCAGGGTAGGTGGATTGGCCACGCTAAATTGCCCCTTAATTGGAAAAATGAATTGGGTACTCTAAATTTAAAAAAAAAAGGAAAACAAAAAGTGCACTGTAACAGAATTATAAATTATTTATGCAAAACATATTGAATACTCCATTCTGCTTAAAGGAAATCATATTAATTGGGAGCATGAAAGCAAATGAAAAGGTAACTGGGAAAAGAATCAGAGTGGATTCAAGTAAAAGCATTTTTACATGGATTGTTACAGCCTGAAGTGGACGGCGTGGAATGGATAGAAGTTGAATCAATAGCAACTTTGAAAAATATATTGTTAAAATGCTTGAACAGGAAGAATTGCAGAGCTCAAGGGGTATGGGACTAATTGGATCGCTGTTTTGAACAGCCAGTGCAGGGGCGATGTGCCTCCTTTGCTGTATTAATCTACAATTCGACACGTTTCCATTGTGCCTGCCCTGGCAATGGACAAGGGAGAGAATGAAAAATACTTCAGTAATTTGTGGCAAGGAAGGGTAGCTTGCAGCAAAAGGAGAACTGAAAACCTCCAAGACAAAGACATATCAAAATATGAACTGGATTTGTATGAAACGAATCAAGAATTATAGTTCGCTGGAATAAATGTCAAAACCCATGCTTTTAGATTAAAATTTTTTTTTTAGTGTACCCAATTCATTTTTCCCCAATTAAGGGGCAATTTAGTGTGTTCAGTCCACCTACCTTGGACATCTTTGGGTTTGGGGGCGAAACCCACGCAAACACGGGGAGAATGTGCAAACTCCACACGGTCAGTGACCCAGAGCTGTGATCGAACCTGGGACCTCGGCGGCGTGAGGCAGCAGTGCTAACCCACTGCCCCACCGTGCTGCCCTGCTTTTAGATTTTGCAGCAAATTCCATTCTGCCAGCGATCGTGATGAATAAACCCAACCCCCCGCGCACCTCTTAGCCTCGCACACTGGGTTCAGGGTGGCGTGCAAAGGAGCGACTCCATTCACAAATAAAAATGATACATCGAGAAAAGCGGATGGTGTGAGAGTGTCACGTGTTGTCAGGGGCATGGCATGGGGAAGCGGGTGGTGCAAATGAATGGGTGTTGGATCTTGGGAACCTTTCCATTTTCAGGTCAGTAGGGCATTAGCACAGAATGGAAAGTGAACCAGCCGTCGCTACAGGAAACAAAAGAAAACAGAACAAGAAAGTAAAGTCTTGCCCAAGTAGGATCATCTGTTCTTTTCTCGCCAAAGTCGGAGTTGGAGAATATTTCTTATCTGTTGGCAATGAGTAGGGTTTTACTGGGTACTTTTCGAACTGTGGATTTCATTTGGAAGAAACTTGCAAATCATTCATTTAGTTTGAGCAATAGAACTGAGGGGAATATTTTGCAAAGGCAAAATAGAATTATGCGCAATATATCTTTGAAGACGACTGGTATTGTACACTATTTATTCCTTCCCCTTTCTGTATTTCCCAACAGCATGCTCCACCCAAGCTGACAGAACAGGAAGGTGAGCTGCTCCCAGGCGTTTACCAATGATACTGTGCAATGGATAGCGATGTGTCACTGTGGAGAGAGCTCGGAAATGATACCAGAGAGTTTTGAGTACAGGATTCAGGATCTCAGTGCAGTGCAATACTCTATCTTTGAACAGAGCAATCCCCAAATGTTTTGTTGGATACATGTGGCTAGAAGCAGGGCAACAGGTGAGTGCCTGCAGAGTCCTTGCCATGAGCTGTGTTTGGTCAAAAGAAATGAGAAGCCCCTGTAAACATGCAATTGCCCATGGCAGGAAGGGCAGTTTTTGTTCTGGACATAAAGGTGGGACTCTTGGAACTGATGAACCATAAATCGAACGTGAGACGAGTTGCTGTACAAAAGTTAGGCTTTAATTTTTTTTTTTTTGTTTTTATAAATTTAGAATACCCAACTCATTTTTTCCAATTAAGGGGCAATTTAGCGTGGCCAATCCACCTATCCTGCACATCTTTTGGGTTGTGGGGGTGAAACCCACGCAGACACGGGGAGAATGTGCAAACTCCACACGGACAGTGACCCAGAGCCGGAATCGACCCTGGGACCTCGGCGCCGTGAGGCCGCAGGGCTAACCCACTGTGCCACCGTGCTGCCCCAAGTTAGGCTTTAATAAGCTCGAAGTTAGCCCTGCGGTCGACTACAGTAAATGGACGACCGTCGGGCGTTCTGGGTATTTATACCTCGCTCTGGAGGCGGGGTTAACTCAGCGTCACGACCAATCGGGGAGCCGTCACATGACTGGTCTCAACCAATCGTTCGAGAGGCACATGACCGACCAGGGCCAATGGTAAGCCAGTGTTCTGCACCAATGGCAGACAGCTATGCAAATCATACCACCACAGGAACCTATCACTCTACTGCCATTGGAGACGGCGTCAAGCTGAATGACATCCATGTCAAATCTCTCGGGTGACCTCCATGCCCATTCCTTCCAGTGGTACATCACTTAAGAATAATAAAGATACTACAAATAGCTTGTTCATATACCAGATGAAACACAAGACATTACGATAAGCACATTCTACATGGTCACGGTTAATTCCAATTAAAATATTACAGCTCATCTTCAACCTAAAATCATTATTTCCCTTTTGAAATTAATTATTTCCACACAAGCAGCACCATTGGGTAGAATTTTCCCATCTGTTACGATGCCTGGTCAGATCCCAGCAGTAGCGAGGATACTGGACCATGCAATGTTTATTTTATTTTTCAGACTGTGTAGAAAGATCAATTCACTCCAGGAGTGATTGCACAAGAAACAAACCTTGGTTATTTTTACAAACAAAACTTTATTAAAAGAAAAGAAAAACAATATGTAAATTTGTAAACTTCATTCCTAACAAGAATAGCTTACATGTATCTCTTAACTCTAACACACAATTTTCCAATAAACAACACCTAAAATGTACACACAGCTCTCAACTCTACTTATACAGGCAGGCAACAGTGATACTTGCATTTACAGAACATATTCTTGCTGTTCGTGCAGCTCCTTCAGACCCATTTCCGGAAGCCTGTCTCTGCGACAACTTTTCATGACATCTTCCGGTGGCTTTCCAAATCCTTCTGCCCCCACCCATTCGAACAGGAGTCTTTTTCACTCTCTGAGCTCCGCTTAGCCCCTCAAATAATGGTTCTGCCTTGGGGTGTCCAGACTTGAACTCATCTCGATTTTGATTGCTCACTCTCGTTTATACAAAAGAACAGGGCCATTCTATGAATATGCAATTAACTTCCAATTGACGGACAAAAGAGGCCATCAGATTTGGTAATGGGTTAATGACTGGTCAGATCAGAGTGTCCCAGAGGACAATGGATCTTGAGTGAATCACCCCGGTTGAACAGGAGTATCCTGTTTATTCCAATTAATGAGTTTCAGTCTAAATGGGACAATGTAACTCAGGCCTTGTATCAGTGTATACCTCTGTCTCAGTGCTAGCAGTTTTACCCTCAGTCTGTTAACCGCTAAATTGCCCACTGCCTCTTCGATGCAATTTCAATAAAGATAAAGAATTCATCTCAAACCTAAAATCATTATTTCCCTTTTGAAATTAATTTCTTCCACACAAACTGCATTATTGGGTAGAATTTTCCCTAACATTGGAACCAAAGGAGGATCCAAGCCCTCATTGGCTGGGAGAGAGACCGCATGAACAATCTTTCAGGGGCTGTAGTCTCCTAATTGGTCGCCTCTGCACCCGCCATTCTATTAAGGATGGCAAGTGGTCTTGTGATGCTGCTGTCCAGGTCAGAGGGCAAGGCTCTTGTTCGGGTACACAGAGGAAGAATTCAGAATGTCCAATTACCCTAACAAGCACGTGTTTCGGGACTGTGGGAGGAATCCGGAGCACCCGGAGGAAACCCACGCAGACACGGGGAGAAAGTGCAGACTCTATACAGACAGTGACCCAAGCCGGGAATCGAACCTGGGAGCCTGGAGTTGTGAAGCAACGCTGCTAACCACTATGCTACCCATTGCTTGCTGTCCCACTGGGACATTGCTCGCACAAATTCACTGGCTCATCTTAAATTCTAATCGCGACACTGTCTCAAGGGATTGGCTATAAAATGCTTTTAGATCTATTGGGGTCATCTGAAACACAGCGCTGCTCCGACGCCGGCTGCCGAATTCTCCGCCGCCAGTTTTCTGGCAGGGGCGGGGATGACGGTGCGCCGGTTGGCCCCCCCCCCCCCCACCCGGCAATTCTCCGGGCCCCGATGGGCCAAGCGGCCGCCCATTTTCGGCCGGTCCCGCCGGTGTGAAATACACAAGGTCTATACTGGCGGGAGCTGGCTCTGATGGCGGCTTGCGGAATCATAGGGGATCCGGCCCGGGGGGGAGGCCACGGTGGCCTGGCACGCAATCGGGGTCCACCTATCCGTGGACGGGCCTGTGCCTTGGGGGCACTCATTCGTTCCCCACCGGCCTCTGTAAATCTCCGCCATGGCCGGCGGGAGAAGAAACCCCCTGCGCATGTGCAGGGATCACGGCAACGGTTCTGCGCATGAACCAGAACACGCTGGTGCTCCCGTGCATGCTCCAACTCGCGCCGACCAGCGGAGGTCCTTCAGCGCCGGTTGGCGTGGCGCCAACCATTCCAGCGCCGGCCTAGTCCCCGGAAGTGCGGAGGATTCCGCAACTTCTGGGCGGCCGATGCTGGAGTGGTTCACGCAACTCTTTGCCGCCGATGCAGCCCGCCCGCCAGTTTGGGGAGAATCCCGGCCACAGTATAAATGCAAGTCCTTTCTTCATTAAATTAACAAAACTTGTTTTAGAAAAGTCACATGAAGCATTCAGGTAGGTCGGAAGGAAGGATCACATTGATTAGAACCCAACAAATCCTTGCTAATTGCTGTGGTAGATGCTGAACATCTGTTGGCTTCCCACCATCAACTTGCAGTGGCTTCTTCTCCTGTGCTATGTCATGTTACTACATGCCTTATTTGGTAGCTACTTTGGGCAGCATTGAGCACACACCTTGACACAACCATGATAGCTCTCCTTGGAACATATTGGGCAACACCTTGTGTTGGTCCAAACAGTGTAATCAATATTTAACCACAACAACCTTCTCTTATGAAGATAGACAAATCTCATCGCTGTACATTGAAATATGAAAATCTCTTGCAGACTGCATCACATACATAATTATTGATTGGTGTTCAGGACTCCTTAGATACTGAAGCAGTCCAAGTTCAAATGCAACAAGACCTGGACAATATGCTGTCTTGGGCTGACAAGTGGCAACTAACATTCGTGCCACACAAGTGCCAGCCAATGGTCATCTCCCATAAGAGAGGATCTATCCATCATCCCTTAACATCCAATCGCATTACCCATCACTGAATCTCCCGTTATCAACATCCTGGGCTTTACCATTGACTAGAAACTAACTGGAATGGCCTTGATTCCCGTGGACCATAGGCTGCTTTCCCGTTTTGAGAGAGCTGACAGGTGGTGATTTAACCCGTGGGGCACCACATGTCAGACGAGGGGCAAGGTTGAGAATGTGTGCCTTTGTGGATAACCTTGGCCTGTAGAGGAATTTAACCTGCGCTGTTGGCATCACATTGCATCATGAACCAGTCATCCAGCCAACTGAGCTAACTGATTCCCGAAATATAAACACTGTGGCCCCAAGAGCAGGTCAGAGGCCAGGAATCCTGCAGCGAGTAACTCGCTGACTTCCCAAAGCCAGTCCACCATCTACAAGGCAAAAGTCAGGAGCGTGATGGAATTCCCGCACTTGTCTGGATGAGTGCAGCTCCAACAACTCTCCAGAAACTCAACTTAGAACAGTACAGCACAGAACAGGCCCTTCGGCCCTCGATGTTGTGCCGAGCAATGATCACCCCACTCAAACCCACGTATCCACCCTATACCCGTAACCCAACAATCCCACCCCCCTTAACCTTACTTTTTAGGACACTACGGGCAATTTAGCATGGCCAATCTACCTAACCCGCACATCTTTGGACTGTGGGAGGAAACCGGAGCACCCGGAGGAAACCCACGCACACACGGGGAGGACGTGCAGACTCCACACAGACAGTGACCCAGCCGGAACTGAACCTGGGACCCTGGAGCTGTGAAGCATTTATGCTAACCACCATGCTACCGTGCTGCCCATTAAAAAAACCCTAGTCGCCACATTCCAGAGCCTGTTTGGGGAGGCTTCATCCAGGACAAAGCAGCTCACCTGATTGGTACCCCTTCTACACACATTCAAACCCTCCACCACTGACACACAGGAGCAGCAGTGTACCATCTACAAGATGCACTGCAGGAACACACCAAGGCTCCTTAGACAGCACCTTCCAAACCCACGACCGCTACTATCTAGAAGGACAAGGACAGCAGATAACTGGGAACACCAACACCTGATGTTACCCTCCAAGCCAATCACCACCCTGGCTTGGAAATATATCGCCGTTCCTCCACTGTCGCTGAGTCAAAATTCTGGAACTTCCTCCCCAACAGCACAGTGGATGTGCCTACACAGGGACTGCAGAAATTCAAGAAGGCAGCTCACCACCGTCTTCTCAAGGGCAATTAGGGATGGGCAACAAATGTTGGCTGAGCCAGCAATGCTCGCATAGAGTAAATGAATGGCTGTTCATTGAGCTGCCTCCTGGACGGTTGAAGAATGCAGAGGTATTTGAGTGACAAATAAGTAAAGTGTTTTATTTATTAAAAAAAAAATTACATTTAGAGATTTATTTTATCCAATTAAGGGGCAATTTAGCATGGCCAATCCACCTATCCTGCACATTTGGGGCCTCACGGTAGCATGGTGGTTAGCATCAATGCTTCACAACTCCAGGGTCCCAGGTTCGATTCCCGGCTGGGTCACTGTCTGTGTGGAGTCTGCACGTCCTCCCTGTGTGCGCGTGGGTTTCCTCCGGGTGCTCCGGTTTCTTCCCACAGTCCAAAGATGTGCGATTTAGGTGGATTGGCCATGCTAAATTGCCCGTAGTGTAAGGTTAATGGGGGGATTGTTGGGTTACGGGTATACAGGTTACGTGGGTTTAAGTAGGGTGATCATTGCTCGGCACAACATCGAGGGCCGAAGGGCCTGTTCTGTGCTGTACTGTTCTATGTTCTATCTTTGGGTTGTGGCAGTGAAACACGGGTGAATGTGCAAACTCCTCACTGACAGTGACCCAGGGCCGGGGTTCGAACCCGGGTCCTCAGCGCCATAGGCAGCAATGCTAACCACTGTGCCACCATGCTGCCCCACAAATAAGTAAAGTTAATGGTGCCTGATACCATGGGAATACAATATATTGCAGAATAACTGGCTAACGCTTTCTGCTGCTGTTGCTTGCCGGCATTTAATCTATCTGTTCATCAGCATGTCGAAACAAGGCAGCCATGACATTGGTTATGAAGCAGTGAATCACAAACTGACTGATCCATGCCAAGTCTCCTGTCATTATCTGTAAGAAGCCTGTGGCACAAATGTTGAGCGTGGCTTGCATACTTTCCAATCTTTGGCACCTGGTGCCAATGTTACTCCTTTGTTGCCTATGGTACATATGACCTTCCATTAAGTTTCCTTGGCAATAGCTTCATTGCATAGTGATCCGCGGTGAAGTTAAGAAAATGCTGTAACCAAAAACACCCTCGTTAATCCTTGTACCCTCACTAGTGCAATTACATCCATTAGGTGACCAGAACTGCACAGAGTGCTCAAGTTGTAACCAAACGTTTTCCCCAGTTCCAGCCTAATCTCGCTGCTCTTATATTCTTGGCTATGCCTTGGCTAAGGATTCCATATGCCTCCTTATCGACCTGCCCTGTTCCAGTGGAAATTCACTCTGAGGTACCTCAGCTCATCAACACCTCTCAGTGTTTATGAGCACTCCTTTACCTTGTTTGACCTCCTCACACGTCACAGAATCACAAAATTGTTACAGCTGTGATGACTGGGGGTTGATAGGAAATTGGATCAAAGACGTAGTGGGCAATTCAGGGTTTAGCAGACTGAGGGTAACACTGCTAGCACTGAGTCAGAGGTATACGCCCATACTTGGCCTGAGTTACAATGCCCCATCCAAACTTAAACTTGTCAATGGGAATAAACAGGACACCCCTGTTCAGCCAGGTGATTCACTCAAGGACAATTGTCCCCCGTGACAATCTTGTCTGACCAGCCATTAGCCCATTACGGAGTCACATGGCCTCTTTTGTCTGTAAACTAGAGGTTAGTTGTATATTCATAGCATAGTTCTTCATAGCTCTTTTGTGTAAATGGGATAGGGTAATCAAAAGTCCAGATAGCGATGGTGAGTTCAAGTCTAGACAGACCATCTTTGAGGGGTTGGGCTCAGCTCAGAGAGATAAAAGAACCTGTTCAATTTGGAGAACAATTGGGAGGAGCCATGGAGAAACTGCCATGGAGACAGCTTTTGGACAGGGTCTGAAAGAACCTTACTACCAGCAGGAATATGTTCTGTAACGCAAATATTATTTTTGCCTCGCTGTGTAAGTGGACTGAGAGCTGTATTTTCATTTTACATGCTGTTTAATGGAAAATCCTCTGTTGGGATTGAGAGATACATGTAAGCTTTCCTTACTGGGTTTGAAGTTTAAAAGTTTTTTTTATTATTATAAAGTTTTTATTTGTAAAAATAACCAAACCCTATTTCTCATGCAATCACTGCTGGAGCAAATCGTTCTTTCTGTACAGTTTCAAAAAAAAAAAGTTGTGGTTCTGGTGTAGTATCTTAGCCACTGTTGGGATCTGGTCTGGTGTCTGTAATACAGCTTCTGAAAAAGGGATTTGGCCCATCGTACCTGCAGCTGATCTCCAAATGAACATAATGACAGTGCCATTCCCCTACCTTTTCCCCGTACCCCAGCATATCCTGCAGTCTACAGTAATCCTCCTCGCTATCAAACGCGTCGCTAATTTTTGTATTGTTTGCAAATTTCTTGATTATTCCCTCTACATTTATGTTCAAATCATAAATATATACCGCAAAAGTCAGGGAATCTAATACTGAGCCCTGCAGAACCCCATTGGAAACATCCTTCCGAAACACCCATCAACAATTACTCTTTATTTCCTGAAACAGAGCCGATTTGTGATCTAAATGATGACACTCCCCAGTCGGGTGGCACAGTGGTCAGCACTGTTACCTCACAGCGCCAGGGACCCAGGTTCAATTTCAGCCTCAGGGTGTGTCTGTGTGGAGTTTGCACTTTCTCCCCGTGTCAGCATGGGTTTTCTCCGCGTGCTCCGGTTTCCTCCCTCAGTCCAAAGATGTGCAGGTTAGGTGGATTGGCCACGCTAAATTGCCCCTTAATGTCCAAAAGGTTAGGTGGGGTTACTGGGTTACGGGGATGGGGTGGATGCGTGGGCTTAAGTAGGGTACTCTTTCCCTGGCATTTCCCTGGACTCTTTCCAAGAGCCGGTGCAGACTCGATGGACCGAATGGCCTCCTTCTCACTGTAAATCTTATGCATCTATGAATCCCGTGGGCCTTTACTTTTTTAATCAACCTGCCATTTGGGATGTTGATAAAATTAATGTAGATCACATCAACTGGACTACCCTCAACAGGCGGTGGTGTCGTGGTCTTGGTGACCTAGAGACCCAGGGAAATATTCTAGGGACACAGGTTCGAATCCCACCAAGGCAGATGATGAAATTTGAATCCAAAAAATATCTGGAATCAAAAGTCTAATGATAACCATGACACCTTTGGCACGAAAAACACCCACCTGGTTCACTAATGACCTTTTAGGTCCCAATCTGGTCTGGCCCACAAGTGACTCCAGATCCATAGCAATGTGCTAGACTCTGAAATGGTCCAGCAAGCTATTCGGTTGTACCAAATCGCTACAAAGTCAATAAAAAGTAAAGAAGCCAGATGAACCACGCAGCACTGACCTACACCAGAATTCGCCATCTGTTGGGATTCTCCATCGGCAGTGCACACCAACCTGTGGGGCTCCCGCTGAGAAATCCTATTGACAAGCGGTGGGAGCAGAGAATCTCGCTGCCAGCGAAATGCTCCCCGTCGAGAATCAAAGGACAAACAACTCCTTTGTTGCCGATTGGCTTCCAATGTGGAAAATTGCCCAGGTATGTCCTGTACACAAAAAGCAGGACAAATCAAACCTGGCTAATTACCGCCCTATCAGTCTACTCTCACTCATCAGTAAAGTAATGGAAGGGGTCATCAACAGTTCCATCAAGTGGCACTTATTCAGCAATACTGATCATGGACGCTCAGTTTGGGTTCTGCCAGGTCCACGCAACTCCTGACCTCATTACAGCCTTGGTTCAAATGTCGACGAAATGTCTTAACTTCAGAGGTGAGGTGGGAGTGACTGCCCTTGATACCAGGAAGTCCTGGCAAATCTGGAGTCAATGTGAACCAGGAGAAAATCTCTCTGCTGGTTGGAGTCATACCTCAAGCAAAGGAAGATGGTTATGGTTGTTGGAGGTCAGTCATCTCAGTCCTGGGACATCACTGCAGGGGTTCCTCAAGGTAGTGTCCTAGGCCCAACTATCTTCAGCTGCTTCCTCAATACCCTTCCTTCCAACATAAGGTCAGATGTGGGGATGCTTGCTGACGATTACGCAATGTTCAGCACCATTTGTGACTACTCAGACACAGAGGCAGTCCATATACAAAGGCAGAAAGGCATGAACAATATCCAAGCTTGGGCTGACAAGTGTCAAATACCATTCAAGTCACACAAATGACAGGCAAAGCCCATTTCCAATAATAGATAATCAAACCATCGCCGCTTGACATTCAATGGCATTACTATTACTGAATCCCCAGTATCAACATCCTGGGGGTTACCATTGACCAGAAACTGAACTGGACGGACCATATAAACACTGTGGTTACAAGAGCAGGTCAAATGCGAGGAATCCTGCAGTGAGTAACTCGCCTCCGGACTCCCCAAAGCCTGTTGACCACCTGCAAGACGCAAATCAGGAATGTGATGGAATACTCCCCACTTGCCTGGATGAGTGCAGCTCCAACAACGTTCAAGAAGCTCAACACCATCAAGGACAAAGCAGCACGGTTAATTGGCAGCCCTTCCACAAACATTCACTCTCTCCACCACTGACACACAGTAGCAGCCGTGTGTAGCAGCTATAAGATGCACTGCAGGAGCTCCCCAAGGCTCCTTAGGCAGCACCTTCCAAACTCATGACCACTACCATCTAGAAGGACAAGGGCAGAAGATACCTGGGAACCCCACCATCTAGAGGTTCCCTCCAATTCACTCACCATCCTGACTTGGAAATATATCACCGTAAATTCATTGCCACTGGGCTAAAATCCTGGAACTCTAACACTGTGGGTGTATTGACATCACATGAACTGCAGCGGTTCAAGAAGGAAGCTCGACACCACCCGCTCAAGGGCAATTAGGGATGGGCAACAAGTGCTGGACATGTCCGTGAAGCCCACTCACCGTAAAAACAAATGTTTAAAAAAATCCGCTTTGTTACTTCCTCAAACAAATTCAACCTAGCTAGCCAGACACCACCTTGCCTTCATAAATCTATGCTAATGGGGGCAGTACAGTGGCGCAGTACGTTAGCCCTGCTGCCTCACGGCGCCGAGGTCCCAGATTCGATCCCGGCTCTGGGTCACTGTCCATGTGGAGTTTGCACATTCTCCCCGTGTCTGCGTGGGTCTCACCCCCACAACCCAAAGATGTGCAGGGTAGGTGGATTGGCCACGTTAAATTGCCCCTTAAATGGAAAAAATGAATTGGGTACACTAAATTAATTTTTTTTTTAAATCTACGCTAACTGTCCTTAATTATGTTGTGCCTTTCCAAGTGACAGTTCATCCTGTCTCTTGGAATGCATCCCAATAATTTGCCCATTTCTATCCCCTACCCGGCGGGGCGGGGGGTCTCGGCGGGACGGAGTGGCGCCAACCACTCCGGCGTCGGGCCTCCCCAACCGCACCTTTAGGGGCTAGGCCCACGCCGGAGTGGTTTCCGCTACGCCGACTGGCGGCCAAACCGGCACCAACGGCCTTTGGCGATACGCCGTCCAGCATCGGGGCTGGCCGAAAGGCCTTCGCCAGTCCGCGCATGCACCGGAGCGTCAGCGGCCACTGACGTCACCACCGGCGCATGCGCGGTAGGGGGGGTTCTCATCCGCCTCCGCCATGGTGGAGGCCGTGGCGGCGACGGACGAAAAAGAGTGCCCCCACGGTACTGGCCCGCCCGCCGATCGGTGGGCCCTGATCGCGGGCCAGGCCACCAGGGGGGTGACCCCCCCCACCCCCCCACCCCCCACCCCCCCCCCCCCCCCACCCCACCCCCCCCCCCCCAGGTCCCCGGGGGCCCGCTCGCATCGCCAATCCCGCCGGCACCAGAGGTGGTTTAAATCACGTCGGCAGGATTGGCCTGTCAGCGGCGGGACTTCGGCCCATCGTGGGCCGGAGAATCATCGCGGGGAGCACGGCAATCGGCGGGGTGTGATCCCCGCTCCCGTCGATTCCCGGGTGGCGGAGAATTCCCGCCACGGTGTGGGCGGGATTTACGCCGGCTTCCGGCGATTCCCTGACCCTGTGGGGGTCGGAGAATACCGCCCCTGGAATCAGACTGGATGGTCTGTAATCATTCCCTTTCCCTTGCTCCCCTTTTAAACAATGATACAAGGCTAATAGACTTCCAATCCTCAGGCATCATGCCCAAATCCAATGCAGATTGCAAAATGCTGGTCAGACTTTGTGCTATTTCCTATCTGGTTTCTTTTTACAGCCAGGGGTGTATTTCACCCAGCCCTGGTGATTTGTACACTTTGAAGGATGTTAAACTCATTAATACTTTCTCTCGCCCTATGTTTAGCACATTTAATATTCAACACTCCTCCTCCTTAGCTACAATGTCGGCATCAGCCCCCTTTTTTGTGAAGACATACTCAAAGTATGCATTAAGAACCATACCTACATCCTCCACCTCCATACAGAGGTTACCTTTTTGGTCTTTTCTGGGTCATATTCTTTCCTTAGTTCCTCTTACTCTCAATGTATTTATAACAAACCATTGGTTGATTTTGCTTGTCAATATTCCTTCATATCCTTGCTTTGCTTTCTTCATTTCCTGCTTGATTTCACTCCTCCGCTTTCTATACTCCCCTTGGCTCTCTGCAGTATTGTGCTCTTGGTGTCCGACATAGGCTTCCCCTTTCTGCCTTATCTTAGCCTGTAAACTCCTTGACATCTCACGTTATCTATAATTGACCATCCCACCATTTCTCTTTGTGGGAACTTGTTTACTCTGAACCTCCTCTTTGAATGCATCTCACTGCCCTGACACCGATTTACCTTTAAGTAGCTGTTTTCAGTCCACCTTTGCTAAAACACTCCTCAGCCGAGTAAAACTGGCCTTGCCCCAATTAAGAAATTTAACTCTTGTTCCGTCTTTTGTCCTTTTCTGTAATTATGTTAAAGGTAACTGAATTATGATCACTACCACCAAAATACTCCCCCACTGCCACTCCTTCATTCTGCCCAGCTCCTTTTCTTAAAACCACGTCCAGAACTTCCCATACCAGCCTCCCCGAACAGGCTCCGGAATGTGGCAACTAGGGGCTTTTCACAGTAACTTCATTTGAAACCTACTTGTGACAATAAGTGATTTTCATTTTCATTTCAACTGTGCGCTCGCTTGTTGGACTTGCTACAAACTGGCCAGAAAGGCTCTCCTTAAGAATCACGTTCCCTTTATTCCTCCCATGTTAAACTGCCCCTGTTAATATTGGGGTAGCTGAGATTCCCTCCTATTACTGCCATATTGTTTTTGCACTTCTCAGAGATTTGCCTACATATTTGCTCTTCTGTCTCCCTCTGACTGTTTGGGGGTCATTCCAAATGGTGCGACTTCCATATGGCATCAATTGATAATCCTTCTAACATATCATTCCTCCTCACGGTTGTAGTTGCTTCTTTAACCAAAAATGTATCACCTGCCTCCTCCTTTTTATCCCCCTCTCTATCACATCTGAAAGCCAGGAACGCTGAGCTGCCACTCCCGTCCTTTCAACCATGGTTCCTGTCATAGTTATGTCAACATACAGCCATGTTTCGATCAATGCTGCCAGCTCCTCTGCTTTATTTGCTAGACTCCTTGCAATGAAGTCTATCCCATTGAGCAACGCCAAACTCTCTTTTTCATTTGCTATCCCTTGTTTCCTCTGCCTTCCAGCCTCACTGACTCATTTTCTACTGGCCATTTCCATTTCTGATTTTGCCCCATCTCAGTCTCCCACCTCCATTATGAGTTTAAACCCTCCCCAACAGCACTAGGAAACCTCCTGGAAAGGATATTTGTCCCAACCCTATTGATGTACAAACTGGCCAGCTTGTACCGGTCCTATCTTCCCCAGAGCCTGGTCCAGTGTTCTAGTATCCCTCCCTCATACACAATCTCTCCAGCCATGCTTTCATCAGCCCTAACATTCTATTTCTATGCTCATTAGTGTATGGCATTGGTAGCAATGCGGTGATTGCTGCCAATGAGGTCCTGCTTTTTAATGTTTTACTTAGCTCCCTGAAATCTCCTTTCGCTATTTTGTTCCCACTCTTCTCACTTTAAACATTTTTTTTTAGAGTACCCAATTATTTTTTCCCCCAATTTTAGTGGTAATTTAGCGTGGCCAATCTACCTAACCTGCACATCTTTGGGTTGTGGGGGTGAAACCCACGCAGACATGGGGAGAATGTGCAAACTCCACATGGGTAGTGACCCAGGGCGGGGATTCAAACCGGGTTTCTCAGCGCCGCAGTGCCAGTGCTAACCACTGCGCTACATGCCGCCCTCACTCTTCTCACTTCTCATGCAGCTCAGCCACCTGTGGCGTCCCCGACCTACGCCCCTGCTACACTCCCCTCAGAAACCATTGCCATTACCACCCTCCAAATGGGACTCAGAGGATTCTTGAATGACCTCCCTAGTCCCGCTAGACTTTCTGGTGTTTATCCATTCCCTCTCTGCCTGTACGTTGCTAATCTGCGGTGTACTATCTCTAGACGGGCTATCCACACGGTCCTCAGCCACGCGGATGCGCCACAGTGGCTCCAGTCACTGCTTGAGTTCTGGAACCCGGAGCTCAAGTCTCTGCAGTTGGTGATACTTTTTGCACGGGTGCTCGTTTGGACCACTTGAAGTGTCCATCCACAACTACCCACATACCACAGGAGGTACATTTCATTTGCATGTGCGGCCCTGTCATACCTTAACCTTACTTTTAAACTAGTTAGTAGTAGAACTGGAATTACAGACCCTCATTCACTAATCAGCTCCTTCTCCTGTTCTATAGTTAGCTAATGGCTATTTAAAACCTTTGCATCTTTCTATTATGTAGCTGTTTACACACAGTTCCCTACAGTGGATATTAGAGGACCAATTTATGAGTTGAGCACTCTTTGGAGACAAAGGTAGAAAACAAACCAACTAATTCTCTCTCTTCAAACTCCCTCATTCGTCAAACTTTCCACTTCATACTCCGTGCCCAAGCCGCACTCCATAACCCATTTAATGGGTGACATCATAAATGGTCCAGAAGAATAACAGCCGGAGATTTGCATGCTTGGCTTTAACAAATGCTCAACAAGCCAAAAATGTGAGGATGCATCATGGGAACATGGTCATTTTCGATTGAGATAGGGTGGGGACTCTGGAGCGAGGCACTGCATAGGGTCAACTCCACCGCCACGTGCGCAAGGCTCAGCCTGACGCAACTAAAAGTGGTACATAGAGCCCACTTAACAAGAACCCGTATGAGTAGGTTCTTCCCCGAGGTGGAGGACAGATGTGAATGGTGCCAAAGAGGCCCGGCCAACCACGCCCACATGTTCTGGTCTTGCCCCAGACTTGTGGAGTACTGGACAGCCTTCTTCGAGGCTATGTCCAAAGTGGTGGGGGTGAGGGTGGAGCCATGCCCGATAGTGGCGGTCTTCGGGATTTCAGACCAGCCAGATCTATTCCTGGGGAGGAGGGCGGATGCCCTTGCCTTTGCCTCCCTGATCGCCCGCCGTAGAATCCTGTTTGGCTGGCGGTCAGCAGCACCACCCAGAGCTGCAGACTGGCTGTCCGACCTCTCGGAATCTCTCCAAATGGAGAAAATCAAATTCGCCATCTGAGGGTCAGATGACGGCTTCCACAGAACGTGGGAGCCATTCATGCAACTGTTCCGGGACCTGTTTGTGGCCAACGAACAAGAGGAAGAATAGCCGGGTGGCCAGGAATCAGGGGAAAATGGTCGGGAGTCGGGGGAAGGTAGCCGAGGCATGGAGGGGAGAGATGGACTGGGGGGGAGGGGGGGGGGGGGGGGGGAGACGGCTAAACCTGAGGAGGGAGGGGTGAACCACGGGGGGGGGGGGGGGGGGGGAGGGGGAAGACAGCTAACCTGGGGAGAGGGAGGCGAACCGTGGAGGGGGGGGGCAGAGAAGCGGGAGCCGGAGGGAGGAAACGGGATGCCAAAACGTGCATGACATCTCCAGGAGCTGGGAACGAGGAAACTGGAGATGGAGGACGGGAGGAGTGGCAGAAGCGGGGGCGAGCGTGGGACGGCAGCGAGACCCATCCGGGAAGGGCGGGCGACAGCAGCACACAGCACAGCCAAACATCGCACGCTGTGATTTTCTCCCCGGCACCCAAAGGTGTGCTTGCCCCCCTAGTCCCCGCCCCCCCGCAGGCAGTCGCCTACTTCTGTGGGGTGGGTAATTTTGCCAGATGTACAGAGATGCTGCTGTCGAGCTGGTGCACAATACCCCACCAGTTATTCCATTTCATATGTTATTGTATTTTTTTTATGTTGGGGTGTGCCCTTTGCCTCTAAATGTGTATATATATATAATATATATATATATATGAGTTTCTTATTCTGTGTACATAACGATAATTATACCTTGCTCAAAAAAACCCAATAAAAAACATTTATAAAAAAAAATAGGTAACTTTCTGTGGTTACCAACACAGTAAATTACTACACCTCCAACTTAGCATGAGCTTTAACTCTACAAAGAGTAAGTTATCTGCGGTATTTGGATGTAAACATACAGGACGGGATTCTCCGATTGCCGATGCCGAAATCGCGTTCGGTGATTGGCCGGAGAATCCGTTTGTACGCCGAAATCGGGGGTGGCACCGTTTTTGGGATGCTCCGCCCCCTCAAAAATGGCTCACTCGAGGAGTACGCAGCACGCCGTTGGACAGCCTCAGGACATCACCTGAGGCCTTCCCCTGATTCTCCGCCCCCTCTGGGCCCCCTTCCCGACGGCGTGGGACACGTGTCCTCTCAACTTTCGCAAACCTGGCGTGGTAGCTGTGGACTGTGTCCAGCGGTGCCACAGTCAGGGGGGAGCCGTTCCGCTGGCGGTGGGGGGGGGGGGGGGGGGGGGAGCTGCGGCATGGGCTGGGGGGACTGGAGGATGTCCAGGGGGTAGCGAGGGGGCTTACAGGGAGGCATTATCTGGCAGGCCGGGTCCGCCCGCGACTGGTGCATGCGCATGTGCGGCCATGGACCCGCCAATTCTCCATCCATATCAGCTAGGTAAAGCCGGAGGACTTATGTGGCACGGCTGCTAGCCCTCCACTGGGCGGAGCATCGGTGCGGGGGTGGCACCGACCTTTTTGGTCGTAAGTCCAGACGCTTCCTCCGGACATTGCTTCAAAACCGGAGAATCCAGCCCACAGCCTTTCATTTTGTTCCATTGTGCATTGCATTATATTAGTCTGTTTGTTTAGCTCACAGGGCTAATCGCTGGCTTTGAAAGCAGACCAAGGCAAGCCAGCAGCACGGTTTGATTCCCGTAACAGCCTCCCCGAACAGGCGCCGGAATGTGGCGACTAGGGGCTTTTCACAGTAACTTCATTTGAAGCCTACTCGTGACAATAAGCGATTTTCATTTCATTTCATATTATTGTGCACCAATAACCTATTCTGCATCAATTCCGTATTTATAAGTTAAATCTTGAGTCTGCAAATATTTAGGGGCTGGTTTAGCTCACCAGGCTAAATCGCTGGCTTTTAAAGCAGACCAAGCAGGCCAGCAGCATGGCTTGATTCCCGTACCAGCCTCCCTGGACAGGCGCTGGAATGTGGCGACTAGGGGCTTTTCACAGTAACTTCATTGAAGCCTACTCGTGACAATAAGCGATTTTCATTTTCATATTTACAAGTACTGCACTGTATATGTGCAAGAAAACACGATTGGCCAATGCCTCAGCAAGTTTATTGGGCGGACAATTGAGTCTTAAACTAGAAAGATGCCAAGTTTGACGCCGGTGCTATGTTAGTCTTCTGGGCTATGTGGGAGAAAATAAAGCAGGATCCTCAACCCAGCTGGTTGACCAACAATCCCGGCTGTGTGTGGGGATCAATAAAATATAACTACAGGGTAGCGTTTGTCTCAAAGATATTACCTGTGACATTGTTTAGCCAAGTCATCAAAGGGTGATCATGAAAATGTACCTCAGCAATCACCCAGGGGCAGATGGGGAGGAGGGAAAATAAACAAGAAAATAAAAAGAAAATTAGCACTAAATGCAGAAGTTGCTGTGGAACAAGTTTATAAAATTGTCGTGACTGTCAGTGCCTTAAAGTTGCATGGTTTACCATAAAGTGAGCCGCAATCAGACAATTAGAATTAGCAATGGCACCCAATATAAGGAGAGCATTAAAAAATTGTATCAACCCAGGCATTCTCCTGCACACTTTATTCAGCATGTGGAGATGCTGGTGTTGGACTGGGGTGAGCACAGTAAGAAGTCTTACAACACCAGGTTAAAGTCCAACAGGTTTGTTTCGAATCACTAGCTTTCAGAGCACTGCTCCTTCCTAAGGTGGAGGAAGGAGCAGTGCTCCGAAAGCTAGTGATTTGAAACAAACCTGGTGGACTTTAACCTGGTGTTGTAAGACTTCTTACTTTATTCAGCAGTCGAGATTGGGGAATTGCAAAATCTTGGAAACAGGTTGTTTTGCACAATAGTTTATTGCACAAGGTGTGCTAACGTCGATCAGATAAAGTTGATCGGAATATTCAAGGAAAGCAATAATAATTCAGGAGTTGGCACGCTCGTGAAATATTGAACGTGTAATTTGTTCATGATGCTGCTCTACTTAAACCAATTTTTCCAGACAAGTGATTAAAACTTTTCTCATGCACAAAGTGAAATAGTTATCCCAACTTTCTGACTGAAGAGACTAATGAATCCCATTGTGGTTGTGACATAGAATATATATGGCACAGAAGGAGCCCTTTGTGCCTGCAGTGATACCTTGAGTATTTTATATGTGATATAGCTGAATTGTGTAAAAGTTATAACTGAGTATTATCACAGAATTGAATCTCAGATACTGTTATAGAATCCTTCCTCAAATTCACCTGGAGTTTCCACCTGATAGTTTCTGGTCTCCTGAATACTGATCAGAAAACACTTTTACAATGATGTGTATTTCAAATGATTTCCATTATTTCTTGCTTTCTAATTACTCAACAAGTAAGCTTGCGATGTAAGTGAGAGCAGAGGAGGAGGTTTGGACTGAATTATTTTAAAAGCAGGCTCATGAGGAAATGTTGATGAAAAATGCTCCTTCAGTTTGGAGAGGGAGGAGAACCTGATGCACCATGAGGTGCTTTTATCAAACGCTCACTTTGTGCAAATGGTATGGCCATAAGTTTGATTAATTCGCACTGTTGCATCAAGTGTGATTCAAACAAATACACAATATTACCAGACAGCTTCTAAGAAACAAAGGCATCATTTTTAAAGAGAAAAACACACAATTGGTTGGATTAATCATAGACAATTACTTTAAAGTGGTATCATCCCTGTTACACATTTCAGAAGTTACAAAGTAAAAATTAATGAATTATGGCCCTCCTTGTCAAGTTGGCAAAATCAATCATCTACAGAATGAAAGAAGAAAAACCAGAATTCAGGGCTGTGCTCCATTCCTTTTTCCAGCTGATCTTATGGTTGGCAATTTTCCAAGGCTCAAAATGAACCAACCCTTATACTTTTTGACATGCCTACTCTAGCTCTCTCTCTCTCTCTCTCTCACTGTAATGTGGGAAAAATGGCTCATGTACTTCATTAATTCCTTTTTTAAAGTTCAGAGGAAGGTCCTAGACAAGTAGGTTGTGTCTCTAAAAACGCAAGACAGCAACTCTTAAAAAGATTTCTCCACTTCATATGATTCACACTCCAGAAAGTGGCGACTTTAATTCTCATAAACCCAGCTCAGATGTTCGATGTAGATACTAATTCCTTTTTTACTTTATCTAAAGCATAATATAGTATAGAAACCAGCGAATTGCAAACTGGTAACCCAACCCTTGGAAACCCCCTAAGAGAAGAATATCTCAAATAGATTCAAGTGCCATTTCTAGATCAATTATGCAAATTTGCTTCATACAAGATGCAATGTCTGGCATGGCAATTCTGTCTTACAGCATATTAGCTTTACCTGATGTTAAAATTTATTAACCTGATATTGGGAGAGAAATCAAGCTGCTTTGCGCTTGACTTTGGGCAGCAGGGCTGAATTCCGGGCGGTGGCATCTCACAGCTGATCCCCACTGGAAGTTTGAAGGTTGCCATATTGGTCCTTTAAGTCATTCCAGTCAATACCCTGAATAAAATAATAAGGCAGTTGAAAATGTGATGGAATTAAAATGGGGTAAATACTGGATTGGTAGGTTCTTGAGCCCACTCTGCGATTCCTGGGACCAAAAGCCCACAAGGTGGACTGCAATTGTAACAGCCACACTCAGGTAAATGCCTGGCAAGTTTTGCCTTCAGGTTCAAGCGGGGTGGAAGCATTTTTTTAAGGCTTCCGTGACCGAGGTATGTTTTGCAGATGAGTTCTGGAAAGTGACTTTGTGCAAGGTCTTCAGCTATTTAATGTGGTAGAATGGGTGTGTTGTTGGGTCTGCCTTTGGGGCTGCAGAAGGTGGGGGAGGAGGGGGAGGTGGAGGAGGGGAGGAGCAGTATCAAATGAGCTAGAAGAGAACTGCAGTTTCTGGCACAAGAGGGCAAAGGAGGGCAGAACTCGGGAGGTCTTACAGAAGGTGGGTCTTCTGCAACAAGATCTTCAGAATCATTCCAGGCTGTAACGAGAGTGACCAGCAAAGCAGTATCAGTCAATGTGTGGTGCCTTGCTGCATACGGCAGATGCCCAAAGCACTTTTTAACAAGAGGAGCAACTTTATAACCTTCATTCTGGAAGTGACAAAGCAACAGGGGAAAGGTCAGGATTTACCTGAACTTTGTTGGCATCCCAGAAGTGCAGGCATAATTGATTGTGCATTGTCCTTCTGTGATCTACCTGAAGACTTCCAAGGTGTTCCAAGGTGCTGAATCCTTCTCCACCCAGACCGGGTCAGAGATTGGGGCTGAACGCCTAAGTTGGCAAGACATGACCTTCCCCTCACAAAACCATGTTGCCCATCACTAACAAGTCCATTTGCTTCCAAGTGTGAATAAATCCTGTCCCTCAGTATCTTCTCCAACAGCTTCCCTACCACTGATGTCAGGCTTGCTAGCCTATAATTACCTGGATTATCCCTGCTTCTCTTCGTAAACAAAAGGACAACATTGGCTATTCTCTAGACTTTGGAAATTTGCCTGTGGTCAAAGATGATGCAAAGATATCTGTTAAAGCCCCAGCTATTTCCTCTCTTGCCTTCCACATTGACCTGGGATATATCCCATCTGGCCCAGGAACTTGTCTACCTTAATGCATTTTAAGATATCTAACACTTCCTTCATTAAAAATTTTTTTTAGAGTACCCAATTAATTTTTTACAATTGAGGGGCAATTTAGCATGTGATGCGACCATCAATTGATCGAGTACGTTACTAATGCTGTCTCACTGGTTAGTGATGTTGTTGATATAGTCTCGCTGGTTAGTGATGTTGTAGGCCTTGTCTCACATTTAGTGATGTTCTTGATGCTGACTCGTTGATTAGTGATGTTGTTGGTGTAATCTAGCTGGTTAGTGATGTTGTTGGTATTGCCTTGCTGAGTAGTGATGTTGTTGGTGTAATCTCACTGGCCAGTGTTGTCTCGCTGGTTAGTGATGCTGTTGATGTCTCACAGGTTAGTGATGTTGGTGCTTGCGTGTGAATGAATCAGCTCCCACAGTATGTCATTATCTGGCTAGTACTTCACTATTTATCATCTCCACTTTCTGCTGTGTGTTTCTTTACTTTTGGCGTGTAGACACCATTCTTTCAATATTTTTGTGGATCCCTGGAATACATATTCTCGTAATAATTATTTCCTATTTCTTTACAAACGGCAACAACTTAACATCCCCCTTTCTTTACAAAAATGATAATGTCTCCACATCAAAATATAATTGCTCTGATCATGAACTTTTATTTAAAATTAAAGATTAACAATTGACTTGCATAAATAAATTGAACACCTCAAAAGCCATCTGCAGTTTGTTTTCTTTTCTAAGACAAACATTATTCATGGTGCCACTCAGTGGCATGAGGTTGCGCCTCTGTCTTGCTGATTTGGCATCAGTGCAGAGCTGATCTGCACTGAGTTTACACATCTTCATTCCCATGTGGCCTTCATATATCTTCTGGAGAATTCTTGCTGTATTGGTTCGGGCAGCATTATTCTGGATCCGGCGACAAAACTTTCTGCAGTGCAATGTCTCTGATGGACCAGTACTGCCGTAATGCTGGCCATGTTTGTTATTTCTTCCCAGCCCCTCTCAGAAACCCTATCACTCTGCAAGTTGATGCTTCTACAATAGGACTTGGTGCAGCATGATGAGCCATCAATTGCACGAGAGACAAGTTGCTATATAAAAGTTAGGCTTTAATAAGCTAGAACTTAGCCCTGCGGTTGTCTACAATAAAATGGACGACCACCGGGCGTTTCGACTATTTATACCTCGGTATGGAGGCGTGGTTAACTCAGCCTCTCGACCAATCAGAGAGCTGTCACATGACTGGTCTCAACCAATCCGTCGAGAGGCACATGACCGACCAGGGCCAATGGTAAGCCGGTGTTCTGCACCAATGGCAGACAGCTATGCAAATCATATCACCACACAGCACAAAAGGGAAAATCGATGGTGAGCACGTCCAAAGCTGCAATATCAGCTGAGAACAGATAGCCCAACGCAGCGTACGCCATGTGCGGATGTGAGAAATTCCGTACATCTCTACGAGGGAATGTTCACAGTGGAGTGTCATCATCGTCCACTGCAGTAGGTCTACAAGGAGAAATTGTGCAGAACACCGGCGGAACTGCAGACGCTACTCTTGATGCTTCAGAGATACCACTTCATTCTGAAGAAGCTGTGAAGAAGATAGCCGATCTCAGTTATCACCACGGAAGAAACATGAGATAAAAGGTCTAAGTATAAAGATCCATCTACCACCAAAACTGAGTCAAATTAGAAATGCAACTAGCAATCATGAAGAGTTACAGACACTCTCTCAGCAAGAGATGTTCAGATAAAAATCAATTGTTAACCTTCTTTAGTTCAGGAAAAAAGTTAATGATTGGGACAATTACACAGATATAGAGGCATTATATGTTTTTTTTTAAGAGAGAGGGATGTTATATTGGTATATTAGTTATAAAGAAATGGGAACTAATTGTTCTGAGAATATAGGTCCCAGGTTGCCGCGTTCACTGTATTTTTTTTTTCAACAGACAATTTTATTGAGGTATTTTTGGCATTGTAAACAGTAACAATATACATTAGTGTGCAGATACCAATTACAAAAAACATAGTGCAAATAACAGTGCCACTCTCGCAGATAGACCTATTCTTCCCCCCACTCTACACGCTTCTACCACCCCCCCCCCCCCCCCCCCCCCCACTGACGAGCAGTTCCCCGCGAAGAAGCCGATGAATGGCTGGCACCTCCGGGCGAACCCCGATAGTGACCCTCGTAAGGTGAACTTGATTTTTCCAAGCCGAGAAAGCTTGCCATGTCTGACAGCCATACTTCGGTCCTTGGGGGCTTTGAGTCCCTCCAGGCCAAAAGTATTCGTCGCCGGGCTATCAGGGAAGCAAAGGACACAACGTCGGCCTCAATCCACTCCTGTACTCCCGGGTCTTCCGACACCCCAAAAACCTCCACCTCTGGACTCATCGCCACCCTTGTTTTCAGTACCCGGGATATGACGTCCGCAAATCCCTGCCAGTATCCCCTGAGTTTTGGACACGCCCAGAACATGTGGACATGGTTCGCTGGTCCTCCCCCACATCTAGCACACTTGTCCTCCAGCCCAAATTATTTGCTCTTCCAGGCCACCGTCATGTGGGCCCGGTGAACCACCTTGAACTGGATCAGGCCGAGCCTGGCACATGTTGCGGTTGCATTTACCCTCCTCAGAGCGTCTGCCCGTACGCCTCCCCCCAACTCCCCACCAAGCTCCTCCTCCCACTTAAGTTTCAGTTCCTCGGTCCCTGTGTCCTCCGCTCTCATAAGCTCCTTATAAATATCCGAGACTCCCCCCTCTCCTACCTCACCCCTGGAAATTACCCTGTCCTGGATCCCCCTTGGTGGAAAGGACGGGACCTGTCTCCGTACGAAATCCCTCACCTGCAAGTTACCGAAAGTCATTCCCCCGCGCCGGCCCAAACGTCTCCTCCAGCACCCTCATGTTCGCGAAGCTCCCTTCCAGGAACAAGTCACCCATCCTTCCCACCCCCGCCCTCCGCCACGCTCGAAGCCCGCCATCCATCTTCCCCGGGACAAATCGGTGGCTGTCACATATTAGGGACCAGACCGACGCTCCCACTTCCCTCGCATGCTTCCTCCATTGGCCCCAAATCCGCAAAGCCGCCACCACTATAGGGCTGGTGGAGTACCTGGCCGGCGGGAGCGGTAGGGGAGCCATGAAGAGGGCTGCCAAGCTGGTGCCCCTGCACGAAGCAGCCTCCACCCGCTCCCAAACCGACCCCGTACCCACCATCCATTTCCTTATCATGGCTACGTTAGCCGCCCAGTAGTAGTTGCTGAGGTTCGGCAACGCCAGTCCTCCCTCGCTACGGTTCCGTTCCAGCATCCCCCTCTTTACCCGCGGGGGCTTCCCCGCCCAAACAAATCCCAGGATGATTTTATTGATTCTTTTAAAGAAGGACCGCGGAATGAAAATCGGGAGACACTGAAAAATAAACAGGAATCTCGGGAGGATCGTCATCTTCACCGTCTGTACTCTCCCCGCTAGTGACAGCGGGAGCGCATCCCACCCCCGAAACTCGCTCCTCATTTACTCCGCCAGCCTGGACAAGTTAAACTTATGCATCTTGCCCCAGTCGCGCGCCACTTGTATCCCTAGATACCTAAAACTTTCCCCAACCAGCCTAAATGGTAGCTCCCTCGGCCTATTCTCCTGACCCCTCGCCTGTACCATAAACATCTCGCTTTTTGCCATGTTCAACTTGTAGCCCGAAAACCTGCCAAACTCCCCTAGGATTTCCATAATCCCGTCCATCCCTGCCGCTGGATCTGACACATACAAAAGCAGGTCATCCGCGTAGAGCGAGACCTTGTGTTCTATCCCCCCCCCCCCCCCCCCCCCCCCGACCATTCCCTTCCATTCCCTTGCCGCTCTCAGAGCAATTGCCAGCGGTTCTATGGCCAAAGCAAACAGCAGTGGAGAGAGCGGGCATCCCTGTCTTGTCCCGCGGTGTAGTCTAAAATACTCAGATGTCGTCCTGTTCGTCCTTACACTAGCCTCCAGGGCCTGATATAGCAGTTTAACCCAGTCCACAAAGCCCTCTCCAAACCCAAACCGTCCCAGCACCTCCCATAAATAGTCCCACTCCACCCGGTCAAAAGCCTTTTCGGCATCCATTGCCACCACTACCTCCACCTCTCTGCCCTCCGGGGGCATCATAATCACATTGAGTAGCCTTCTTAGATTGGCTACCAGCTGCCTGCCGGTCCTCCACAATCACGTCTGGTACGCAGTCTTCGATTCTGGACGCCAGGATCTTGGCCAGCGGTTTAGCGTCTACATTAATCAGGGAGATTGGCCTATAGGACCCACAGACCTCCGGATCCTTATCCCGTTTTAATATCAGCGAGATGGTAGCTTGTGACATCATCGGGGGAAACACCCCATTGTCCCTCGCCTCGTTAAATACCCCAACCAGCACCGGCCCCAGTATACCCGCAAACTTTTTGTAGAACTCCACTGGATACCCGTCCGGCCCCGGGGCTTTACCCGACTGCATGGCCTTCAGGCCCCCCATTACTTCTTCAGCTCTAATCGGTGCCCCAGCCCCTCTACCAGCCCCCTGCCCACCTTTGGGAAGGTCAGCCCATCTAAGAAGCGCCTCATCCCCTCCGGCCCCGTGGGGGATTCTGAGGTATACAGCTTACTGTAAAAGTCCCTGAATACCCTGTTCAATCCTGCTGGGTCTTCCACCCGGTTCCCTGCCCCGTCCACTACCATCCCTATCTCCCTGGCCTCCTCCCTCTTCCTAAGTTGCTGTGCAAGCATTCTGCTGGCTTTCTCCCCATACTCATACACCGCGCCCCTGGCCTTTCTGAGTTGCTCTACAGCCTTCCCTGTGGATAGCACTCCGAGCTCCGCCTGCAGACTCCGTCGTTCCCTAAGTAGCTCTGCCCTCGGGGAGTCCGCATATTCCCTATCCGTCCGTGTCATCTCCTGCACCAGTCTGTCCATCTCTGCCCTATCCATTCTGTCCCTATGGGCTCGGATTGAGATCAGTTCCCCTCTCAGCACCGCCTTCAATGCCTCCCAGAGCACCGCTGCTGAGACTTCCCCTGTATCATTGACCTGCAGGTAATCCTGCATGCATTTCCCCACTCTCTCATACACCCTCTCCTCTGCCAACAATCCCATCTCTAACCTCCATTTTGGGCGCTGGTAACTTTCTTTGCAGACCAGCAGGTCGACCCAAAGTGGAGCATGGTCCGAAATAGTGATCGCCGAGTATTCTGTATCCCTCACCCCCTCCAAAAAGTCACTACTCATAATAAAGAAGTCAATACAAGAATAAACCTTGTGAGCATGTGAATAGAACGAGAACTCCTTCCCAGTCGGCCGGCGGATTCTCCAGGCCCCCCCCCCCCCCCCCCCATTTGTTCCATGAACCCTCTCAGTTCTCTTGCCATTGCCGGGACCCTGCCCGTTCTGGAGCACGACCGGTCCAGGTCGGGTCGAGGACTGTGTTAAAGTCCCCACCCATAATCAACTTGTGCGAATCCAAGTCGGGGATTTTCCCCAGCAGCCTTTTGATGAAATCTACATCATCCCGGTTTGGAGCGTAAACATTCACTAGGACCACCTTCACCCCTTCAAGCTTGCCCCGGACCATGAGAAATCTACCACCCCCATCCGCAACTGTGCTGTCCGCCTCAAACTCAACCCATTTGTTAATCATCATCGCGACCCCTCTGGTCTTAGCGTCAAGCCCCGAATGGAAGACCTGGCTAACCCAGCCCTTCCGTAATCTAATCTGGTCCGTCACTTTCAAATGTGTCTCCTGCAGCAACATTACAGCCGCCTTCAGAGCCCGTAAGTGCGCGAACACACGCGCCCTCTTGACCGGCCCGTTTAATCCTCTAACATTCCAGGTGATCAGCCTGGTTGGAGGGCACCCTGCCCCCCCCACCCCTATGCCGATCAGCCATCCCCCTTCTTGGGCCCACGTCCTTGCCCATGTGCCTCGCCTCCCCTGGTCCCCCTCATGGCAGCTCCCACCCCCGACCCCTTCCCTGTTACCTGGTTCAGTTCCCTCCCCCGTCAGCAGATCATTCCCCCCCCCCCCCCCACCCCCCCCCCTCCCCTCCCCCCAGCAACAGCCCCTTGTAACCTAACCCCTGCCATATACTGGCTGCATACACACCCCCCCACCTCGCTCCCATCGACCAGCTCAAAGCAGCTAGCCTGGTGGCTCTCAACTCTGGTGCCACCATGTCTCACAGCTATTGTCCCCCCCGCTCCCCTCCCTCCCGCCCATCAACACCACCTCCCCAGAACAGCCCTGTTCGAGCAATCGCTCTGGGACCGAGACAGAGAGAAAACAAACAAAGAACAAAGCAACATTCCCAGAAGAAAAAAAAGCAAAGAGAACCCGAACAGCCCCCCAGCACCGAACAACTTAAACTTTAACTATCACTTTGGCTTTAACTTTCAAACTTTCAAACAGGCAAACACAAACACAAGAACACCCCCAGTTTTAATTAAAAGAGCATGCCGAACGACATCGCTAACACGAAGGGCAATCTGTGAACAAATGCAGACATCCCTTAGTACACTCTAACTTGAGTCCATGCTTCCTCAGTTCAGCACCAGTCCATGCCCCTTAGCGAAGTCCATCGCTTCCTCCGGGTCGTCAAAATAATGTTGCTGTTCCCGGTATGTGACCCAAAGCCGTGCCGGGAAAAGTAGCCCAAACTTGACCTTCTTTTTAAACAGAATCTCTTTAATTTGTCTATAGGCTGTCCTCCTTCTGGCCACCTCCTGGCTCAGATCCTGGTAGATGCGCAGGACACTGTTGTTCCATGAGCAGCTCCTCGTGCTTTGGCCCACTGTAGATCCCGCTCCTTGTCCACGAACCTATGGAACCTGACCACCATCGCCCGGCCCCCCCCCCCCCCCTCCCCCGCCGGCAAGACCTGTTTTCCTGGTCCTCCAGCTTGTCCATCAGCCTTGCTTGCTGCTCCTTCAATTTACTAATTTCCACGTCCGCTACCGTTTGGAAATCCGCCTGCTCTTCCACTGCCTTCTCCAGTGCCTGGACCTTCTTATCCTGAGCATCCAGCCTCTGGCCAAGTCGCTCCACCGCTTTCTGGAGCGGTTCCAAATTATCCCGCTTCAGTGCTGCGAAGCTCTCTTTCATGACCTGCAGCATGTTGTCCAGTGCTGTCTGGACCGTCCTTTCCGTGGTCCGTTCATCGGCCATCTTTCCTCCCACTTGAGCTTCCACACCACCTTTGTTCAGCCCCTTCTTCGCCTGTTTTCGCTCCCTTCTGCTCCTTAAGTCCATACAACTCTGTATGGATTCAGATCTAGAGTGCTATTGTTTTTCACTCCAACGCTCAGAAGTTCAAAAAAGTCGGGGAAAAAGGTCTTAAAGTCAGACCGGAGCGGGAGCCACCAAATGTGCGACTTACTCCCTCATAGCCGCCACCGGAAGTCCCCGAGTAGCAATGTATTTAACCGTCTACCAGCCACATGGAGAGCAGCAAGAAATACCCTTGATGAAGCTCTGACATTTTGAGCCCATTTCTATTATTTCTAACTTAGGTTGAAGAAAAAGAAGTAATGGGCATGATTCAGTGGCCTCCTTTCACCTGAGCAAGAGAGCAACGAGGTGAATAGCGGGAGAAGGCAAAGACGAGAACCATTTGCGAACCATCGGCCCGCTCCCATTGGCGAAACTGAGATCCCGGCGTAGCGTGGCAAGAAGCCAACAATCACCACTTCAGCCCTATTTCCATACAATTAGTGGGAGTCACCCCGTATCCAGCAGCCTCCCCAGCTGGCGCCAATTAGTGCTCCTTTTTAAAACATGTTAACCTGGTGGAAGGGCTGCTGCGGGGACTCGAGGAGGTGAGTAGCCATCTTTGCTCACAGGCAATGAGCCCGGGGGCGCTGGGCTTGCTGCCCCTGTGCTGGGAGGAGGGTGGGGTGGCAACTGAGGGTGGTGCAATCCTGGTTGGGCTGGGCCGCCATGGGGGGCTGGGGGTATGGGAGCTGGGGGAAGGGGGGGGGGGGGCAGCCATGTCTGGGTCCTCCATGCCAAACCATGGATTGTGTGTACCCATTCTGAGGGCAACCCTTTTCCCTGCCTGTCTGCCTCACCAACCACCCAGATCTGCCACTGACCATGGAGGCCTCTGGCTGTGCGGCTGAAGGCTGTCGCTGATAGGAAATTGGCAATTGTGGTTCAATGGGCACCCCATACATCCCGAGTGGATCGTTGTGCAATGTCGCATGTGGGGCTCATCCCAGTGACACCTTGATGCATGGGCACTGCGGGAGGCAACACCGCAGACGCAGCAGTCAACCTCCGAACACCCAGGGGTTGGGCCCCAGCCCAGGGCACATGTCTGCGGCTGGGGTTTGCTGACATTCTGTTCGGGTGTCTGGGGTGCAGGGTGAGCGGTCTGGTGAGCAGAGCTCCACCCCGCTGTGGCTGGGTGTGTGTCTGCAGGGCGTGCGGGCGGGATGGGGGGGGGGGGGGGGGCATGTCTGGGCGGATGGGGTTGGGGTTAGCCCACATGGCGGAAGAAAGAGTCAGAGGCGTCATACTGGTTGTGGTGAGGGTTTTTAAATTTTGTACAAGTGTTTCCTCCACTGCCTTAGCCTCATGATGGTGGTGCCCCACTCTCCCTCCTCTCCCAACCCTCCATGCAGCCTCCATTCCTTACCCCCACCTATGCCCCCCACCCCCCCGGTGAAATTTTAAATTCAGGGGTGGCACGGTGGAACAGTGGTTAGCAGGGTTGCTTCACAGCTCCAGAGTCCGAGGTTCGATTCCCGGCTTGGGTCATCGTCTATGCAAGTTCCCTCCGGGTGTTCCGGTTTCCTCCCACAGTCCAAAGATGTGCAGGTTAGGTGGATTGGCCATGCTAAATTGCCCTCAGTATCCAAAAAAAGGTTGGGTGGGGTTACTGGGTTACGGGGATAGGGTGGAGGTTGGAGCTTGGAAGGGGTGCTCTTTCTAAGGGCCGGTGCATACTCGATGGGCCGAATGGCCTCCTGCTGCACTGTAAATTCTATGATTCTATGAGTGGGGGGGGGGGGGGTCATCATAGATTGGTAGGTGTAGACATTAGATACTGGAGAACTATAGAATCCCTACAATGCAGAAGGAGGCCATTTGGCCCATCGCGTCTGCACTGACTGTCTGAAATAGCACCCTACCTAGCCTCCCTGTCACCCTACCTAGCCTCCCTGTCACCCTACCTAGCCTCCCTGTCACCCTACCTAGCCTCCCTGTCACCCTACCTAGCCTCCCTGTCACCCTACCTAGCCTCCCTGTCACCCTACCCAACCCGTATATCTTTGGACACTTAGCAGCAATTTTAGCATGGCAAATACATGTAACCCACACGTCTTTGTGACACAAGGGGAATATTTAGCATCCTCAATCCACCTACTACAGATAGTAGGTGGGGGCATGAGGCATTGTGAGGGGTGAGGGTTAGTGAGCCTGGGCTGGATTCTCTGCAGCCCCACACCAAAATCGCGTTTGGCGTCGGGGTGGAGAATCGATGTTTGCGCGGGAATCGTGCCCAGTGCCACTCGCAGGATTCTCCGGTCCCGGAGAATCGCTTGCGCGCGGATTATGCGGCGCAGCTGGGGGGCCATTGACAGAGACCCCCCCCCCCCAGCGATTCTCCGGGCAAAACTGGCCGAGCTACCGACGGCGTGGTTCTAACCAAGTATGGCCCGTCAGCAACCATGGGGGGGGGGGGGATCGGGCACCGGGGGGGGGGGGGGGGATCGGGCACCGGGGGGGGGGGAGGATCGGGCACCGGGGGGGGGGGATCGGGCACCGGGGGGGGGAGGATCGGGCACCGGGGGGGGGGATCGGGCACCGGGGGGGGTGGGATCGGGCACCGGGGGTGGGGGTGTGGGATCGGGCACCGGGGGGGGGGATCGGGCACGGGGGGGGGAGGATCGGGCACCGGGGGGGGGATCGGGCACCGGGGGGGGGGGATCGGGCACGGGGGGGGGGGGAGGATCGGGCACCTGGGGGGGGTGGGATCGGGCACCGGGGGGGGGGGGTGCGGGGGGATCGGGCACGGGGGGGGGGGGGAGCCTCATGGGTGGCCGGGGCAGCAATCAGGCCACGCCGTGCGCATGCGTGGACACCCAACTGGAAGGGAGGGGGCTCAGATCCGCAGCCAGAGCCGCGAGAAGCACTCCGGGGCCCTGCCGGAAGGCGAATACCTCCTGATTATTTAAAAATGATTTGTATTCAAATTTTTATTAAAACATAATTTTTTGCAAAACCATTAGCAACATTTAACATAACAAAACAAATGCTAACCATATATACTGAGAAAGGAATAATACTATGTTACAAATCCCCACCCCCGGGATGCTGCTGCTGCTGACCTTTACTGCTCGCCTAGAAAGTCGAGGAATGGCTGCCACCTCCGAGAGAACCCCGCCATGGACCATCTCA
This sequence comes from Scyliorhinus canicula, assembly GCF_902713615.1. Lineage (NCBI taxonomy): Eukaryota > Metazoa > Chordata > Chondrichthyes > Carcharhiniformes > Scyliorhinidae > Scyliorhinus > Scyliorhinus canicula. The sequence goes on from NC_052160.1 coordinate 140,858,319, forward strand.
AGGCAAACTTTATTTTCTCGAGACTGAGAAAGCCAGCCATGTCACTAACCCAGGTCTCTACACTCGGGGGCTTCGAGTCCCTCCACATTAACAAGGTCCGTCTCTGGGCTACCATAGAACATAGAACATAGAACAGAGAGGCAAAGGCCAATATGTCGGCCTCTTTCACCCCCTGAACTCCCGGATCGTCTGACACACCAAAGATCGCTATCTCTGGATTCAGCACCACCTCCGCGTGATCTTGGACATTGCCTCAGCGAATCCCTGCCAGAATCCCTTCAGAGCCGGGCATGCCCAGAACATATGGGCATGATCTGCAGGGCTTCCTGTACATCTCGCACATTTATCCTCAACCCCAAAGAGCTTGCTCATCCTGGTTGCCATCATGTGTGCCTGGTGGACCACTTTAAACTGGATTAAGCTAAGTCTGGCACATGATGAAGAGGAATTGACCCTGTTTAGGGCGTCCGCCCACAGGCTCGCATCCAGCTCCTCGTCTAGCTCCTCCTCCCATTTGCCCTTAAGCTCCTCCACTGGGGCTTCCTCCGCCTCCTGAACTCCAACAAATACCAACAAATGGAGCAGGCCACTCAGCCCGTTGAATCTGCTGTTCCATTCAATAAGATCATGACTGATCTGAATATGGCCTCAGATCCACAGTTTGTCTACCCCCGATAATCTTTGACCCCCTTGTTAGTCAAGAATCTATCCACCTCTGCCTTTAAAATATTAATTGACCCTGACTCCACCTCTTTCTGGGACGGAGATTTCAAAAGATTCTTGGGGTGGAATTCTCCGCTCCCGTGGAAAATCGAGAAGGCCGTTGTGAACTCGGCCGAGTTTCACGACGGCCTCAGAGGCCTCTCACCTCATTCACCCCCACCCGGGGGGCTAGGAGCGGCGCTCCGTTATTCTCAGCCGCCAGGTCTTGTCGCTGGCGTCAAGGCCCGGCGTGCCGAGAATGACGCGGCCGGCGCGCCTAATGACGTCAGCTGCGCATGCGCGGTGGCCGTCTTCCCCTCCGCCGCCCCGCAAGACGTGGCGGCTTGATCTTGCGGGGCGGCGGAGGGGAAAGAGTGCGCCCCTTTGAGACGCCGGCCCGACGATCGGTGGGCACCGAGCGCGGGCCAGTCCCCTCCCGAGCACAGCCGTGGTGCTCACTCCCCTCTCCGCCCCCCACAAGCGTCAAACCAGCATTTGGCGCCATGTTCACGACGGCAGCGACCACGGCGAGCGGCGATTCTTCCGAGCCGGGGGTGGGGGTGGGGCACCAGGGGGGCGTGTCGTGAGTCGCCCGGCCCTTCCGCGATTCTCCCACCCGGCGTGGGGAGCGGAGAATCGCGCCCTTGGCCTTTAGAGAGAAAAACATTATTCTCATCCCTGTTTTAAATGGGAGAGCCCTTATTTTTAAACTGTGCCCCTTAGTTTTAGTTTCTCCCAGAAGTGGAAACTCCTTTCAGCATCCACCCTATCACGTTATTTCAAGATCTTATGTGTCGCAATAAGGTAATGGCTCAATCTTTGAAACTCCAATGGAACCAGGCCCAGCCTATCTAACCTTTCCAAAGCAAAACCTCCCAACCCAGGTATCAGTTGAGTGAACATTATCTGAGCTGCTTCAATTGTATTTATCTCCTTTCTTAAACAAGGAGACCAAAACTGTGCCCAGAACTCCAGATGTGATCTCAACACCCTCCAAGGGCCGGTGCAGACTCGATGGGCCGTATGGCCTCCCTCTGCACTGTAAATTCTATGATTCTATACAACTGTTGCAGAACATAGCCCTACTTTTACATTCCATTGCCTTTGCAGAAAACTGTAACGTTCCACTTTCGTTCCCAATCACTTGCTGTACCTGCAGACTAACCTTTTTTAATTCACGTACTAAGACATTCAGATCCCTCTGTAACTCGGAGTCCTGCAATCTCTCTCCGTTTAAACAATATTCTGCTTCTCTATTCCCCCTGCCAATGTGAACAAGTGCACATTTCCCCACATTTTTGATACTTCATCTGCCAAATTCCTGCCCACTCAGCTTTTCTATCACTGCCCCTGTGCAGACTCTCTTTTTAAAAAAGTGTTTTTATTGGTTTTTCATATTTTGTTTTTCACAACTCATGTGTTATATGTTACACCTTACATAACCGCGCTGACCTGAAGGGGAAAAAAAACAAAAAAAAAACAAAAGAAACCCACAAAAAACACACACGAAAATCAAACAAAACAACATTACAAAATTGAGCAAGAAATAAAAGGAGGTAAAAAGGCGGGCAGATGTCAGTACAGATATTTACATAGTTACCATTCCATCCCTCTTGCTGTGGCCGAGTCCCGCCTTTGAACGGTGAACCTTTATTGCAGCTCCCAGTGTGATCCCGGTGTGTATCTACTGATGTCCAGCTGCAGTGTTAGAATCTTAACCCTCTTGGTTTCCTGTCTCCCCCCTCCACCCCCCCCCCCCCCCCTTACTCTATTAGTTGTCGCTGCAAATGGTTTCCACGTCCTGTGGAATTCCTCTTACGGCCCTCGGGTGACAAATTTTATTTGATCCAGGTTAGGGAGGCAAAGACAAAGGCGTCAGCCCCCCTCCCCATGAGGAGTTCTGGATGGTTTGAGACCCCGAAGACCGCCACTCTTGGGAATGGCTCCATCCTCACTCCCACAGCCCCGGACATTGCCTCAAATAAGGCCGTCCAGTATCCGGCAAGTCTGGGGCAGGCCCAGAAGATGTGGGTATGGTTGGCCGGGCCTCCCTGGCACTGGTTACACTGGTCCTCCACCTGCGGAAGAACCTGCTTATTCGGGTTCTGGTTAGGTGCGCTCTGTGCACCACATTTAGCTGTGTTACGCTGAGCCCTGTGTATGAGGAGGTGAAGTTCTCCCTGTGCATTGCTTCGATCCAGAGCCCTCCCTCTATTTCTACACCTAGTTCCTCCTCCCATTTTTCCCTTGTCCAGCGGGGAGCGTATCTCATCCAACAGTCGCCCATACAGGTGCCCACAGTTTCCCTTCCCTAGTTCGCCCATGTCCAGCAGTTCCTCGACTAACGAATGTCCTGGTATCTGGGGGTACGTCAGCGTTTCCTTACAGAGGAAGTTTTTGTTCTGTATGTGTCTTAGATCATTTCCTTTTGCCAATTGGAACCTCTCTGTGAGTCCCCCCAGGGTTGCTACTCTGTTGTGTACCTGCCCCTAACCATCAGTGCCCCCTCGTCCTGTCTCCACCTTTGGAAGGAGGCGGCCATTATAGTGGGAGTAAGCCTGCGGTGTTACAGATTGGGGCCATGGTGGACATTTCAGTTACACCAAACTGTTGTCTCATTTGGTACCACGTCCGGAGCATCGCTACTACCACTGGGCTTCCCAAGTGCTTGGTTGGGGAAAATGGGAATGCAGTTGTTATTGGGGCTGGGAGGGATGTCCCGATGCAGGAACTCTCCTCCATCTTCACCCAATCTTCACCCAATCTTCTCCCGGTTCCTTCACCCGTCCCCTCACTCTTTCAGCTGTGGCCGCCCAGTGGTACAACTGTAGGTTTGGGAGGGCCAGGCACAAATGTCATGATTAGTTTGTTCTCCATGTTGAAGAAGACCTTGGGGATGTAGACCGGGAGGGATCTGAACAGGAAGAGGAGTCCGGGCAGTACGTTCATCTTGATCGTCTGCACTCTCCGTGCCAGTGAGAGTGGGAGTGGACCCCACCTCTGCAGGTCCCTTTCGACTTCCTCTGCCAGACTCGTCAGGTTCTATTTGTGGATCCGTGTCCAGTCGTGGATGATTTGGATCCCCAGGTCTAATGAATGTCCTGGTAGAATTAGTTCTAAGCTTGTTTGAATGGGAGTCCCCCCAGCCCTGCCCCTCCCCGCTTTGGGTTCACAGGGTAGATCTCACTTTTGCTCAGGTTGAGTCTGTAGCCCGAGAAGGAGTTTCATTATCCCTTCCATGCTGGCCCGGTGGTTTGAGATGTAGAGAAGCAGATCATCCATTTAGAGTGAGACTCGATGTTCTCTGCTTCCCCTCTGGATACCTCTCCAACCCTTCGCCATTCTGAGGGGGATCGCCAGTGGTTCAATACAGTTAAGTGCCTGGTTCACTGCTGCTTTTGTTGCCTTCCCAGCTCGTGTTCTGCTCCCGACGGTGTGGTGAAGTAATCCTCCCTGCCCTGGAAAGGCACTCAGAACTTGACGGGGTACAGCATTCCGAACCACACATTGTTCTTATAAAGCTCCGCCTTGGCTTTGTTAAATACCGCCCGGTTCTTGGTCAGGTCTGCCCCAATGCCCTGGTCGCATGTCCCTTCCATTTACAGGACCCTGTATGTCTCGCCCAGTTCAGGATCTTTTCCTAGTCTGGGTACCGGAGCAGTTTCGCAATGATGGCCCACGGTTGCTGCTCGGCCTTCGGCTTTGGCTGGAGTGACCTGCGGGCTCTGTCCACTTCTGGGGGTTTGGGGAAACTTTCCTTTTACCAACCAGTTTCCCCAGCATCTGGGCCACGTACTCCACGGGGTTGCTGCCCTCGGTGCCCTCCTGTAAGCACACAATGTGGAGGTTTTCGGCAGCGTGATCGATTTTCTTGGTCCTCGACCTTTCCCCGGAGTGTCCCTTGTGTCGCCACCAATCTTGCCATCTCTGTCTCCAGTGAGGCGATCTGATTGATCCTGGCCTTCTCCAGCTCTCTGATTGTCCCCTCCTGTGCCTCGAGCCACCGTTCCGTCTTTTCCAGCGCAGCTTGCAGGGTGACCAGCGCCTCTGCTATCGCCACTTTCACCGTTGCCATCATTTCAAGTTTGATGGCCTCCCCGAGCTCTTGGAGTTCCTGAGTTAGGAATTCCCTCAATTCGATCATCGGGAGGTAGCCTTGCCTATGTTCCGGAAGTCCGTCCCGTTTCGGTGTGGCTGGCACCTCATCGCTCAACGGGTTCGGCATCGCTGCGGTCTTTCCCTCCTGGCTTTTACTGCCTCTGCCATCTCTGTGACTGCTCAGCACATCCCTGTCACCACAAGTCCTTGTGCTTCGTAACTTTTTAATTTTTAAAATTTTTAAAAATTTTTTTAAAAAATAAACAAATCACTTTTATTTTCTTCTTTTCAACCACATGTGGACAGGTCAGGTCAGTTTCCTGGTCAACTCCTACCCCAGTCTTTGGACTAATCAGTGGTAACATCACTACATGGACTTACCACCGGCCAGAATTTTACCTGTTGCACCAGCAAACCGCTGGATGGGCACAGGAGGGACCTGCATCCCCTCAGACTAGTCGGGAACCTCAGGCTGATCAAATTCTGCAATGGGGCGAACAGATTGGGCTCCCTGAAAGCAGCCTGGATCTGATTGGTGAATGCATCCATCAATTGAGGTAGCGGGGAACGTCAGGGCAGCGGTCTGCCCAAACTGTCTGGATGAGATGACACAAACCTTCTCAATGGAGACAACAGCATGAGCAGCAAGCGACAATTTCTCCCATTACTTCTTCAGGTTGAAGATATAAATACCATCAATTTTCCTCTTGTAGACATAGTACTCCATCTGGAAGTCCAGGTTGGTGCAGCCCAGGTGGATGGAAGCAGCAAGGACTTTGAGGACATCCTCCTCCTCCATCTTCAGCACATTGAGACCTCCAAATATGTCAAGGTTTTCCTTCACAAGTAACGGTCGGTAACGTGGTACCACACCATGTGAAAACTTAGCGGCAAACTTACTTTATTTGTGGCATCACCAAGTTTAGCAATCATCCAATCTGGCGGCATGGCCAGGCTTTGTGTGCAGGGCCAGAGGTGGAAGTAAGGTGCTGCAGTCCGGCATGGTGTGCTGATAAGAAAGTGACCGACGCTGTTTTGTATTCACAGTGTTTTGAGTGTTTCCACACAAGCAGCCTTGTAGCTGAACAGGGGCACTTTAAGAGATCGATGGCGTGACATCATTGGAAGAACGCCATTGGCCTGTTGCGCAGGCAAACAGTCAGTCTAATATCGCTGCCTGCAGTGTTTCCATCTTCGAAATAAAGCTCTACCTTTTTTGTTGAACTTCTAAGGTCTGCAGACTCAAATCTTGAATCCGCCACAGAAAAACTGATGACCAGTGAGACAAACAGCATTTGTAGACGCCCGAACAGATAATAAATAATTGAAACTGTTGCTACATGAATGTTGGCGATTGGGAGGGGTGGAGGGGGGGGAGGGGAATGCTGACACCGGAGGAACCAAAAAATCACCCCAAACTCCGACGGAAACAACCTTGGAGAGAAGCCCAGTTGAACTCAGTTGCAAAACACAAAAGGAAAACAGACTGGGCTTGGGTCGTGCCTTGTTTTGGGGAGGAAGAAAGCAAGGTAGTGCTAAAAATTCACGCTACACTGTACACAGATCCTTCGATAGTGAGAAATGACATGAGCTTTTGCCACCGTAGGACCGTTTGATACAGGGAAGAGTCCCAACTTCCCTGAGCAGAAAGAGAGGGAAAACATTTAACCTCCTGAGGAATCTGGTACAGCTGGAAAAGTCAGGGTAGAAACCACATGAAGAAAGAGTGGAAATTTCACCGGGCCACTGTTCACCAAAACCTTTAGTCATCACAGAAACGTTTAGATTTCATAAGCGCAACCAAAAACAAGGTGAATCAATTACACAGTTTGTAGCTACCCTGAAAAGACAGGCTGAGCACTACAAATTTGGGGCTGCATTAAACGATACTATCAGAGATAGAATAGTTTGTGGTTTAAGAGACAAAGCTTCAAAAGTGGTTGTTTACCGAAAGCGACCTGACCTTAAAGGAACCTTTGGAAGTTGTTGCAACCATGGAATTAGCCACCACAGAAGCTCAACAGTTGCGTTTGTGCACAAGAATTCACAAGATGTTGGCCGAAACTCAAACAAAGACACAGAGTCAGACTTGCCAAAGGTGTGCAGAGACCGGGCACTCACTGTTGGCAAAAAGACACCATGTGCAGGAATTGTGGCAGAAAGGCCCTCATTGAACATGTTTGCTGGAAAAAGAAACAGGCTCCAGGCAAAAGTTGCAAAAGGCAAAAGCCAAATAAATCAAATGGGAAACTAAATAATGGAAAAAAAAAAGTCCTTGTGGTACATGAGAAGAAACTCAATTCACAGTCCGAAGGTGAACTGTCATTAAAGGTACTGGCTATTGCTGGTGAAACAAGCAATTACTGGGTCACTCCATTACTGGGTGGTCAGCTGGTGAAGATGGAGGTGGACACTGGGGCAACTTTCTGTCATGACTAAAGGTTTTGGTGAATAGCGGCCCTGCAAAAGTTCCACTCTTTCTTCCTATGTTTTCGTCCCTGGCTTTTCCAGCTGTACCAGACTCCTAAGGAGTTGGGATTTTTATATCTGTTGTCGGTGCAGAAACTGTTTATCAAGCAAAGCTCTGACATATTGCTCTGGAAACCTCGAAGATAGTGTTAAAAACCTACACAGGAGAAGTGGTTTTTAATAATCTTTATTGTCACAAGTAGGCTTACATTAACACTGCAATGAAGTTACTGTGAAAAGCTCCTAGTTGCCACATTCTGGCGCCTGTTCGGGTGCACTGAGGGAGAATTCAGATTTTAGTTCTGAATTTTAATTCAGATTTAGTTCTGTTCAGGGGTCATATTGAAGTGACAATGCAATTAAATGGACAGACAGCAGGTTTGTCCTTGCACAGAGTCTGTAGCCACCTGGGTTGGCCACTTCCCGATTCCAAAATGGAGATCCGCTAAGAATGCAGGGAGAAATGGCCAAGGACAGGAAAACAAGCAGGTACAAGGTTTCCTGTGTATTAAGACTTGCAGAACCCAGACAGAACCGAAACCAAAAGCCATCTACATATTAATGAGCAATCCCCAGGAACAATTAGATACATTGAAGTAATCAAGACCAAACCAGACTCCTCGGCGCCAGCAGGAGCCAAGACAAAGGAAGGTCAACGGACATTTAGGAACCGCCCAGCGATGAGGGAACAGCTCCAGTATTGGAGAAATCAATTCAAATGATCAGAACTTAGTCCAATCAATCAGAACCAGGTACAGGGTCCGCCCACAAGGGCACAAAACCCCTGGGGACTATAAAATAGGGTCCCCAAGTTCAATTTGTCGTTCTTGGCACTTGGCTCTCAGCGAGGAGAGACCGGCCTAACAGCTTCTTGGCAGGGACTCTCAGCGTCTCGAAACAACCCCTGACCGTGACCTGCCTAGCAGCTGCACTAACCAAGTAAGTCTCCAGTCAATGCACGCTACGAGATAGGCGCTCCTAGCTACTAGTCCAAACCAGCTTTGAAGCCTGCAGTCTCAGAATCGAACGAAAGGCCATTTGTTCCCCTGACCTGGTGGGCCAGTTCCAAAGCTAAGTATTGGCCTTTTAGTGTTAGAAATAGTCTAGTGAGTAGACTTTATGCATGAGTAGCGATTGACTGTGTATAATAAATGTGTTTTGATTTGAAACTTACTAAGTGGTGTATTGAGTTATTGATCAGCACTTGGCTTTGAACCTCGTGGTGGTATCAGAAAGATACCTGGCGACTCTAGAGCAAGGTGATTAAACAGAGCAATTAAGTGTAAAGCACACTTAGCAACAAGTCAAAGGAAATTATCAGGCACTAACGGGAAGAAGTTGGCTGCAAAAGATCAGATTAAATTGGGCCGAGGTAAATCTCGTGACAGATTCCGAATCAGGTTTACCCAAAATCTTGCAGAAACATTCCATTGTCTCCAACGGTGAGCTGGGAAGCACAAAGGGTCTCTCAGTAAAGCTGAAGTTCAAGGAAGAAAAAATCAGACAGGATGTTTAAAGGCTGGGTCAGTGTCATACGCAATCAAACCTATCGTAGGGGCAGAATTAGAATGGCTGGTCAGAATGGGAGTCCTTAACCTATTAATGTGAGTGACAGGACAACGCCGATCGTACTCGTGTTGAACAAAGATGGATCTATACACATTTGTGGTGATTTTTGAGTCACTATTAATCCTGTGCCCTGTACCCCTGCCCCTGATTGATGACGTATTCGCTGGGTTGGCTGGAGGCCAACACTTCAGTAAACTTGACCTCAGTCAAACATATCTCCAAATGAACATGGATCAGGATTCACAACACTTCTCGATGATTGTGACAACAAAGGGATATTTTGATGCAAAAGTTTACCGTTTGGCATCACCTCAGCGCCAGTGTTGTTCCAACGAGCAATAGACCAAATCTTAAGCGGACTAGATGGAGTCCAGCGTTACCTAGATGGCATCTTGGTTACTGGGGAAAATGAGGAAGAACATCTCCCCAACGCTCCAGAGATTTTTTAAAATTTTTTTTTTATAAATTTAGATTACCCAATTATTTTTTCCAATTAAGGGGCAATTTAGCGTGGCCAATCCACCTACTCTGCACATTTTTGGGTTGTGGGGGCGAAACCCACGCAGACACAGGGAGAATGTGCAAACTCCACACGGACAGTGACCCAGAGCCGGGATCGAACCTGGGACCTCAGCGCCGTGAGGCGGTTGTGCTAACCACTAGGCCACCGTGCTGCCCGTACGCTCCAGAGATGACAAGATTATGGATGCAGAGTCTGAAAAGACGAATGTGAATTTTTCCAATCTTCAATTGCATTTCTGGGTCATGTCATCGATGCATAAGATGCCTTTGAAAGTCAAAGCCGTTACTGAGGTACCCGCGCCTCAAAATCTCAACCAACTCTGATTTTTCTTAAGCTTACTAAACCACTACAGAAGGTTTGTCCGTAATCTGGCTACAATTCTAAAAACTTTGAACAGTCTACAACGTCAAATAAAAAGTGGAAATTGGTGGATCCAAAGCTACGATCGATCTTTGATGTGGCGATACCGGCGTTGGACTGGGGTGGGCACAGTAAGAAGTCTTACAACACCAGGTTAAAGCCCGACAGGTTTGTTTCGAATCACTGGCTTTCGGAGCACTGCTCCTTCCTCAGGTGAATGGTGAGGTGGGTTCTTTAGACCTTAAACCGGGATTCCATCACTGGCAGTGAGCAAGATGAAATGAATGAAAATCGCTTATTGTCACGAGTAGGCGTCAATGAAGTTACTGTGAAAAGCCCCTAGTCGCCACATTCCGGCGCCTGTCCGGGGAGGCTGGTACGGGAATCGAACCGTGCTGCTGGCCTGCTTGGTCTGCTTTAAAAGCCAGCGATTTAGCTGAGTGAGCTAAACCAGCCCCTGGTGAGCTAAACCAGATGCAGAGGTGGGCATTGCTCTTGTGAGCACGCACATACATGATCAAGTATCGTCAGTCAGACCTACACAGGAATGAAGGTGGGCTCTCCCGATTACCCTTACTAAATAGTCCGTTGATAAGCAGTTTGTGTAGAAAGATTTTCTACTTCAAGCCAGCAGATAACACTCCCGTAACCACAGGACAGGTGAAGAAGCATGCCAGAAGTGATCCCGTACTGTTAGAGATCATGGCCACGGTGCTTTGAGACAAGACTTGAGGATTGAACCCTGAGTTAAAGCCATATTCCACCCGAAGACTTGAGTTACTCATACAGGCAGGTTGATACCTCTGGGGAATGAAAGTTATCATTCCACTATTATTAAGAAAATGGGTATTGAACCAATCACACAAAGGGCACTGTGGTTTTGTAAAGGTGAAGTAAGTAGCCAGGGGCTATTTTTGCTGGCCGGAGCTCGATGCCAAAATCGAGAAGGCGGATATGTGTTTACCTTGTCCAGAAGTCCAGAACATCCCGCAATTAGCCCCATCATACCTGTGGAAATGGCCAGAATAACCCTGGCAATAGGTACATGCTGATTACACCTGACCATTTGAAGGGCGAATGTTTCTCATTGCAGTCAATGCTCACTCAAAATGGCCTCAAGTTGTCACCATGAAGGCAAAGTCAGTGGAGAAAACAATTGAGAGATTTGGTGAAATCTTCACCAAATTGGTTACCCTGAACAACTTGTGAGCGATAATAGATCACAGCTCACATTCAGGGGCTGGTTTAGCACAGTGGGCTAAACAGCTGACTTGTAATGCAGAACAAGGCCAGCAGCGCGGTTCAATTTCCATACTGGCCTCCCCGAACAGGCGCCGAAATGTGGAGACTAGGGGATTTTCACAGTAACTTCATTGAAGCCTACCTGAGACAATAAGCGATTATTATTATTATTATTATTACATCCCAAGAATTCATAAACTACTTGAAGGAGAATGGAATTCAGCACATATAGTCCCGTACCTAATCATGCTGCGGCAAATGGGCTGGCAGAATCTTTTGTACAAGCGATGAAGCATTCGCGAAAGGTAACCAGAGAACAAGGTTAATTGTCTAAACGTTTGAGTCAATACCTGTTCACATTCAGGAATACTGCACACTCCACAATCAAGTTTCTCCGGTGTTGCTACTGGTTAGGCATTCAATTTCCAAAAATCACCCAAGACAAAATAAAAGGGTGAGGAAAAGCATCAGGATCAGGTCGTGTGTTGGGAGAACAAGGCAAGAGATTGTTTTTCGCCAGGGTCAAGAGGTTAAGGCAAGAAATCATCCGACAAAAGTGGATTCCTGTCACCGTCTCAGCACAGGCGGGATCGGTCTCCTGCACCATAAAACCTGAGATGATGTGATATAGAGAAGACATGCGGATCAACTTTTGGCAACAAGGACTAACCTGCCAAAGGCAGACCTGACAGAGAGTTCAAATCCAGCAGTGCCAAGAGGCGGCCTGGACCTTCCGGAGAAACCAACGAAACCAATTGGGGGAAACGGCACTCAGTCGCGAATGAAACACTAAGTCAATCTCAGATCACTACATTGACACCGGTTAAGATAGCCATTGGCGATGCTCACGGCAAGCCAAGGACACCACAGGTTACAGCAAGAACTAAAAGCAGATGACTGAGTTTTGCTGACAGCCACACTGATAATGACGACCTCCGGAACGTCTGACATATTGACTGCTGTCGTTTGATTGTTCATTTTGCGAATTGATTTTAATGTTATGTTGTTTATTGGGTCAGGGACCTGTGATTTAAAAGGGGGAGGAAATGGTATATGCTCATTGTATTTCCCCCCCCCCCTCAGAAACAGCCCTGTAGCTGAACAGGGGCACTTTAAGTGAACAATGGCGTGACGTCGCACTAGGCAAGCGGGCAGTCTAACATTGCGGCCTGTTGTGTTAACATCGTGTAAATAAAGTTCTACATTTTTGGTTGAACCTCCAAGGCCTGGAGTCTCAATCTTGTATCCACCACAGAAGCCTCCAGGAGTAACCAATGAGAGCTTCTGGAGCTAAGTATATAATAATAATAATCTTTATTACAAGTAGGCTTGCAGTAACACTGCAATGAAGTTACTGTGAAAATCCCCTAGTCACCACAGTCCGGCGCCTGTTCGGGTGCACAGAGGGAGAATTCAGAATGTCCAATTCACCTAACCTGCACGTCTTTTGGGACTTGTGGGAGGAATCTGGAGCACCCGGAGGAAACCCATGCAGACACGGGGAGAGCGTGCAGACTCCGCACAGACAGTGACCCAAGCGGGAATGGAACCTGGGACCCTGGCGCTGTGAAGCAACAGTGCTAACCACTGTGCTACCGTGCCACCCCTATAAGCTTATCATGATGTAAGTGATATTTATAGGAGGTAAATTTCCTGATCTTGGTAACTTCTTAAGCTCTGCATCATTAATATGGGTGGAATGTGCTGTATGCATTGCAGGGTGGGGACCTTTGACATTTACTGCAGCACATTAGCACTTGCAATCTTTTGGGCTCTTTGGGATTAATCAGAAACCATGACCAAACGAGAATACACAAAACTCCACTCCACAGAACAGAATGGCAAGTCTATACACGATTCTACACCTGCTGACAAATGCAACAGCAAAACCTGATCACACCTTTGCTTTGCTGCCGATGATGACTGAAACATGGTTTTAAATTTTATTTATTGAGTGAACAAATATTGAGTTTTGAGTGGATTGGAACCAACAAGTAGCTAAATATTTGAAAGATTATTAGCATTTCTGTATTACGGGAAATAAAACAATGAATCTCTCTCCTTTGTGTAGAAAGTTGGAAACCTTGCTTCAACCTCTCCGCATTTGTTAAAACCGTAAGTCTTTCTATCGGTAAGAGACAGCATGTGAGAACAATCCAAATTGTATTTCCATATCCTCTTCCTGGGTGCAGGGCCGACCAGAAATGTTTTACATTGTCATGTGAGAGTACCTTTAAGAAATGGGTGTTTACTACTGCAGTGATGTCAGAGAGTGGGTGGAGCTGGGCTGTCTGTCAGCTTTTTACTTTCATTTTCGGCTGTTTGCTGCAGGGTGTGTTTTAGTTTTGTTTTCAGTGTTGGAGCTGAAGCCAGACCAAGCAGGTGTACTGCTGTTCTCTCTGCCATCGAAAGACCATCTCTTGATCATTTGGTGAATTCAGAATTATAAATGTTCTCAGTAGTAGAGTTAAGCCTGATGTCTTCTGTTTCAAAGGTTTTTTTAAGTCTTATGGGTGTTAGAAGGACAGCTCAATCATTACTTAGTGTTGTATTATTTGGGAGTTGTATTTGAATTGATAGTTGCTAAGATGTTCAATGTATGTTTTAAAAAGGTCAACTTGAGTTCATAGAATAAACATTGTTTTGCTCTTAAAAGATACTCTACTGAGTTTCGTTGAATGAAATACATATTATATCCCAACACCAGAAAGCCCCCCATGTGATGGGGTTGTGAAATGGCCAAACTAGTGAGAAATTTAAGTTACTTTCAATCTTGGGCAGGACCAACTTTTAGCACAATGGATTTTAAATGAGTGCAAAGGATGCAGAAGCTCAGTTCACACTGAGTATCTTTTGCACTTAAAGTTCAATGATGTTTTTCACTGAATTGCCTGATTTTACACTGAAGCTAATTAAGAACTTCTTATTTCACCAAGAAGAATATTGTTCTAAACTTGGTGCTCTTAAAATAAATAGTGTGTACTAATCTCACAAACAAGCGGTGAATCAAATCTCTATCTCAGTACTGTCAAGGGAAGGACTGCAATGGTATTTGGGACCCAGATTGATTGAGAAGGCCAAACATCTTTGATGTCTGCTATGACAATAGCCATCTTGACAAAACTGGGAGGAGACAAGGCAGAAGTGAACCCCACTATGAGATAACACTTATTCGATGGAATCTTACGTATTTGTTCAAAGTGTCGGCTCTGGTGAGAAAACTGGGGGAAATCACCACATCACCAGATATTCAGCCTATTTAACAAAATTGATTTTTTGCCACATGATTCATGCCACACTCGTGGCTGCTTGGCTCTGATACGCTCTCCCTGGGAAAACATAGGGCGGGATTCTCCGTCCCATCGCATCCGTTTTCTGGTGCGGCATGCCCTCCCCAGCAGTAGGATTCTCCATCCCGCCAGCTGGCCAATGGGGTTTCCCATTGTGGGCATCCCCATGCCGTCGGGAATAGCGTGGGTGTGAGTGCGCTGCCGCCAAAAGGAAGGATCCCGCCGAAGGAGAATCCGGCCCATAATCTCAGTCATCCGTGAGGCGTTCCTTTTAAACGTCTCCCCAACACTTCCATAAGACCATAAGAAATAGGAACAGGAGTAAGCCATTCGGCCCCTCAAGCCTGCTCTGCCATTCAGTAGGACTAATCCAACATTCCTCATGTCCACTTTCCTGCCTTTTCCCCATAACTATTTATTCCCGTACTGATCAAGAATCTTATCTATCTCAGCCCATACGAAAGGATCTGTCCCCACAGCTCCCTGTTGCAAGGGTTCCTCACAACCCTCTGAGAGAAGATATTCCTCCTCATATCAGTCTTAAATTGGCACCTCTTTATTCTGAGACTATACCCTGTTGGTCATAGATTCTCTTTGAGGGGAAACACCCTCTCAGCATTTACCCAGTCAAGCCCCTTAAGAATCCTCTACGTTTCAATGAGATTACCTCTCAGTCTTCCAAATTCTCACGAGAAGAGTCCCAACCTCATAAGACAATCCCTCTCTACCGGGGATCATCCGAGCTACCCTTTCCTGAACCGCCTCCAATTTCCCTCCCACGTCGCCGTTCTCGCTGATGCGAGCTCAAAATGGCCCCTGTTAAATCTAAGATGCCTTGCTCCTTTCAAGAGCCTTCCCGTGTTCTGCCATAAGGAGCGAATAGAAATTGTAGAAGTTAAAATGATGACATCACGGGCAGCACGGTGGCGCAGTGGTTAGCACTGCTGCCTCACGGCGCGAGCTCCCAGGTCCGATCCCGGCTCTGGGTCACTGTCCGTGTGGAGTTTGTACATTCTCCCCGTGGCTGCATAGGTTTCACCCCCACACCCCAAAGATGTGCAGGGAGGTGAATTGGCCACGCTAAATTGCCCCTTAATTGGAAAAAATAAATTGTTTACTCTAAATTTAAAAACAAAATGATGACATTAACAATCCTGTTACGAAAGGTCTTTCTTGAAGTTAAAGCTTTATCAGTGTTTTACTTGGGGTTAGTGGCATTGACAACAATGAGATTTGTAGGATGTTTTGCTTAAAGGGAATAACAGTCTTCCATGCAAACATTTTATGATACCTTAACAAGAGGTTAATTTTATAGTTGACACTTCTTAAGAGTATTGCTCCTTGGGGGCAGCACAGTGGTGCAGTGGTTAGCACTGCAGCTTCACAGCGCCGAGGTCCCAGGTTCGATCTCGGCTCTGGGTCACTGCATTCTCCCCGTGTTTGCGTGGGTTTCGCCCCCACAACCCTAAAGATGTGCAGGTTAGGTGGATTGGCTAAATTGCCCCTTAATTGGAAAAAGAAATGAATTGGGTACTCTAAATTTATAAAAAAAAACAGAGTATCTCTCCTTGTAATGTTAAAAAAAAATAGGCAATGACTAATGGAGAATTTAGGACTTTAGGGTTGAGAGGAGATTTGATTGAGGTGTTCAAAATCATGAGGGGTCTGGACAGAGTCAATCGGGAGAAACTGTTTCTACTCTTGATAGGATCGAAAACGAAAGGACACAGATTTAAAGTAAGTGGCAAAAGAAGGGAAAATGAGATGACGAAAATCATTGTCTGAAGAGTGTGGTAGAGGGAGGCTCAATTGAAGCATTCAAAAGGAAATTAATCAATTATCTGAAAATTAAGTTACTCTGCAACCTGGGACTGCCTGGACACTTGGCCCGGCACTGCCCCCAAGGGGGCACTGCCAGGGCATGACCCTCTCCCCCCCCCCCCCCCAGGGGCCGTACTTATCTGTGTGCCCCCGGCAGGGACTGTTCGTCAGGTCCCCACTGGTCCAGGCCTGTTGCAAATCCTGCTGGTGTGGCATCACGCTTCCTTACGCTTAGGGGTAATACAGTGACAGAACCCGCTAATGATATTTAAATATATGGTCATGGAGTTCCCAACCTTTCATGGCAGGAATCCCTTTACGTTATTGGCTGGTCAGGGGGCGGAGAGGGGGTGGGGGCTGGCAGGGACAATGTCTACGGGAGAAATGTCAACATAAAAACCGTTTCAGGACTCACGTTGGATTCTCTGCCCTCACTGGCTTTCCTGCCCGAAGTAGACGGGGCAGAAATTCCTCCCCGCCACCCCCAGTAAGTACTGACACAGAAGGTGAGAGAATGTGGACTGAAACAATGGTTGCCGGTTGTGGAGCAAAGGCAGGAGGGGATGTAGGAAAAACCCGGGTCAGAGCAACAGAGAGTTTCTAACTGTCGGGAAGGGTTTTGATGCAGGGCTGGGGGGAGAATACAGAAATAGCCTGGGCAAGGAAATAAACACATTTAAACTTAAGGTTGAGATTTTTAAAAATTTGTGGCATTGGGAGATGGGGAACCAATCTAATTCTGCAAGGCAGAGTTAATGGGGGAGTGAAATTTTGAGTGGAATTCCGATGCAATGGCAGAATTCTGGTTGATCTAAAGTGTTTGGAGGGTAGAGGATGAGAATGATCTGAATATAGTTTAAGTTTAAAATATGTGCATGTGCCAGAATATCAGCTGCACACTCAGACATTATTTTTCTATATGCAGCTGTTGACCTGAATCAATTTGAATGCACCCCACCCTCGAAATATTGCCTCGTGTGTGTAAAATATTTTGAATGCATGAAAGCAAAACAGAAGCACAATGCACTCACGCCTGCAACGGGTTATTTTCCGTAGTGACACACTCAGGAGCTTGAATGAATAAGAAACGGTGTTGGGTCTCACAGGCTTTACATATTATATTTAAAGACCTGGGAGATTTGAATATACACAAAAAAGGTCCTCACAACCTGAGATGCTGACCAGAATTTTCCGACCGTTCGCATCGGTGGGGTTTCCCGTTCCCGACGATGGCGCACCCCCCCCGCAGCAGGTTTACTGACAGCGAGGGGTGCATTCAATGGGAACCTCTGGCGACTAAGGCTGGACCAGGAGATCTCGTTAGCGGCCTATGGCATTCCACTTCCATTCCCATGAAGCATCCGACAGTCTGTGTGGAAAATCCGGCTTTGTTTCTCTCTCCACGCCGGACCTGCGGAGTCTTTCCCCACATTTGCTGTTTTTGTTTAAGATTTCCAGTATGTGTGGTACTGTTGATTCTTAAAAATAAATTTAGAGCACCCAATTATTCTTTTCCAATTGAAGGGGCAATTTAGCGTGGCCAATCCACTACCCTGCACATCTTTTTGGGTTGTGGGGGTGAGACCCACACAGACACGGGGAGAATGTGCAAACTCCACACGGACAGTGACCCGGGGCCGGGATCGAACCTGGGTCCTCAGCGCTGTGAGGCAGCAGTGTTAACCACTGTGCCACCGTGCCGCCCCAGTACAGTTCATTTTTGTTTTCTTTTTGAACATGTGTGGAATTCTCCCAAAATGCGGTGGGGAAGTACACGCTGTTTTGACGTGATTGGCATTGTGACCTTCCCACACTTACCACCATCAACCCCCTCTCCCAGCAGCCCTCCCCAATTATCACTGGCATTGGGGTCAACCCAATGGGCCTTCAGACAGTCTCCTTCTCGCCGGCATCAGGCCCACCTCCCCCAATCGCCAATACTAGCGGTCCCCACCAGGTGATCAACACCACGCAATGGGGTTGCCAAAGGCCCAGTCTTCTTGCCCTACCCCTTATATGCCCCCTTTCATATCCCTCTATCAAACCCCACCTTCATGCGTCCCCTTTCAGACCCTGTCCCTTTCAGGCACTCCTGGCATTGCCAATCTGGCACTGCCACCTGGAACCCTGGCAGTGCAAACCTGGCAGTGCCAGGTTGGTGCCATGGCATTGCCCTTCCATATCCCTGACCACCGTGGGGCTCCAATGTCCTCTGAGCCCTCGGAGTGTCATCACAAAGAACAAAGAAAATTACAGCACAGGAACAGGCCCTTTGGCCCTCCCAGCCTGCGCCGATCCAGATCCTTTACCTAAACCCGTTGCCTATTTTCCAAGGATCTACTTTCCTCTGGCAAAGCGTTCCAGGCACCCACCACCCTCTGCGTAAAAAGCTTTCCATGCACATCTCCCTTAAACTTTCCCCCTCTCACCTTGAAATCGTGACCCCTTGTAATTGACACCCCCACTCTTGGGAAAAGCTTGTTGCTATCCACCCTGTCCATACCTCTCATAATTTTGTAGACCTCAATCAGGTCCCCCTCAACCTCCGTCTTTCCAACGAAAACAATCCTAATCTACTCAACCTTTCTTCATAGCTAGCACCCTCCATACCAGGTAACATCCTGGTGAACCTCCTCTGCACCCTCTCTAAAGCATCCACATCCTTGTGGTAATGTGGCGACCAGAACTGCACGCAGTATTCCAAATATGGCCTAACCAAAGTCCAATACAACTCTAACATGACCTAGAATACCCAAAACACCCCCCTTCCTGATGCCGACTTGACCTAGAGTATTTAAACATCCATCCCTAGCCTCAACATCCATCATGTCCCTCTCCTTGATGAATACCGATGCAAAGTACTCATTAAGAATCTCACCCATTTCCTCTGACTCTACGCATAAATTCCCACTTTTGTCTTTGAGTGGGCCAATCCTTTCTCTAGTTACCCTCTTGCTCCTTATATAACGAATAAAAGGCTTTGGGATTTTCCTTAACCCTGTTAGCCAAAGATATCTCATTACCCCTTTTAGCCCTCTTTATTGCGCGTTTGAGATTTGTCCTACTTTCCCGATATTCCTCTAAAGCTTCATCAGTTTTAAGTCGCCGAGATCTTATGTATGCTTCCTTTTTCATCTTAGCTAGTCTCACAATTCCACCCATCATCCATGGTTCCTAATCTTGCCATTTCTATCCCTCATTTTCACAGGGACATGTCTGTCCTGCACTCTAATCAACCTTTCCTGAAAAGACTCCCACATTTCAAATGTGGATTTACCCTTAAACAGCTGCTCCCAATCCACATTCTCTAGCTCCTGCCGAATTATGTTATACTTGGCCTTTCCCCAATTTAGCACTCTTCCTTTCGGACCACCCTTGTCCTTGTCCATGAGTATTCTAAAACTTACGGAATTGTGATCGCTATTCCCAAAGTAATCACCGACTGAAACTTCAACCACCTTGCCGGGATCATTCCCCAATACCAGGTCCAGTATGGCCCTTTCCCAAGTTGGACTATTTACATACTGCTCGAAAAACCTCTCCTGGATGCTCCTTACAAACTCGGCTCCATCTACGCCTCCAACACTACACGAGTCCCATTCAATTTTGAGGAAGTTAAAATCTCCCATCACGACCACCCTATTGCTCCTACATTTTTCTATAATCTGTCTACATATTTGTACCTCTACTTCACGCTCGCTTTTGGGAGGCCTGTAGTAAAGTCCCAACAATGTTACTGCACCCTTCCTATTTCTTAGCTCTACCCATATTGCCTCAGTGCTCGAATCCCCCATCATGCCCTCCTTAATCACAGCTGTGCTATCATCTCTGACCAGTAATGCAACTCCTCCACCCCTTTTACCTACCTCTCTATCCCTCCTGAAGCATCTATACCCTGGGATATTTAGTTGCCAGTCTTGCCCTTCCCTCAAACAAGTGTCAGTAATACCAATAACATCATATTCCCAGGTACTAATCCAAACCCTAAATTCACCTGCCTTACCTGCTATACTTCTCGCATTAAAACAAATGCACCTCAGACCACCTGTCCCTTTGCGATCATCATCTCTTCCCTGTCTACTCTTCCCCTTAGTCACATTGAGTTTATTATCTAGTACCTTACTGGCTTTAGTTGCTGCCTCTTTACTGACCTCTAACTTCCTAATCTGGTTCCCATCCCCCTGCCACATTAGTTTAAAACCTCCCCAACAGTGTTAGCAAAAGCACCCCCTAGGACATTGGTTCCAGTCCTGTCCAGGTGTAGACCATCCGGTTTGTAATGGTCCCACCGCCCCCAGAACCGGTTCCAATGTCCCAAAAATCTGCACCCCTCCCTCCTGCACCATCTCTCAAGCCACGTAATCATTCTGACTATTCTTGAATTTCTAATCTGACTGTCTCGTGGCACTGGTAGCAATCCTGAGATTACTACCTTTGAGGTCCTACTTTTTAACTGATCTCCTAACTCCCTAAATTCTGATTGTAGGATCTCATCCCGTTTTTTACCTATATCGTTGGTGCCTATATGCACCATGATGCATCACGTCTGGTCTCCATTGGTGGAGACCAGTAGTGATTCCTGTTGACTGCAAGCTGGGCTGGTAGTGGGTGTGGGAAGAATACCGGAAGCCAGGAAAATCTGGCTTGAAACTGACCCAGCAAATACTGATTTAAATATGCTAATATATTATTATTATTAATTTAGCTTCCGTACAACGAGCATGTGAACCAGATTGTGTTTGCTACAGCAGACTAGGAACATCGCACACTGAGTGGCGCCCGGGACAAATGCCATTTAAGGGCTCTCCCGCTATTCTCACGACTCAACGGGATGTGTCCTGGGCGCAACATGCCCGGAAAACCACTCCCCCTTTTGTTTACGGTTCATAAATAGAACTTCCTATTTGTGTAAGAAAATGTAAGTTTCATGAGATCAGTAACAGTGTTTTATCTCAATCAAAATCCACTCTCCTACGCAGGGTTTAAATTAGGCTGGATATCTTATATGACAGCTTGTGCACTCCGTGAAATGGTAGGAGGTGGACTTAATTTCTGTTATTCCTCACCTAGAGAGTTACCACTCTTGACCGGACACTGACAAGTTGCTGCCTCCAGGGTTGATACATGTTCACATGGAGGGAGTGATAACGGGAGGTTTGTTGAACTTTATCTCCAGTTACACAACACTTGAGTGGCCACCTCTGGAGCAGGGTTTTCAAAGGTTCATAGCTTTCTTACCCTGTTCACTGTGGAAATGGAGCACAGTCGCATGGGAAGAGATTAATTGAAGGAAAAAGGAATAGGGGATTACTGAATAGATAAAAACAAAGATCAAGTCACAAGGTACAGAAGTCTGAGGACCCGCAAATCCAAACATAGGAACAGCTTCTTCCCCACAGCTACTAGACTCCTCAACGACTCCCCCTCGGACTGATCTGTTCCCCGTAAGAACACTATTCACAATGCCCTATGCTGCTCTTGCTCATGTATTTGCTTTGTTTGGCCCCTTATTCCGCACTGTAACCAATCACTCTTTGTCGATGTACCATTTGTCAATGTTCTCTGTTGATTATTCTTTTTGTCTACTATGTACGTACTGTGTACGTTCCCTCGGCCGCAGAAAAATACTTTTCACTGTACTTCACTGTACATGTGACAATAAATCAAATCAAATTAAATCAAATCAAAGATTATGCCAAACCTTTAAAAAAGAAATTTAGAGTACCCAATTCATTTGTTTCCAATTAAGGGGCAATTTAGCGCGGCCAATTCGCCTACCCTGCACATCTTTGGGTTGTAGGGACAAAACCCACGCAAACACAGGGAGAATGTGAAAACTCCACACAGATAGTGACCCAGGGCCGGGATCGAACCTGTGAAATTGGTGCCGTGAGACAGCAGTGCTAACCATTGAGCCACCGTGCAGCCCCCAAGATTACGCCAAACCTGCAAGAATCTATCTGTTGTAAAACACGAGCTTGCGTGTCCCAAAACTCAAAGAACTTGCATATTTTATAAAGGAGTAGAAGTAATCCAAGTATTAAGTCATGGTAAATACATATGGGTATTAGCCACATTTAATACAGTAACTGTATGATGATCAATTTTTTACCCTCAGGGACATTTCTGATACTCCACTATTCATAACAAGTCACAAAGTTTTGAAAATTATTTAAATTTGGGTGTTGCTCGTAAAGGAGATGTAATGACCACCCCCGCAGGCACGCAGAAGGCAACACTAGACCACCTAATTTGCAGAAATTGTTTTTGCAGATGCTAGGTAAAATTGAAAAAATAAATCAAATGTTTTGCGGAAAAATTAAGTACCCGAAGAGTTAACCCCACGTTTAGTCAAATTGTGAAATGCAAAGTCAAAGCCTAATTTGGCAAAATAATTTTTCTTGTTAGCTGGACTGCAGAGTCAGCAGCTTTAGGAGTCACTCAGACAGGTTGTTTGCCCAAATAGGTCTGACTAATCCTTTTCCATTCAGGTTATCGAAAAAAGAACAGCGATCTTTAATGACAAATAAAGCAAAAGCACTGAGATAGAATATCTGCCTCAATTCTGCATTAAGAAAGTGCAGAGTGTACTCATGCAATAACAAGCTGCAGTCTGATTGAACATTTACACTTCCTGTGACACTGCTTCACGATGTTCTGCATCAGAAACAAATTGTATGAGCTAAAGTCTTTCCATTTTGCAATGTTGCAAAGTATTCAAAGGGTTAACTTGTTCTTTTAGCAATTATTGTTTTTCCTTCTCTGCTCAATGCTGCAGACAATCCTTGGACTGAATCTACTCGGCACGGTAGCACAGTGGTTAGCACAGTTGCTTCACAGCGCGAGGGTCCCAGGTTCGATTCCCGACTTGGGTCACTTGATCTGTGTGGAGTCTGCACGTTCTCTCCTGTCCGCATGGGTTTCCTCCAGGTGCTCCGGTTTCCTCCAACAGCCCAAAGATGTGCAGGTTAGGTGGATTGGCCATGCTTATTTGATTTGATTTGATTTATTATTGTCACATGTATTAGTATACAGTGAAAGGTATTTTTTCTTCCATGCTATACAAACAATGCATACCGTACGTAAGGAAGGAGAGACTGCATAATATAAAGTTACAGTTATAGCAAGGTGTAGAGAAAAGATCAACTTAATATGAGGTAGGTCCATTCAAAAGTCTGATGGCAGTAAGGAAGAAGCTGTTCTTGAGTCGACTTGTACGTGACCTCAAACTTTGGTATCTTTTTCCTGATGGAAGGAGGTGGAAGAGAGTATATCCGGGGTGCGTGGGGTCCTTAATTATGCTGGCTGCTTTTCTGAGGCAGCTGGAATTATAGACAGAGTCAATGGATGGGAGGCTGGTTTGCGTGATGGACTGGGCTACATTCATGACCTTTTGTAGTTTCCTGCGGTCTTGGGTAGAGCGGGCTCCATACCAAGCTGTGATACAACCAGAAAGAATGCTTTCTATGGTACATCTGTAGAAGTTGGTGTGGGTCGTAGCTGACATGCCAAATTTCCTCAGTCTTCTGAGAAAGTAGAGTCGTTGTTGGGCTTTCGTAACTATAGTGTCAGCATGGGGGGACCAGGACAGGTTATTGGTGATCTGTACACCTAAAAACTTGAAGCTCTCGACCCTTTCTACTTTGTTCCCATTGATGTAGACAGGGGCATGTTCTCCATTACGCTTCCTGAAGTCGATGATAATCTCCTTCATTTTGTTGACATTGAGGGAGAGATTATTGTCATCGCACCAGTTCACTAGATTCTCTATCTCATTCCTGTACTCTGTCTCGTCATTGTTTGAACTCCGACCCACTACGGTGGTGTCATCAGCAAATTTGAAAAGCGAGTTGGAGGGGTATTTGGCCACACAGTCATAGGTATATAAGGAGAATAGTAGGAGGCTGAGGACACGGCCTTGTGGGGCACCGGTGTTGAGGATGATGGTGGAGGAGGTGTTGTTGCCTATCTTTACTGGTTATGGTCTGTGGGTTAGAAAGTCCAGGATCCAGTCGCAGAGGGAGGAGCCGAGGCCAAGGCCATGGAGTTTGGAGATGAGTTTCGTAGGAATGATGGTGTTGAAGGCTGAGCTGTAGTCGATAAATAGGAGTCTGACATAGGTGTCTTTGTTATCTAGGTGTTCCAGGGTAGAGTGCAGGGCCATGGAGATGGCGTCTGCTGTGGACCTGTTGCAGAGGTAGGCAAACTGTAGTGGATCAAGGCAATCAGGGAGGCTGGAGTTGATTCGTGCCATGACTAACCTTTCAAAGCACTTCATTAGGTTAGGTGGGGTTGCTGGGTTACGGGGATAGGGTGGAGGTGCTCCTTCCAAGAGGTGGTGCAGACTCGATGGGCCGAATGGCCTCCTTCTGCACTGTGGATTCTATGATTCTATGATACCCATTATCCTGCGTGACTAATGAAGTAATATCTTGAGATGCCCAATGGATTCTGAACACCATTGAAGAGTAAGCTTTCTTTGATCACTTTGTAACATCATAAATGTGGTGGAAAGGTTTAATATGATGGATTGTTCCAGTGAAATAAGAAATTATTTTAAAAAAATGTTTTGCTGCAATTGTAGCCACCTAAGATGGCCACCTGCAAAGGACCATGGGAATTATGGCCAACCCAGGACTCAGACAGATACAGAGCTTCTGTGCATTTGAAATGCAGGTAGCGAGACCTGATCGAAACTCCCGCTCGTTTGCATTTTAATGGCCCGTTCCCCAGAACAATAGGACTCCAATCAAGAAGCCGGTGCAGCCACAGACAGATCGGCGCCACTCCCTTTACTCAGAGAGCCCAACTGCCAAGGTCAGTGACCGCTACCAAGGCACTCCCCCCTTTATTAGCCAAAATCGAAGACAGTGATCAGAGCCCTGTCGATCTCTATTGGGTCCAAGGTTAAGGACCGCCCCAAAAAGCGTGAAAAACCAGAGGGATAAAAGAGGACACAGCCATGTGTTCTGTCCCTTTTGGATCTGCCTGTGCCAGCCAACTGTAGCAAGAACAGCCAGACCAACGATCGCTACCTGACGGATGAGCCCAGCAGAGACAGAGCCACTTTCTTCGAACCAGCCAAATGAAATCCAGATAAAGGTCTTATCCATTTGCACAGTGCCGGTCACCCTGAAGTTAAGGAAAGGTTATTGTAGCTGATAGGTGTAGTTTAACTCGTAATAGATATTGTGTTTGCATGTTGAAGTAACCCTTGTGTATGTAAATAAACCATCTTTTGAACTAACTAACTGGTTGTGATGTCATTTGATCGATATAAGGAAAGGCTTGTGGTTCACTAAGATAAATAGAAATACCCACAGTATTGGCGACGCTGTTGGGATATAACATCATATAAAGAGCAACATTATTGGCGACTCTGGCGGGACTCGATTAGAAGTGACTTTGTCACTCCGAGAGAACCTACAAACTTTGAATCCAATTGCGAGAAAGAGAAAGAACCACAAGTGCAAGTCCCATATCGACCAATTAACCAAATTTCGGAAGTGTGTACTAGCCCGCACGCGTACCTAACAGGAAGAGAAGGTAAACTCGTTAAAATTGTGTACAGTTATCAAGGGATTGTGAGCCAGAAAATAGCTTAAGCCATACCCGCTGTTCAAATGGCTGCCTTATTCCCCTGTCCCAAATTAAAAGTAGCGAAAGAGATATTAAAAGTAGAGCAAGAGATAAGAGAAGCAATGGCCACTAAAGCGATGGAACGTTTAATGAACTCCCAGGAACCCCGGGTTGCAGCGACCTACAGAGCAGAGCAATGCCCCATATGGGAGGAAGTGTTGAGGAAGTATTTAAAGGGGAAATTTTTGTGCAAATGATGAGTTAGGTCCAGGAAGCATAGGGCGAACTTGGTGGGACAATCTAAGTGAGGTTCATAAGAAAAATGTAGCAAAGGTCCGAAAGCCGATGCCAAGAGTGTCCTGTTTGACACAGTTGTGAACACAGAGGAGGTTGTGAAGACGCTCTGTAGGCAGTCAGTTGAGAAAGAAGAGAAGGACGCGGGAAACAGTAGTGAAAGCGAAAAGATAATTGAGCAACTCCGGGAACAGGTAGCAGCTAAAGATAAGGAGATGGCTGATGTGAAACGTGCACACCAATCTTGTTTAGTTCACCAAAGCAGCTTTCAGACCCAGTATGATAAAGCCTACCAAGATACACAGCGCGCAGTCCTGGTAAGAGAAGAAACAGAACAGCAGGTAGCACAGTTATGTAGTCAATGCGCCGATTTAAAAGCAGCTCCAGTTTCCTCCCACAGACCAAAGATGTGCGGGTTAGGTGGATTGGCCATGCTAAATTACCCTTAGTGTCCAAAAAAGGTTGGAGGGCTAATTGGGTTAGGGGGATAGGTGGAAGTGAGGGCTTAAGTGGGTCGGTGCAGACTCGATGGACTGAATGGCCTCCTTCTGCATTGTATCTCCTATGTTCTAAGTTCTACGTAAATTGCCCCTTAATTGGAAAAAAAGAATAATTAGGTACCGTAAATTTATTAAAAATGAAGGAATACAGAATGATGATTGGGTCACCATTTTTATCCTTTTCAGTCAAAATGTGAGTACTTACAATTAATTAATAATCTTTATTGTCACAATTAGGCTTACATTAACACTGCAATGAAGTTACTGTGAAAAGCCCCTAGTCGCCACATTCCGGCGCCTGTTCGGGTACACAGCGGGAGAATTCAGAATGTCCAATTCACCTAACAGCACATCTTTCAGGACTTGCGGGAGGAAACCGGAGCACCCGGAGGAAACCCACGCAGACACGGAGAGAACATGCTGACTCCGGATAGACAGTGACCCAAGCTGGGGATCGAACCTGGGGCCTTGGCCCTGTGAAGCAACAGTGCTAACTACTGTGCTACAGTGCTGCTCTAAGCAGCAAAGATGAGAAGATTTGAGAACTTTAATGTCAATTTTTCTTTGTTTCCTCTTGCCTGTTTTTTTAAAATTTAGAGTACCCAATTAATTTTTTCCAATTAAGGGGCAATTTAGCGTGGCCAATCCACCTACCCTGAACATCTTTGGGTTGTGGGGACGAAACCCACGCAAACACGGGGAGAATGTGCAAACTCCACATGAACAGTGACCCAGAGCCGGGATCGAACCTGGGACCTCAGTACCGTGAGGCAGCAGGGCTAACCCACTGTGCCACCGTGCTGCCCCCCACTTGCCTGTTTTATTTTATTATTAAAACATATATAGAAGACATGTTCTTTTTTAAAAAAATAATTTTTATTGAAATTTTTGAAAAATGTATAACAACAGAACAATAATAATAACAATCATAAACACCCCCCGGACCCGTAACAACGCATATCACGAACCCCCCCAAACCCAATGAACAACAAAATAAATTAAAAATAAATTAAATTAACATAAACAACACCCCCCTGAACCCCCCCCCCCCCCCCCCCCCCCCCCCCCCCGGGTTGCTGCTGCTGCTGACCTAGTTCCCTATTGTTGAGCCAGAAAGTCGAGGAAAGGCTGCCACCTCCTAAATAACCCTTGTACCAACCCCCTCAGGGCGAATTTGACCTTCTCCAGCTTAATAAATCCCGCCATGTCATTGATCTAGGTCTCCACACTTGGGGGTCTCGCATCCTTCCATTGCAACAAGATCCTCCGCTGGGTTACTAGGGACGCAAAGGCCAAAACACTGGCCTCTTTCGCCTCCTGCACTCCCGGCTCCACCCCAACCCAGAAGACATGTTCTTATTTGCAATGTACACTAGCGATGCTGTAAATTTACACTGTGTCTACCAAATGTGATAACCCCGGTAACTATAGGCCGGTGAGCCTCACGTCTGTTGTGGGTAAAGTCTTGGAGAGGATTATAAGAGATACGATTTATAATCATCTAGATAGGAATAATATGATTAGGGATAGTCAGCATGGTTTTGTAAAGAGTAGGTCATGCCTCACAAACCTTATCGAGTTCTTTGTGAAGGTGACTGAACAGGTAGACGAGGGTAGAGCAGTTGATGTGGTGTATATGGATTTCAGTAAAGCGTTTGATAAGGTTCCCCACGGTCGGCTATTGCAGAAAATACGGAGGCTGGGGATTGAGGGTGATTTAGAGATGTGGGTCAGAAATTGGCGAGTTGAAAGAAGACAGAGGGTGGTGGTTGATGGCAAATGTTCAGAACGGAGTTCAGTTACGAGTGGCGTACCACAAGGATCTGTTCTGGGGCTGTTGCTGTTTGTCATTTTTATAAATGACCTAGAGGAGGGCACAGAAGGTTGGGTGAGTAAATTTGCAGACGACACTAAAGTCGGTGGAGTTGTAGACAGTGTGGAAGGATGTTGCAGGTTACAGAGGGACATAGATAAGCTGCAGAGGTGGCAAATGGAGTTTAATGTGGAGAAGTGTGAGGTGATTCACTTTGGAAAGAATAACAGGAATGCGGAATATTTGGCTAATGGTAAAATTCTTGGTAGTGTGGATGAGCAGAGGGATCTCGGTGTCCATGTACATAGATCCCTGAAAGTTGCCACCCAGGTTGATAGGGTTGTGAAGAAGGCCTATGGTGTGTTGGCCTTTATTGGTAGAGGGATTGAGTTCCGGAGCCATGAGGTCATGTTGCAGCTGTACAAAACTCTGGTACGGCCGCATTTGGAGTATTGCGTACAGTTCTGGTCGCCTCATTATAGGAAGGACGTGGAAGCTTTGGAACGGGTGCAGAGGAGATTTACCAGGATGTTGCCTGGTATGGAGGGAAAATCTTATGAGGAAAGGCTGATGGACTTGAGGTTGTTTTCGTTAGAGAGAAGAAGGTTAAGAGGTGACTTAATAGAGGCACACAAAATGATCAGAGGGTTAGATAGGGTGGACAGCGAGAACCTTCTCCCGCGGATGGAGGTGGCTAGCACGAGGGGACATAGCCATAAATTGAGGGGTAATAGATATAGGACAGAGGTCAGAGGTAGGGTTTTTACGCAAAGAGTGCTGAGGCCGTGGAATGCCCTACCTGCAACAGTAGTGAACTCGCCAACATTGAGGGCATTTAAAAGTTTATTGGATAAGCATATGGATGATAATGGCATAGTGTAGGTTAGATGGCCTTTAGTTTTTGACTTCCCATGTCGGTGCAACATCGAGGGCCGAAGGGCCTGTACTGCGCTGTATCGTTCTATGTTCTATGTTCTATGTTCTAACTATGCCGGCATTGAAAAATAGTGACAGACCCCCATCCCTGTAAGTCACTTCAGGAAAACAAGATTTTTGATTGCACTGTTTAACATTTTTTTATACTAAAACTGTAATATATGCGGCATAGCGGAGGTTATGTGGATTCTTCATTCCAAATGTGCCCATCCAATAGTTAGATGGGATTACGGGGATACGGTGGGGGTGTGGGCCCAGGTTGGGGTCCTTTTTCAAGGAGTGGGTGCAGATTTGGCAGGCCTAATGACACCCTTCTTCACTGCAGACATTCTATGATTTATGATTGTGGGTGACAACATTTTGATAGTTTCTTGGGAGTCAGAATTATGCATGTAATTGCAGCTATATAATAATAATAATAATCTTTATTGTCACAAGTAGGCTTACATTATCACTGCAATGAAGTTACTGTGAAAAGCCCCTAGACGCCACACTCCAGCGCCAGTTCAGGTACACTGAGAGAGAATTCAGAATGTCCAATTCACCTAACAAACACGTCTTTCGGGACTTGTGGGAGGAAACCGGAGCACCTGAAGGAAACCCACGCAGACACGGGGAAAACGTGCAGACTTCGCACAGACAGTGACCCAAGCAGGAATTGAACCTGGGACACTGGTGCTGTGAAGCAACAGTGCTAACCACCGTGCTACCATGCCCCCCATGTGGTATCAGGTTATAGATGTGCACTGAAGGGGTCCTGCACAAACCAGACCTGCGTCATCTGCCATTCATAATTTTCATTAACGACCTTGACCACAGACACCAATAATATTAAAACTGCAATATGTTTTTGGGCACAACATTGCCTGAGATAAATCCATGGCTGCTTTTGTTTATTGTCATCAATCCCAATGATGCTGTTAAATTCCTTGCTTAAGATTGGATTTTCTCCCACATTTGAAGTAAACTGACCAATGTTTCCCATGATTGCTCTTGAACTTGCGAACCACAAAAGCCAACTGTGATGTAGAATACACAGCAAAATATTCCAATAGAAACAAAATCACAACATAACCAAGATGTATCAGCCATCTGAAAACCAGAATCCATCAACTATCCAGGTATCTAATACAAGACTAAAAACTCTGTGCAGCTAAAAACTAATGTCACAGTGCAAGAGATTTGCTTTAATTAAATCGTAATCTTGATCTTAAGCTTCAGCGATATTTTTGGACCACTGTGTCAAACGCCTTCTGCATCATACTGCTAAGTGCTATTTTCCATTCATTGTCCAGCAGAAAGAAAGGTGGGGGGTGGGGGGATTCTCTGTCCCGCCGCACCCGTTTTCTAGTGCAGCGGGCTCCTTCGTCCCCGCAAATGGGGTTTTCCATTGTGGACACCCCATGCCGTCGGGAAATCCGCGGGAGTGAGTGCCCTGGTGGGGAAACGGAGGATCCCACTGACGGAGGTTCCAGCTGAAGGTATTTAAGTAATTTCCAACTTTTTAGGACATCGTGGCATCTCGTACGTTAGAAAGCTTCAATTTTCTGCCTCCAATCTACCTGGTTATGTAAAATAGTTTGGAATGGAAGAGGCTGTAGGACTGTTTGGCATGGCATTCCATTAGGTCCTTCACCCCAGTCTATGTAGCTACTATTTCAGATCTCAGACTGAAGGGACGATCCTTTAAAACAGAGATGAGGAGGAATTTCTTCAGCCAGAGGGTGGTGAATCTGTGGAACTCTTTGCCGCAGAAGGCTGTGGAGGCCAACTCACTGAGTGTCTTTAAGACAGAGATAGACAGGTTCTTGATTAATAAGGGGATCAGGGGTTATGGGGAGAAGGCAGGAGAATGGGGATGAGAAAAATATCAGCCATGATTGAATGGCGGAGCAGACTCGATGGGCCGAGTGGCATAATTCTGCTTCTATGTCTTATGGTCTTATTTAAAAGCATTTTCTAGTTCTTGTTGTCACGCTACATTTCTTTCTTTAAAATAAATTGTTTTTTTAGAGTACCCAAAAATGTTTTTCCCACTTAAGGGGTAATTTAGCGTGGCCAATCCACCTATCTGGCACATCTTTGGGTTGTGGGGGTGAGACCCAGGCAGTCACTGGGAGAATGTGCAAACTTCACACGAACAGTGACCCAGAGCCAGGATCGAACCCAGGTCTTCAGCACCGTGGCAGCAGTGCTAACCACTGCGCCACCGTGCCGCCCTGTCAAGCCACATTTCTGTCCGTTGCAGCAAACACCTCTTGTTTAGGGGCTGTTTAGCACCCTGGGCTAAATCGCTGGCTTTGAAAGCAGACCAAGGCAGGCCAGCAGCACGGTTCGATTCCCGTAACAGCCTTCTCGAACAGGCGCCGGAATGTGGCGACTAGGGGCTTTTCACAGTAAATTCATTGAAGCCGACTTGTGACAATAAGCGATTTTCATTTCATCCTCCCAGCCGTCTTTTAAGTTTCGCAAGAAACTATGTAAATTAAGTCTGGACAGGCAAAATAAACAACAGACCACATTTCCTACATTCATGATCCTAGTTTCATCCAACAGAAACTGTAATAGTTGTTATTCCGTACATAATTCCATTCTTACCTTTTATTTATCACCTTGGGTCTTGAATCATAATCTGGAATGGGTTCTCTTCCATTTGTCTTTGCAATTCCAAGCTAAATAGTCTGTGTTTCATCACAGACTGATATCACATCAGCAATTTTGCACTTTTCTGGTAATAGCACTGTTGGAAGGAACAATCTAAGATTTCAGCGCACAGCAACCTTCATCCAATTAATACTGAATTCTTATTTCTCCCCAGGTAAAAATATTGCCCATTCCTATTTTAAAATCTCCCTCGCATCCACGCAACAAACATTCCCCCGAGTGAGACACGAGAGAAGATCAAAGCAGGGCAAATTTATTTCCCATACTTTCTCATAGGTTTGCCTCTCAACATAGTCTTGCTTCCCACATTTTTCTGTGTGGTATGAGGCATGGATTCAGATGTTAATGGGTTTAAAATGCCTTTGAAGAACCTCTGGTGCATTAAGAGATAAGCAAGAATCATTTATTTATTGTGACCTTGCGGCATTAAGGTATCTTGCCAGCTACAGCTGTGTGATAGATGAAAGGGTTGCCCTTCCTGTGCTACTTTTCATTAGATTTGTTGAAAGATGCACAAAATTCCTTGAATAGTACAAAACGTCTTCGAGAAAAATAGGGAAAGAATTGAAAGAACTGCCAAATGTTTTGATTCTTAAATTGCTCACCTATTCTTGAACCAGGCCGTTTGACCCATCCTACTTGTTCAAGACGTTGAAGGGGGTATTTAATTAATCTCGTTGCCCTGTCTGTTACCCACAGCTCTCAAAATTTTCCCATTCAGGTTTTTTGCCCGAATTACCGTTTGAAAGTTACTGTTGAATCTGACCGTGCATCCCGAATCACAACATCTTGCTGGGTAAACAAAAACAAACTCTCCTCAGCTTAAACCCAGTAGAACAGTAGCCAGAAAGTTTGCCAAATTACTCCGTTAGCAGTTCTTGAATTACTAAATTCAAGGGTTTGTTAATGTGAATAGAATCACAAAGGTCAAATGGGATTGTTTGTTGATCACAAATTTCTTCACACCAATGAAATAATGGAAGCAAACGTCACGTGCCAAAAATTAATGACTGAAGAAGGTTTATTTTTACAAACCTAGCAACAGGTGGTCAGAATTTTAATAAAGATCTTGCGAGCAAGTTAACCATCGGGCTGTGGCCAGCGCGGGTCTGGCGCACCAGGTAATTAGCAGGAAAGTCCAAAATCGAGATTTGCGGCGGTTGCAAACCGGTTTGCAATTTACCTTGCATGCTCCTGGATCTCGCCCCAAAATGGCGAGCATGTCATTAACCGACATTTGAATTCATTTCAATCTCATTCGCAAGATTGAAGTCGAATGCAGCAGCCTCGCGGGAATTAACCGACTCCCCAGCGTGAAATGACCTGGGATATGAGAAAGCTGGTAAAAGCAGAAAAATCCCAAGATATTCTCTGTATGCCAATGGGAAGAAGATAACTAGGGAAAGAGTAGGGCCCATTAGGGACCAGCAGGGAAATCTGTGGGTGGAGCCAGGGGACAGGGCAGCACGGTAGCATTGTGGATAGCACAATTGCTTCATAGCTCCAGGGTCCCAGGTTCGATTCCGGCTTGGATCACTGTCTGTGTGGAGTCTTCACATCCTCCCCGTGTGTGCGTGGGTTTCCTCTGGGCGCTCTGGTTTCCTCCCACAGTCCAAAGATGTGCAGGTTAGGTGGATTGGCCATGATAAAATGCCCTTAGTGCCCAAAATTGCCCTTAGTGTTGGGTGGGGTAATGGAGATAAGGTGGAGGTGTTGACCTTGGGTAGGGTGCTCTTTCCAAGAGCCAGTGCAGACTCAATGGGCCGAATGGCCTCCTTCTGCACTGCAAATTCTATGATATCTATGATACCTGTCTTCACCCAAGAGAATGAGGAGGTAGGTATAGAACTCAGGCAGTGAGACTGTGAAGTTCTATGAGCAAACTGTCATAGGGAGTGACAAGGTATTGGATGTGTTGGCAGGCTTAAATGTGAACAAATCTCCAGGTCCGGGTGAATTGTGACCCAGGCTTCTGTGGGAGGTGATGTGACCATCAATTCACTCGGAACACGATTGGAAGTAAACTGTGGTTTTAATAGTCTTACAACTGAGCCTGCCTGCGACCAGAAGAACTGAGGGCAGGCTCACACGGCTGCAGCACTTTATACTTCCAGTAGTAGGAGGGGCCATGGGCGGAGCCATGGGCGTAGCCGAGGGTGGAGTCCTGTACAAGCTCCTCATCTCCCCCTATGGGCAGAGCCGCGCAACGGCTCACAGACAGAGCCCACAAGGACACAATACCATACAATACAATACAGTGTGAATTACATTCACCACAGGAGGTAAGGGAGGAGATTGCAGAGGCTCTGACCCAGATTTTTAATTCCTCTCTGGTCATGGGGAAGGTGCCAGATGACTGGAGAACAGCTAATGCGGTCCCACTATTTAAGTATGGCTGTAGAGATAAACCAGGGAACTACAGACCGGTGACTCTCACATCAGTATATAAACTACATAGATGACTATGTGGGGGGTAAGACCAGTAAGCTTTTGGATGATATAAAGATTGGTCGGGTGGTTAACAGTAAGGCTGGGTGTTTTGGTTTACAGGAAGATGTAGACGGAATGGTTAAATGGACAGAAAAGTGTGAAGTGATACACTTTGGAAGGAAGAATTTGACAAGGAAATATTGAATGAACGGCATGAAGTTCCGAGGAACAAAGGGATGTTGCCATGTTTGTCCATAGATCTCTGAAGGCAGAAGGGCAGGTTAATGAGGTGGTGAAAACGGCATAAGGGACATTTGTCTTTATCAATCGAGGCATAGATTACAAAAGCACGGAGCTCCTGTTGGAGTTGTATAGAGAACTTTGGTGAGGCCACAGCTGGAGAACTGTGTGCAATTCTGGTCACCACATTAGAGGAAGGATGTGGTTGCTCTAGAGGAGGTGCAGAGGAAATTTACCAGGATGTTGCCTGGAATGGAACATTTCAGTTATGAAGAGTTTGGATAGACTTGGGTTGTTTTCGCTGGAGCAGAGAAGACTGAGGGGCGACCTGATCGAGGTGTAGAAGATTATGAGGGGCCTGGACAGGGTGGACAGGGAACAGCTACGAGGGGACACAAGTTTAAGGTGAGGGGCAGAATGTTCAGGGGGGATTTGAGGAAAAACCTTTTGAGGGTTGCCTCACATCCTTTAAAAAGTACCTGGGTGAGTACTTGGCACATCATAACATATGGGCCCAGTGCTGGCAAATGGGACTAGGCAGGTCAGGTGTTCTTCATATGTCGGTACAGATTCGATGGGCCGAAGGGCCTCTTCTGCACTGTATTACCCTATGATTTTGTGATTCTATTACTGACTTTCCATTCTGCGCCCTGCTCTCCCCAGTATATAAGTCATCATCCTTCTATCCCTTTTCAGTTCTGCAGAAGGATGATATGGACTTGAAACGATAATTCTGTACTTTATCCACAGATGCTGCCAGATCTGCCTAGTTTATCCATTTTTTGTTTTTATTTTAGATGTGATTTTAAGCCTGCTGACTCGGCACCAAAGAAGCAGTGGAAAGTTAAAATTGCCCAGGAGACTTGTTGATGGCCGCCATGCTTTCACAGCCTTCTGTTGCTCTCAGACATGCTGGGTACTTCCACCATTCTCAGTTTTCACTCCACATTTTACCTGCTCTTTTCCAGTGAGTGGGACGGGTTGGAGTCCTCTTTCAGATGTCCATCATATGGGCCTGACTGCCATTTTGAGCCTGGAGCCTGAATGGAGGGTGCCGCACTATGCAGTCACACCAGCTGAAGCAATGTGGGAAGGAGAGTCCGGCTGGGGCCAAAGAAACCCAAACAGGTAAGTTTGCAAACTTTTTCTATTAAACTTTCCTTTTGGGGCTAGGAGTAGAAGTTCTTCCCTAATCTACAGCCTTGGGCAACCAGCTCCCCCCGCTCCTAATTGCAAGGACCTTAAACCCCTTCCCATAATCCCAGGCTCCAATCCTTTGCTGCCCACCTGCAATTTTCTGCCGTCAAAAAGCCGATCCATTCACAAATCCTTTTATCTATCAGTGGTTTGAAGAAATTGGACGGATGGTCAGCCATCTTGTTTGCAACCATTCAGCATTAACACTGCGTTTGAATCCAAATCATAAACAATGTTACTTATACCGTGCGTAAAAAACCCTCTCCACAATTATGAATATTTGCTGTTGATATTTTGTTTTGGTGGAAACTACCCAACCTTGCACTTAGTTGCATTAGGTTTCTGTGCATTTGTTGGTTAATGGTTCCGAATCTGGGCCAATTCAACCAGAACCCAGACTTAACTCTTTATAACCCACAGCCTTCCTCAAGTGAAAAGCGCTGATAAGCATCTGTCTCTGGTTCTCAAACAGGCTTCAAAAGTTGCAGCAGTTGGTTGTTCTGAGTTCAGCTCAGGCCATCTTTACAACTTATTAAATACTCAATGATGTTGAGATGATAAGATCACATCATTGGGCATCTCGTTTGAGTTAGATTATTGACGATGTTTAAATGTCTTTTCCGAACAACCATTTGTTGCAGATTGTGATTGCAATCCAAGGGTTTCATGTTCATAATCCACTTATGAAACTGAATGAAAATTATCATAAAAGCTACTGTTTTTTTGATAAATTACAACTGCTTTACTGATAGACTGTAGGGAAGGAAAGTTACCACCTTTAAGCAGTCTAGTTCACACGTGATTTCAGCTTTACACCACCTGCTCTGACCTCCATGTTGTCAGAACACGTTAAAAATTGTTCCATAAAAAAGAATCCCTAAATCAAAACTACAGAGATCCTGGCCGCCTAAGTATAAAAGTTGGGAAGTTTTGCTACACTGGACATTGGTTAGAGCACAACTTGAATTCTGTGTACAGTTTTGGCCTTCTTAGTTATGGAGTGATATAACTGCATTGGAAGCAGTTTGAAGAAGATTCACTTGACCGTGGGAAGCAGGGGTTATCTTGTCAGGAGAGTTTGGACGGGTTGGGCCTGGATCGTTGGAGTTTAGGGAAAGGAGAGATGATCTTATTAAAACAAATAAGATCCTGGGTGGATCTGAAGGGGTGGATGTTTTCCCCTATGGGAGAGACTAGAACTAGGGGACACAGGGAGGGTCTCTGACTTAAGACAGAAATTAGGAGAATTATTTTTCTCTCAGAAGTTTGTCAGTCTGTAGAATTATATTCCCAGGAGAACTGAGGCTGGGTCATTGAATATTGGATATGTATATTTGCATGTATGAAAATCAAATCATTTATTTCAACATTCTTTCATCCCCCTCTCGTAATGAACGTACCGCAGAACATTAGGTAATATGGTTTTTTGTAATGAAGGGCAACAGCTTGATTGAAAGACTCAGGCATTTGGTTTCCTTCTCTAGTCGAACTGTGTATTCTCAGTTGCATCCAACTCTTAAGGCACGTGCATGTACTGTGATGTTTGGATCATTGAGAATAGTCTCAGCCTAGACACTCACAAAATGTTAACAGACTGGCAACTTTATTTAGCTCTAAGATGCATTTTGTACCTCATTCACCTTCTGTGCAGTTCAAAGAAGTGTTTTCTTAATAAAAAATATTTTGAACTACTTTTGCTTGAAATTGTTACAATGCATCTGTTTAATCCAGCTCCTCTCAGATCAACCATTGTGATTGGCATAACAGTGAGGCTGTTGTACTTTTTGCATTAGGCATCCTATGCGCCGGGGGTTAGTTTGAAGCTCACCACCCAGGAACAGGGGAGTTGAATGGTACACACCTAAAGATTTGAAGTCACATATGGTTAATCCTCACATCACTGATAGTGAGATTGAAATTCTACTTTCAGCATTGCCAACTAAAGTTAACTTGTCCCTTATGTATTTAATATGATTATGGTATGAAACAGTAGAAGCAAGTCTCTATTGGAATAAGACACATGATGTGGAGATGCCGGCATTGGACTGGGGTGAGCACAGTAAGAAGTCTTACAACACCAGGTTAAAGTCCAACAGGCTTGTTTCAAACACTAGCTTTCGGAGCACTGCTCCTTCCTCAGGTTAGCTAGTGTCTGAAACAAACCTGTTGGACTTTAACCTGGTGTTGTAAGACTTCTTACTGGAATAAGAGACAGTTACAGAGCTGATTAAGGATGGTTGATAGGCTCACATTCAGTTAACACAGGATCCCAAGTTGCAACAAAGAAGTTGGATTACCTATTCTACAGCTATTTAATAGTTTGTAATGAAATAGTTCTCTTTAGAAATGAATGCAGTACACATGACTACCTACTAATTAAATAGATATGAATGGAATATACAAAATTAACTTGCATCTCTGCAATATATGTTGAGGACTAGAAAATGGGAAATGTATTTTATCGACTAGATAATCCTTTTCAGACTTTGCAGGGTAATATTTATGATTGGCAACACTTGGAAGGCGAGTCTCCAAACCAGGAACGTCAAATCTAAAGCTTGGGCGGGATTCTCCGACCAACCCCCCCCCCCCCCCCCCCCCCCCCCCCCACCCCCCCCCCGCCGGCTCGGAGAATCGCCCAGGGCCGGCGTCAATCCCGCCCCGCCGTGTTCCGAATTCTCCGTGTCCCCGAGATTTGGCGGGGGCGGGAATCGTGGTGCGCCGGTCGGCGGGGCCCCCAGCGGCGATTCTCCGGCCCGCGATGGGCCGAAGTCCTGCCGCTAACAGGCCTTTCCCGCCGGCGTGGATTAAACCACCTACCTGACCAGCGGGATTGGCGGCGCAGGCGGGCACCGGGGTCCTGGGGGGGGTGCGGGCCGATCTGACCCTGGGGAGTGCCCCCACGGTGGCCTGGTCCGCGATCAGGGCCCACCGATCGGCGAGTGGGCCTGTGCCGCGGGGGAACTCTTTTTCTTCCGCTTTCGCCATGGTCTTCACCGTGGCGGAGGCGGAAGAGACCCCCTCCCCTGCGCATGCGCCGGTATGACATCAGTATGACTCTGGTGCATGCGCGGACTTACGCCGAAGTCCTTTCGACCCCGGCTGGCGTGGCACCAAAGGCCGTTCACACCAATGTGAGGGCTTGGCCCCTAAAGGTGCGGAACCCCCGCCCCGCCGGGTAGGGGAGAATCCCGGCCCTTATCTTTAGCAGCCAGATCGCACAAAGCGAGCTGCGCTCGAGTAGGCCTTCAAGGAGGAAGAAAATCATTTATTTATCGACCTCCTTTAGTCAAGGTGGTGATTTATGGTGGGGTATTGTTTCATTCAAGTCACCAATCCTGTGGCACCTCAGGTAGTTGACCATTCTTCAGCGGTGAGCCTGGAAAGTAAATATTGGTTGGCTATTTAGTGCTTTGTTGGGGGGCGGAGGGGGGGGGGGGAGGGGGGGGGGGGAAGGAGGGGGAAACGGCGGGGGGGTTGGGTGGAGAGGCTTGTGCGCTGGTGGTGTACTGACCCTGGCTCCACACAGCATCCAAGCAACCACTTGCCATCAAGCAATCCAGGCGGGTTTTTAAAAAAATACCAAGCAAATTATTTCATAATGACACAAGAACATCGAACAGGTCCATTCGGAGCCAGTGTACGGTTATTCTAACCTGTTCTTCTCTCACCAACCGTTGATCCTTTACTTTAGGATTTCTTTGCTTCCTTCCCTAACTTCCCCTGGAAATAATCAGACAAATATTTCAATATATGTCTGTCACCCTCGGAACAATAGATTAAACATTCATTCGTTTTTTACAAGTTACAATTTTCCAGAGAATCATTTTATAGAGATATTCACAGATATTGTAATCTCTCTGGCCTATTGTTCTGAAACACCAGCTGAGCAGGCCCAAGCTACTCACAGCATTATTTTAGTCCACAACTTTAGCAGCGGAAACGTGGAAGATTGTGCTTGGATAAGTAGAATAATTTGTGTTTCTTTTTTAAAATAAATTTAGAGTCCCCCAATTCATTTTTTCCAATTAAGGGGCTGGTTTAGCACACTGGGCTATATCACTGGCTTTTATAGCAGACTAAGGCAGGCCAGCAGCATGGTTCAATTCCCGTACCAGCCTCCCCGAACAGGCGCCGGAATGTGGTGACTAGGGGCTTTTCACAGTAACTTCATTGAAGCCTACTCGTGACAATAAGCGATTTTCATTTTTCATTTAATTTCATTTTCGTTTTTTTCATTTCAATTCCGCGTGACTAATTTACCTACCCAGCACGTCTTGGATTGTGGGGGGCGAAACCCACGCAGACACGGGGAGAATTTGCGAACTCCACACAGGCAGTGACCCAGAGCCGGGATCGAACCTGGGACCTTGGCGCCGTGAGACAGCAGTGCTAACCCACTGCGCCACCGTGCTGCCCTGAATAAAGCAAGTTTTAATGCTGCTTTATAACATTTCGTCAATGTTTTGTGATTCGTGTCACTATTTGTACCTCCGGTGTTTCCTTTTTTTTTATAAATTTAGATTAGCCAATTATTTTTTCCAATTAAGGGGCAATTTAGCGTGGCCAATCCACCTAATCTGCACATTTTTGGGTTGTGGGGGTGAAACCCACGCAGACACGGGGAGAATGTGCAAACTCTACACGGACAGTGACCCAGAGCCGGGATCGAACCTGGGACCTCAGCGCCGTGAGGTGGTTGTGCTAACCACTAGGCCACCGTGCTGCCCTCCTCCGGTGTTTCCTAGTTCACAAACCGACGGATAGACATTCTAACATCATCCCATAATGTTGAAAAGCTAGAAATCCAGAAATGACTTGGTTCTGAGCATTTCAGACCGGAGCGGTTCGTACAGTGTAATGTGTTAAA
Organism: Scyliorhinus canicula; assembly: GCF_902713615.1. Taxonomy (NCBI): domain Eukaryota; kingdom Metazoa; phylum Chordata; class Chondrichthyes; order Carcharhiniformes; family Scyliorhinidae; genus Scyliorhinus; species Scyliorhinus canicula. Next base: position 140,898,916 of record NC_052160.1, read on the forward strand.
GTCATGGGCCGGGATTTTCCAGCCCTTCCCACTGGGGGTATCTTCTGGTCCCACCGAAGATGACCCCCCCCCCAGCCCCCGGGATGGCTTCCCCAGTGGCACGGTCGGCGAGAAACGCAAACGGCATCAACTTTGGTGGGATCTTCCGACTGTTGGTGCGTTAGCTCCGAAAAGGAATGTTGAAACTCATATTTACTCCTGACATTCCAAACGCAGCCATGTCATCAGGGGGGGTGTGTGACCAGCGTGATTAAAAAGGATGAAGTGGCAAGTCTGACGGAAGGTCATCGACCTGACGTTTTTACTCCGTTTCTCTCTTTACAGATGCTGCCCGATATGCTAAATATCTCCAGCATTTTCTGCCTTTATTATGTGATATTCAATCACTTCAATAAGAAAAAGAAATAAGAGGGCAGGCTACAACGTCATCGTTCGTGCCGGGGTTTGGAGATGACTGTCAAAGCGGATCAACGCATTGAACTAAATCAGTGGTTTTAAAATGTGGGGAAGTGTGAAGAAAATCCCAATATTTTCTCAACAATCAGAGGCCAGGAGCTTTGGAAGAGCAAACGTATATTGATATTCAGATACTCAAATCATTAAAAGAACAGCTCACAGGTACAAAATGTAATCTGAAAGGGTAATAAAATGATGGCCTTTCTTTTCTGGGGGTTGAAATACAAAGAGGAACAAGCGATTATAGAATCATGGAATTTACAGTGCAGAAGGAGGCAATTCGGCCCATCGAGTCTCCACTGGCCCTTACAAAGAGCACCCGACTGAAGCCAACATATCTACCCTATCCCCGTAACCCAGTAACTCCCACTTAATATTTTTTTGACACTAAGAGCAATTTAGAATGGCCAATTCATCTAACCCGCACATCTTGGGACTGTAGGAGGAAACTGGAGCACCCGGAGGAAACCCACGCAGACACGGGGAGAACGTGCAGTCTCTGCACCAGTCAGTGACCCAAGCCGGAAATCGAACCCAGGACCCTGGAGCTGTGAAGCAACAGTGCTAACTAATATGCTACCGTGCTGCCCCTATTGTTTCATTTGTACAGAGCCTTCATTAAACTGCATCTGGACGATGCTGTGGATGCTGGAAATGTAGACGGGCCATTTAAACGGAAACGTTAACTCTGCACATCTCTCCACAGATGCTGCCAGACCTGTTGAGTTTATCCAACATTTTCTGTGTTTACTCTGGAGTACGGTGTTTATTTCGCACTTCAGGAAAGATGGACCGGACTTGGAAAGAGCACAGAGCTGATTTACCAGAACAATGCTGGAGATTAAAGCTTTAAATCATAAATCGGGCCACTTTTAGTTTTGGAGTTTGAGTGAGGAATCTAATTAATTGAAAGGCGGGATTCTCCGGACAGAGAATCCCCGAGGGGGGGGGGGGGGGTGTGAATCCCGCTTCGACGCCGGCTGCCGTATTCTCCGGTGCCGGTTTTCGGGCGGGGTGGGGATCACCCCACGCCGGTCAGTGGCAGCGGCTGCCCCCCCGGCAATTCTCCGGCCGAGCGGCCGTCGGTTTCTGGCCAGTCCCGCCGGCATGGATTGGACATAGTCCTCCACGGTGGCCTGTCCCGCGTTTGGGGCCCACTGATCTGCGGGTGGGTATGTGCCATGGGGTCACTCCTTCCTTCTGTGCCGGCTCCTGTCGGACTCCGCCATGGCCAACGCGGAGAAGTAGCGGCAGAATACGCCGGCCATGCACTAAACCACTCCGGCGGTTCTGGGCATGCGCTAACTCGCGGAGTCCCTTCTGCGCCAGCTGGTGTGGCGCAAACCGCTCCGGCGCTGGCCTAGGCCCCAGAAGTGCAGAGAATTCCGCAACTTCCGGTTGGCCCTACGCCTGAGTGGTTCACGCCATTCTCGCCGCCGGCTCCGGGGCAATTCGCCGATTGCGGTGAATCCCGCCTCAGGTATTTTAAGTTATTGAAGGGATCTGCAAGAATAGACACTGGAAAGATATTTCATCAGTTAGGAGAACTTAGAACAAGGGACAGAGTCTTAAAGTCAGACGAAGGTCGATCAGGATGGAAATCATGAAGAAATCTTTCATGCATAGTTTTGTGAAAACCTGAAATTCTCTCCCAAAACGACTGTGGGTGCTGGGCCAATTGAAATGTTTGCCAGGTTCCCTTTGGGTAAGCATATCGGAGGATATGGGTCAAAAGCAGGTAGATGGAGTTGAGGTGCAATCAGCTAAGATTTAACTGAAGGGGGAACAATTTTGAGGCCCTGAATGGTCTATTGATGCTGCCAAACCCTCCTGTACTCATTATGGTCAGGTGACACACAAGAACACAAGAAATAGAAGCGGGAGAGGACCATGTAACCTGCTGAGTCTGCTCTGCCATCCAATATGATCGTGGCTGATTTTAGGCTTTATAATAATAATCTTTATTATAATAATTATCTTTATTAGTGTCACAAGTAGGCTTACCTTAACAAAGCAATGAAGTTACTGTGAAAAGCCCCTAGTCGCCACACTCCGGCGCCTGTTCGGGTACACAGAGGGAGAATTCAGAATGTCCAATTCACCTAACAGCACGTCTTTTGGGAATTGTGGGAGGAAACCGGAGGAAACCCACGCAGACACGGGGAGAACGTGCAGACTCCGCACAGACAGTGACCCAAGCCGGGGATTGAACCTGGGTCCCTGGTACTGTGAAGCAACAGTGCTAACCACAATGCTACTGTGCCGCCTTCCGAAGCTTATATTTCCCGCTCATTCCCCATATCTCTAAGAGACAACTATCTGCCTATCCCAGCGTTGAAGATATTAATTGATGGTGCATCCTGATGCAGAGAATTCCAAAGATTCAAAACCTTTGAGTGAAGAGATTTCTCTTCATTTGAGTTGTATATTACCCTGAGACCTTGTCCCAATGTTTTAGATTCCCCAGTTAGTGGAAGCAACCTCTCAGTGTCTAGTCCGTCAAGTCCCTTCAGAATCTTATACGTTTCAATGAGATCATCTCTCATTCTTCTAAACTCCAGAGAATAAAGACCCAATTTACTCAAACTCTCATCACAGGACATTCCTCTCATCCTGGGTACCAATCTAGTGAGCCTTCACCGTATCGTCCCTAATGTAATTATATTTTTCCTCAAACGAGGAGACCAAAACTGCACACAGTATTCCAGGTGTACAATATTCAATGATCTGAAAATAATTCAAATGTGAACACTTGTGAATCTTTAATAACTGTGATCGGGCACCTTATTACTCTTATGATTATGTTTTTGATGAGTGAAGTAAATAGGTGGTCGATACAAATTTGTTCACTAAGGCAATGGTTCAGCTCTCTCTCCCTTCCCAAATGAAAGTGTTTATCCCTTGAAGGTATGTTTAGCTGAAAGGGAGGTAGTGATGCATAATACAAGACAACCTCTAACAGTCAGGTGTAGTGGAGCATGAGATTATTGTTTCAATGTGCAGTCAGCTAATAGAGAGGAGACACAAAGCAAATACAAAAGTTAACGGAAATCATTGAAAACACCTGGAATAAAATAACAATGTGAATTTGTGAAACCGCCCCTGTTAAGTTGAACAGCTATCACTCAGCCTATGGATAATGTGCAACATAAAGTGATTGAAACTCTAATAGTTGCATACCTATTAATACAAATCTTAATGTGTCCAAAGTATAGCTGTGCAATAGTAAATTAAAGAAATAAGCATGAGTTGCTTGACTGTTTTTTGGAACTACATGTTTCCTTCAGTCAAGTTAGGTTCCTTAAATCAAACAGTGAACAAACATATTGAATATTTGTAAATATGTTCATAATATAGAATATAAGACATTTATATCCATCACTTCCAAAAAGTATGTGGATTGCAATGCAGCGATTGTTTTAAGTACTATAGTTTGATTTTCAATTTTGTTCTTCCAATTAAGGGGCAATTTAGCGTGGCCAATCCACCTACCCTGCGCATCTGTGAGACCAACGCAGACACAGGGAGAATGTGCAAACTCCGCACGGGCAGTGACCTGGGGCCGAGATCGAACCCGGGTCCTTGGTGCGCGGGGTAGCAGTGCTAACCGCTGCGCCACCGTGCCGCCCATGATTTTCAATGTTGACATTGACTGTGCACTGCACAATCAGGTCTAAACGCATTAAAAATCCATGCAATGTTGCCCAAAGTGAAAATTCTGACCAAAAGTAGGTTCACAAACCTTGCTCAGTCTTTTGGAATTTCATATAAGTTGACATCCAATAGCTGTAAGAGATGGGGTCTAAACAATTGTGGAATTTGCACTCGAATGAAGAGAAGCTAAACACGTCAATTTATAATTGGTTAAATAGTGCATTCGTGATTGTCCTTTGCTAAGGCTTCAGCCTGACCCGTTAACACAGCAGTCTTTAGCATCCTTTAAGAGTTCTTTTCCCCAAATAACTCCCACCCAATCAGAATAAACTGAATCCCATCTGATTTTGATAAGATAACTTGTATATCATGTCAAACACTTGCGTTGCAATAAATCGAGATTCAGCACAATTGCACATATTCCAAGTCATTCTTATGCAGGGTTCAAAATTGTTGAGCTCCTTACCTCAATATTCTCTTCTTCCTAAAATTAACAGGCGTGATGCCATCAAATCATTACCGGTCGAATGATCTTGCCTTCTACCCCTTCTAGCCTGGGTGATATACTGAACCGGGAGCCCAGGACCTTGGTGGACGTTTCTCAATTAAAACTAAAATTAGACCTAAACCGTCATACTATACTATATTTTATGCTTCAGTTTACTGGTAACGAGGTTGTCTCTGTGGCTGCATTGCTCCTGGCTCCTCTCAATGCTAGTCACTGCCCTCATTCCATTTAGAAAATCAAACACTTATTGTTAATTTTGCAATCCTGGTATTTATTTCTGTTGACTCTTTTGAATATTTTCGTTTGAAGGCTGTATGCTGCAGCCACCATTGGAGCATTAAATGGGAGGTGTTTCAGCATGTGCAAAGGGGGGGGGGGCAGTGGAGATGAACTGACGTATAGAGTTGACTCTGAAAGTGCCTTGATTAATGGGTGATGTTAAGTTAGCTCCTTCACTTTGTCATGTTTAGCAGCCCCTCTCGGTCAGTTTGTCAATCACTATACCCTCAATACGTAAATAAAATCACCATTTTAAACAATCAATGGAAAGACAGCATTGGAGAAAAGTTCGCTTATTTAATGTTACACTTTGAAGATTTTTAAAAGTAGAATTGATGGGGAAGTTGCTTGTAAACATAATTTACAAAGTTCGTGTTCTTTTTACAAATACACAAACGGGCACACAATTACTGGTTTGAAAGATAAATAAAAATGGAATATTGCACCCTTACCCACACCTGCTATTTTTTGAGGTTTAGATCTATTTTTAAAACACTTTCTCTTATGTGCTTCAACCCAGCTGGCCTTTTCTCTCGACTGATTAGTTGAAGTGACAGACAGGATGGTGTACCTGTCACATCTGTTCTTGCGACATATGCTCCTTAGGGACACGGGGGTCAAACTGTGGTTGAACAGGATCAAATAGCTACAGTCTGCCAAACCTACCAGATTCAGAATATTGGCACTCAGAGGGGTGCAGGCGGGGAATTAGAAACAAAAGGTTATTATGCGTTGTAGGTTCTTATTTGGCAGATTGTTGATTGCAGGGCCACAATATCCACGATTTGGCCACGGGCCGTCCCAACTGGGCCAGTTAGTTGCTCCATCAACTGGCTGAGCGAATGCATGGTTTAAATCAGGAACCACCCTCTGCTGGTTTCCACCTTATCAGAATAAATGGTGCACTGTGTAAAACCCTACTCTACAGTCTGGACTTATGTCAGCGAGCACAGTTAACAATTCCACCATGGTGCAAGATGAGGCATACTGCTGTTGTGGTCATGTTAATGGGGGCCTGGATTACATAGGAAGTGGGAGCAGGAGGAAGCCATTCAGCCTGTGAACCTGCTCTGCCATTCAACTAGATCTTGCCCGATTTTCGTCCGGAGCACCATTTTCCCCCCATAACTCTTGATGTATTTAATGTCGAGAAATCAACCAATTTCTGCCTTGAACATGCTCAATGACTGAGCCTTCGCAGCCCTCTGGGCCTGGAATTCCAAAGATTCACCACCCTCTGAATGAAGAAATTCCTCCTTATCTCAGTCCCAAGTGACCTACCTCTTAGCCTGAGACTGTGTCCCCTGGTTCTAGGCCCCTAGCCAGGGCAAACATCCTTTCTACACCTACCCTGTCAAGCCGTATCAGAATGTTCTCATAATGCACCAGATTGTGAATTCAAATCCCACTATGGAAGTTTGAGAATATAGGGCGGGATTCTCTGATCCTGAGGCTAAGTGTCGATGCCGCCGTAAACGCCGTCGACATGGCCTCAGGAGCAGCAATCCTGGGCCCTGCAGGGGGCCAGCACGGCACTGGAGCGATACACTCCGCTCCAGCTGCTGATCCCGGCGTCAGATGGGCGCCGCCGGTCCGCGCGTGCGCGGTGGGACCGACGCGATTTCCGCGCATGTGTGGTGTCTCCCTTCTTCGTGCCGGCCCCTATGCAACATGGCATAGGGCTACAGGGGCGGCTGGTCTGCCGATTGGTGGGCCCTGATCGCGGACTAGGCCACAGTGGAGGCCTCCCCCCAGAGTCGGAACCCTCCTCCTCCCACACAGGCCACCACCGGACCCTTCCACGCCGAGGTCCCTTGGGTAAGACCAGGTTTGAATGGTGCCGCCAGGACCCGGGTTTTTCGGTACGGCCGCTTGGCCCATCCCAGGCAGAGAATCGGTGGGGTGGGCCCCGTAGATCAGCCCCCGGCTGGCGCTGTGCCGGTGCTAATGGTGTTGAATCTCCGCTCTGCGGAGAATCCCGTCCCGGGGTCGGGGCAGCGTGGCGTGATTCGCGCCGGTCGTGGCGATCCTCCGACCCGGTCCTGGGCTGAGAGAATCCAGCCCATGGATTCTGATTTTTTTGAAGATCTAGAAAGCAAAAAGCTGCTGAAATGTCGCACGGCAGCAACTAATAATCTTTACGGAAACTAACCTGCCACTCTTACCCTGGCTTATCTGTGATTCCAATCCCACATCAACATGGTTGACCCTTAACTACCCTCCCAAGTGGCTAAATAATGACAGAAGTTACATTCAAACTATTAGTGGGTTAGGAGCGATTCAGAACTAGGGGCCACCGAGGGGCCACCTAGAAGGAGTGTTAGGACAGGTAACATTAGAAACCAGCTAAGTTGGCAGGAGTGCAGCAGGTAGCATAGCATTAGGGGCTAGCACACAGTCAGTTGTTGTACACAGCACTGACACAAATATACACCTGTTCACCGACGCTCCGACCTGCCTTGGCACGGGATGAGCTGGGTGCAGAGGGTAAGACGGTTGGGTGTGGGTGTGCAGATGTGGGGGGGAAGTGTTCGGCGGGGAGTGGGGGGGGGCAGTACAGCACGGGCCAGGGGCTTGGACCAGAGGTGCGGGGGTGCCATGTGGCAGGGCCTACCCGGTGTGTGACCGCTCACCGCTCACCACCCCATGCTGCACGCTGCAGCCCTGGTGCACATGTTGTGTGGCCTCCTGTACCTGCCCAGACTCCATGCCCTGCCCATCCTGGCCCTCCTCCACATCCTTCTCGTCAGACGGCCCTCCTCCTCCACCTCCTCTTCCAGTACGTCGCCTGTCTGCAGTGCAATTCTGTGCAGGATCCTCCCAGGCCTTACTTCAGGGCCCATCCAGAGTGGCCCAGGCAGTTGAACCCCATCTTTAAGACGGCGATGCGCCGCTCGATGTCGCCCCTGCATGGGTTATAGTGGTTCTCCGCATCGATCTGAGTCCTCCAGATAGGCATTACCAGCTACGTCCGCAGCGGGTAACCCCTGTTGCCCAGGAGCCAGCCTCTCACCCAGGGAAACATCTTGAAGGTGTTGGGCATCGCTAAGTGTGCCAGGACAAAGCGTTGTGCGCCTGGGCGCTGACATGCAGAATGTGCAGCCGGTGTTGGCACACCTGAGGGAGAGGAATCCTTTCTGATTGATGAAGGGCACCCCCTCATACGACGGTGCCCATAGGGGGATATGTGTCCCATCGATCACCCCCTGGACCTGGGGCAAGCTGACGAATCCTGCTGCCGGTCGCTCTGGTGGACTCGGTCCACATTGAAGGGAATGTTTGTTTGCTGCCCGGGCAGACAGGACGTCCCCTGCGGTGCGGATGCACTTGTGCACAGAGGCTGGGAGACCCTGGACAGGTCCTCACTGGGCGCCTGGAAGGGCCCCGTGACAGGCCGATCATCGCCTTGACGTCTGCCAGGAGCGGGTGTTCTCACTCATACCTCCGCGGTTCCAGATGCGCCATGATCCGGCGCAGCTGTCGCATGGTCTCCCTGCTCAGCCGCTGTCATCGGTGACACGCCTGGTCCGGCAGGCCCTCGAAGGACAGGCGCGGCCGATATACACGAGGCCTGATGCAACGCCCTCCCCCCGCCCTCCTCCTCGGCCTGTTGGATGGCCAACATCACTGGCTGGCTCCTGTTCCTCTGGGGCAGGCTCCTGTTCTGCAGGCTCCTCCTGAACAGCTCCTGTTTGTTCAGCCTCAGTACAGCCTCACCCCCAGGGCTGCGGAAGCCAGGGAGCTGCCAACCTCACCCGTCTGTACACCGAGATCCATTTTCTGCAGCGGGTAAGGGAGCAGACATGGTGAATGCTCCCGTGCTCAACCAGATCTAAAGGGCTACGCAGTGCCCCTGGCCGGCAATGCAGCCCCTGTCCCGCACGTCCCACCCACACCTCCTAATCCTAGCCCCACCCCTGGCCAAGCCCCCTGATACTCTTACCTACGTACCGCGTCCCCAGCCTCGCCAGTGCCTGTCACCGGGGGCCCTGCTACTGGTCCCTGCAAGCGTTACTCTCCGTGGCTCCTGTCCCACGCCTTCTTGTGGGGTTTACCGTCGGCTCCCTCTTGGGTGGGTGGCATGCTACCCGGTAGGCAGGGTGCCATGTGGTTCCCAGGGGTCACGGGGCTGGGTGAGGAGGGTGGTCATCCATTGGGACTGCAGCTGTAGTGTGCCATGTGTTCTGCTGTGCGATGGCACATATTGTGCCCACCTGTCCGGGGGCAGGATGAATGGGATCAGGGGCGCAGTGGGCAGGCTGGGTTTGGTGACGGCTGGTGTTCGTGCGGGTGGGCGTCCTGGTGGAGGGGTGACTCACGTGCCATAGGGACATCGCAATGCATCGGGGGCCCACCTGGCTGTCCCATGCCACCATGTGTCTCGGCGACTGACCACTCTGCCACCTCGCCGACCAGGTCCAATGCCCTCTGCTCACCGTGGCGGAGCTCGGTCACCCTATGGACATGGGGTGGGGGTTGAAAGGCGGGTGTGGGTTGAGAGTGGTGCCAGGGCCCAGGGGTGGGGGCGCATCAGGTCTGGCCTGGGGTTGCTGCCTATCCTCATCCACTGCCGTCCGCCCGCCCGCCTGGCGGGTGCCGCATTAGGGTGGGTGCGGGGTGGGAGTTGTGGAGTTGGGGTGGGGCCAGAGGTGGTGACTCACAGTGGTCGCCCTGAAGAGATTGTGCAGCTTCTTCCTGCCCTGCTGCCCAGTCCTGGCAGTGGGGTCCACGGCCTCCGACCCCAGGCCCGGAGGGTGGTGAATCTGTGGAACTCATTGCCGCGGAAGGCAGTGGAGCCCAAGTCATTGAGCGCCTTTAAGATAGGTTCTAGATTAAAAAGGGGATCAGAGGTTATGGGGAGAAAGCAGGAGAATGGGGATGAGAAACATAACAGCCATGATCGAATGACAGAGCAGACTCGATGGGTTGAATGGCCTAATACAGCTCCTAAGTCTTATGGTCTTATGGCATCCAGCAGTGTTTCAAGCTCTGCCACTCTCGTGGGCGGCATCTTCTTGGCCGGAATGAGTGTGTGTGGGTAGTGGGGTGCTTATATGCAGCTCCAGCTTGCCAGCCTCCCAAGTGCCAATCCCGACAGCAGTGAATCTGACCCTGGCATCTGTTGGAATCGCACTAGTTACACGTGGCGCTGGTGCCGGCCCATTTGCATGTCCTGAATTGCTCTGGGACCAGCGCCAATATTGGGATCACGATTCAGTCCTGGCGTCGGCACTTAGTCTCCAGAACGAAGAATCCAGCCCTGCAAGTTTTCTACGAGCTTAACTGGCTTAACAGTGAACGATTTATCAAAGTGTTGACAAATCTCTTGCACTGAGCAGTAAACAAGATTTTGATAAAATTCGCTTTTATTTCTCATTATCACCCTGCAGTGCAACTATAGATTTCCTGCTGTGAGGCATAATAACAACCTCTGCTTCCTCCCACACACACAAGCATATCCCGCTCACCCACATACATGCACGCACATGTAAGCATATCACACCCACCCACCCACACACACACACACACACAAGCACATCACCCCTACCCACATGAATAAACACACCCCCGTACTAACAAATTTACAATATACCCACGCACAAACAAAAATAAACATACCCCACACTCGCAAACATACGATACACCCACAGACAATTGAGAGCAAGAGGCGAGCAGTGTTTATCACCTGGTCACTTGTTTACACAAACAAGAGAAGAATCTTTGCTGTACCGCAATTCTTATGATCACTAACTTTAATTGGGGAGGTGAGACATAGTGGGATTGTCACTGGACCAGTTAACCAGAGACCCAGAGTACTGCTCTGGGGGACCCAGGTTCAAATACCGCCACTGCAGACGGTGAAATTTCAATTCAATAAATATCTGGAACTAAAAGTCTACCAATGACCATGAAACCATTGTTGATTGTCGTAAGAACCCATCTGGTTCACTAATGTCCTTTAGGGTCGGGCAGCACGGTGGCGCAGTGGGTTAGCCCTGCTGCCTCACGGCACCAAGGTCCCAGGTTCGATCCCGACTCTGACTCACTGTCTGTGGAGTTTGCACATTCTCCCCGTGTTTGCGTGGGTTTCGCCCCCACAACCCAAAGATACTATGATAAGGGAATAGTGTAGATGGGCTTTAGAGTGGTTTCACAGGTCGGCGCAACATCGAGGGCCGAAGGGCCTGTACTGCGCTGTAATGCTCCATGTTCCATGTGCAGGCGAGGTGGATTGGCCAGGCTAAATTGCCCCTTAATTGGAAAAAATGTATTGGGTACTCTAAATTTATTTATTTTTAAATAAAAATAAAGTCGTTTAGGGAAGGAAATCTGCCGTCCTTACCCGGTCTGGCCTACATGCGACTCCAGACCCACAGCAATGTGGTTGACTCTTAAATGTCCTCAGGGATGAGCAATAAATGCTGGCACAGCCAGCGACGCCCACATCCCATGAATGAAATAAACAATTGGTTTCGTTGGGAATATCCATAAGACTACAAAACTGGGGAGACAGTGGTCCAAACCAGAAATCCAGAGACCCGGTATAATCTTCTGGGGCCCTGGGTTCAAATCCCACCACGGCAAAGGGTGAATTTGAGTTCAATATAAAAATCTGGAATTAAAATGTCTAATGATGACATGACTGGTAAAACCCATCTACTTCACTAATGCTCTTTAGGGAAGGAAATCTGCTGTCCCTACCTGGTCTGACTTACATGTGACTCCAGACACATAACAATGTGTAAAGAACAATAGTGAACAAGATGGGTTTTTACGACAATCGACAATAGTTTCATGGTCATCATTAAACTATTAGACTTTCAACAATGTGGTTGACTCTTATGTCACTAAGGGCAAGAAATGTTGGCAATGTCCATGTTCCATCAATGATTTTTTTAAAAACGAAGTAGTCCATTCGGCCCATCAAGTCTGCTCCGCCATTCGATTAGATCAGACTGATCTGATGTGACAATACTCAGCTCCACCGTCCTGCCTTACCTAACACTTGATTCTCTTACTGATTAAAAATCTGCCTCTCTCATCCTTGAACATATCTAACGAGCCAGCCTCTACAGCTCTCTGCGGATGTGCGAAGGCGCAGCAATTAAGCTTTACCGGCAAGCGTGAAATGGTCAGGCAGGAATCACGTAAATTTGGCAAGGAAGGTGAAAAAGAGTAGCGCCTCGAACTTGAAAAAATCTCATGTTGTCTGGAATAAATTGCAAGAAAGAGGGCTACAAAACAAAGAGGTACGTGGGTCTCTGCTACATAGCTGCATCTAAAGTTTCTGTGGCCTTTCAAAGCTGACATAAAAATGTTGGTAAAGGGCACATTTGATCACCCAATCAAGTACTGACTAAATGTAGCTGAAAGTAACGTCCTTCCAGTTTTCAAAAGGAACACAGTCGCGGGTATCTAGTATCTCTACAGTGCAGAAGGAGGCCATTCAGCCAACAAGTCTGCACTGACCCTTGGCAAGATCTCCCTGACGTAGAGTAGGCCCACATTGCGTGCGGTGAATGCAGTGGGTAAGTTGTTGCTTCAACTGAAAGGAGTGTTCGGCGCTCCATGTGGTGCGATGGGAAGAGGTAAAAGGAGAGGTGTTTCATGTCCAGAACTTGCATAGGAAGGTGTCGAGGTAAAGGGAGAGCATGTCGTTGGGAGGGTGGGATGCAATGGGAAAATGGAGCAACGTGTCACGGAAGGAATGTTCCCTTTGGAAAGGGGAGGGGAATGATATGATTGGTGGTAGCATCACTTCAGAGATAACCAAGATGTCGGAGGGCGATGCATTGAATGCGGAAGCAGCTGAGCTGGAAGGTGAGTACTCCGTTATAGTTTTGGGAGGGAGGAATATACACAGTCAAGGGTGGCGGTGGAAGGGATTCCTTGGCTGAGGAGAAAGGAAAACAGTTTTGAAACTCTGTTACAGAAGGTGGCCTGTGAAGGTTAAGCATGGGTATTAAGATTGGAAGCAAAGTTGATGAAATGTTCAGTAGCGATTATTGACCATTATCACTCAGTTTTAGATGCAAAGGATTGGTAGTACATATGGGTTTTATTTACTATCAGATTTAAACTTCTGGCAATTCTGTTCATTTTTGGGCTTTGATTTGAATTGAATTGATAAATTCACAAAATAAATGCAAAATGCTAATTCCTAGGATAAAAGATGTACAGGTTTTACTCAATAAGATAGAGGAGTCCAGGTCCCGGCTCTGGGTCAGTGTCCGTGTGGAGTTTGCACATTCTCCCCCTGTCTGCGGGATTTCGCCCCCACAACCCAAAGATGTGCAGGCTAGGTGGATTGGCCAGGCTAAATTGCCCCCCCCACCCCCCAAAAAAATTGGAAAAAATTAATTGGATACTGTAAATTACAAAAAATATATACAGGAGTCAACTTTAAAATCCAATAAAACTGACATTAAGATAAAACCACAAAGGTATTGCCGTGGTTGATGGTGTCACCCTCTCAAATGTCATTAGAAAGCAACGATGAATTGGATATGTGGGTGTTAATAGCTGATAATTGCTTATGGGGATGGATCTATTTAAATTGTGTGTTGGTGATCTAAAACCAAGATAAACACCTACACTGATTGCTCATTCATGTTCCCTGTGGAGTGTTCACAAGCTACTTATTGCTACTGGGGACCTGTATGAATATTGAACCTAGCCAATGTAATGTGTATTACATGACCCACAGACTTTGCGATGAGCAAGATTTGTGAGGGTGTTCAGGAATCAGCCCGACAGGACTGGGGACATTCAATCCAACGCTAAGTCACGGCTGAGCACAATGTTTAAGAAGGATATTTGCAGCTTCTTTTTTTTTTAATTCGCAAAAAAACACTGATTTCCTGGAAACAATAGTTACTACATCCTGAAAAATATTATTGCGACTTTGTACTTTGAACCCTGGAGGTCATCTGACTTTGTTTGGTGACAGCCAGTTGGGTTTAGCTGCCGTGTAAGCTGGTTGATGTTTTTGTAACTTGTGTCTAATTTTGGAGAAATCAGAAGCGCTGCACAAAGCAAACGGAACCTGCACTTGGTACTTTGGGAGAATTCACATCTATTGGGAGCCATTTGGTACTTCCATTTCCTTGAAGAAATATCGTGCGTTCACTTGGCAGATCAGTGGCATAGAATCAGTTTGGTAAATTTGTGAAGTCGTAATGCGATATTTTGGAATATCCCTGTTGACCCCATTTGTCAAAGGGAGACCTGCCAAGCTCGCACCGCCGTTTTTTAAGTTTTAGCAATCGATTGGAAGTATTTCCTTGTAAACTAATGAAACATAAAATACGGTAAAGATCCCTGCAGTGTTTGCAATGTTGTTCAGCAATCAATCACAACGAAAGAAGGCAGAAGGCTGCAGTAATTATTTAATTGTAATATTTCTTTGTGTTCGGCCAAAAGACAACAATAAAAATACTTGTGGTCACACAATCCCAATGATTGTAAATAACATGCATCTCTGTGATACTTTTAAGGATGGGCTTGCAGACCATGAAGGTACAAACAAACAAGAGCTTTATTGGAAAGGTGTTTACTCTACCGGCTGCTCGGATAGGCTGCCCGTTTGTCCGCGCAAACGGCCGATGATGTCATCAATACGCCAGGTGATTGGACTCTTAAAGTGACCTTGTTCCAACTAGGAACCAACATGAATACATGACACTTTCCTCCCCCTTTACATGAGAGGCTCCTGCAATGAAACACAACGTAACTTGAACAATCAAAATTTACAATATGAACAATTAATAAACACAACTGTCAATAAGTTTGACGTTTTGGAGGGCTTTGATTTCTGTGTGCTGGTCGGTGAAGCTCTGCTGTCTGCTGTCTCGTGTTGACTGTAACCTCTGGTGTTTTTGGTTTAGTTTGGACGTCCTCCTCCGTTGTCTCAGCGGAAGTCGGTGCAGAGTTCGGAGGTTGACTCAGTGTCCTCAACTTGGGCCCTGAATTCCGCAGTTGTTTCTGATATTGTCAGGTTCTCAAGAACATCTAGTCCTTCACTTGGCGCAGTCTGTTGCAGACACTCAGTTGACTATGATTCTGGTAAACTAGTTCGAGGTGCTAAAGGTTGATCAGCATGTCTCCTCCACCCTACTTCATCCCGACTTTGAACGGTGTAGGAGACGCGTCCCCTCTGCGCAAAGACAATGGCAAGTTTCCACTTCTCACTGGTGGTATAGTTCCTTACCAATACTTCCTGATCGTTCTGGAAAACATGAGTTTAGCTCTGTTCTCACGTCGCAAAAGCTGACTTTGCTGGTTTCTCTCAACAATTTATTTTCCTTAAGTGGCTTCAGCAAATCAAATGCTGTGTGACTGATGTTTTACCATGATTAATGCCGGAGAACCCTGGGCGGGATTCTCTGATCCCGAGGCGAAGTGTTGACGCCGTTGTAAATGCCGTCGCGTTTCTCGCCGGCATCAGCGTGGCCTCATGATCAGCAATTCTGACCCCTACAGGGGACCAGCACGGCACTGGAGCATCCCACGTCGCTCCAGCTGCTGATCCCAGCATCAGATGAGCGCCGCGGGTCCGCGCGTGATGGGTGGGACCACCTGAGGCCATCCCCCGGGGTCGGACGCCTCCTCCCTCCCCACAGGCCGTCCCCTGACCCTTCCATGCCGAGGTCCCGCCAGGTAAGATCAGGTTAGAACGGCGCCGGGGGACTTGGGTTTTTCACTGCGGCCGCTGGCCCATCCCAGGCAGAGAATCGCCCAGGGGGGCCCAATAGAGCGGCCTCCGGCCGGCGCCGGTCACGGCGATTCTCCGACCTGGCCCCAGGCTGAGAGATTTCACCCCCTTGTGTTCTCGAATGTGTTGTATTCCTGTATGTCATCAGGAATTGGCTTATTCGATTAGACAATGATCCTTGCTCACAATTGACCTTCAATGATGCTTCATTGTCTGCACAAACCTTTCAGCCAGCCCATTGATGGCAGGACGATAAGGAGCGGATCGGATGTGTTAGATTCTGCTCTCCTTTACATAATTTGTGAATTCTTGTGAAATGAATTGTCACCCATTCTCACTAACAAGTTGTTCAGGGTAACCGAACCTTGCAAAATCTCACCTAGCCTTTCTATATTTCTCTTTGAGGACGTAGTCTTCATAATGGCGACTTCAGGTTAATTTGAGTGTGCATCTGCAACAATGGAAAACGTTTGTCTTTTGAATGGTCTGGCTTAATCTGCATGAACTCTTTGACATGGCCCCTCTGCCCATTCCCATGAGTCTAATGGCGCTAGTGGCAGCAGGTTTTGAACCTTGGCACACCGAACACATGCCCGTCATCTCCTCGATTTTACCATAGAGCCTTGGCCACGAAAAATAACCTCTGGCTTGCTCCTTCATCCTTACTCATCCCACAATGACCATCATGAAGTTGGTTAATGACATGTTTCCTTAACAATGGTGGAATGTTGACCCTCATTCCCCAGAAGGCAACCTGCCTGTACGGATAATTTCAGTCTTCGGATAACATCTGGCATCAACTCCGGGTTTGCTCCCACGGTCTTGCCACAAAGTACCATGGGCGGGATTCTCCCGCAACTGGCCGGGTGGCCCGACGCTGCCGCCAAGAGCGTGAACCGCTCTGGCGTCGGGCTGCCCGGAAGTTGCGGAATCCTCCACACTTCCGGGGGTTGTCCGGCGGCGTAGGGGTTGGCGCTGCTCCAACCGGTGACGAAGGGCCGCCGTGGTCCCGCGCATGCGCAGAACTGCCGCCGTGTTCTGGCGCATGCACAGAACTGCTGGTGTCTTTCCTGTGCATGCGCAGGGGCATTCTTCTCCACGCCGGCCATGGCGGAGCCCTACCGAGGCTGGCGCGGAGGGAAAGAGTGCCCCCACGGCATGGGTCCGCCCGCAGATTGGTGGCCGCTAATTGCAGCCAGGCCACCGTGGGCCCCCGCCCCCTCCGGGGCAGGATCCCCCCCCACCGCCCCCAAGGACTCCGCTGGCTGCCTCCAAGCTAGGTCCCGCCGGTCGGCCCATCGGGGCCCGGAGAATTGCGGGGGGGGGGGGGGGGGATGGGGGCGCTGCCAACGGTCCCCGACTGGCGCGGCGTGATCCCCGCCCCCACCCGAAAACCGGCGGCGGTGAATTCGACAGCCGGCGTCGGAGCGGGATTCACGCTGCCCCCCGGTGATTCTCTGACCTGGCGGGGGGTTGGAGATTCCCCGCCCCATGTCCTGAATTCTGACCGGTGTGGATTATTTCTGGTATACTCCTTAACTTGACCTGCGGTTCCAGGTATGTCATCAACTACTTCAAAATAGAAAATATTATCAATCAAATTATTCATTGACGACTCCTTAGGTAAAAGTAGTCTGGAGAGTCCATCAGCGTACCCATGGAGATTTGATTGACAATGTTTTATTGTGTATGTTCTGACAACAGCAATGCCCATCTCTGCAACCGGCTCGCTGCTAGAGATAGAATTCTGGGGCAGCATGGTGGCCTAGTGGTTAGCACAACCGCCTCACGGCGCTGAGGTCCCAGGTTCGATCCCGGCTCTGGGTCACTGTCTGTGTGGAGTTTGCACATTCTCCCCGTGTCTGCGTGGGTTTCGCCCCCACAACCCAAAAATGTGCAGAGTAGGTGGATTGGCCACGCTACATTGCCCCTTAATTGGAAAAAATAATTGGGTAATCTAAATTTTAAAAAAAAGATGGAATTCTGGTGTGCGGCCAAGTGTCGTTGTCGAGGTTGATGATTCATTGGTAAAGTAAATCTCCTTCTATATGGGTATTAGTAAAAACTTTTGATTCCAAAAATGATGTCCTGAGCTTCCTTCTGTATCTGTGCATAGTTCATTTCTGCTTTTACATAGAACAGTACAGCACAGAACAGGCCCTTCGGCCCTCAATGTTGTGCCGAGCCATGATCACCCTACTCAAACCCACGTATCCACCCTATACCCGTAACCCAACAACCCCCCCCCTTAACCTTACTTTTATTAGGACACTACGGGCAATTTAGCATGGCCAATCCACCTAACCCGCACATCTTTGGACTGTGGGAGGAAACCGGAGCACCCGGAGGAAACCCACGCACACACGGGGAGGACGTGCAGACTCCACACAAACAGTGACCCAGCCGGGAATCGAACCTGGGACCCTGGAGCTGTGAAGCATTGATGCTAACCACCATGCTACCGTGATCTTGATGCAAACGCTATTGGCTTCTCTTCACCATTGAGCATTATGTGAGGAACCACTGCCCCCACCCCCATAGGGTGATACGCCGCAACTTGGATGTAAGTGTGTCAGGACTTTTGACTTTAGCAATGCCTCTTTAGTTTGTATGAAGGCCTTTTCGCACTGATCCACCCATTTCCATTTCCTGTTTTGACACAGCAAGTTGTGTTAAGTTTTGAGAATAGTTGCTAGATTCGGGACAAACCCTCCGTAATAGTTTAATAAGCCCCAAAACGATCAAAGTTGATTTATGTTCTGAGATGCAGGTACCTCTGTTATAGTTTCCACTTGTGAAGGTGATTTGTGCAGTCCCTCTGCATCTATGACGTGCTCCAGGTATTCAATAGATTATTTGAAAAATTCACATTTATCCTTCCATACTCGTAGTCTGCAACCTTCTAGTCTCTGGAGGGTAGCATCTCAATGGTCATCGTCATTCTTTCCAGTAACTAAGATATCGTCTAAATAGTACTGAACTCCTAGTCCGCTAAGAATTTGATACATGGCACGACGTAGGTGCAGACGTGATGCCAAATGGAAGTGTTTTATGTCTGAATAGCCCTTTGTGTGTCACGATCGTCAAACATTGTTGTGAATCTGGATCCACATTTATCTGGTGATAAATTTGACTAAGGTCAACTTTACTGCAATGCTGGACATCTTTGGACTATGAGAGGAAACCGGAGCACCCGGAGGAAACCCACGCCGCACAGACAGTGACCCAGCCGGGAATTGAACCTGGGACCCTGGAGCTGTGAAGCAACTGTGCTAACCACTGTGAAACTGTGCTGCCCAAATTGTCATTTTGGAAATTAATTTTGCTGTTGTGGGGAAGAAGGAGCAGTTAGGTTTCTCCACTCTGTTGATTGGCTGATGTGTTAAGATTGCGTTAAGATTGCACTCATCTACAATGCCTTCTATGCCTAACATAGAAGCCATTGGAGATGATTGGTCAATGCCAGCTCATCGGTCTGGAGCAATGATTGCCAACACAATTAGCAAAGATAAAGTCTTTGCTGTTCCGGTTCTCTATGCCCCAAATGATCAGGACAGTCAGCAAGTTACTTCCACCCTGGCTTCTGTCCAGGCCGAGAACACCTCCATTTATTGGCTGGCACCACAAAACTGAGCCTCTGATGAAGGAGGCAGGTTTCCATCTTCAGTTGATCTCACAATGTCCCTGAAGATGCAGCATTTTAAACCATGCCTCTTCTAGCAGGCGCCCAAGATGCACTCAAACTGGTGTAACCACCTTCCAGATTAGCACGTGACGGGTATACCAAATGATGAGATGACTCCAGATGTTGTAAAAAAATAATGCCCGAGTTGCAGCCTTGAAATTATTGACATCCCCTCAATAATCGTCACAACAAACTTGACAATGACTTGAATGCAATTGCACAACTGTAGAGATGATGAAAATAAATATATCTTCAAATTATTTCCAAAGTATATTGCTTTATTAGATCCCATGATGCGTAAAATAGAAACTTCCTTTCAGCATAAAGGTGTAATTTATTCTGAAAGGGAAGATTATGAAGTATTGAAGGGAGTGGTTCCAGACTTTTACTTGACAAGTGACGATGGATAGCTACAGTTTATGCTCAGTGTGGAATTCTCCCCAAGGTTCTGATTTGCCCTTTTCTGATTTAATAAGAATTTGAATCCATGTTTGAGCTTTTGTCTGTTCAGTAGAAAGAAGTTTACAATGGCCTTCTGGTTTAAAGCAGCCCATGTCGAGAACTGTTCAGGTTTTGACCATTTAATTACTGTGTTACCAGACAACAAAGTAGCCACTCCAGTACCATGGATTCTCCTCGTGCTATCCAACATGTTGTCCTGTCAAACATATCGTATACAATGCCTTTCTTCTCCTTTCCTGCTTCTTATCGGCAAGGGTCAATGATTCCATAGTCACCAGCAACTCTCTGGTACCTCACCTAAGGCACGTTTGGTATTTGCGTCGGCAATCACTGCTGCCAGCCCACATTAGCGTAGAAGGCATTGCAGATGAGTCCAATCTTGTCTGCACTTAACGCATTCTCATGAACCTTCCAATAGCTTGGCATTGATCACTAGCCTAGAAATCCTGCTGACATTTCCTATTTTCAGTCAGGACCGAGCTCATAGCATCATAGAATTCCTATGGTGCAGAAGGCGGCCATTCAGCTCATTGAGTCTGTACCGACCCTCTGAAAGAGCACCCTACCTAGGACCACTCCCCTGCCTTATCCCCATAACCCCACCCGACCTGCACATCTTTGGACTGTGGAAGGAAACTGGAGCACCCAGAGGAAACCCACGCAGATACGGGGAGCTCAATTGTAGCCTAACATTTGGTATCCTTGCTGAAACCAACTAGCAGATAGAATACTTATAAGAATGAGCATGGACGCAATTGACATTAATTTTCGATGACCTCAGTATTTGCCAGTGCAACTAGTCTAAGTGAAGAAGATTTCTGAACAGATCTCTTAGGGCAAAGTTATCCAAAGTTAAGGGCCCTGTGGGGGATTGCTTTCCTAAATTCCCAATAGTCCAGGTTAACCCGCAGCGCATGCCGTAAAAACAGTAAAATAGCTTGTCCACATGACCATTATTCAGAAGAAGGTCGTTACAGTAAAAATTAATTGGGAGGGACTCCCTCTCTATGCAATTTTCGCATCAACATTGTAACTGGGAATAATTAAGCCGTTAGAACTTAATCTTTCTGATGACACAGCACCAATAAACTGCAATATTTACACACTGCCTTTCACAACGTTAGGATATCCCAAATGCTTTCCAGCAATGAAACACCTTCTTGAAGTCTAGTCATTGTTTATTTTAGTCAGCCAAGCTTGGACAAACAGCAATGTGATAGGGGCCAAATAATCTATTTTCGTGATACTGGTGGAGGAATAAATATTGGCCAGGCCACTGGGAGACCTACCATAATGTTTTGTGAAATAAAGTCATGGGATCTTTTTAAATCCACATCGGGTGTCGTTTCTCCATGAAAAGATTGTGATGAAAAAAACCCCAGATATTACTCTCTTCGAATTGTTCTTGGAGGAGACTGTGACAAGGAAAATGCAAGGAAAAGAAAGCAAGCAATTAAAAAAAAATGCCGTAGTTTTCATTAATGTAAAGCTATTAGCTAAATTTTAGAATGAGTATATCACATCAATAAATTGCCATGTCATTACCCTGACTTAATTATTTTTTCGCAAACTGCTAATACGCTTTTGGAATGTGGTGTCTCAGAGCATCACGGTGGCAGATTCAATAATGGCTTTCAAAAGAAAATTGAATCATCATCTGAAAAGGGAGGGAAAAGGTGGGGGAGTGGCACTAAGTGAATAGATCTTGCAGAGATCCAGCATGGCCATGATGGGCTGATCGACCTTCTTCCAATGCTGAAACCGTTCTATGAGTCTATGATTCTTTGTTTACGTGACAGTTCTCAAAAGCCTAAAAAATACTGCTGACAATACCAGTGGACAAAAGATTAAAGCATTCTATTCTTCTGTCCGTTTTGTTTGTGGGGACAGTAACATGTTTAAAATATACGGCAACATTTCAGCATTGCAAGGGGTACACAGAGTAATGCCCCATTTTATTATTAGAGATGTCTAGGCTGCTATGTAATGGTGCATGATTTTCAAACTTTTCTTCAATATTTGCTCCAGTAGAAGCATTTGCTCAGAAGGGACAGTTCAGCCTCCTGAGAAACAATGCGAGTGAAAATTATAATTGATGGAATTTTTAAAAATGCGAAGGACGATAACCGTTTTGATATTTTCTACCAAATGCTTTTGGGAGGGGAGGAGACTGTGCAAAAGGGTGGGCTTTGTATTGTGAAAGAAATCAATTTTTGTGCATGGCCTCTTATAAACTATGAATAGATCCAGCAGGCTAGTGGCAGAAGGTCTTAGTTTGATGTGCTGTAGCCTAGGAGAACTTGATTCATGCTTGGGTTTACTCCAGGTACTGAGTTATCATTCAGATGAATTGTCAGCCACACTGCTAAGCTGAAGCGATTCGACAGAAGGGTGAAATTTTTAATTCGCCTTTGGTTGTGGAGTCGGTGATGAGGAGTATCGTCAATTTAAAAATGCCACTTGCACACTAAAGAATGAGGAGAAATTGTTTTTTTTATAAAGATGTTGGAGCTTTGCCTGAGGGAATGGTTGAAGGACAGACCATTGCATTTTTTAAAAGGAAAAGTGACAAGTTTGAAGTTTAGGAAGATAAAGGGTTACAGAATGTTTCGGAATGTTATTGCAAGGAGCCATCAAGGTGACAATAGCCTGAATGATGTATTTCTGTGCTGTAAGGTTCTATGGTCCTACATACATGGGGAAACACTGATAGAGTGGCAATGCCACTAGGCTAATAATCTAGAGTCTCACACTAATGCTCTACAGATATGGGTTCAAATTCCACCGTGACAACTGGTGGAATTTAATAAATCTGGAATTGAAAGTTATTCTTAGTAATGGTGACCATGAAACTATTATCCATTGTCATAAAAAAAAACACCTGGTTCACCAAAACCTTTCAGAGAAAGCAATCTGCCAACTGCTCCCTGAAATGGCTTAGCAAGCCATTCAGGTCAAGGGCAATTAGGGAATGGAAACAAATACTGGCCTTGCCATGGGTGTACAGGCAAGTGGATTGCAAATCCGCATCCCCTCTGACTGACTGCAATACAACAGTGATAATGACCATCAGTTGCCAACACCTACAACCCACGCAAAGAGCAGAGAGAGAAAATAAGTTAAAAATAGACTTTTAAAACATAATGGTTTGGGGGTTTTGTCAAAAGAAACAAATGGTAGTTTTAGCAGATAAGTCACCATCTGAAAATTTACCCCATCAAACTATTTATTTCATTTTATTTCATAAACATTCCAAACTGTTGATTTCATAGGGGCTGATTTAGCACAGTGGGCTAAACAGCTGGCTTGAAATGCAGAACAAGGCCAGCAGCGCAGGTTCAATTCCCGTACCAGCCTCCTCGAACAGGCGCCGGAATGTGGCGACTAGGGGCTTTTCACAGTAACTTCATTGAAGCCTACTTGTGACAGTAAGCAATTATTTATTTATTTTCGTTTCAAGTGGTCCAAATCACAATTTTGGATTACATATCAACATCTGGAAAGTTGATGGTTAATGTTTGAGAAACCCCAAATCTTTTTCAGACGAGGAGCACATGCAAGTGTTTGCGACATATATTATGGGAAACAACTGCAACCTAGTTACCAGAAGGTCCATTGCCAAACTGTGCATGTCCAGATTAGAGGTGAGGACGTAAACATTGCACAATTTGCACGGTTAGGTTTTTTTTTGGTTGAGGCCAAATCAAAGCTTGGTAATTTAAAATTGAATTGTTCCTTCACCAAGCAGAATTATTGGGGCTTTTTTTCATTGCAATAATGTGCGTTTTGTGGAGCGCCAGTTTTACAAAACCAGTTTTGTAAGTTCCCCCTACAATTTTGTACAATCTATGAGGTAACCAGTTCCTTTCAGCTGGTACACGGCTTTGCTTGACGTGTCAATCCTGAGTTGAAATGAAAGCCAGGAAGACGTCCACAACAGTTGGCAAGTTGAAATAAGAGAGGAAGTCAGAGGCAGCAGCTGGCAAGTTATCTTCCTGCTGCTACTCTGAACCAGCCTCCAGGTTACAGCATCAATGCACTCAAGAGGCAAGTGTCTATTCAGTCAATTCCGCTTAAAGCGCCAGTATTACTTTCTGTCAGTCCGCACAGCCTTACATTTCAAAACTGATAGAATCAAAGTTACACAATCTCTTCTTCAGTGTAGACAGAAGAGAGTTCATTTGTGCTTCCTGTACTCTTTCAACACCGACTTCTTCAGGGCAACCATCTTACCCCAAAAGGTCTCGCTTTATTTTACTTTTAATAAATGCATCAAAACCGTTATTGATCCACGATCATTTTTGCAACCTTTTCCCCTCCTCCTCCATTTCCTACCTTGACTGCTTTCTCTTTCTCATGGTCTTCCCCCCGTGACTATGTAACGCTCCTCAGCTGGGTGGATGGGACATCAAACTTCGAAGACACTCGCTGAGGCACCATAGACAATATTCATTGTTAACCTTTCACATGTATGCTCCTCTTGAGATGGTGGAGGGCGGGGATGGGGGTTTCCTCTTCCCCAGGTAATCCACCACAGACTTGCAAAACCCACCCTGTCGGTAAGGAGGGTTGGAGTACACGTGCGAGTTGAAACTGGGATTCAAGCTTCGGTTTCCATGCTGGGAGCTAGACGTTTTAGCATCATTGGTACCAAGTCACTATTACTAGTGAGGTGAAAGTAAGACACACAAATTGTTTTTGTTTTAAGGGAGTTTGCAACCACTCACGTTAAAAAAAAAAGTAAACTTCTGTGTAATGTGCAGCACAGCACAACTACCTTGGCTGTTTCACCCCACAATCTACCTCTCAGAATTTAAGCAGTTCTTGATCTTGTTGAGACTAGCAGGAAAATATAGGGGGAAAAAACTGACTGGATCCATTCCACCCTTCTACCATCATGCTTGCCAACAGCGGATGGTATTGGTTCTGAAATAGGAAGACTTGTGGAGAAGTCTCTTTTTCAAAAGCGTTTGCAT
The DNA here is from genome assembly GCF_902713615.1 of Scyliorhinus canicula. Taxonomy (NCBI): domain Eukaryota; kingdom Metazoa; phylum Chordata; class Chondrichthyes; order Carcharhiniformes; family Scyliorhinidae; genus Scyliorhinus; species Scyliorhinus canicula. The sequence continues at coordinate 140,923,650 of NC_052160.1, forward strand.
TGATATTTTGCTGTCGTTTTTCTCAAATATTTTTAAATTTTGAGTACCCAATTCTTTTTTTTCCAATTAAGGGGCAATTGGTGTGGCCAATCCACCTACCCTGTACATCCTTTTGGGTTGTGGGGGATGAGACCCTGGCAGACACGGGGTGAATGTGCAAACTCCACACGGACAGTGACTCGGGGCCAGGATCGAACACAGGTCCTCGGCGCTGCGAGGCAGCAGCGCTAACCACTGCGCCACCGTGCCGCCTTGTTTTTCTCAAACATTACCAGTTCTAAAACACAGGAGCCTTTCCTGCACTGGCTCTCTCAACCACTTTTAGAAGAGGAATGCAGTTTAACCTTTGACACGTCTTTATAAGTGGCATTAGCTGTGATCAGAGAACAAGTCTTTCAGGCATAGGTCACTGCCAGTTCCCCTGTTGCCCCCTTCACCCACACTAACTTCACCTGGATGGACGCCTTACATTTGCATGAAACTCTAAAAAGCAGCATAGCTGATAACCAAGAAACTATTTTAACTCCCTTATTTAATAAAGATTGAAATAAGAAAAGCAGCCCAAATAGAAAGGGGTAAATTAGAGAACTTGCTGGACAATAAGTTGCAGAATAGAACAAATGCAGAAATGGTGGAAACACTAAGCAGAACAGTTAGCATCTGTGGAAAGTGAAATCTATGGTTAATGTTTCAAGTTGATGACCTTGCATCAGAGAAAAACTGTTTCTTTAAAAAAATCAGGTGTAGGCTTTACATTCTAGCCCAGGGGTGGGCAAACTACAGCCCGCGGGCCGCATGCGGCCCACCAAAGATATTTCTGCGGCCCACCAAGTCATTAAAAAAAAAAAAATTAAAAAAAAAAAAAAAAAATTTTTTTTTAAGGTTAATGGGGGGGAGCTGTTGGGTTACGGGTATAGGGTGGATACGTTGACTTGAGTAGGGTGATTATTGCTCGGCACAACGTCGAGGGCCGAAGGGCCTGTTCTGTGCTGTACTGTTCTATGTTCTATATGAGGCGCCCAGAATCATAACCGGGTGAAGTAATTATTTTACTTAATATACTATGCGGCCCTTTATGAATTGTGAATTTCTGAATGTGGCCCTTGCACGGAAAAGTTTGCCCACCCCTGTTCTAGCCCATTGATTTCTGATGATATTTCATGTTCTCTTTGAAAAGTGAAAATACCTAAAAAAAACTTTGTAAAATAATTGCTAGCAGTGGTGGTTTCTCAAATGAATTATTCTGATATGAAGTTTTGTTTATTGTGAGGTTGTGTTTGACTTGTGCCTACCAATCGTCTTCTAGTTTTCGCCAGTGGAGATTTATTGAATTGTCTAATTCTCATCTGTATTACACGCATGAAAATGCAACAGAACAAAGTTTGATAACCCATATAATCATATAACATACACCATCAGTGATGGATGAATGCAAGCACTATTCGATGTGTGTCTAATGCTCACTCATCACAAACAAAAGTGGCAGTAAGTCACTTGTTAGCTCCACTGTCACTGTAGAACTAAAAAGATACTTAATTGATTCAAAGCACCATATCAGCTTTGTGATTTGCAGTGTGTTGGCGGTCCAGTCCTGTCATCAGCACACTGGAACCACTGGGAATATTTCTGACAGTGTAAATTGTTTTCTGGACTTTCGGGACAAAGATTATCAATATTTCACAGTTGCTTTTTCCTGTGCATTGGGCAATTTTTGTTTTGAGCCCATCGGGATAGGCTTCCGCCTTTCATTTGGAATTAAAATAAGTGGACACAGAAATGCCCAGAGTTTGCTTCAATAAAGCACCATCGCTTTTATCCTTTATCTGAAAGGTAGCGAGAAGCAATTTGTGGATTGCCATTTAAGAATGATTCTGAGAGCACAAGAACACGGGAAATAGGAGTAGGAGTAGAGCCTATTCTGCCGTTTAATATGATCTTGGGTTTCAACTCCACTTTCCTGTCCGTTCCCCAAACCCCTGATTCCCTGAGTCCACAGTCCTAAAGATATTCAATGGTGGAACATCCACAGCTCTCTTGGGATAGAGAACTCCATTGATTCAAAATCCACTGCGTGAAGTAATTTCTCCTCATCTCAGTCCTAAATGGTTAGCTTTTTATCCTGAGTCTGTGCTCCAGATTCGCAATCTCTCAGCCTCTACATTATCAAGCACCTTCGGAATTTTGTAGATTTCAATTAGATTTCCTCTCATCTTCTAAACTGCAGAGAATATAAAACTAGCTTACTTAGCTGTCATCATAGGACAACCCCCTCAACCCAGGGACCAATTGTGAACCTCCCCTGTGCCATCTCCAATGCAAGAATATTCTTTCTTAAATGTGGAGACCAAAACTGCACATAGTAATTTCTTTTCAAAAGCCTGTACAGTTGTAGCCAGTGGAGTCAAGTAGTGTAACTACAACACTATTGTGATAGTGTAAGTAGTGTAGCGACAACACTACTGTGATAGCGTAAGTAGTGTATCTACATGACCTGTGATAGTGTTAGTAGTGCAACTACCACACCACTATGATATTGTAAGTAGTGAAACTACAACACTACTGTGATAGTGTAAGTAGTGTAGCTATAACACTAATGTGGTGGTATAGCTTGTACAGAGTCAACATGGACCAAAGTGTTGTTACAGCCAAAACATTTCAACAGAGGCTTTGAATTTGAAAATGAATATTTTTACAAGTTGAGGATTAGAAAGCGAAGTGCTGGAGGATGTGGGAATGACATTGAACGTGGATTCAATCGCACAATCCCTGAATCTCAACAGTACCAATGTGGGGAATATGCTGCGCAGGATTTCAATCCCACAGGATTTTCTCCAGGAGGAAAGGAATATCAGCGGGAGAGTTAACCCAGGAAGATGTTGCATTATTTCTAATTACTTGTTACAGAATAGCAGTTACCTACCTGAAATGACGCATTGTAAGTCAACGGACCAATAAAAAAGCAAAGAGAAGAAAATATGGAAAAGCTGAAAGATTGGGACTCAACCTTACTTTCAGCCCCCAGAAATTAGATGTGAATGTTCTCGGCTTTATCTTAACATTATCTGCCTTTATAAATGAGGCACAGAACTGGGTAGATTGCAATATGGTTGAACCCAGCCCATTCCTGCCTTCTGTCTGAGATAAATATTGGGGTTAATAGTTTTCCAAATTTTATTAAGAGGCTGGATTGATTGGATCTACGATGTGCTTGATCTAGGTTTAAAACACATACAGGTGTTTTTACATACATATGTTAGAACAACAATCTGTGTTTGTGTAGCACCTATAATGTACCACAATGTCCCCACTAACAGGAACGAATGGATGAATACGAATGTACATTTAACAGATTACAGAAATAGTTAAAACCTATTTATTAAGATAAAAGATAAGATAAAACTTCTCAGGGGATGTTTTAAAAAATAATAATCCACAAATAAAATGAGGCATTTGACACTTGCTGTGATAATCTTAATCCACTTCCCTGTGGACTACAAACAAACAAAAAAAATCCAAAAATTGGCACTGATTGTCATAAATGCTCATTTGGAAAACTCTCTCCCTGTCGCAGAGAGGCTGCGGGAAGAAAGAGTGTGGAAAATGGAAATGTCACACTGTCTCAATATGGGGTACTCCTTTTGAGATCGACTGGAAGCATGCAACTGGAGCCGGGTAGGGGTTGAAGCCACATTGGCTACACTTCACAAATCGTAGCTGACCTGGGCATTTGAATTGCCGCCATTTGGTGAACATGGAGCATTCCCCAGGGCTCGTTGTCTCTCACCTTGATGAGCACAAGGACATGCCAGAGAATAGCAACTGACTGTTCTTTGGCTCTGATTTGAGTCCGTTTCAGCGCTGTGCATGGAACGAGTTTGCTCATCAGTGGCAGATTGGAGGGTTCCTTGTTTTTGGATGGGATGCTGCGCGTGGAAGTAAGCTTAAATTTACAAAAAAAATGAGTGAATTTAAAAGGAAATGATGAAAAGCGAATTCAGAAGGAATTGACAAATTTACCTCCCCACCCTGAGAATGAAAGTGTTGTTGCACGATAAACGCAGGCACATAATCTCAAACAAAAGAGGAAGGAACTCAGTGAAAGTGGGGCACGCACAAATAAAGACAAGCAGAGGAATTAAAAGACAGGGCGAGACAATGAGAAAACAAAAATTACAAAGCACCACATCAAGTCTGACAGCCAAGGATAAAAAATCTTCAAGTGGCTCCCCTCCATTTCCATAGTGTGCTCAAAGCGGTCTGATGTCATGCCAACATTAGTCTCCAGCACAAAATCATGGTAATTTTCAACTGCAAATCATTGGAAGCCTAAAATGGGAGGGCAATTTCAGAATCCACCTTTTCCCTAACCCGTTTAGTTCTGCTCCATGTGTATAATGGGAAAGAAAGCATTGCAGAAATGGGAGTGGAAGATTTGTGTTTTTCGGCGACAATAGTGGCTTTGATGTTTTTTTTAACCCAATTCTCCAAATGTTTCTTTGACTCAGTGGTATCCTGCACAGGTCTCAGTGAATGCTGCCACCTGGACTGCCACCCATACTAACATATACGAACGTATAGGAAATTCCGTAACATCTGGGCTTCAGTCCAGCAGAGATTTCCACACAGCTTCTTTTCAGATCTAGAAAGCTGATTTTGCAATCCTTGCTGATGTTGCAAATTATAAATGTGAATCTTAACAGCAATCCTTTCTTTTGTTAATTGAAATTTTAAAAATGCAGGGAATTGTGGCATGCAGCATGAGATCGCCTCACATGGGCACTGGAGGGTTAGTGTTAGCTTGCAAAAGTCTTCGTAAGAGAACTATTTTAAGAGAACTATTAATGCTACATTATTTTAATTCAAATTTTGAGGCAAATAAAATTCTTAACTGCTAGTACTTCATAACCTGCTCCTAAATAATCCAAATATTTAGCAACCTTAGATGGTGGCTTTGAGACCAGGAAGAGATCTGATTGAATGGTGGAGCAGGCTCAAAATCTGAATTGCCTACTTAGAATATTGGATTGGTTTGGATTGGATTTGTTTATTGTCACGTGTACCGAGGTACAGTGAAAAGTATTTTTCTGCGAGCAACTCAACAGATCATTAAGTATATGGGAAGAAAAGGGAATAAAAGAAAATACATAATAGGGCAACACAAGGTACACAATGTAACTGCATAACACCGGCATCAGATGAAGCATACAGGGGTGTAATGTTAATGAGGCCAGTTCATAAGAGGGTGATTTTGGAGTCTGGTAACAGCAGGGAAGAAGCTGTTTTTGAGTCTGTTCGTCCGTGTTCTCAGACTTCTGTCTCTCCTGCCCGATGGAAGAAGTTGGAACATAGAACATAGAACAGTACAGCACAGTACAGGCCCTTCTAGCCCATGATGTTGTGCCAACCATTTAAGATCAACCTAACCTACACGTCTTCAATTTACTGCTGTCTATGTGCCTGTCCAAGAGTCGCTTAAATGTCCCTAATGACTCTGACTCCACCACCTCTGCTGGCAGTGCATTCCACACACCCACCACTCTCCGTGTAAAGAACCTACCTCTGACATCTCCCCTGTACCTTCCTCCAATCACCTTAAAATTATGTCCCCTCATGACAGCCATTTCCACCCTGGGGAAAAGTCTTTGGCTATCCACTCTATCCATGCCTCTCATCACCTTGTACACCTCTATCAGGTCACCTCTCTTCCTTGTTCGCTCCAGTGACAAAAGCCCTAGCTCCCTCAACCTTTCTTCATAAGACATGCCCTCCAGTCCAGGCAGCATCCTGGTAAATCTCCCCTGCACCCTCTCCAAAGCATCCACATCCTTCCAATAATGAGGCAACCAGAACTGGACACAATATTCCAAGTGTGGTCTAACCAGGGTTTTACAAAGCTGCAGCAAAACCTTGCGGCTCTTTAACTCAACCCCCCTGTTAATGAAAGCCAACACACCATTTGCCTTCTTAACAACCTGGGTGGCAACTTTGAGGGATCTATGTACGTGGACCCCAAGATCCTTCTGTTCCTCCACACTTCCAAGAATCCTGCCTTTAGCCCTGTATTCAGCATTCAAATTCAACCTTCCAAAATTAACCACTTCACATTTATCTAGGTTGAACTCCAACTGCCACTTCTCAGCCCAGCTCTGCATCTTGTCAATGTCCGGTTGTAACCTGCAACAGCCCTACTCCACCAACCTTTGTGTCATCGGCAAACTTACTAACCCACCCTTCCACCTCTTCATCCAAGTCAATTGTAAAAACCACAAAGAGCAGTGGTCCCAGAACACATCCCTGCTGCACACCACTGGTCACCGACCTCCAGGTGGAATATTTTCCATCCACTACCATTTCTGTTCCTAATTCCTATGTTCCTATGTTACTTAAATTACGTACCTTTAGATTATGCTGAAAGTTGTGATACTACCAGACTATTTAACGTTGTTAAGTTATTTTTTCAAAACCTTTTTTTTTCCACCAAGGATTCCTAAAACATCTCGCCATTGCAGCACTTCACCAGAGCTAACTTTTGGTGCTGTTCAATATTACAGTTCCAAACTAATGTTCTTTGTTGTGCATTATACCTGGGTGTTTAGTGAAAGGCTATTTTTCTCATATTCTTCAGCGTAGTCAACAAGGACCTGGTGAATCACTCAGAATCACTTTGCTGGGCGGGACATGTCGTTTATCAGCCTGGCATCATGCTCCAGAGCAACTGTTCTATTCTGAACTCACTTGTGACAGAAGACTGCTAGTAGGACAGTGTAAACACTTTAGGGATGTGTTCAAAGCATCCCTGAAGCGATCAAACATCCCTGCTGATTCACGGGAGTCCCTCACTTGTGACTAACCAAAACAGAGAAGGCTTTTTTTGGGAAGGCGCTGAACAGATTGAGAGACTTTGCCGAGTGATTGCAGAGGCAAAGTTGACTTGTTGGAGAGAGCACATGAGCCTCCAGACACAACCGTCCCAAATCTTCAAGCGTCACCTGAATCGCATATGGCAAAGTCTGCAGGTCACACATTAGACTTATTGACCATCTCAGAAACCATTGATCTAGAATGGAAGGAAGTCAGCATCAATCCCAAGGGACTGTCTAAGAAGAAAAAGAAGCAGAGGAGGAAACCCTGGAACCCTGGTGCTCCTATTGTATAGTTCTATTCTTAGCAATATTTCAGACCCCATTAAAACCTTGTCAACCTTGGGCAGCACGGTAGCATAATGTTTAGCACTATGGCTTCACAGTGCCAGGGCCCGAGGGTCAATTCCCGGCTTGGGTCACTGTCTGTGTGGAGTCTGCACGCTCTCCCCATGTTTGCATGGGTTTCCTCCAGGTGCTCCGGTTTCCTCCCACAAGTCCTGAAAGACGTGCTTGTTAGGGGAATTGGACATTCTGAATTCTCCCTCTGTGAACCTGAACAGACAGCGGAATGTGGCGACTAGGGGCTTTTCACAGTAACTTCATTGCAGTGTTAACGTAAGCCTACTTGTGACAATAAAGATTATTAATTAAAACGTCTACCCCTTTATGGGCGTTAATTAAGAGATGATGTGCCAATGCTGGCGTTGGACTGGGGTGAGCATGGTAAGAAGTCTTAAAACACCAGGTTAAAGTCCAACAGGTTTGTTTCAAATCACTAGCTTTCGGAGCACTGCTTCTTCCTCAGGTGAATGGAGAGGTAGGTTCCAGAAACATTTATATAGACAAATTCAAAGATGCAAGATGATACTTTGAATGCGAGCATTTGCAGATAATTAAGGCTTTACAGATCCAGAGAGAGGGGTAACCCCAGGTTACAGAGGTGTGGGCAACACGGTAGCATTGTGGTTAGCACAATTGCTTCACAGCTCCAGGGTCCCAGTTTCGACTCCGGTTTGGGTCACTGTCTGTGCAGAGTCTGCACATCCTCCCTGTGTGTGTGTGCATTTCCTCCGGGTGCTCCGGTTTCCCCCCACAGTCCAAAGATGTGCAGGTTAGGTGGATTGGCCATGATAAATTGCACTTAGTGTCCAAAATTGCCCTTAGTGTTGGGTGGGGTTACTGGGTTATGGGGATTGGGTGGAGGTGTTGACCTTGGGTAGGGTGCTCTTTCCAAGCCTCCTTCTGCACTGTAAATTCTATGAAACTATGAATTGTCTCAAGCCAAGATAGTTGGTAGGATTTCGCAAGCCCGGCCAGATGGTGGGGGGTGAATGTAATGCGACATGAATCCAAGGTCCTGGTTGAGGCCGTACTCATGTGTGCGGAACTTGGCTATAAGTTTCTGCTCTGCGATTCTGTGTTGTCACGCATCCTGAAGGCCGCCTTGGAGACCGCTTACCCGAAGATCAGAGACTGAATGCCTTCGACTGCTGAAGTGTTTCCCGACTGGAAGGGAACATTCCTGCCTGGCGATTGTTGCACGATGTCTGTTCATCCGTTGTCGCAGCGTCTGCATGGTCTCGCCAATGTACCACGCTTTGGGACATCCTTTCTTGCAACTTATGAGGTAGATAACATTGGCCGAGTCACACGAGTATGTACTGCCCTAACTTGGTTTAGGTCTGAACTTCCTTCTTTGAAACAATGTCGGAGATTCTGGGTGTTAGAGTAGAGCCATGCCCCATGATGGTGATCTTTGGAGTGTCGGACTTGCTGGGGCTGCAGGAGGGGTAGGAGGCTGTGACAGGTTGGCCTTCGCCTCTCTGATAGTCTGGAGATGGGTCTTGCTCGGGTGGAGGGCTGGCTGGAATTCCTATTGTGTGAAATAGCTTCTTGGCTTTTCTGCTATTTTTTGCTTTAATGTGAGCGGCTGACACCAACACCGACACTCTAACCCCCAGAATCTCCAACATTGTTTCAAAGAAGGAAGCTCAGACCTAAACCAAATTAGGGCAGTACATACTCGTGCGACTTGGCCAATGTTGTCTGCCTCATATGCTGCAGGAAAGGATGTCCCGAAGCGTGGTACATTGGCGAGACCATGCAGATGCTGCGACAACGGATGAAAGGACATCACGCGACAATCGCCAGGCAGGAATGTTCCCTTCCAGTCGGGGAACATTTCAGCAATCAAGGGCATTCAGCCTCTGATCTCCGGGTAAGTGTTCTCCAAGGCGGCCTTCAGGACGTGCAACAATGCAGAATCGCAGAGCAGAAACTTGTAGCCAAGTTCCGCACACATGAGTACGGCCTCAACCGGGACCTTGGATTCATGTCGCATTACATTCATCCCCCACCATCTGGCCTGGGCTTGCGAAATCCTACCAACTGTCCTGGCTTGAGACAATTCACACCTCTTTAACCTGGGGTTACCCCTCTCTCTGGATCTGTAACGACTTAATCACCTGCTAATGCTCGCATTCTAAGCATTGTCTGGCATCTTTGACTTTGACTTTGTCTATATAAATGTTTCTGGAACCGAATGAATGTCTCCATTCACCTGAGGAAGGAGCAGTGCTCCAACAGCTGTTAATTAAGAGAAATAAGAAACAGATATATAACCTATTTTCCATCCCATAAAGTTCTTGTTTAATTTCAGGCATTCAACTCACAATCAATCTCGGTCATGTTTGGCACTGGTATATGGGTGGATGACGCCTTTTAGCCATGAGTTATTTAGCGTTTGCTGGAAAGAAATAATGAATGGATACAAAAATCAAGAGAGCGCAAACACGACATCCCAGTGAAAGAAAGAAATCACTTGCATTATTAGTGTGTCTTTCATGATCTCAGGGGCTTTTATCAAATGCTGCTAAGTGTAGTCACTATTGTAATGGGGGGAAACCGGAAGCCAATTTGCACATTGCAAGCTCCATATAAACAGCAATGTGATAATGACTGGATGACCAATTTAGTTATTTTGATTGAGGGACAAATGTTGACCAGGCCACTGGGTAGAACTCTGCTCTTTTTCAAAAAGTACATGAGAGGGGGACTCAGTGTAACATGTCATTCGGAAGAAGGCACCCCCAACACTGCAGTGCTCCCTCTGTACTGCACGAGAGTGTCCGCCTGGATTTTGTCAAGTCTTTGGAGTGGACCTTGCTCCCGGATCTTCTGTCTTAGAGGCAAGTGTGTTATCGTACAGTATGTTAATGGTAGTCTAAGCCTATTATTTTTGACACAAATTACACAGCAGATTATCATGACTAGCAACTCAAATTGGTTGAATTTGGAACAATTTAAGTTATTATTTTGGGTTAATTTGAAAGAAAGTTAGCACTCATTTAATGTTTTTCATGGCATCTGTATGTTTCAAAGCACGTTATAGCCAGTGTTGCCATGTAGTTACCTGTGTAATGTAGGAAACGCAGCAGTCAATTTATGCATAGCAAGCTCCCACAAACAGCAATATGACAATGGGCAGATCATCTGTTTTGGTATTGTTGCTTTTAGTGGGTTGGATCTCAAAGTCTTTGTAAAGCCTTAAAGTAGTAGTGATTGAAGGTGCCAAGCGCTGAATTTCGCACATGACAAGTGAGATGTAAAATGAACCTGTGATTGTCGATTCACAGCTTATGTAAGTTATGTTGATCACCTCTAGTTTTTACTTTGTTTTCAGTGAGACTTGAGATTTATTTCAATCACTGAATCATTTTACTGGTTGTGGTGATTGTTTCTTTTTTTGAATAAATTTAGTGTACCCACTTCATTTTTCCAAATAAGGGGCAATTTAGCAAGGCCAATTCATCTGCCCTGCACATCTTTTGGGTTGTGGAGGCGAAACCCACGCAAACATGGAGAGAATGTGCAAACTCCACACGGACAGTGACCCAGAGCTGGGATCGAACCTGGGACCTCGGCGGATTAAATGAAAAATGAAAAAATGAAAATCGCTTATTGTCACGAGGAGGCTTCAAATGAAGTTACTGTGAAAAGCCCCTAGTCGCCACATTCCGGCGCCTATTCGGGGAGGCTGTTACGGGAATCGAACCGTGCTGCTGGCCTGCTTGGTCTGCTTTCAAAGCCAGCGATTTAGCCCTGTGCTAAACAGCCCCTGTAAGGCTGCATAGAACATAGAACAGTACAGCACAGAACAGGCCCTTCGGCCCTCGATGTTGTGCCGAGCAATTATCACCCCACTCAAACCCACGTATCCACCCTATACCCGTAACCGAACAACACCCCCCCCCCTTACTTTTTTAGGACACTACGGGCAATTTAGCATGGCCAATCCACCTAACCCGCACATCTTTGGACTGTGGGAGGAAACCGGAGCACCCGGAGGAAACCCACGCACACACGGGGAGGACGTGCAGACTCCGCACAGACAGTGACCCAGCCGGGAATCGAACCTGGGACCCTTGCGCTGTGAAGCATTTATGCTAACCACCATGCTACCGTGCTACCACTGTGATTCTTTCTTTAAGGGCAACACAGCAGAGTGAGGGTCACCTGGCCTCGGTGACCAATCAGGACTCAGGGAATCATAGAGGCATAGAGTTATAGGGCGCAATTCTCCCATCGGGAGACTAAATCCCGACGCCGGAGTGAGAACCGGAGTGTTTCACTCCGGCGTCGGAGGCTGCTCCCAGCCCCCGATTCTCCCACCCCCGGGGGGCTAGGAGCAGTGCCGCGTCAATAAAAGCGGCACCGCGTAAATTACGTGGCCGGCATTGCGTAAATGACGTCACCCGCGCATGCGCGGTTGCCGTCCTCCCCGCGGCCACCCCACAAGATGTCGGATGGATCTTGCGGGGCGGCGGAGGAAAGGAGGTCCTCCTTCTGAGAGGCCGGCCTGCCGATCGGTGGGCACCGATCTCGGGCCAGACCCCTTTTGAGGCCCCCCCGGTGCAGGATCCCTCCTCCCCCCCCCCACAGGCCGCCCCCCCCCAGTGTTCCCGCGCTGTTCCCGCCGGCAGCGACCAGGTGTGGACAGCGCTGGCGGGAACCCGTCGTGTTGGGCAGGCCGCTCGGCCCATTCGGGACAGAGAATCGCCGCTCGCCCGTTACAAACGGCAAGCGCCGATTCTCCCAGCGGCCAGCCGTGAATCTCGCCACGCCGGTTTGGGGGGGGGGGGGGGGGTGGTGAGAGAATCGCGTGCAGGTGCCGGGGTGGCGTGGCAGGACTCGCTCGGCGCCCCGCCGATTCTCCCACCCGGCGTGGGGGGGAGAACTCCGCCCATAGGGTTTGATTTAATGGAAATGAAACAGAGTCCTGTGTTGAGTGTGTTTAACCGGGTGTTTCCCAGCGCTGACAATGCAGAGAATGACCCCACTATTAAATGGGATTCAGCTTCATTTCTGGGCCTCGGCAAGGAGGTCATACTTGGTCTATTTTTAAATGGTGCCCCGATCTCTAGGCTCCCCACTGTGACCTCCAGACCCCCCCAATGGCCAACTCACCAATAAGGGGGTCATTGAGCCCCACCCTCCGCATTCCACCTCATAAGGGCAGGGCACCCTGAGGCCTGATCCCCGGCAAGGGCATGATGCCACCTGGGCACCTTGACACTGCCAGTACCCCTGCCAGCCTGGCAGTTCCACCTAGGTATCTTGTCACTGCCAGGGTGTCAAGCTGGCAGCGGGGATGGCAGGGTACCACCCTGCCCAGAGCCCGACCACCCAGGGGCCCTCCTCATCACCTGGGAGTTCCCCCCAAGTGCCGTTACGTCTGGCCCACGTTTGTAGAAACCAGTGCTAAATGGTGCCCGCTTGAGATCTCTGAGACGAGGCGGTTAGGTCCCGGGCAGTGGGTGGGTCTGGTGCAGACGTCCATAAGTGAGATTAACTGCTCACTTCAATGTGAAAATCTAGGTCCCGACCTCAATGGGCTGGATCCTGCTCGCAATTCCTCGCGAGATCTCATTAGATCTCGCAAGACATGATGAAGCCGGTCAATCTGCGGAGAGACCTCACACGAGCTTTGCTGGCCTCATCGCATCCTGAGGTGGGAACCCGATAAATTGCACCCATAGAGCTTTATAGCAGAAAAATAGGCACTTCAGCCCATGATGTCTGCGCTGGCGATCAATCCCATTTTCCAGCATTTGGTCCATAGCCTTGTATGCTATGACATTTCTTTAAAAGACCCATGTAGACAAAGGGAGAATGTGCAAACTGCACACGGACAGTGATCGGGGCCGGGATCGAACCTGAGTTCTCGGCGTCGTGAGGCAGCAGTGCTAGCCACTGTGCCCCTCATGCTAAAGCATTTCAAGTGCTCCCCTAAATGCTTCTGAAATGTTGGGAGGGTTCCCAGCTCTACCACCCCTTCAGCCAGTGAATTCCAGATTCCAACCATCCTCTGGGTGAAAAAGCTTGTCCTCAAATCCCTTCTATATCCCCTGTTCCTTACTGTAAATCTATGCCCCCTGGTTATTGCTCCCTCTACTTGGGGGGGGGGGGTAAAATTCCTTCCTATCTGTGTTCCTCAATCAGGTCCCCCCTCAGCCTTCCCTGCTCTAAGGATAACAACCCCACTCTAACCAGCCTCTCTTTGTAGCTGAAATGCTCCAGCCCAGGCAACATCCTGGTGAATCTCCTCTGCACCCTCTCTAGTGTAATCACATCCTTCCTATAGCATGCCGAGCAGAATTGGGCGCAGTACTCGAGCTGTGAACTAATGAGCATTTTATACAGCTCCAACATAACCTTCCTGCTCTTATAGTCTATGCCTCGGCTAATAAAGGCACTTATCTACCTGTCCTGCTATCTTCTGCACTCTTTCCCAATGTATTCATATCCTTCCTATCGGGTGGTGCCCAGAACTGTACACAATATTCCAGCTGAGGTCTAACTAGTGTCTTGTAGAAGTTCAGCATGACCACCTTGCTCTTGTACTCGATGCCCCTATTAATGAAGTCCAGAATGCTATAAATTTTTTAACTGCTCTCTCCATCTATCCTGCTGTCTTCAATGATCTATGTACATATACTCGCAGGTCCTTCTGCATCCCCTTAAGAATATTATATTGGGAAAATTCAGCCAAGGTTTCATTAAAGAGTGGAAGAGGCTTGAGGGGCTGTGTCACCTACTGCACCTCCCGCTTCTTATGTCTTTTTATATAATGCACTTTTACCATTATCCTTCTTCTTTTATTCCTGCTGTTGGATGGGTGAAGGGGAGGGCTGTAAGTTGGGGGAGGGGGTTGCGGAAGGACAAAACAGTGCCCCGATCTGTGAGAATCCATTTTTGTTGGCAAGCTGAAGCTCCTAACTCATCAACAGGCTCCTAACTCATCAACAAGCTCCTAACTCATCAACAGGCTCCTAACTCATCAACAGGCTCCTAACTCATCAACAGGCTCCTAACTCATCAACAAGCTCCTAACTCATCAACAGGCTCCTAACTCATCAACAGGCTCCTAACTCATCAACAGGCTCCTAACTCATCAACAAGCTCCTAACTCATCAACAGGCTCCTAACTCATCAACAGGCTCCTAACTCATCAACAAGCTCCTAACTCATCAACAGGCTCCTAACTCAACAACAGGCTCCTAACTCATCAACAAGCTCCTAACTCATCAACACGATCTAACTCATCAACAGGCTCCTAACTCATCAACATGCTCCTAACTCATCAACACGCTCTAACTCATCAACAAGCTCCTAACTCATCAACAGGCTCCTAACTCATCAACAGGCTCCTAACTCATCAACACACTCCTAACTCATCAACAAGCTCCTAACTCATCAACAAGCTCCTAACTCATCAACAGGCTCCTAACTCATCAACAGGCTCCTAACTTATCAACATGCTCCAAACTCATCAACAGGCTCCTAACTCATCAACAGGCTCCTAACTCATCAACAGGCTCCTAACTCAACAACAGGCTCCTAACTCATCAACAGGCTCCTAACTCATCAACACGCTCTAACTCATCAACACGCTCTAACTCATCAACAAGCTCCTAACTCATCAACAGGCTCCTAACTCATCAACAGGCTCCTAACTCATCAACAGGCTCCTAACTCAACAACAGGCTCCTAACTCATCAACAGGCTCCTAACTCATCAACGCGCTCTAACTCATCAACAAGCTCCTAACTCATCAACACGATCTAACTCATCAACAGGCTCCTAACTCAACAACAGGCTCCTAACTCAACAACATGCTCCTAACTCAACAACAAGCTCCTAACACATCAACAAGCTCCTAACTCATCAACAAGCTCCTAACTCATCAACAGGCTCCTAACTCATCAACAGGCTTCTATCTCAACAACAAGCTCCTAACTCATCAATAGGCTCCTAACTCATCAACAGGCTCCTAACTCATCAACGCGCTCTAACTCATCAACAAGCTCCTAACTCATCAACACGATCTAACTCATCAACAGGCTCCTAACTCAACAACAGGCTCCTAACTCAACAACATGCTCCTAACTCAACAACAAGCTCCTAACTCATCAACAAGCTCCTAACTCATCAACAGGCTCCTAACTCATCAACAAGCACCTAACTGATAAACAAGCTCCTAACTCATCAACAGGCTCCTAACTCATCAACAGGCTCCTAACTCAACAACAGGCTCCTAACTCATCAACAGGCTCCTAACTCAACAACAAGCTCCTAACACATCAACAGGCTCCTAACTCATCAACAGGCTCCTAACTCATCAACAGGCTTCTAACTCAACAACAAGCTCCTAACTCATCAATAGGCTCCTAACTCATCAACAGGCTCCTAACTCATCAACAGGCTCCTAACTCATCAACACGCTCCTAACTCAACAACAAACTTGTAACTCATCAACAGGCTCCTAACTCATCAACAAGCTCCTAACTGATAAACAAGCTCCTAACTCATCAACAGGCTCCTAACTCATCAACAGTCTCCTAACTCATCAACAAGCTCCTAACTCATCAACAAGCTCCTAACTCATCAACAGGCTCCTAACTCAACAACAGGCTCCTAACTCATCAACAGGCTCCTAACTCATCAACACGCTCTAACTCATCAACAAGCTCCTAACTCATCAACAGGCTCCAACTCATCAACAGGCTCCTAACTCATCAACATGCTCCTAACTCATCAACAAGCTCCTAACTCATCAACACGATCTAACTCATCAACATGCTCCTAACTCATCAACAGGCTCCTAACTCATCAACAAGCTCCTAACTCATCAACAAGCTCCTAACTCATCAACAGGCTCCAACTCATCAACAGGCTCCTAACTCATCAACACGATCTAACTCATCAACAGGCTCCTAACTCATCAACAGGCTCCTAACTCATCAACAGGCTCCTAACTCATCAACAAGCTCCTAACTCATCAACAGGATCTAACTCATCAACAGGCTCCAACTCATCAACAGGCCCCTAACTCATCAACATGCTCCTAACTCATCAACAGGCTCCTAACTCATCAACAGGCTCCTAACTCATCAACAGGCTCCTAACTCATCAACAAGCTCCTAACTCATCAACAGGATCTAACTCATCAACAGGCTCCAACTCATCAACAGGCCCCTAACTCATCAACATGCTCCTAACTCATCAACAGGCTCCTAACTCATCAACAGGCTCCTAACTCATCAACAAGCTCCTAACTCATCAACAGGATCTAACTCATCAACAGGCTCCAACTCATCAACAGGCTCCTAACTCATCAACACGATCTAACTCATCAACAGGCTCCTAACTCATCAACACGCTCTAACTCATCAACAAGCTCCTAACTCATCAACAAGCTCCTAACTCATCAACAGGCTCCTAACTCAACAACAGGCTCCTAACTCAACAACAAGCTCCTAACTCATCAACAGGCTCCTAACTCATCAACATGCTCCTAACTCATCAACAGGCTCCTAACTCATCAACAGGCTCCTAACTCATCAACAAGCTCCTAACTCATCAACAGGATCTAACTCATCAACAGGCTCCAACTCATCAACAGGCTCCTAACTCATGAACACGATCTAACTCATCAACAGGCTCCTAACTCATCAACAGGCTCCTAACTCATCAACAGGCTCCTAACTCATCAACAAGCTCCTAACTCATCAACAGGATCTAACTCATCAACAGGCTCCAACTCATCAACAGGCTCCTAACTCATCAACACGATCTAACTCATCAACAGGCTCCTAACTCATCAACAGGCTCCTAACTCATCAACAAGCTCCTAACTCATCAACACGCTCTAACTCATCAACAAGCTCCTAACTCATCAACAAGCTCCTAACTCATCAACACGCTCCTAACTCATCAACAGGCCCCTAACTCATCAACACGCTCTAACTCATCAACAAGCTCCTAACTCATCAACAAGCTCCTAACTCATCAACACGATCTAACTCATCAACAGGCTCCTAACTCATCAACAAGCTCCTAACTCATCAACACGATCTAACTCATCAACAAGCTCCTAACTCATCAACACGCTCTAACTCATCAACAGGCTCCTAACTCATTAACACGCTCAAACACATCAACACGATCTAACTCATCAACAGGCTCCTAAATCATCAACAAGCTCCTAACTCATCAACAGGCTCCTAACTCATCAACAGGCTCCTAACTCAACAACACGCTCCTAACTCATCAACAGGCTCCTAACTCATCAACAGGCTCCTAACTCATCAACACGCTCTAACTCATCAACAGGCCCCTAACTCATCAACAGGCTCCCAACTCATCAACACGCTCTAACTCATCAACAGGCTCCTAAGTCATCAACAAGCTCCTAACTCATCAACACGATCGAACTCATCAACACGATCTAACTCATCAACATGCTCCTAACTCATCAACAGGCTCCTAACTCATCAACATGCTCCTAACTCATCAACAGGCTCCTAACTCATCAACATGCTCTAACACATCAACAAGCTCCTAACTCATCAACACGCTCTAACTCATCAACAGGCTCCTAACTCATCAACAGGCTCCTAACTCATCAACACGCTCTAACTCATCAACACGCTCTAACTCATCAACAGGCTCCTAACTCATCAACAGGCTCCTAACTCATTAACAGGCTCCTAACTCATCAACACGCTCTAACTCATCAACAAGCTCCTAACACATCAACAGGCTCCTAACTCATCAACAAGCTCCTAACTCAACAACAGGCTCCTAACTCATCAACAAGCTCCTAACTCATCAACAGGCTCCTAACTCATCAACACGCTCTAACTCATCAACAGGCTCCTAACTCATCAACATGCTCCTAACTCATCAACAGGCTCCTAACACATCAACAGGCTCCTAACTCATCAACAGGCTCCTAACTCATCAACAAACTCCAAACCCATTTTGGCCTCACTTCTGGTTACTTGAAGAGTTGTCTTCTTTCAGAGTACAAGGTTGGATTGTACCATCTGCCGGAATTATAAAATTTAGATCATCCTTTTGTAGGATGTGGGTTTCAAGCCGAGCATTCATTTCCCATCTCTAATGGCCCTTGAACTGAGTGACTTGCTGGTCCATTTCAGAGGACATTTAAAAGTCAACCATAGTGCTCTGGAGTGACATGTAGGCCAGGTAAGGATGGTGGATTTCCTTCCCTAAAGGGCATGGAGTCTTGCAAGAAACAACAATAGTTTCATGGTCAACGTGACAGCTTATAATTCCAGATTTTATGAATTGAATTTAAATTCCATCTGCTACCCTGGGGGGTTTGAACCTATGTTTCCAAAACATTAGCATGGGTCTGTGAGTTACTAGTACAGTGACATGACCAACATCACCTCCCAATTCAGACAGGTAGTAATATAGTACAGTCAAAATGTGAGAGCATAAACAGTGAAGATTAAAGATAGCAGCTCTACTCTGATTTACATTTCATTTACTCTTTATCACACAGGCTTTGTATCCTTTTGTTTAATTACATCCCATAGCTTGGAAAACTATGGAACCCTTCAATGAAGAGAACAGTGTCTTACTGCAGACTTTGACTTGTGATCCCTGTTGCCCCCAAAGCAATTCCTCCATCTGTATCACTACTGTCTATCAGTAATGCCTTGTAAATACATTTGCCCCAGTAAGATAAAGCTACAGTTCATCTGGTTGATTAGTGGCCTTTGTGCCCCGGTGAAATATGCCAGCAGGTAAACTATTTACAACTCTCCATTCATAATTAATTAAGTGAGAAACCCAGGAAGCAGTGTTGGAATAAAAACGCAGGTAGCTGTGCATGTCACAGCATGGGGAGCCTGAAGTTTTATCATATAACTTGTAACCCACGGACACAGCAAGGAAACATCTTTTACACGGTGAAAAGTAATCCTGTAATTCTTGCTACTCAGCTGCTTTCACACTTCTTCCCCCCCCCTTTCCCGTTCCAAATTTCCTTCCAAATCCATAGCAGAGGTTCACTGTAGCTCCATAGTAGCACTCTCTTACCGCAGAATTTAAAGGTTGGAGGTTCAATCCTTGCCATAAACCTTGCCTATTTTCTCGGGTGAATATAAAAGACCCAATGGCAATACAGTTGAAGAAAAGCAGAGGAGTTGACCCTGCCCAATACTTATCCCTCAATCAACAAATCTAAACCTTGTTATCTGGGTCACTCTCAGGTAGGAATTTGGGGGATCAAATCAGCTTCCGTGTTTTCTACATTACCGTGGTAACTACACTTAATAAAGTATTTACTTGACTGTCACGCACTTTCAGTTGTCCTGAGGTTGTGATAGGTGCTATGTAAATGCAAGTTTTATTCTCTTTCAACGTGTCATCTTATTTTGTCTCAGTGATAATGTGGCATTGAAAATATTTGCCACGTTTCAAACGTTTCCAGGGTGTGGTTAGGCTAGCATTTATTGCCCTTCCCTAATTGCCCTTGAGAAGGTAGTGGTGAGCTGTCTTCTTGAACCGCTGCAGCCCGTGTGGTGTGGGCACACCCATAGTGCTGTTAGGGAGGGAGTTCTAGGATTTTGATCTGGCCACAATGAAGGAGCGGCGATATATTTCCAAGTCAAGACGGTGAGTGGCTTGGAGGGGAACATCCAGGTGGTGGTGTTCCCATGTGTCTGCTGCCCTTGCAGGTGATAGAGGTTCAGGTTTGGACGATGTTGCTGAAGGAGAATTGGTGAGTTGCGGCCATGCATCTTGTAGATGGTACACATTGGCGCCACTTTGTGTTGGTGGTGGAGGGGAGTGAATGTTTATGGAAGTGGATAAGCTGCCAATCAAGTAGGATGCTTTGACCTGGATGGTGCCAAACCTTATGAGTGTTGTTGGAGTTGTACGCATTCAGACAGACGGAGAGTATTCCACCACTCCTGACTTGGCCATGTAGATGTTGGGCAGGCTTTGGGGAATGAGGAGGTGAGTTCCTCTCCACAGACATCCCAGCCTCTAACCTGAAGTATTTATATGACTGGTTCAGATCATCATAGATTTCATAGAATTTACAGTGCAGAAGGAGGCCATTCGGCCATCGAGTCTGCACCGGCTCTTGGAAAGAGCACTACCCATATCTCCAACCCATCCCCATAACCCAGTAACCCCACCCAACACTAAGGGCAATTTTGAACACTAAGGGGCAATTTAGCATGGCCAATCCACTTTTCCTGCACATCTTTGGACTGTGGGAGGAAACTGGAGCACCCGGAGGAAACCCACGCACACACGGGGAGAACGTGCAGACTCCGCACAGACAGTGACCCAAGCCGGGAATCGAACCTGGGATCCTGGAGCTGTGAAGCAATTGTGAAGCTACCGTGCTGCCCAAATCCTTATACAAACACAGTTTAGACATTCTTTACTTTAATCATATGGTACAAGATTTTCTTGATAGTAGTCAGATCAGAATTGTCAGTTCCTGGCTAAACCCTAGATTGTTGATAGTGGGGGATTCAGCGATGGAAATGTTGTTGATGTCAAGGGGAGATGGTTAGAGTCTGTTGTTGAAGATCGTCATTGCCTGGCATTTCTCCAATCGTATATTTGACACAGCGTCAAACATATGCAGAAACATTGTGTCATTTTAAAGTGTTGCCTAAAATTGCAATTGCATATGTACACGTGTGTATTGTGTAATGTAATCAGTACTTCCACATTTTCTTTTGTTCTTTTCAGCCCTGCTGGTGGGGGTGAGGGCGGGGCTGTTCAGCATTTACCCTTCATTGAGCTTTCTCAAGTGACTTCCAGTGAGGATAAGCCCCACGCCACTCACTGACTTGAGATGCCTTTTACGTCTCTGTGAGATTCTTATTGCGTTACATCGGTCATGATTGATTATAGTTAAAAATCCTGGTTAAAGTAACTTGAAATCTACAGGCCGTCCTTGGACGTACGACACAATTGGTTCCTGAAAACCGCGTTTGTAAGTCTTAACATCGTAAGTCTGGAATCAATTTTGCCATGATCATAATGAATGGAAAAGCAGATTTGAAGGGCCGAATGGCCTCCTCCTACTTCTATTTTACTTTCTAAATATAAATTTAGAGTATCCAATTCTTTTGTTCCAATTAAGGGGAAATTTAGCGTGACCAATCCATCTACTCTGCACATCTTTTTGGGTTGTGAGGGTGAGACCCATGCAGATACATGGAGAATGTGCAAACTCCACATGGACAGTAACCCGGTGCTGGGGTCGATCCCGAGTCCTTGGCACCGTGAGGCAGCAGTGCTAACCGCTGTGCCACTGTACCGCCCTAGTAGAGATCTTCAGTTTTAATTTCAATAACTTAGCACCTGATGAGCTTTTGAGTCAAAGCGTTGAGTACTTTTTCCTCTTTCTCCAGCTTCCTATTCAACATTTCACATCCTCATCTGGGCAAGAGAAAACCTCAAACCTTTCCCCTGATTTTTGACAGGAGAATGTTCATTGTTGCTAATATAAGGAGCAATATTTTTTTGTCCTCCAGTTATTGTTGAGAATAAGTGCGTTGGAGCGTCATCTTCTACTTTAAACCAGAATAAAGCAACAGAGTTCCCCAGTGACGGTCTGCTTTTATACCCCACTTTATTGGAGAATTGAGATGGTTGGCTCATATACAGTGTTTCAGAGCTTGTCTCTCAGCTGACCAATGATCAACTTTGTTTGTTATGAATGACAACAGTTGGGGGCAGCACGGTGACACAGTGGTTAGCATAGCTGCCTCACGGCGCCGAGGTCCCAGGTTCGAACCCAACTCCAGGTCACTGTCCACATGGAGTTTGCACATTCTCCCCGTGTTTGCGTGGGTTTTGCCCCTACAACCCAAAGATGTGCAGGGTAGGTGGATTGGCCACGCTAAATTGCCCCTTAATTGGGAAAAAAAAATGAATTGGGTACACTAAATTTATTTTTAAAAAATGAATGACCTTTGAGAATGCTGGGAGAAGTGAGACTGGATTGCTCTGTTCCGTGGTCACTTGCCATTTGTTCACTGTGCAAACCTGCCCTCCATGTTCGAGGACATTCTTTTGTACGACTCGGTCAAGGATGTCATAAAGATCCACAGTGCGAATATCACACTCTAATCGGATGGCTTCCTGAAGTTGGGTTTGAACTATTAGCTCTGGCTCGGTCCATCATATTCTCACACCTAACCCTAACCATAATCCAGGCTTCGAAGCCTGACAGTTCAAACCCCACCCCAGAGGCTTGAGCGCAAACTCCAACCTGACCCGTCAGTGCAGTACTGAGGGGCTGCTGCACTGTGGGAGGTGCAGCTTTCCAGTTGAGATGCGGCACCGATGTCCCCTCAGGTGAACATAAAAGATCCTATTCGAAAGAATGCAGATCAATTTCCCCGGCGTCCTGATCGTTATGTGTCCCTCAATCAACATCTTAAAGAGTTCTCCTGGTCATTATGTCTTGGTGTTTGTGGGACTTTGCTGTGTGCATGTGTGTGTGTGTGTGTGTATATTTTGATTTTATTCATTTACGGAATGTGGGTGTCGCCGACTAGACCAGTATTTAATAATAATAATAGCTTATTGTCACAAGTAGGCTTCAATGAAGTTACTGTGAAAAGCCCCTAGTTGCCACATTGCAGCACCTGTTTGGGCAGGCCGGTACGGGAATTGAACCCGCGCTGCTGCCTTGTTCTGCATTACAAGCCAGCTGTTTAGCCCACTGTGCTAAACCAGCTATTGCTCATCCCCAGTTGCCCTTGAGAAGCTGGTGGTGAGCTATAGAACGATGACACTTCAAAAGTACCTAACTGACTGTAAAGTATTTTTGGGGACGACTTGAGGCCTTGAAAAGGTGCTACATTAATGCCTATTCTTGCTTTCTCGCATTCTGGGGGAAGTGTTGCCTTTTAGCAAGCTTGGTGCCGTTATTAGTCAGTGAGTAGCTTTGCTGTTTTCCAGTAACAAATAGAGAAATTAGTACAATTCCTTGCACTTGATGTGTGCGTATGTGTGAGAGAGCCTGTATAGTTTGGTAGCTCATACCAAACTTCTGCTTTAATAAATGCAGTCTAGTTGGTGTTATGAACTCCCACTTTTGCATTATTGCAATGCCAGTATTATTCTTATAACATTTTGATTGGGAAGATCAAATTAGGAAAATAGGGGAGCACATTGAATACAAGGATGATGCAATTCTCCTGACAGTGTATGGATTGAGTTGTGGGGATAACACCCAAGGTCACATTCCTGGTTAGTGAGATAATGCGCTCACTCTTATTTACAAGGAAATGTCTTTCGTTAGGTGCTCATCCATAGAAACACATATCAAACTGTTAGTGAAGTCTTTCATAGGAATGACTTGAGTGACAAGGTCGGCGAGGAGAGGGAATTCTCAGCTTCCTTGGAATGGCTGCTTCAAAAATACATTTAATAATATAGACAAGGGCATACAAATAGAGAGAGTTACAGGTGAGCAAAAAAGATAAAATTGTGCAACATTATTGTCTGTTACTATTTGGACCCATACACAATATAGTTGGAATATTGAAATAAAAGTTGGAGAACTTTTTTCCTTTTATTTGGTGTTTTGGTGATTGAAAAAATTATACATATTCCATCTATGAGAGGGCGAGAAAGGAACACACAAATCTACACATGATTGTAGGGGAAGTGACGACCACAAGGCATACCAATTATGACCAAGGCACAATATGCCAATCCTTCCTTCCTTCCTTGAGGTTATTTACAAGGTGTCCCCCTAGTGGCTTGAATAAGAACTGAACTCATCACTGGTGCGACTTGTAGAATTTTGGGCTGGATTTTGCAAAAAGATAGGTGGACCCTTCAATCGGGACTAACAGTGGGCCATGAGTCCACATGGGTGGATGGCGGAGTTCCGGGTGGGATTTTATTGGCAGCGGCCCTGTGTTGCCATCTGGTTGAGGATGGTGGTTTGCTTCACGGAGCTTCTGCCCCAATCAGGTGGGCAACAGCCTAGGAAGCCCCACCGATCGGGTTGGATGCTGCCGAGTATGCAGGGTGTGAAAGAGGCATCTCCGTGCTGAGGCATCCTCGAAGGCAATGTGCATTTTTATTGCGAGAGGTGAACCATTGTCACTGGCCGGGGTAGGGGAGTGATGAGGAGACCTGTCTGGACCATGGATTGGTTTTCAAGGAAGGCACTGCCCCCCCCCCCCCCCCCCACTCCGCCCAACCCCACACTGGGAACCCACCGCGGTTATCTACCCATGTGGCGGGGACCGTCCTAACATCGACAAAATGCTAGCACTGCTGGGAAGTGGCTATTAATTGGCCAATTAATCTGGTTAATTGACTGGGAATGGCTGCAGTACTCAGTTTAGTAGGTGGGTGGCTGCACTGCTGACGATGTAGCTATCAAATCAAATTGACAGGAAGACTTGTGGCTCTCTACCACCCTCCCCCCCCCCCCCCCACCCCCCCCCCCCCCCGCCGCCCCCGCCGCCAATGCCTCTACCAACATTTTCCGAGAGCTCCCACCTCTTAGCTTGTTACCAGAGGACTGATACTAGTCAGGTCCAGATGAAAGGCCATTCTGGCAGTGCAGCATGTGCCAGCTGTGCTGTGGAATCCCATTCACAATGTCACTGAGCTGCACATGAAAATGAAATGAAAATCGCTTATTGTCACAAGTAGGCTTCAATGAAGTTACTGTGAAAAGCCCCTAGTTGCCACATTCCGGCGCCTGTCCGGGGAGGCTGGTACAGGAATCGAACCGTGCTGCTGGCCTGCTTGGTCTGCTTTAAAAGCCAGCCATGATGTGGAGATGTCGGCGTTGGACTGGGGTGAGAACAGTAAGAAGTCTTACAACACCAGGTTAAAGTCCAACAGGTTTGTTTCGAATCACTAGCTTTCGGAGCACGGCTCCTTCCTCAGGTGAAAAGCCAGCGATTTAGACCAGTGAGCTAAACCAGCCCCAATGCTATTGCTGCAACTTTATTGATTCAATGGATCGATTCAATGACAGTTGCAAGCTGCAGTGGAAGAAGGGAGGGAAAGAGGGAAACTAATAGCATCAGTCCTTTCCGGAAGCAAAAGAACATTATTTTAAAAAGCGTTCTCTGAAAACTATTTGCTTTCTGTGTTTTTCCACTGAGGATGGAGTTGCTGGTGCTCCACTATAAAGCTAAACTTAACATCAGATTTTTAGATCAAGACCGAAATAGACATATTTCTAAAAATGTACTCCCTGTGTAGGCTTCTATTGGCAATGGTGAATGTGGAATGGAGTTTGTGCTCAAGATTTTGAAATGGGTTTCAAACTCCAGACTCCCCAGCAGGAGCGCGGCCGCTGAACCACAGGTTGCCATCTGTTTGTAGGTGGATTGATTTGTTTAAATATCTTTTAGTATTTGAAGTTAAAGTTCCTTTGTCGACCGTGGGCATCAGTTTTGGAAAAGTCTAGATGATTCAATGTCAGCAATGAATGTAAGACAGCACTTATTAACCATGGGTTCTGTCGGAAAAAAAAAATGGTATCACAGAATATATAATTTCTAACTTATTGCATTGCTACAAAAGATGCAAGCTCTGAAAAATGCTTCAGAATGCAACAAGTGGCTTTTTTTCCCCAAGTCTTTTGCCGGGGTGAGAACCACATTTGTACTATTGTACTCTGGGGTATGTTGACTGAAGAAACCGAAACTCCAGTCAATTAGTTTCTTTATGACTTCTAGCATACTTTAATAAGATATAGCCCACATTTGCTAATTTTGGCTGAAAAAGTGCTGATTCATGTTGGCTTATTGAAGTATCCATTCTTCATGCACGAGATAACAAAGGGAAGACCTTCTTACCTCTTGCTGCCTGAGGATCAGGGAACGACTGTTCTGCCAACAGGTTCTTTGCCCACCTTCCCTAGATTAGCACCTAAGAACATGACGATTTAGTGGCAAGGGATGAATAATTGTGTCCTAGAATCATAGAAAGGGGGGGAGACCATTTGGCCCATTCCTCTCATGCTGGCCAACAAGTAGCCATCCAATCAAATTCTACTTTCCAGCTCTTGACCCAGAGGATTGCAGGTTACAGCACTTCAAACGCATATCCAAGTATTTTAAAATGCTTTGAGGGTTTCTGCATCTACCACCCTTTCAGGCAGTAGGTTCCATATCCCCACCAACCTCTGGGTGAAAATGT
This sequence comes from Scyliorhinus canicula, assembly GCF_902713615.1. Classification (NCBI taxonomy): domain Eukaryota; kingdom Metazoa; phylum Chordata; class Chondrichthyes; order Carcharhiniformes; family Scyliorhinidae; genus Scyliorhinus; species Scyliorhinus canicula. Next base: position 140,950,049 of record NC_052160.1, read on the forward strand.
ATCCCCTCGAATCCCCTCCAAACCTTCCACCTTGTTCACTAATTCTATGTTGCTAGGTTATAGACTCCCCCACCAAGCAGAATAGGACTTTACTATCCCTCTATCTAGACCCCCCGTAATTTTAAACACTTCAGTTAGGTTTCCATTTAGCCTTCTCTATTCCAAAGAAAACAACCCAGTTTATCCAATATTCCTCAGACATTCTCCAGTCCAGGCAACCCTTGTAAATCTCCCCTGTACCGTCTCTCGTGCAATTTCATCTTTCCTGTAGTGTGGTGGCCAGAATTATATATAATACATAATCTGTGGTCTATTTGGGGATTTCTACAGTTCCAAAATAACTCTCCTTCTCTTCTATTCTATACCTCAGCTAACAAAGGCAAGGACGCCATATGCCTTCTTGACTATCTTATCTAAGGATTCTATGAAGACCTGTCCAGCCACCTTCAGGGATCTGTGGATATGCATTCCAAGGTCCTCCTCTACTTCTTCATTTGTCAGTCTGAGTAATGGTGACCATGAAATAATCATCAATTGTTGTAAGAACCCATCTGGTTCACTAATGTCCTTTAGGGAAGGAAATCTGCCATCCTTACCTGGTCTGGCCTACATGTGACTCCAGATCCACAGCAATGTGGTGGACAGTTCATGCAAATTAGGAATAGGTAACAAATGCTGACCTTGTCAGCAATGTCCACAGCCAATGAAACAAATGAAAGAAAATATTGCATAATTTCTAGCTTGTACACCTTCTGTAAATGCATTACCTCACACTTCTCTGGAATAAACCCCATTCGCCACCCTTCCACCGGCCTGACTAGTCCATTGACATCTCTCTGCAGTCCACACCTCAGCATTCTCAGCTGCACAGCCAATTTTAGTTGCAGTTTCAGGAAATTGGGCAATATCTACTCCAGAATGGCTGTTCTGAAAACCTACCTAGGGGCTGGTTTAGCACAGGGCTAAATCGCTGGCTTTGAAAGCAGACCAAGGCAGGCCAGCAGCACGGTTCAATTCCCGTACCAGCCTCCCCGAACAGGCGCCGGAATGTGGCGACTAGAGGCTTTTCACAGTAACTTCATTTGAAGCCGACTTGTGACAATAAGCGATTTTCATTTCATTTCATACAGTCATTCAGTGATGATTGAAATACTCCCATCTGTGGAAATGATGCATTTGGTATCAGGCAATGGCACTTCACCTTCCTATCTAGAAAACATTGGACATGTTCGGCAGATCAGTCAGCAGCTGAAAATGAAAGATATGCTCAGTTCGATTCTTCACCGGTTCTAATGGAGCATCCTACCCAAAGAATGAACTCATCCTGGTCTTTGGAAGCTGCCTGGCCTGATGCACGCCTCCTGCATTTTTTGATGTTATTTACTTTCCAGTGTTTGCTATTTGTCTTTGTGTATCTTTGCTTGCTTCTATGTGAGATACATAAATTCAAAGCAATGTTCAAATATATTTCCCTGTTCTAGTTTTGCATTGGTTTGTCTCAGCCACTTGTTAAATGTGCAACTCTGCAAACATTCCTCTTGCATGATGAGTAATTTCAGAGGACATGGGGTGGGATTCTCCGACCCCCCGGCCGGGTCGGAGAATCGCCGGGGACCGGCGTGAATCCTGTCCCCGCCGTCTCCCAAAGTTTCCGGCACCAGAGATTTGGCGGGGGTGGGAATCGCGCCGGGCCTGTCGGCGCCCCCCCCCCCCCCCGGCGATTTTACGGCTCGCGATGGGCCGAAGTCCTGCCGCTGTCATGCCGGTCCCGCTGGCGTGGATCAAACCACCTACTTCACCAGCGGGACTAGGCGGCGCGGGCGGGCTCCGGGGTCCTGGGGGGCGCGCGGGGCGATCTGGCCCTAGGGGGTGCCCCCCGGTGGCCTGGCCCACGATCAGGGCCCACCAATCGGCGGGCAGGCCTGTGCCGTGGGGGTACTCTTTTCCTTCCGCGTTCGCCATAGTCTTCACCATGGCGGAGGCGGAAGTGACCACCTCCCCTGCGCATGCGCGGGGATGACTGTCAGCAGCCGCTGACGCTCTGGCGTATGCGCCGACTCCCGGCTGGTGTGGCGCCAAAGGCCGTTCCCGCCGGCCGGCGGGGCGCCAACCACTCCGGCGCGGGCCTAGCCCCTCAAGGTTAGGGCTTGGCCCCTAAAAGTGCGGAGACTTCTGCACCTTTGGGGCGGCCCGACGCCAGAGTGGTTTACGCCACACCATCCCGCCAGGACCCCCCCCCCCCCGGACCCCCCCCCCCCCCCCCCCCCCCCCCCCCGCCCCGCCGGGTAGGGGAGAATCCCGCCCATGATTTGACTGTATGCAATAACCTATCTCTGCCAGTCAATTTTCTTGGCTCCGATCTCATCCAGGTATCTGTCCTAAATAAGAATACTATCACTAGCTTGTTTCATTTACAAAGTCTCAAGCTGCGAGGTTTATACATTACATGCCAATTGCGGTGAATTTGTAAATACGAAATACAGGATTTTGTACATTGTCACCATAATTGTTAAGGAAATGTTTACTGAGAAGTAGATAGAATAATTCTATTTTAGTGGAACACAAGCCACTTGTAGGTCATAAGAGTTCATACAGCAGACAGCACAGGGGCTATATTGATATTTCCTTTTCCCAAGTTCACAAAACATAGTAAATACTAATTTAAATGAATCAAGGAACTGCTCGTTCTGAACGGTTCAACTTCTTCAATAGTTTTTCTGTTTTGTTGAACATCAGGTTTTACTCTGCATTTAATGTTGAATCTTGAGCTATTCTTTAATTCATTTGATGTCCCGCTTCTCGTGCCTCGCTGGTTGCACTCTCACCTGTGGCTTAGTTGTTTGTGAGTTCATACATCAAACCAGAGACTTAGCAGAAAGTCTTGACTCCAGTGCAGAATGAGGGGAGCACTGTGCTGTTATAAGCTGTTATATCAAGAGTCTGTCTGCCCCCTCAGGTGAATGTACAACATCCAATGGAGGCATCCGTTCTGATAGAATCATAGAATTTACAGTGCAGAAGGAGGTCATATGGCCCATCGAGTCTGCTCCGGCCCTTGGAAAGAGCACCCCACTTAAGCCCATGCCACCCTATCCTCGTAACCCAGTCTAACATTTTGTTGGACACTAAGAGCAATTTACTGTGGCCAATCCACCTAACCTGCACATCTTTGGACTGTGGGAGGAAACTAGAACATCCGGAGGAAACCCACGCAGATACTGGGAGAACATGCAGACTCTGCACAGGCCGTGACACAAGTCGGGAATCGAACCTGGGACCCTGGAGCTGTGAAGCAACTGTGCTAACCAATGTGCTACCGTGCTGCCCACGAGGCACAGGAGAGCACTCTCTGTCCTTGTCAAAATTTATCCCGCAAATGACTTCAATTATATTTTTCGAATGATCATTCAGTCATTATCATATTTCTGTTTACGGGATCTTGCCATGCGCATGTTGGCTGCCATGTTGTCTACATTATGCCAGTGACCGCACTGCGAAATTATCTAATAAGTTAGAAAGTGCATCGGGGCATCAAGGTGTTACAGAAAGCACTATAAAAATGAAAGGTTATATTTTATTTCTAGTTTTGAAGGTTACAATGAAATTATATTATCTTGCTCCTGGGAACCGTCTGAAATTCAGTCAGTGGCAAAAGCAAAAAAATATCCTTTATGTAGGTTAAAAAAAAATCTCCAGGATCAAAACCTGCATTATCTCAGGAAACAGTGTCACAGAACTATCAATACAAAACTGATTTACTGAGCTTTTAAATATTTTTCACCATCAATTCACTACGAATGAAAACCTGGCCTTTCACCTCTGTGACAAATCTCTCTTTGAAGCCTGGCTGCTGTGCAGGAATCCACTTGTCCCGGAGATGGATGCAGCTCAGACCCTCAAAGCTGCCATCCTCTAAATAATTTCACATTGTTCCTCACCCAAACAGATGCCTGATTTGGCAGGTTTTTGGCGTTTATTACCAAGTGGCGAGGACTGAATTGTAGGGTTGCCATTGTAGGGTGAATTTGATGAGGTAAACCTTTTACATACTACAGTGGTTTAAATGACAAAGGAAGTGGCCAGAAAAATTAACCCATCGACTACTCGATTGCAGCAGTGCTGTACTGAGAGCATGTGCAATGCAGCAAGAGTCTAAAATTCAGAATAGACTAGAAAATTGGAAAAAGGTCGTGTTGGGATTCCTTGCATTTTTGCAAGTCATTATAACGTTGAACTACACAGAACATACAGCACAGAAACATGCCCTTTGGCCTAACTGTTCTGTGTTTGAGTTCATATGTGACACGTGCTTCCTCCCTTTCAATGTACCCCATCTCAACCTTTCAGAATATCTTTCCTTTTCTCTAGTAATCCAGTAGTCACCTAGTTTCTTTTTGAAAGTCTTCAAGCTGTTGACCATTTCTTGTGGCTGTTGAGTCCATTGCCAGGTTTCCAAGGGCAATTTTGCTAGATCTGCCTTTTCCATGTCACCCTGCACATATTTTCCCACTATGTGCTACCCTTTTGGAAGCCACATTTGAATCTGCATCCACCAACCTCTCAGGCAGAGCACTCCAGATCCTAAACACTCGCTGCGTCAAAATGGTTTTCCTCATGTCATCTTCGGCTCTTTTGCCAATCACCTTCAAACTGTGTTCCTTTGCCCTCAACACTTGTATCAATGGGGACAGTTTCCCCTTATCTACTCTGACTGGATCCTTCATGATTTTGAACATCTCTGTCAAGTCCCCTCTAAGTCTTCTCTTCCCGAAGAAAAAAACCACACCAGCTTTTCAAATTCGTCCATCCTCTGATGGTCCAACATCCCGAGAGCCATTCTCCAGAGCCTTTTCTGCACCCTCCCTTAAGCCTTCACGCCCTTCCTAAAGTGAAGACTTGGCGACAGGCTTAACGTTTCTTTCAATCCAGGAAAAGATAGATAAATAAAAACTTAATCACAGTCCATCCTTCAGCTTTGTGTGTGGATAATTGGCCCATTGTGCTGCCAGTTAAAACAGTCACCCTTGCATGAAGAACTTGCCCTTCCTGATGGCACCTATTCAGCTAAGATTGATAATGTGCTGAAATGACTAAAACTATTCCAGCGCTGTATCCATTTTCTCTCTGCAATGTACAATTGGATTCCATTGTCTCAAACTGATGTGGTATGTAAGAATTCCACTTCCAATATCTATTTCATCAGATCCCAGTTAATGGATCTGATCAATGCCCCAGGTAGCTGGTGATTTATTGTGAATTGGTCTCCAGAAGATTGTTTTCACCTTAAGTCGTAATCCAAAATTCCTTCTCTGCCAAATAAGCCAAACCCTTGTAATATGGGAATGCCCTCCATTAGGAGTGACATTGATTCTGCACTGTATTTCTTAACCAACCTCAATTTTAATTGAGAATTCTTCGTGAACTCAACAATATCGTGCTGCAGGATAAGGCATTTCAATTTACAACATCTGTATCGGTGAGGCAGTGAGAATGACCAACAGTCAACAGACGTCCAACTTATCCAATCTTTTAAAATTGCCCGATTTAGATGGGTTTTGATTCAAAGTAACTTCCAAACTCCAGCGGTCATAGAATCATAGAATTTACAATTGTCATGTGAGTGTACCTTTAAGAAATGGATGTTTAAGAAATGTACGTTTAAGAAATGGGTGTTTATCAGTGATGTCAGAGTGTGGGAGGAGCTGGGCTGTCTGTCAGCTTTTTACTTTTGTTTTAGGCTGTTTGCTGCAGTGTGTGTTTTTGTTTTGTTTTCAGTATTGGAGCTGAAGCCAGACAGAACAGGTGCACTGTTGTTCTCTGCCATGAAAATACTATCTCTTGATCATTTGGTGAATTCAGAATTATAAATGTTCTCAGTAGTGAAAGTAAACCTGATGTGCTTCTGTTAAAAGGTGTTTCTTTTGTCGTCTGGATGTTGTTTGGGAAGTTATTAAGGATTACTTAGTGTTGTATTCTTTGGGGGGTGTATTTGAATTAATGGTTGCTAAGATGTTCACTGTATGTTTTAAAAAGGTTAACAAATTGATAGAAAAAACATTGTTTTGCTTGAAAAAATACTTTTCCATTTCTGCTGTACCACACCTGTAGAGTGGGCCGTGTGCTCCCCATACCACAATCTATTAAAAGTTGCGGGTCAGGTGAACTCCATGATACACTTTGGGGTTCTCTAAACCCTGGCCCATTACACAATGCAGAAGGAGGACATTCGACCCATCGAGTCTGCACCAGCCCTCGGAAAGAGCACCTTACGTAAGCCCACACCTCCACTCTATCCCTTAACCCAGCAACCCCACCTAACCTTTTGGACACTAAGGGGAAATTTAGCATGGCCAATCCACCTAACCTGCACATCTTTGGACTGTGCGAGCTTCCGGAGGAAACCCACGCAGACACGGGGAGAAAGTGCAATCTCCACTTAGACAGTCACCCAAGGACAGAATTGAACCTGGGTCCCTGGAGCTGTGAGGCAGCAGTGCTAAACACTGTGCCACTGTGTCACCCACCTTCTATGAATAATGTAAATCCATACAAACATAGTGAAGAGAAGCTGCCAGACACAAAGCCATAAAGGATACTTTATATGTGAGATTCTGGATCCATATATCAAATTATTTTATGGTGACTAGTGCAAATTACATCATATTTGCCATGTATCTGGATTTTAAACAGTTGTAAATTTGGAACAAATATAAATTTACAGCAGTAGACTAAAGGCCTAAATCATACTAGTTGCCCAGTCATATTTGGCCAAATTTGATCAAGTGACTGGTTTCATGGAGACCCTAAATAAATACCATTCCTCAGTATTTAATAAGAGTCACAATTAAATCTGTCATCTACTGACTTACTTTAAAAGTAATCCTATTGCAAGAACCGACAATGGATTCCACCAGTATCCTGGTACACGTGCACTTGCCAAACATTTCAAATGTTTACAGTTTTCAGTCTCCTTTGTGTCTCGTTACTGTTGAGTATTCAACTGTACCAGAACAGAAGATCGTGGAGAACCAGTCAATGGCAGTGATGACAGCAACGTACTGAAGCAAGTAACACACAGATTTAAAACTTCAAAGGTTGTGAATCTCTGAACGGTTCATGTTTTTTTTTTCAATTGATTTCTTTTCTCTAAAGCTTTATAAACTTTGGCAATTCCCACTTCTCCCAATCCTTCTTTGGGGGCTTTTGAAATTCTCCGTTGCTATTTTTATCACGTGATCTTCTCTTACTCTTTAAGCTCTTTCCACGGCATCCACCGTTTCCCAACTGCTGAGCCTACTTGCTGTGCTATGACTAAGACATTCTTAAGTCAGCAGATAAATCAGAGAAATAAGTGCCAATTCACTCTCTTATTCTCTCACCGGTTTGCTGGTGAAATAGAATCCCTGCAATGCTGAAGGAGGCCATTCGGCAAACCGAGTCTCCACCTATCCTCCAAAAGAGCACTGCACCCGGGTCCGCTCCCTGTTCATCCTGTCCTATCCCCGTAACCTAATCTGCACATCCCTGGATGCTAAGGGGCAATTTAGCATGGCCAATCCACCTAACCTACACATCTTTGGACTTGTGGGAGGAAACCGAAGCACCCGGAGGAAACCCACGCACACACGTGGAGAACGTGCAGACTCCGCACAGACAGACACCCAAGGCAGGAATTGAACCCAGACCCCTGGCGCCATGAGGGAATAGTGCTAACCACTGTGCCGCCCTGTCTTCATTCTGTTCAGGATTGCTTAATAGAACAAGTAAAATGTTTTTTTGCCTCATTGTTGGATAACTGTAATTATTCTGTCCTATTTTCATGTTAAACCTCTACTTAATAATTGCTCAATGAAACTTGACTATTTCAAATTTTTTTTGTTTCTCGAGTTAATTCAATTTGAACTCAATTATACAGAAGACATTATTTTGAAGATAGAATATCTGAAAAGCTTACATACAAGCAGAATCCTATGGGAACATACGGAGGAATGAAACTTGTAAAATAGGTTTTTTGCACAACTGAAATTCACTTTTTCCCCCCAAAATATTCAGCTCCTTCTGTGGTTCCCTGCATCCTTACCTGTTCTGGCCAACGTGAATTCAGACCCACACAATGTGGTTGATTCTTAAACACCCTCTGAAATGGCCGCGAACTTCACTCAGTTAAAGGGCAATTTAGGATAGACAATAAATGGCAGCCATTGGCGGCCACATCCCATGAAGGAATAAAATAATACTGGAGAGAATCTGGGGAAGTGAATAAAATGGAAAAGTTCGTCAATTTGCTCCTGCCCTCTCTTGAAATTCTTCTCTTACTGGACTTGGTGGAGAGCTAGAGAGGAACTCCAGCGATGCGGAGTGAGGATTACACAGTCATAACTTACTCCATTTAATTTTTGACCCATTCCCTTGAAGACACCAGTAGAATTGTTCAATCTTTCGACTTTATTTGTCTTTTATGTGATCTATTCTGGAGAACCTTTACACTAAGTGTAATGATACAAAATCAAGGTATGTGGAACAAATGGAATTGAGGTTACGGATCGGCCATGTTTAAACTCAATTGTGGAATAAGCTTGATGGGCTGAATGTCCTGTTGCTGAAATTATTGGGTGAAATTTTAGCACATTCAAAACTAATTCAGTTACTCAGTTGAAATTAGACCCCTATGTGTTTCTGTGCTACCTCCAGCCTTGGGGTCTTTGGGCTTGGGTGGGGAAGATTTCCAAGTTCTATTGACATTTACTGGGGTACAGTTTCACGAACAATATATATCAGTGTTGATGTGTTGGGTATGCTGGGTCTGTGAGGACTGTGTTTACCAGAGCAGTGAGAGAGACAGGCTACCAACACTTGTAGAAGTACAACAGTATTTTATTTAACTATGAGCTGTTGAACATACTTGCACTGTGGGTCCACACTATGTTAGGTTGACTGAAGACCTATGGCTAACCTGACCAGACTATACTTTCAGTGGTCTTTCAGTGTATCAGTCAGTGTGTGTCTATGCACCATCATGTACTTGTGTGCATATTATGACAAGCGCCACACCCCCATGACCATTCTGCCAGCCTAGACAGCCAATGTCAGCAGAATTTGAGTTGACACAATTGTGGGGGTGGGTATCAGAACCTATCTGGATCTTTTGCTCAATTGTTACCCAAAGATATGCAGACAACACACAAATGCCAGCAGAATGTACTCAATGGGGACTAGGAATGAAAGCTCTGTCTGGCTGTTGGATCACTTCCGTAGATAAAATTAATAATAAATATTATTTATTGGGAGGGGGAAAAGGGTCTTTATCCTTTGGTTAGAATTAACATTTCAAAAACTAATTGTCAACCAGTTCCACTTATTAATAACAGTGAGGTTGGAAATGGGGATTTGTAGGGTCATCTTTATTCTTTGTGGAGTTACAAGATTACACAGATTGGGTAATCTGGACTATTTAATACTCAAACTTTAATAATTAGGAATGGACCATATAAATTCAATCCTGAACACTGGTAACATGTGGATTGCTAATTTACAACCAGGAATGTATGTGTTTTAAGGTGTTGATTGCAGGCTAGTCTTTTCTTGTCCCTCTTTCCTCGGTCTTTAGAATTGAAACAATTTTCCATATATTTTAAATAAGGGTTGGGGCATTTGATAGCCTGAGGTTAGAAATTTGGACAATCGGGGCAGCACGGTGGCCTAGTGGTTAGCACAACCGCCTCACGGCGCTGAGGTCCCAGGTTCGATCCCGGCTCTGGGTCACTGTCCGTGTGGAGTTTGCACATTCTCCCCGTGTCTGCGTGGGTTTCGCCCCCACAACCCAAAATGTGCAGAGTAGGTGGATTGGCCACGCTAAATTGCCCCTTAATAGAAAAAATAATTGGGTAATCTAAATTTAAAAAAAAAAAAGAAATTTGGACAATCTACTGCCTAAATCCAGGAATTGCTCTCCACTTCAGTTAACAGTGTGCACTAGTGTATGAAGTAGGGGTGAAAGGTTCCACTGACCTGCCACCTGGAGGCAAATAACATTCCAGTTTCAGTGAGCTAGCACACAAAGCAACTCAGCATTTTGTGAATTACATTTGTCTCCTGATCCTTTCATCGCTAATTCCCCATGATTCTTTTTGCCTCTTTCTTGCATGCTTCAATTTCCTTTTCTACTGTCGCTGCTCTTTCCCTGGCACTGAAATATTTGCAATAAATAGAAGAAAAATATACTTCTCCCCCAAAGAGATTCTTCTCAAGAAGAAGAGGCATTTCCTGAGTGTCAGTCTTGGCTCTTGCTTCTGACTCGGAAGGGCATGGTTTCCAAACGCACGTGGTCCAGGGTGACATTTTGGTGCTGCACTGTCAGAGGTGTTGTTCTTTGAATTGGATGTCAAAATATCTCTTGTCAAACTGAGCCCTGTTGATTTGTTCTTTCAAGTGACTGTAAAACGGCCAGTTGGCTCTGCCAGTGTGATATTTTACGCAGAAAAGTTATCCCTCAACCTAAACATAAAATTAAATGCTCTGGTCATATCTTATGGCTGTTGTGGGAGCTTAATGTGTGAAAATTGGCGGCAACATTTCACAACGTTACAACAGAAACTCCTCTTCAATGGGAGGGGAAGCATAGTGGCCCAGTGGTTAGCACTGCTGCCTCACAGCGCCAGGGGCCTGGGTTCAATTCTAACCTCGGGTAACTGTCTGTGTGGAGTTTGCACATTCTCCCTGTGTCTGCTTGGGTTTCCAGCGGGTGCTTCGGTTTCCTCCCACAGTCCAAAGATGTGCAGGCTAGGTGGACTCGCTATGCTGATTTGCCCCTTCGGGTGGTGTTTCTGAAATAGGGTGGGAGAGTGGGCCTAGATAGGGTGTTCTTTCGAAGGGTTGGTGCAGACTCGATTGGCTGAATGGCCTCCTTTTGCACTGTAGGGATTCTATGTTTCATTGGTTACTTCATTTGTTGTAAAATAATTGGTGCTGTCCTGGGGTCATGAAATGTGCTATATAAATATAGATTTTTCTATTTTCATTTTGTTATCCTGGGTGCAATAATGCCTCAATATTCTGACTTGAGGATTATGTGCAATTGACAGCCGCAGAGATCAGAGAGCCAGAGTTATGTTTTCCCTGAGATGCAGCTGTTTCAACAAGAGTAATGGATGTTTGGACTCTTGGCTAAGTACGTATAATGAGGCTGTCAATTTCACAGTATTTATTTACACAAGGTTAAGTGGTTTCATGGGCTTGTGGTTTATCTCATTGATACCTTAAAGGGTCTGCATGATTGACACCCTTGTTGGGCTGCAGTGAAATAAGTTTTTTAAACATGGTGGAGTGGAATGACTGAACGACTGACTTCTTTTTAAAGCTTTTTTTTACACATTCTGTTGTCACTGTAGGGTTTATTGGCCCTATACAATGTCTGGGGTTGGGGAAAATGAGTATGTAAGTGCCTTAGCTTTGCTTGGGGGCATGAGGTGCATGGGAGTGGCTGCAGTGCCATTAGCAGTTGGGTAGGGTGGCATGCCAAAGCTTTGCATGTAGGGCACCAGGGGCCAGAGGATAGGTAGGGGGGAATGGCTGGGCATACAGGGCAGGAGAGGCCCTGGAGAGGTATAGGGTGAAATTGGGGGTCTGGGGGCTATATGGGGTGGGTTAGGGCATAAGATGGCATGGAAGAGGCATGGGAGTGTGCAGGGGCTGAGGATGTGAGGGGTGAGAGATGGAGGGCTTTTCTGTTTTTATTTTAACTGGGATGAAACCCCACAGCACTGCAGTGGGCCTTTTAAGCAGCCTGCCCCAGCACCCAACAGCCCTTGGATCCGAGGCCCCCCCCCACCAGAGACTCCCAGGAGAGCTCCCTCCCACCAGAGACATATAGCTTTCTGCACAGTAAAAGAGGACGTGAGAGCACTTAACTTCTTTTGGTGGGATCCAGAGCTGTCAACCGTCACTGGATGTTTATAAACATTGAGTTCATTTCACAGCAGGGTACTTAAGATCCATTCAAGCATGAAGGAAAATGAAATTAAACAATCCAGATAACTGGCTGTGCGCAAGCTGTCAATCACAGCCTAGAACAAGCAATTTTCTATTGACGTGAATGAAAGCCTTGGAGATCAAATATCCAAGGGGATTTATACCCTAGAGATGTGGTTTTCACTTTCTAGGAATTCACAGCTGCTGCTTTCTTTGCCTGAGCCACCAAGTGTAGGGCACAAGTGAGTTTTAAAGCAGTAATTGTTTTCACTTTCTCTGCCTGGACTGCTCTCTGACTTCAAGGCAGGGGGGTCTCTGGTGGGGTCTCTATTATGGGAGATCTCTGGTGGGGGTCTCTATTATGGGGGGATCTCTGTTGGGTGACTCTCTTATGTGGGTCTTTGTTGAGGGCTCAATTATGGGGGGTCTCTGGTGGGGAGAGGCTCTCTTATGGGCCGTGCCTCTGGTGGGTCTCTTATGGGGGTCTGGTGGGGGGAATCTGGTGGGGGTGAGATGGGCAGGGGTTGCATTGTGGGAATGAGGCGGCTCCTCCGATGGACTTGAGGGCTACCCCCTTGTCCCACCGTGAGATCCTGGATCAGAGCTCGGGAGAATCATGGAGGCAAGGAGAATTCGGTGCCCAACCCTTTAATAGGATGCAAATGGGCCAATTCGACCTGCACCCTCTCGCTGGCACAGGACAAGAATCTTGATGCCACTGCCAGTGGGGGACTGGAGCACTGGGAAAGGACACTGATCCCGTTTTCTTTCCCACGGCTGGATTCTCGCCCACATCGGGAACTCCGCTACCGCCGGTGCGCGGCGGAGAATCCAGCTCATGGTCTTTAAGTGGAAATCAGCCAAGAAAGGAGGTCATTTATGGATGTTGCTGTTGTAACATTCACGCTTTCCATGAAGTAGCTTCGATTGCTCATAGCTGATACTGTTTGCGACATATATCGTTACCTCATAAATAGACCTGCCATGTATTGAGAGAAGTTTCAGTGTGTAGTGTTCTGTTTAAACTATCAATCGCTCTTGTTTTGAGTTAAATCTGGATTCATTTTCTAGTCTTGAAATCCCTTTCATGTCATTTTACAAATGTCAAGGCCAGCAACCTCCTCTGAAGGCACAGAAGGCTGAATGATGCAACGGTTATGCAACTTAGGGCCTCATGGGTGTCAAAACTAACTCTCGTGCTGAACACTTATGGGAATTGGTTCATGCTGGTGGTTAGAGATGGCATTTTGATAGTGGTGGTCTGTATTTGTTCATGGTGTTGGCGGTGTCTGCAATGGAATAAAGGATACTTAGACACACGAGCACAATAGCGTATTGCTTGGGACTCTTGGCCAGAGTTTTAAGCCCAACCTTCCCACATACCTCACCCCTAGCCCTGACCCTGAAGTGGCTGATAGGCAGGTGTGGGGAGTTGGGAGGGAAGTGTGGGGGAGAGGGAAAAGGGGGAGGAGAGGGAGAGGTGCACAATCAGTTGTGGTGACATGGGGCTGATCGCCTATCCATTTCTGCTTGGACTTTATCAGCCATGTGGGAGATGGCGGGCAGCCCATCTGTCCTTCAGCCAACCCATTGTGGGTTTCGTGGGAGGGGGATTCGCTTCCGTTAGGGTATCTCCTGCCCCACAAAACCCCCCCTGCCTGACTGGCCTTGGCGAGGCTGCCCACTTTCCTCAAACTCTGCCCTGCAGCACTGCCCCCTGCTCGGGGACTGACCACTGCTCCCAGTGGTACAGCCAGGACTGAGATCTGCTGGCCATCGTACTGACTGGCAGCTCTTTCAGGAAGGACATTGGCCCTCATGGAGGTGGATGCCACATTCTCAGGCAACTAATTGCCTGACGACCGTAAATTCCAGTTGTGGCTCATCCCAGAACAGAAGACGGTGGATTCGCACCTGATCTTCTAACCAGTGGGCAGGCCCACCACCTCAGTGTAAAATGCAACAAATTTTCTTTTTCTTTTTCTCCAGAGATTCGATGCAGAATAAGTTGACCAACTGAGGGTTGAAATTAAGGCTTGAAAGACGGAGATAATTTTTAGTGAGATAAAGTAGCAATGGATATAGACAAGGGTGGAATTATGGATTTGAGGTTCAGATCAACAATGATCTAACTGAATGACAGAACAGGTCGGATGGACAGAACGGCCTCTCGCAGTTCCTAATTACCAATTGGCTGCCAGAAATATCAAAGAACGATTCTGTTCCTTCTGTGGCTGTAAATTCTGCTTAGGTTTCCAATTATGTTTTTTTTAAAGACCACATTTGCATTGTGACCTTTGGGCATAGCTGATGTCTGGACTAACTTGTCACCATTAGTTGAATTGATATTTTGGTTTCCATTTTTCTGCCCTTCTTTCTTTCACACTCCTTCAGCATGAGTTCTATCATTTGGTGTCTCATCTAAGTTCTGTTGCTTTATGTCAGCTCTTTCCCAGGCTGCTAGATGTGCCATCATGCTCACCTACCAACTAAAAAAATATGAGGCTTTGGCTTCTTGAGTCTTCTCTACCATTTAATTTGCAAATGGCTGATCTTTTTCATCAACTCCACTTTTCAACATGCTCCCCATATCCCTTAATTGTCTTACTGTCCAAAATTCTATCGACCTTTGTCTTGAATATCATATCATAGAATTTACAGTGCAGAAGCGGCCATTCAGCCCATCGAGTCTGCACGGGCCATTGGAAAGGGTGCCCTACCCAAGCCCACACATCTACCCGATCAACATAACCCCACCCAACCATTTTTTTGGCTACTAAGGGTAATTTAGCCAATCCTAACCTGCACATCATTGGACTGTGGGAGGAAACCGGAGCACCCAGAGGAAACCCACGCACTCATGGGGAGAACATGCAGACTCCGCACAGACAGTGACCCAAGCCGAGAATCAAACCTGGGACCCTGGAGATGTGAATCAAGTGTGCTAACCATTATACTACCATGCTGCCCTATTTCTGAGAACCTTTTCCAACAGTTTCACTATCATGGACGTCAAGCTCACTGGCCTATAATTACCCGGGTTATACTTGCAACCCTTGTTAAATAACTGTACAATCTCCAATCCTCTGGGAGATCACCTGTGGCCACTGAGGATACAAAGATTTCTGTTAGAGGCCCAGCTATTTCATCTCTTGTATCATTACAGCACGGTAGCATAGTGGTTAGCACAATTGCTTCACAGCTCCAGGGTCCCAGGTTCGATTCCTGGCTTGGGTCACTGTCTGTCTGGAGTCTGTACGTTCTCCCCGTGTGTGCGTGGGTTTCCTCCGGGTGCTCCGGTTTCCTCCCACAGTCCAAAGATGTGCATGTTAGGTGGATTGGCCATGCTAAATTGTCCTTAGTGTTCAAAAATGCCTTTAGTATTGGGTGGGGTAACTGGGTTATGGGGATAGGGTGGAGGTGTGGGCTTGGGTAGGGTGCTCTTTCCAAGAGCTGGTGCAGACTCGATGGGCCGAATGGCCTCCTTCTGCACTGTAAATTCTATGATTCTATGATCCCTCAATAATCTTAGATAGATGCCATCTGGCCCTGGGGACTTGTCTACCTTAATGCGTTTTAACACTCCTAACACTTCCTCCCTCATAATAACGTCCTGTTCTAAAGTGTTTACATATCCCTCTGAGACACCACCAATCAATGTGCCCTCCTTTTTGAATACTGATGCAAAATACTCATTAAGGACCTCACCTACTTCCCTTGGTTCTACACATAATTTCCCTCCTATGTCCTTGAGTGGACCAACTCTTTCTCTAGCTACCTCCTTGTTCCTAATATACAAATAAAATGTCTTGGGATTCTCCTTAATCCTTGTCTGCCAAGGACATTTTGTGACCTCTTTTTACCCTCCTAACTCCCTGCTTGAGTTCTTTTCTACTTTCCTTGTGTTCCTCAAGTGCTTCATTTGATTTTAGTTACCTGTACCTCAAGTATGCATCTTTTTGACAAGATTCGCAATGTCGCTGGTCATCCATGGTTCCTGAATTCTGCCTTTCCTGTCCTACCTTTTTCCCGGCATATGCCTGCCCTGCACTCCCATCAACTGCTTCTTAAAAGACTCCCACATGCCAAATGTGGATTTACTCTCAAACAGCCTCTCCCAAACAACAGCCTCTAAATTCTGCCTAATCTGGTTGTACTTCCCCCAATTTAGCTCCTAAATCCCAGAAAAACACTCGTCCTTTTCCATGAGTATCTGAATGCTTACGGAATTGTGGTCACTGTACGCCACATATTCCCCCACTGCAGCTTTGGTCTGCTCGCAGAAAAATACTTTTCACCGCACCTCGGTACATGTGAAAATAAACAAATCCAATCCAATCAACCCAACATTCCTGCTGACCCCCGATAACCTTTCACCCCCTTGTTAATCGAGAATCCATTTCGCACTGCCTTAAAAATATTCAAATATTCTGCATTCCACTGCCTGTTGGAAGAGAGTTCCAGACACTCACAACCATTTGAGAGAAAATATTTCCCCTCATCTCTGTCTTAAATGAGCAACTCCTTATTTTTAAACAGCAACCCCTAGTTCTAGATTCTCCGACAAGAGGAAACATCCTCTCCACATCCACCCTGTCAATACCCCTCAGAATTTTAAAGGTTTTGATTAAGGCTATCCATTTTCAACTGTAGCAGAGGCAAGCTGAAACTGTTGAAAACAAATATCGCTGTGAAGAATTTTCTTTCAGAACCTCTTTGATTTCATAAGTGTTATGATGGCCATGAAGGACATGAGGGCTCATCAGTAGATCTCCCATAGAGTTCGTGGAATATGATTTCCCCTATTGAGCGGGCGGAGGCTCATCCAACAGGAGATGCATGGCGGGTGTCTGCAAATGTTTACGCATGTGACAAGGGGAATACAAAGGGGTATAGAAGAGATATAGAAGAGGTATAGAAGATCAAAGTGGAGTGATAAAGGAATTGGCGTTTATAAGTTGAAACACCAGGTCCACAGGGTGGGTAACATCAAAAGAAAGGAATGATATATCCATAGCGCACTAACTGGAGAAAGGGACGCAGCTACCATCACAGCCATACTCAGTCATAGAAAACAGTTTCCCCTGAAAACAAGTCATTGTTAAAAAGGCAGCCAGTTAAAATCAAAAACCCGAATTGAGAAGATTACGCCTTTGCTGAAACTGAAAATGGGTTTCCCAAATGTGAACAAATAACCTGTGCATGGTAATTATTTGCTGGATTTAGCTCATAGAGTTTTACAATATTGGATGCTGTTTGGGAACAAGGGGCATTTCAGCGTTCAGGAAATGCAAATAATTGGGAATAAAGGGTTAACTTTATGTAATACAGTGTGCGTGCATCAGCATCTATGTAGTTAAGTGTGCTGTTGAAGTATATTATAGATCTTCTTGTCATGTTTTTTTAAGTTAATAAATATTCTTTATTAATTGATCACAAAATGGCTGGACTGTTCCTCACTGGTTTACATATCTTTCCTCACAGTATACCAAATTGAAAATATACACGACTGAGAACCGATGTTCAAAGTTACTCTTCTAGGTTTTGGGGATTCCCTCGTATTTAACATCAGTGGGGTCCTTAATAAAATTTGTGGCTCTTTGGCAGGATTTTGAAAAGTATAGGGCAGGATTCTCCGAGTCCGTGCCAGGTCGGAGTATCCCCGTGGGACCGCACAAATCCCGCCACGCCGCTCCGACACTGGGACGTGATTCTCCGGAGAGCTGTTGTACAAAAACACCCAAGTCCCGCTGGCGCCGTTCTAACCGGGTCTTACCCGGCGGGACCCCGGCGTGAATGGATCCGGGGGGGGCCTGGCTGGGGGGGAGGGAAGTGGGGACCGACCCCAGGGTGGGGCCTCTGCTGTGGCCTGGCCCACGATCGGGGCCTACCAATCGGCGGGCTGGCCTCTCGGGCTGGGGGCCTCTTTTGTTCCGCGCCAGCCCCTGTAGCCCGACACCATGTTGCGTCGGGGCCGACGCGGAGAAGGGAACCATCGCGCATGCGTGGCAATCGCGCCAGTCCAACTGTGCATGCGCACGTTGGATCCAGTCCCACTGCGCATGCGCAGACCCGTGGCACCCATCTGATGCTGGGATTGGCAGCTGGAGTGGCGAGGGTTGCTCCAGTGCCATGCTGGCCCCCGGTAGGGGTCAGAATCACTGCTCCTGAGGCCACGTTGATGCCGTCGGGAAACACGGCGGCGTTTACGATGGCGTCAACACTTAGCCTCAGGATCGAAGAATCCCACCCATTATTCCTTGGAATTTGGGGAATTTGTCACTTTTAATCCTAACGAGAGTGAAGAAAGCGTGGAACCAAGTGGGGAGATGTGTGATTTCAAATCAGGGGACTGTACCATGACTCTTGCCATGGCTAAGACTTCTTTGAGAGTAGACAATATCACCTTGGAAAGCCTGAAATGCCCACCTAAAGCTAAATTGGTTGAATTGGCGAATAGGTTACGATTAGAGTAATCTGCAGAGACTAAGAAAGCTGAGGTAATTAAAAGAATACATTCAAATGTACAAAAGTTATCTGGTGGACCAAGTTCTGTGAGGAAACAGAATTAGTTAAAATTCAATTACAAATGAAACGTTGAGAAATGAAGGAAAAAGATAAAGAGAAAGAAATAGAAATTGAATTGGGAGCAAAGGAAAAAGAGAAAGAAATAGCATGTAAGAAGTTTGAGCTGCAGTAAAATCAAAAAGAAAGGGAAAGAGAGGAAAGGGACAAAGAGAAAGCTTTTCAAAGGAAATTGGGAATAGAGAAGTTAGCAATGGCAGAAAGGGAAAAGGAGAAAGAGAAAGCATTCTTAAAAGCAACTTAAAATTCTGGAAGTTAAAGC
Source organism: Scyliorhinus canicula (assembly GCF_902713615.1). Taxonomy (NCBI): domain Eukaryota; kingdom Metazoa; phylum Chordata; class Chondrichthyes; order Carcharhiniformes; family Scyliorhinidae; genus Scyliorhinus; species Scyliorhinus canicula. Next base: position 140,968,863 of record NC_052160.1, read on the forward strand.
AGAGACAGCAGAGCAAGTTGAAGAAGGATAGTGTAGACATACAGAGTGGAGAGATATTTAGATTTATACAGGCACTTCCAAAATTTGATGAAATGGATGTGGAGCCATTTTTTAATTCATTTGAGAAAATAGCAAGGCAAATGATATGGCCGCAGGATATTTTGAATGCTGCTCTTACAGAACAAACTCTTTTGTCGGAGTGGCATCTTTGCATTTTTGTCAGACGAAAGGTCTGGAGATTATGATACAGTGAAGAAAGCTATATTGAGTGCTAATGAATTAGTACCAGAGGCTTACAGACACAAGTTTTGAAATGTAAGAAAATGGTGTGGACAGACTTATATTGAATTTGAAAAGGTTAAACAAAGCAATTTTGACAGAACATTAAAAATAAAAGGAACCTCTGAGGTTCTTAGAGTGGTAATTCTGATGGAATAATTGAAAGGTTCATTAGCTGCAGTGATAAAAATGCATGTAAAGGAACAAAGAGTTAAAACTGCAAGACAAGCCATGGAACTTGCTGATGACTATGAATTGGTTTATAGGCCGAAGCTTTGTTCTTGGCACACTTTTAAATCTGAGGATGATAGAAAATGGGAAGGTGCGAGAAAAGACAGTCAAGCATGAAAGGGAGTTCTTAAAAATCCCTCGAAGACTTAATCTCAAAGTAAACTGGCGGGTGAAAGCAGAACTAGGGGGCATAGCCTCAAAATAAGGGGAAGCAGATTTAGGACTGAGTTTAGGAGGAACTTCTTCACCCAAAGGGATGTGAATCTATGGAATTCCTTGCCCAGTGAAGCAGTTGAGGCTCCTTCATTAAACGTTTTTAAGATAAAGATAAATAGTTTTTTGAAGAATAAAGGGTTATGGTGTTCAGGCCGGAAAGTGGAGCTGAGTCCACAAAAGATCAGCCATGATCTCATTGAATGGCGGAGCAGGCTCGAGGGGCCAGATGGCCTACTCCTGCTCCTAGTTCTTATGTTCTTATGTAAAGAAGACGGCGTGGAGGAAATGAGGGATATGAGGATAGTTAGATGCTTTCATTGTAATGAACTGGGCCATACAAAATCATTATGCAGAGAGTTAAATGGTAAGCTGGTTGGAGTTATCTGCCTTCAGAAAGGAAATATCAAATCAGAGAGTGGAGACCAATAGAATCTGGTAAAACCTGTACACAGAGAAGAACAAACAACAGGGAAGGGGGTGGATGTGTGCATAACTTGTACATGGGCAGCATGTACAGCAGGTGGCTGATGTGTTTAAGGATTGTGTATATGAAGGGAAAGCGTTTTCATGTGTACAAAGTAGAACGGGGAAAGATATAAAACTTTAAGAGACACAGGAGTGAGTTAAACCCTAATGCTGTGATAACGATACTTGTTCAGAAGGAATATTGAAGTAGGAGGTACTAGTTAACAGCGTTCATGTATAGACTAAAAAAATCCTTTGGAGACAGTAAACTGGCCAACAAATTGGCAGTGTCAGGTGGTGATTGGATCACGTCACATTGCTGTGCTTCTCAGTGTCACAAGGCTTGTGCTTTTGCTTTCTGGCAGGAGGAATCTAAGCAACTCACTCCAGGAGTATCCATTGATTCTCACCGAAAGGCCACTCTGAGAATCTGAGACCCTCTCCGGAAAAGGCTGTGCAAGCAGAATCCAGAGTTTGGTAACTCTCTCTCTCTCTCCGCAGAGCAGGCTCATGTGAAGCCAGAGCTCTTTCCTGCAAAGGCCGTCAGTAAGATATACTGCTGAACTGCAAGGAAGACCATCATGGGCTATAGGCCAGAGACTCTAAACCACACTCATATTGGGTTAGATTGGATTGGATTTATTTATTGTCACATGTACCGAGGTACAGTGAAAAGTATTTTTCTGCGAGCAGCTCAACAGATCATTCAGTACATGGGAAGAAAAGGGAATAAAAGAAAATACATAATAGGGCAACACAAGATATACAACACAACACAAGGTACTACATAAGCACTGGCATCGGATGAAGCAGACAGAGTGTAGTGTTAATGAGGTCAGTCCATAAGAGGGTCATTTAGGAGTCTGGTGACAGTGGAGAAGAAGCTGTTTTTGAGTCTGTTCGTATGTGTTCTCAGACTTCTGTATCTCCTGCCCGATGGAAGAAGTTGGAAGAGTGAGTAAGCCGGGTGGGAGGGGTCTTTGATTATGCTGCCCGCTTCCCCAAGGCAGCGGGAGGTGTAGATGGAATCAATGGATGGGAGGCAGGTTCGTGTGATGGACTGGGTGGTGTTCTCGACTATTTGAGGTTTCTTGCAGTCCTGGGCCGAGCAGTTCCCATACCAGGCTGGGATGGAGACAGATAGGATGCTTTCTATGGTGCATCTGTAAAAGTTGGGAAGGGTTAATGTGGACATGCCGAATTTCCTTAGTTTCCTGAGGAGGTATAGGCGCTGTTGTGCTTTCTTGGTGGTAGCGTCGACGTGGGTGGACCAGGACAGATGTTTGGAGATGTGCACCCCTAGGAATTTGAAACTGTGAAGTAAGTGCACCGAGGAACTCATCATCTGAAGCAAGGACTTATCTTTTGACCTTAGTCCTTATTATTTTTTCTCCTCCCCCCCCCCCCTCTGTGTTTGTCTGTCTATTATGTGTGTGAGCAGAGGGTGGGGGTAATTAAAGAGGAGTCAGGTATTAGCTCGACATTAAGCAGCTGTCTTTACTGTATATTTCATATTTGTTCTGGTAATAAATAAAAGTTTAAGCTTACAAACCTGGTTTTACAAAGATTTCAGGTATTTTTAGAACAAGTGTTGATTAATTCACTTATGTTGTTTCTCCGCGGACTGTGGAGCTGGAATTGGCCGCGTACAGCCCAGGGTGTCGTAACAAAGAGTTCCAGTCGATTGTGTTCGACCACTTTGAAAACGTAAATGGAAATCAATACTTTTTAACTATTATGGATATATCCACTAAGCTTCCTAAAGCCATGCCATTAAGAGACATTGCAACCAAGAGAGTGGTGGAATAATTAATCAAGATATGACTTACCGGAAAAGATACAATCAGATCAAGGGTCAAATTTCATGTCAGGATTATTTAACAAAGTCATGAATAACTTGGAAATAAAACAATATAAATCATTGGCATATCATCCAGAGTTACGGGAAACATTAGAGAACAATGATAAAAGTATATAATCGAGATTAGCCCCATGATTTGCCATTTAAAAAAAATATTATTGCTGTGCCAGCATTTATTGCCCATCTCTAATTGCCTTTGAGGGGGCATTTAAGAGTCAACCACATTGCTCAGGGTCTGGCGTAAGATGTAGGCCAGACCAGGCAAGGACGGCAGATTTCCTTCCCTAAAGGACATTAGTGAACCAGATGGGTTTTTACGACAATTGACAATGGTTTCAAGGTCATCATTAGACTATTAATTCTAGATATTTTATTGAGATGAAATTCCATCCCACCTGCCATGGTGGGTGGCGAACCCAGGTCCCCAGATCATCACCCTTGGTCTCTGGATTACTAGTCCAGCGACGATGCCACTATGCTGCCGCCTCCCCAAATGGTTCTGCAAGATTTAGTCCTTTTGAATTAGTTCATAGGCATGAAGTTAGAGGACCACAGGAATTATTCCAAGAAAAGTGATTGAATAATAAATCAGAGACTACGCTTTCGGACTATGTGTTGTATTTCGGAGAAAGACTGAATGGGGCTTGTGAGGAGGCAAGGAAGCTTATAAAGATAGCACAGCTGGGAATAAAAATCATGGCTGATAGGAGATCACAGACTCATCGTTTTGTAAGGGGGAGAAAGTACTTGCGTTATCACTTGTATTGTGCAAACCATTGAAATCTAGATTTAGTGGATCATATCGGATTGAAAGAAAACTGAGCAAACTACACGCAGCAGACATACGTAAATCACACAGAGTATGTCACATTGACTTGCTGAATAGATATTAGGATAGAGGAGATGACAACAAGCATGAGGTCTTGGTCGTAATGAAGCAGGGAGTGGAAGGTTAAATCCTGAGAGTGACGTTACGCTAATCAAAGAATCTACAGTGCAGAAGGAGGCCATTCGGCCCATCAAGTCATCATCGGCCCCTGAAAGAGCACCCTACCTAAACCCACACCTCCACCCTATCCCCGCAACCCAGCAACCCCACCTATCTTTGACACTACAGGGCAATTTAGTGTGACCAATCCACCTAACCTGCACATCTTTGGACTGTGGGAGGAAACTGGAGCACCCGGAGGAAACCCACGCAGACACGGGGAGAATGTGCAGACTCCGCACACACAGTGACCCAAGCCGGGAATCGAACCTGAGTCCGTGGCGCTGTGAAGCAACAGCGCCAACCACTGTGCTACTGTGCCGAGTAATGAAGAAATACTGGGAAATTTAAACACTGGTAAAGTTATCTTCCAGAAAAGAGTCAAGATGAATTGGAAGGGTTACTGCAGTGTTCTAAATGTATTTGTGGGACTAAATTAGGTAGAACAGAAATAGTGATGCATGATGTAGATTTTGGGGAAACAGCTCCAATAAACCAACACCCATATAGGTTAAACCCAGTAAAGTTATTAAATGTGTAGAAAGAAGTTGAATATATGCTCCAAAATGTATTCAACTGAGCTCTAGTGATTGAACTTCATCTATCATAATGGTGCTAAAGCCAAATGGAACAGAGAGACTCTGTGTGGACTCCAGGAAAGTGAATGTCATCACCGAGAGCGATTTGTTTCCTAAACTACGGTTGGAGGATTGCATTGAAAGAGTTGGACAGTTTGATCTAAAAAAAATCTTGCGAAAGGAATATTGTCAAGTATCATTATCCGAGAGGAAATCTCAGCTCAGCATTCGTGACGGCAAATGGATTTGATCAGTTTAAAGTTATGCCTTTCGGGATGAAGGACGCACCCTCAATATTTCAGAGACTAACGGATAAAATTATTCAGGGACAGGGGGTGCAAATTAACAAAATTGCAACAGAATCCCGTGTCAAGTGCGTTTAGCTGTGTGTTTCCCAGTGCTGCGTGTGTCGGGAAAGACCACACTATCAAACAGGAATCTGTTGCAATCTGGGAATGGGCGGGGAACACCCCGTCAAGGCCGCACTTGGCCACGTTTTCTACACTGAGGTGTTCCGCTCGCCAGAACACAGTGCAGAAGGCGAGACCCCCTTAGCCACAACTCACCTCTCAGGGGTTCTCGAGGACACCCCGCACCCCATCTCACATAGGCAGGGCACGCCCAGGCCTGATCCCTGGTGCTGGCACACTGCCAGACTGGCACTGCCAGGGTGCACTGGCAGTGACCATGTCAGCCTGGCTGTGCCACCTGCGCACATTGGTAGTCCCAGGATGGCACCAGGTGGCACTGCCAGGGTGCCAGGCTGGCAGTGCCAAGATGCCCGGGTGGTACCAGCAGTGCCAGGGTGCCACCCAGCCTTTTTTTTTTATAAATGTTTTTTTATTCAGTTTTCATATTTTATATATGACAAATTACAAATTATTAGCGAGAAAAAAAAAACACAAAAATTTAACATGAATATTTACAGGTAAGCATCTTCATAACAACAATTGTGGCCGCCCCCTTTAGCCAGCATACATATTTTACATTCCCCAATATGGCCGAGGCACATGTTTATAGGCATTTATTTATAGTTTGGTTTTGGGCCTTAGCTTGCCATCAAACACCCATAACGAGCCCGTAACCCCCCCCCCCCCCCCCCCCCCACCTTCCCCCGATTCCCGTCCATTTTCCCCTGATTCTTGGCCACCCGACTATTCTTCCTCTTGTACGTTGGCCACAAACAGGTCCCGGAACAAGTGCATGAATGGCTCCCACGTTCTGTGGAAGCCGTCGTCTGACCCTCGGATGGCGAATTTGATTTTCTCCATTTGGAGAGATTCCGAGAGGTCGGACAGCCAGTCTGCAGCTCTGGGCGGTGCTGCTGACCGCCAGCCAAACAGGATTCTACGGCGGGCGATCAGGGAGGCAAAGGCAAGGGCGTCCGCCCTCCTCCCCAGGAATAGATCTGGCTGGTCTGAAACCCCGAAGACCGCCACTATCGGGCATGGCTCCACCCTCACCCCCACCACTTTGGACATAGCCTCGAAGAAGGCTGTCCAGTACTCCACAAGTCTGGGGCAAGACCAGAATATGTTGGCGTGGTTGGCCGGGCCTCTTTGGCACCGCTCACATCTGTCCTCCACCTCCGGGAAGAACCTACTCATACGGTTTATGTACCACTTTTAGTTGCGTCAGGCTGAGCCTTGCGCACGTGGAGGTGGAGTTGACCCTATGCAGTGCTTCGCTCCAGAGTCCCCACCCTATCTCCATCCCCAGGTCGTCCTCCCATTTCCTTCTTGTTGCGTCCAGTACGGTGTCGTCCCTATCTACCAGTCGGTCATACATGTCACTACAGTTCCCTTTCTCTAGGATACTTGCGTCCAGTAGGTCTTCCAGTAGTGTCTGTCGTGGCGGTTGTGGGTACGTCCTTGTCTCCTTTCGTAGGAAGTTTTTGAGCTGCAGGTACCGTAGCTCGTTCTCCCCAGCTAGCTGAAATTTCTCTGTCAGTTCGTCCAGTGTTGCGATCCTGTCGTCCGTGTATAGGTCCCTGACTGTCAGTGTCCCCCCGTCCTGCCTCCACCTTTTGAAGGTAGCGTCAGTCAGTGCTGGTTTGAACCTATGGTTGTTGCAGATGGGAGCCTTGTCCGACATTTTGTACAGGCCAAATTGCTGCCGCAGTTGGTTCCAGGATTGGAGGGTGGCTGTCACCACTGGGCTGCTGGAGTGTTTTTTGGGTGGGGATGGGAGTGCTGCCGTGGCGAGGGCCCGGAGGGAGGTTCCCATGCAGGAGGCCTCCTCCGCACGCACCTACTCGGCTTCTGGCTCCTGGATCCATCCCCTTACTCGCTCGGCTGTTGCCGCCCAGTGGTAGAATTGTAGATTCGGGAGGGCTAGCCCCCCCCTGGATTTTGTTTTTTGTAGGACCTTCTTTGGGATCCTAGCATTTTTACCCCCCCCCATACGAACGCCATGATGAGTTTGTCCAGCGCTTTGAAAAAGGCCTTGGGGATGTAGATCGGAATGGCTCTAAACAGGAAGAGGAACCTGGGCAGTACGTTCATTTTGATCGTCTGGACTCTCCCCTTGGCAAAACCTGAAATAAAGAGCAAACCAAAGCCGTCCCTCCATTGTCGGCAGTACCACCAGGAGTGGTGCCGACTGCCGGCAATACACATACCAGAGGGTAAGGATCGGCAAGGCGCACAGGCCACAGGTGAGTGAGGGCGGGATGTGGGTTGTGGCGTCAGGGGCTGGGGTTGGTGTTGGAGGAATCTCCCGTCCCAATTTCCCAATGCCATGTCCCTCGTTCAGGCAACAACGGGGGCCTCCCAGCCCCTGCTGGGGCCCTGTAACTCTGATAGGGTTTGTTTTTCCGGCTCCGTATGTGGCAACTGGCTCACCTGCTACTGGGTGAATAGAAGCAGTGTTGGGACGAAGCCCATCGATTGCCCACTTAAGGGCCTCAGTTGATGTGCAGTGGGACAGGTGTCCATGAGTTAAACTTGACTGGATTTAAACTGGGAAGCAGTGGGAAGTCAATGGGGTCACCACCCTTACCCTCTCGTCCAATTAATTGCCCTCCCCATCCCTCAACTTGCCTTGGGAATGGATATCAAATTCTGCCCACTGGAGGCAGACTTTATTACTGGGGCTTTTCATAAAACATTTTCATTAATTGTATCCGGTCTCCACACATCATGAGCTCTTTAGGATATCGGTTTTCAAAATAATTTCACCCTATTGAACCATTAATAACACTGGGATTGGTTGTATCTTGGAGGTAGACAAAATAAATAACATTAAGCTCAGTGTGAAAGGCTACATTTTTATCACGTTCCCTGTATGGGAATGAAGTTCTGTCTATTAAGCACAACGTGAAGTTAAGATTTGCAAAAGCACATCTTACTAATAGTTTTCTGAAAGATGAGGTGCTCCGCTGCAGTTCTGCTTGAGGAGCTTGTGGGGAGGTCAGTTTATACCAACAATCCCCACTGGCCACCAAGGTACAAAAGGGAAATGTAAGCTCTTTATACAAATGGCAAGGGACTGCTGTGCGGCAACTTTGTTTACATCTGGTGTCAATTTATGGCAGGTTTCAATGCCCTCCTTGTTATGTGAAGCAATTTTTCCATCGGTGCCGCAGGGCTCCAGGTCCAGCCGCTCCCCCCCCGTGGTACACTCTGGCTGCATTATGTTTATGGGAGGTGCTCCAGCCACTCGCTAAGCTCGTCTCCCTGGGTCACCTCGGCCACTGAGTTGTACTCGAGCAGCAAAGTTGTGAGAGCACCTCCACGTTCAGCTCCCAGCTCTCACACTGTTCTAGACTTCAACGTATCCCGTCGCTCCATGTCCTTGGGTCAGTATCCTGGAATTCCCTACCTAACACCATCCTGGGAATACCATTGTCATAAAGAGTGCAGCAGGTCAAGGAGAAGGCCCACAACCACCTTCCAGGACATTTAGGGAAGGGGCAGTTTTGCCAGTGTCACCTGCATCCTGAAAACAATTTTTTCATTTTAAAAAGTTTTCTAGGGATTTTATATCATATCAATAGGTCAATGTACTGTACAGAATATCTTGGGTTAAAATAAATCTCACAAGACAGTTTCTGTCATCATGAGATATCCAATCAAAATGGAGAGAAACATCAACATTATAACATGTCAAAATATCAGGATTTCTCTTTGGGAAAGTGTCCAAGGGTATGTGCATCCTGTCAGTAACCTGCATCTATCCTGACGTAGCAGCAATACATCATAGATTTCATAGAATTTACAGTGCAGAAGGAGGCCATTCGGCCCATCGAGTCTGCACCGGCTCTTGGAAAGAGCACTTCCCACACCTCCACCCCATCCCCATCCCCATAACCCAGTGAACCCACCCAACACTAAGGGCAATTTTGAACACTAAGGGCAATTTAGAATGGCCAATCCACCTAACCTGCACATCTTTGGACTGTGGGAGGAAACCGGAGCACCCGGAGGAAACCCACGCACACACGGGGAGAACATGCAGACTCCGCACAGACAGTGACCCAAGCCGGGAATCGAACCCGAGTCCCTGGAGCTGTGAAGCAATTGTGCTAACCACTATGCTACTGTGCTGCCCAAATCATTACACAAACACAGTTTAGACATTCTTTACTTTACTTATGTGGGACAAGATTTTCTTGATAGTAGTCAGATCAGAATTGTGCAGTCTTTAGTGCCAGTCTGGAGATTACAAGTGCCAGAATTATGTTGCAGACTAACACTTTCTTTATTATAGCATAGAGCCTGTTTCTTCTCAACTCTCAAAAATGTTTCCAAGCCTTTCCTTCTGGGTACTCGGAGATGTATCAGTGAATATTTGGTGTGGGGCTGAGTGGGACAGGCAAGTGGTTTCCAGCTACAACACTGGGTGGCGGTGCAGTGGGATGTTGGCTCTAATTTTCTTAACTGTAAAAATAAGTGAAACCAATCAGATTTAGCCTGAGCCCTGTGTCAGTGTTTGCCGATAACTCCTGCAAAACCAACCTTGTTTCCTTAGCCCCCAGTCTCCCTCTACCCAATTCCAGCTACCAACAAAAGGAGGGGTCACGATAATCTGTAGAGAAATAGTCAACATTGTGCAGACATTCAGCTGTCCCTTCTCCAGCATTAGTAAAAGGTGCAGTCTGGAACTTTAGCAAATGGGCTCAGGCGGACATGGGAATGAGCTGGGAGTGGAGGGGGGGGAGGGGGGGGGGAAGAAGGAATTACTGACAATTGAATGCAGCAAGTGAATAGCGATGAACGGCACACACATGGATTGCGTGTGTAAATATATATGTATATATTTTTTTATAATCTTTATTGTCACACGTAGGCTTACATTGCAATGAAGTTACTGTGAAAAGCCCCTAGTCGCCACATTCCGGCACCTGTTTGGGTACACGGTGAGAATTCAGAATGACCAAATTACGTGCAGACTCCACCCAGACAGTGACCCAAGCCGGGAATCGAACCTGGGGCCCTGGAGTTGTGAAGCAACAACGTTACCCACTGTGCTACGTGCTGCACACATATTATATATGCACAATATATACTCCTTGGTATGAGTCTACTCCATTGTTGCAAGCAAACACCTAAATACCAACCAGATTTGTTACTTCTGGATGTTTCCATACCTTGATAACGAAATGAAATGAAATAAAAATTGCTTATTGTCACAAGTAGGCTTCAAATGAAGTTACTGTGAAAAGCCCCTAGTTGCCACATTCTGGCACCTGTTCGGGGAGGCTGGTACGGGAATTGAACCGTGCTGCTGGCCTGCCTCGGTCTGCTTTCAAAGCCAGCTATTTAGCCCTGTGCTAAACCAGCCCCTATTCTAGTCCCTGAAACTTGGTCTGCTTTTCGCGATGGCATCTTCTTGGCTGGACTGAGAATGTGTGGGGGGATGGGAGTGCTTACATGCCGCTCCAGCTTGTCAAACTCTTCAGTGCCAATTCCGTCCCCAGCAAATCGGACGAGGCATTGGTTGGAATTGCACTTGTTACACACGGGGAGAGTGCTTGCCCATTAGTGTGTCCTGAATGGCTCCAGCACTGACACCCCCATCGGGTCCGGGGAACGTTCCAGATTCACACCCGGCCTCAGGACTTAGGCCTGGATTTTCTGATTCTGAGGCTATGTGTCTAGTATTACGACCAAAAGGTCGGCGCCGACCCTGCACCGATGCTCCGACCTAGCAGCCACGCCAAATAAAGGCCCCGGCTTTACCTGCAGATACAGAAGGAGAATTGCCGAATCCATGGGCATGCATACGCACAGTGTAGGCCTGCGGCAGCTGCACCGTACATCACGGCGCCGGCCGCACGTGGATCCGGCCTGCCGGATAGTGCCCCACGTATCCCTCCTCGCCACTCCCTGACCACCCTCACCAGTCCCCCCAGCCCCCCGCCGAAGCCCTCCCGGGCCAGCAAAATGCCCCCCCGGGTCTGTGGCGGCGCTGGTTGATGAAACCTCAGAGCACACGCCGTCGAGAAGTCGGCCTGAGCATCGGGGGAGGGCCTTCAGGTGATGTCCTGATATGTCCCAACGGCAGGTAGAGTACTCACCGATGACGCAATATTGGAGGGGGTGGAGCATCCGAAAACCGCCGCCGTTCCTGATTTTGGCGGATTCTCCGGCCAATCGCCGAATGCGATTCCGCCGTCATCAATCGGAGAACCCACCCCTTAGTCTCTCAAACTGAGAATTCCGCTCATTGACTCTGTTTCTTGCCACAGTTACTGCCAGACCTGCTGAGTTTATCCAGCATTTTTCTGTTTTTATTTCTCATGTTCCGTTCCCACCTCAACATTTCAACAGTTGCTGCAAAAGAAAGGAGAACTGGCATCTTTCATGTCCTCCTCTCACCCCAAAGTGTTCCACAGCCAATGAACTACTGTTGAAGCCTAGTCACTGTGTAATTCTCCTTTTCTCCTTTCTCACTTTTATCCCCATGAACTTGACTATTGACAAAACATGGTGAATGGGAAGGAGCCGGTGTCATTACCACCACACAGGGAGTGGGAGGAATCAGGATGCGGTTGGCAAACTCCTGATTTGTGCCTTTGCCAAGTGCCTTTTACACAGTACAATCCAGCACACTTTAGAAATCGGAGGGCTGAAATTCTGCAGCGTCCGTATCTGGTCTCCCACCGTGACCAGCGGAGCTGGTGCAGAATTTCAACCTCACATCATTTTATGGCCCGCTTTGCACTGTGAAACTTGTGTGCCTCCATTTCTTCCCTTCTGTCTGAAGGTTGAAAATCTCAATACAGCATTCCAATTTCAAAATCGCGCAGCCTCAAAGTGGATACCTGCTTCACACTCCAAACAGGGAATGAAAGTTTCGAGATAAATTTGTTTTTACAAACCTGGAATCTCTGACTAAATATAAACGGTTGACGCCTCTGTGTCACACTGTCAAAAAGGTTTCAAAACACGACGAGATAACTCTGGCTGGAATGCCAGTGAGTGACAAAGATGGTTATCTTCTATGAATAATAATCAAGTTGGCTGGAAAAATGAATAAGTCGGTTGACAGAGGTAGAGATAGCAACAACATTTAGTCAGATGTAAAACACGCTTGCTTCTGAAGTTCCTGACAGGACGAGGAACATTTGCCTTTCTGACAATTATACACAGGCACCATGGGGGGGGAATGCCGCCACTCCCAAATTTCTTTTCGAGTCATACATAATGCTGCCTTGGAAACCTATAGCTGCTCCTTCATCACCCCTGGATCAGCAATCCGAGGAGGTGTGTCAGAGCCACCTTCTCAAGACCCATAAGACCATAAGATATAGGAGCAGAATTAGGCAACTCGGCCCATTGAGTCTGCTTCGCCATTCAATCATGGTATTTTTCTCATCCCCATTCTCCTGCCTTCTTCCCATAACCCCTGATCCTCTTATTGATCCAAAATGTATCTATCTCGGTCTTAAAGACACTCAGTGATTTGGCCTCCACAGCCTTCTGTGGCAAAGAGTTCCACAGATTCACCACCCTCTGGCTGAAGATATTCCTCCTCCTCTCTGTTTTAAAGGTCTGAGATTGGGTATGGATGATAAATGCTGGCATTTTCAGCACTGCCCACACCCTTCGAATGTATGAATTTAGAAAACAAAAAATTGTGACACCAATTGTACCTATTTCCGGTTATTGGCCGGACAGATGATCCCCAAATGACCGCACAACACAGTCACCGACTATATTGAAGCTCTGAATAGCAGAACCGGTGACAGAATTTCCATTCAAAAATCTCTGTGCTTCACCTACCAGTTCACCTCTATCACTTTCAGTTTTACCGAACAGTTGTACGTAAATGGAACAGTTACAAAAGAAAAGAACATTTAAACAATTAAAGTGATTTAAAAAAAAATCAATGATAGGTTGAAAAACGTACTTGACCCAGGATGAAAGCCCATTTTGGAATCAGTCTGTTAAAACAGAAAGTAGTGACAGAATATTGAGGCAATGTGATTGCTGATCATTTGGACCCGGTGTCCTTCACCTATTTATGTTCTGGGGACAGTAGAAAATGGAAAAAGTGAGAAGTGCCATGTTTCCACTTCCTTCAAGTCAATGCAAATCAAAGCAGAAGGAACACGCAGCAAGGTTTTCTTTCTATAAACTTGGAATTGGAATAATCATTTCCACAAGAGTCTTTCAGTTACGAGCAACCTAACTTTGTTAACCTGACGTTTTTTTAAAAACAATTGCAAATTGATGGAACATAAGAACTAGGAGCAGGAGTAGGCCATCTGGCCCCTCGAGCCTACTCCGCCATTCAATAAGATCATGGCTGATCTATTTGTGGACTCAGCTCTGTTTACCCGCTCGCTCAACATAACCCTGAGTTCCTTTACTGTTCAAAAATCTTTCTACCTTTGCCTTAAAAATTCAATAAGAAGTCTTACAACACCATGTTAAAGTCCAACAGGTTTGTTTCAAACACGAGCTTTCGGAGCGCAGCTCCTTCCTCAGGTGAATGGAGAGGTAGGTTCCAGAAACATTTATATAGACAAAGTCAGAGATGCTGGACAATGCTTGGAATGCGAGCATTTGCAGGTAATCAAATCATTACAGATCCAGGGAGAGGGATAATCACAGGTTAAAGAGGTGTGAATTGTCTCAAGCCAGAACAGTTGGTAGGATTTTGCAAGTCCAGGCCAGATGGTGGGGGGTGGATGTAATGCGACATGAATCCAAGATCCCTGTTGAGGCCGCACGCATAATGTCATCCTTGAATATCAGTGCTACATCACCTTCCTTTCCTTCCTGTCTCACCTTCCAAATAGTCTGATACCCCTGGATATTTAACTCCCGGTCGTGACCATCCTGCAACCATGCCTTTGTAATAACCACTAAATCAGACTCATTCACGATGATTTGTGCTGTTAGCTCATTTATCTTGTTTTGAATGTGACGACCGTTCAGATAAAGAGCCTTTATGCTAATTTTAATACCTTCTTTTTGAATCCTAACACCTTCATTAATAACATCTCCTGAGTTCTTCTTCCCTTTATCTTTTTCATAACTTTCGATGTAGTTGAACTAACCTTCCCATGTGTTAACCTGCTACTTTGTTTCCCATTAACTATTTTACTTCCCATAGTGTTACCCTTCCCTTCTCCCCCACTTACTAGTTTAAAGTCCTTGAGACCACCCTATGTATCCTTTCCGCTAGATTACTGGGTCCCAGATCGGTTCAGATGGAGAGTGCCCCAGTGGTACAGATCCCTCCTGTCCCAATACTGATGCCAGTGCCCCATGAAATGAAACCCATGCTTCCCGCACCACTCCTTTAGCCACGTGTTTACTTCTCTAATTTTCTCATCCCTATGCCAATTCGCACGTGGCTCGGGTAGTAATCCAGCGATTATGACCCTTGAGGACCTGTTCTTTAATTTAGTTCCTAGTGCCTGATAATCCCCCAACAGGTTCTCTTTCCGAGTCTTGTAGATGTTGTTTGTCCCAATGTGGACAACAACAACTGGATCATCCCCCTCCCACTCCAATATCCTTTCAAGCCGGTCAGAGATGTCCCTCACCCTGGCACTGGGCAGGAAACACACCATGCAGGGCTCTGGGTCCTACTTACAAAGGATGCTATTTACCCCCTAATTACAGAATACTCTTTGCAATGTACGCAAATAAATACCAACAGTGATTATGATTAGCATTTTTGACAGGTTGTAGGATGTGCATTATTTTGGATGTCACCAAAGATGTTATGAAGAGACAGACATTTCTTTACAGGCACTGAGGAGATTAGGTAATGGACTGATTGAGGTCCTCAAGATAAAGAGGAGTTATAGACTGTGTCTACGGGAATGAGAGGATATAAAATGAAGATAAACGCCAGATGAATCAGAGGGGAGGTTAGATTTTTTAAAAACCTCTTTACGAAGAGGTTTGAGTGTGAACATCTCTCTCAAACTCTTGTTGAAGTAGAGCGTGCATGCATTGTTAGAAGGGGATTGGATATTTGCTTGAAAAAGTGAGAAACTGTAAGTGTATGAGAGTGAGGAGGATAGTGAGATTAGACTCGGTAGCTCGTAGAGAAAAACAGTGGTGCAGAGTTGATGGCCATATGCCATGTTACTATACTGTGATCTTCTATGGACATATGCATACTCTTCCAATAGCAACTCTGTTAAGCTGCATCATTGTGTGAAGAATCTACAGATAAACTGTGTGGCTTGTATTGCATACCTGCTTCCTAGCATTGCACTGAAATTGGTTGTGCAAAGTTTTTGAAAAGTATTTTCTTTAATTTCATATATATATGCTTTATACATAGTCACCTAAGGATCCGCCAATTTCAATCCTGTCTGTTCCATTTTCCTCCTTTTAATTTCCGTTAATCTTTTCCCGATTACCATTTCTGTCAATGGATAATTAATGCCTTTAAGACCGAGCAGCTTTTCTTTAATTTCAAAGCAGGAAGCTCCAGCAGGAGGCGCCATTTGGTCTCATGTCAGTGATGACCTGGACAGACTGGTTTGGATGATGGCCGATGAGCTGTCCCGAAAAGCCAGGTTCTTCTCGAGGGCGAGGCAGCGATTGGTTCTGCTGTCTCTAAGATGTTCCTTAGCGAGATCTGGGGCAGGATACTCCGCCGGTGGGATTCTCTGTTTTGCCGGCACCAGGGGATTTCCTGACGGCGTGGGGCTGCCCCACAATGGGAAACCCCATTGACCGGGCGGCGTGACAGAGAATCCCGCTGGCGGGGCGGGACAGAGAATCCAGCCCCAGGTTTTGTTTTGACGTCTAGCCTGGAGGTTCATAGCTCTGATTTCTCTCGCATCAAATGAATTCTTTCCAAAGATCCGAGGTAAAAATCTCTCAATGCACAGCCAGACTGAACTGCAAGAGAACCAAAATCAAGCCACTGGCTGCAGGCAGGGTTCAGATGTTTAAAACCCTTTTAAAATCTCTTGTGGGGAACTCTGTTCTTATCTCAGTACATCTGTTGTTCATCTGATGGAATTGGAAACCGATAATAACTAAAAAGGCCTGAGGCAGTTTATTTGAATGAAGGCCCAGGTTAATAAAAGTTAAAGTGTCTCTCCAGAGGAAATCCTATTGGCTGGTAGTACTGACTGAATGTAACTGCCAGAAGAACATCACTAACATTACAACGGTAGCTTCAATTCCGAAGCATCCTGGGAGGAAAGCCTGCTGAAATGACTTCAACATCAGAAGCAAGAAAACTCATCTTTCAATTCATATTAATCCCCTTATTATTTTCATCCTTTCTCCCCATCTGTGTGTGTCTGTCTTATGTGTGTTTTGCAAAAGGGGAGGGGGTGGTAGTAGATTAGCCGGCTGTTATTCCATTATAAATACTATTACTGCATATCTCAACTTAGTTTCTGTTATAAATGAGCAGTTATTGTGTTCAATTTACAAACCTGGTGGCTATAACTTATTGAACAGTCAAGGGGCCAAAGATTTCGCAAATTAAATAAGAATTATTGATTGATTCACTTGCGTTGAGACCCCGGAGTCTGTGGGGCTGGAATTGACCGCACACTAGCCCAGGGTTATACACTCACACTATAAACATTCCTGTAACCGCACAGACTCACTACTGCATGATTGAAAAATGGGTGATTCTCTTATTTCTGATTTAGAGAGTGCTGTTCTTGAAATTACACATTGTGATTCTTCATCACCGCAACAATGCTCACTTAAAAGCAAAACATTTCCATCTTTATAACACCCCTTATTGGCCCGTCTCCTTTTAGAAAAATAAGAAATCGGGGAGGACAACTCTAGGGAATACTATACAGGGTGCAGCCTCAGAACCTTTCTTTGCCTTACACTCAGTGGACACGCACTATGTTCAAAACTTGTAATTCTAAAACTTTTCAATCTACATTCATGTTCTTTCGTCTATTCCTTTGGGGAAGATCATGGGCAGTCAAATTTCTCTCGCTTCCCACTCAGTAAATCCCAGCTCTTGTCAATTCTGAGTCAAGGCCAAGCACGTTTACAAAGAGAATGGAGGGACCTGTGGCCCTGGTCTACCCTCAAATACCAGCAAGAAAACTGAAGGACAGTGATGGAGCCACGGGAGACTTTTAGCTTGTGCTCCTGGTTGAAAAGAAAACCAGATGTACGATTAGGCCAGATCAATTCTATTTTGGCTGAAATCTAACTTTAAAAGTAACCAAATATGTCTCATTGCAGAAGACAGCTCATGTCTTATGTCTACATGGATAGTGTGAGCTAATTAATAAATTGCACTTATCAGCACTTATCCACAGGAACCCAGCCTAAAGAACTGAAATGGAAAGCACCCATTTACAGTCTACATTGTACCTGTATATGGATCCTGGCACCCTTTCTTTACCTTTCATCTATAAATGTTTTATAACTTAGGGTAATTTAGATTGGGATTTCATACGCAGCCAAACCTTTCAACAATTACTCTTTGTATCCATTATCTTCCTGTTGGAAAAAGTACTTTTTCTTTCTTTTAACTCGCTCAAAATTGCAACACTAAAGTCAGGGCGAAGGGTTATTTATTCCATCCAATGGTGGTAATGGTTACAACATTATGCCACACACAGCGTCACAGTGGCAAAGCACGTTGACGATCCAGTGCACTGTGTGGGATTCCCTCTAGCTAAGTCCTGATCTTGGTTGTGCTAAAGAAGGGTGTGAAGCTTAATGAAGGTAAGCCATTGTCAGACACATGGATGGGAACTGCCTCAATGGCAGGTGGAATAATTGCAAATTGTATATCGATGCACTATGCCACAGAGTAGGGTTGATGCAAGCACACAGCCTCGGTTCCCACACTTTGAGTTCCTAATCTTCGCTGTGCTATGAGTGGGAAGATTCAAACCGTGGTTAGTAACTTCCTCACAGAGTGGTAGTCAACTTCAGCAAGGTCAAAGTAAACATAAAACATGCTGATCCTAGCTCTGGCAAAATTGTGAGGTCAACAAAGTGACCACAAGACATTTAACTGTCCATGACCCTCTCAAAGGAACAGCTCCAAGGACAGACTTACAGCTCCAAGGATAGACTTGATCAGATTGCTGCCAAACCCTGGTCAATTTGCAACAGACGGAGAAAAGTAGACAGAGGAAGAAACAGATGTGGAGAAAAATACAAAGATAAATGGATAGAGATGTCTGCATATCAGGGAGGAAGGTAAATATTATGGTAGAAAATGAAATATGAGAAAACCTGTGATACAGTCAGAGAAATAAATAAATTGGATGGAGACAGAAAGAGAGCAGTTAGAAATAGTAAGGGGTGTTGTTGGGGATTGCTAATGAAAGTTGCGACCACTTCTGGAGTTGGGGCCTCGGTGGCAATTAGGGCAGGAGCATGGACTGCCTGTGAGCAATAAAAGAAAATACATGGAGTAAATAAAAAATAAGGAGAGAGACAAGTTATTTGATGGAAAAAATATGAATATTCTAGAAGCTGAATAATTCACTGGGTGGGTGATAACGCTTTATTTGAAAAACGGGGTTGTACATTGGGAAAGTTGGTAACTGCGTGTGTGTGTTAATATTGCAGGAGGGTAGGATTAGGCTTGATTCAATGGTAGAAGCACTTGCTAACAGTCATGGTCCATGTTTACACCTGAACAATTGCGGCTTGGGTAATGTAGCAGAGGGTAGTTCGATTCTTTGGAACTGTCCCATATACACAGAACGGCAGCATGGTAGCATAGTGGTTAGCACATCAGCTAACATGGCTTCACAGCGCAGGGGTCCTGGGTTCGATTCCCGGCTTGGATCACTGTCTGTGCGGAGTCTGCACGTTCTCGCCGTGTCCATGTGGGTTTCTTCCGGGTGCTCCAGTTTCCTCCCATAAGTCCCGAACGACGTGCTTGTTAGGTGAATTGGACATTCTGAATTCTCCCTCTGTGTACCCAAACAGACGCCGGAATGTGGTGATTAGGGACTTTTCACAGTAACTTCATTGCAGTGTTAATGTAAACTTACTTGTGACAATAAAGATGATTATAAAAAGAAAGGACTCAAGCTAAAATATTTATCCAAAGTGTTGTTTGAAGGCAGGATCTTGCCAACACCATAAACTATAGTAAGGGAAATTCAAACATTTAAAGATAGAGTTTGCAATCGAATGGCCACGCTAGGAGACCCTGCTCCCGGGATTTAACTGGCTTGCAACGCCTCGCGAGACCTAATGCGATATCGCAAGATGTTGCGATGTAAATCCCGCCCATTGTGGGTGGGATGACTTTTTAGCAAATCTACTTATTAGAGCAAGACAGCTAATCTCACTTTAATGTGAAGATTCCCGAGGTACCTGAGGCTTTCGGATTCAACCCCTTCGCCTCAGAGACCTCGAGTGGATGCCGTTCAATACAGATCTCCACAAAGAGGGACCAGGCGGAATTGCAATTGTGGAGGTCTTCCAGGGGATTGGAGGCCCCCCAGGTGCATGCCCTTTGGACAGGGTGGTGGCCTGGCACTGCTGGTGCCACCTGTACACCCTGGCAGTGCCACCTGGGTGAAAGCCTGGCATTGTCAATGTGCCCAGGTGGCACTGCCAGTTTGGCACTGCTGATGTGCCAAGCTGGCATTTTTACGTGTGCTGCCGATTGGGTTGGAGACCTTCCCATAGTGCTTTGGGGGAGGTCAGAGGTCTCGGAAATCAGGACGGCTTTTAAAAATGGCAGAGGTCCTCAGTGCACAAAACGGGACCATGTGAGGCCTTGGCAGCGCTTTCCCCGCTGAAGCCCTTTATCCGGCGCAGGTGGCATTTTATAGTCGTGTGTTGGTTGGCGCTGCGAGTGCCAGGAAACACGAGGCTAAACGTGCTTGCAATGGGACTTTATTCCCTATTTGTTAGATTGTGCCCATAATATAAATCCAACCAAAAGTGAAACAGTGGATTTATAACATTGGCAGTAAAAATGCTTCAACTAGGGTTAGGTGTGGACTTTACACTCAATCAAAAGGGAATGTGGTTGGGCAGCACGGTGACACAGTGGTTAGCACTGCTGCCTCACAACGGTGAGAACTCCAGTTCGATCCCAAACCCGAGTCGCTGTCCGTGTGGAGTTTGCACATTCTCCCCATGTCTGTATGGGTATCACTCCCACAACCCAAAGATGTGCAGGGTAGGTGGATTGGCCACGCTAAATTGCCCCGTAATTGGAAAATAATTGGCTATTCTAAATTTAAAGAAAAAGTGAATGTGGTTAGCAGGAGAACAAACACTATTGGCTAACCGAATCAAATTAAATCGAATGAACCTCAATTCACCCACTGGGAGACAGGGTTTATCCTCAGTCCGTTTGAGAGTTGGCAACATATGTATTGGCATCACAAACAATAGGCATAAATTTTTATTGCGATCACTCAACCTTGACCCCAGTGTTTTATTTGCTTGCATTACTTCTGCAGCTTTCAATGTTTATCTCAATTGTTCCTGACTTACTAGTTTCACTTTTGTTTCACCATCAGCTCACTGTGGAGCTGCTGATGATTTACAGCGGGAGTGGGGGCAGAAATGTGGAATTGCATAATTGGAAGTAATTCCAAATACACCCATTGCCCTAAAGACAATCTGAAATCAGAAGAAGTAGGAGCCGGGGTAGCCCATGAAGCCCGCTTTGCCAGTCAACATGAACGTGGCCCACCTTCTACCTTAACTACACTTTCCGGCTCGCTCTGCGTAACCCTTGATGCCCCGAGAGGTCAGAAACCTGTCTGCCTCAGCCTTAAATATGTTCGATGATGGCCATCCACAATCCTCTGGGGTAAAGGATTCCAAACTCACAACCCACTGAGTGAAGAAATTTCTCCTCATCTCTAAACGGTCAACCCCTTCTCCTGAGTTTGGTGTCCCTTGCCTGCCCAGAAATTAAGGTAACATTACAAACATTCCACCTGTGCGGTGGTGGATGGCGGGTCGGGTCAGGCGGCGCCATGTTGCATCAGTGAAGAGTTCCCGCCAATTTTATTCGCGTAAACCTCCCGTGGATTCTACGTTCAAGCACTTAGTTGCAGGAACGTCGCATCCCGCCTCTGATCTTGATTCTAATCCAGTGACTCGGAAGTGGAAAGTACACAAGTGTGGATGTTGCTTGAGAACAGGATCAGGTTTCAATTTGCGTACAATCAATCAAATAACTCAGCAACACCCACTAACCAATTCCACGATCAAAAAATGATTACTTAATTTTGGGGCTGGGTTCAGAATAACCAAGATTTTGGACAATGGCAATTCAGGGCCCAGCCATTCACACCTTGTCTCGACACAGCTTTTTCTTCTTTACCCCTCTCATTGCCACTCCCTGCGGCCACGCACAAAGGCACCCTTTGTCGTGTAATCTTTCCTGAACGGCGTCCTCTTTCAGATCTTGCCATCCTCCCTCTTTCGTGTGCTCAGGACCATTTAGATTTCTGCCTTCACCCAGTTCTATTGAAAGGTCGCAGATCTGAAACATTGAGAGAGACCCTCTGGTTGTTCACACCAGCGGGCTGGTCTGGTCCCTCCGGTGGCGCACACACCCCGGCAGGTTTCCTGGCGGAGTGGGCTGGATTCGACGGGAAATCCCATTGATGGTTGCGGGACCAGATGATTCCACCAGCAGCTAAGGGCGGGCTGCCTCCCGTCACTGAGACCCACACCGCGGGGAGGTCGGCCATTGACTCTATTTCTCTCTCCGGAGCTGCTCTTGGACCTGCTGAATATTTACGGCTTTTATCCCAAAAAATTAGGTTCATTTACATTTTGCAGAAAGGTCCAAAGGGAAATAAACAGGGAGTGCAGAATAGGGTAAGGGGAGGTTAATTTTTCTCTGGACATACAGTCGGGAATTTAGAGCCCTTAATAGATCTCCGGATTAGTCCTTTCTCATTTCATTATTTTTGTAAATGATCAAGTGGGAAAACTAACACAAAATCTATAAAAATACTGCTGCTAAGTAACACTGGAAAATAGACTGTATGAAAGCAATGAGTTTGGTTACAGTAAAAACGGATGCATGAAATACATGGAACATACGAACTGGGGGCAAAAGTAGCCCACTCGGCCCCTCAAACCTGCTCCACCATTCGAAAAATGAAAATGAAAATCGCTTATTGTCACGAGTAGGCTTCAAATTAAGTTACTGTGAAAAGCCCCTAGTCGCCACATTCCGGCGCCTGTTCGGGAGGCTGGTATGGGAATTGAACCCGCTCTGCTGGCCTTGGTCTGCTTTACAAGCCAGCAGTTTAGCCCACTGTGCTAAACCAATCATTCGATAAGATCATGGCTGATCTGATTGTAACCTTGGCTCCACATTGCTGCCTACCCCCGATAACCTTTCACCCCCTTGTTTATCAAGAATCTATCCACATCTGCCTTGAAAATATTCAAAGACTCTACTCCCACCGTCTTTTGAGGACGAGAGTTCCAAAGGCTCACCCCCCCCCTGGAAGAAACCAAATTCTCCTCATCTCTGCCTCAAATGGGTGAATGCTTATTTTAGAACAGTGGCCCCTAGTTCTAATTCTCCCACTAGGGGAAACATCCTCTCCTTGTCTCAGGATCTTCGATGTTTCAATCAATACAAGCTGAGCCTGACCAACCTTTCCTCATAAGATAACCCATCCATTCCAGGTATAGTCTCATAAACCTTGTCTGAACTCCTTCCAATGTATTGACACTCTTCCTTAAATAAGGAAACCAAAACTGTACACGGTGCTCCAGATAGTATCATTAATGCCTTGTACAACAGGAGCATAACCTCCCTTCTTTTGTATTCAATTCCCCTCGCAATAAACAACAATCTTCTAGCAGATTTCCTAATCATGTGCTGTACCTGCACACCTTATCAAATGCTCTTTGGAAAAACAAGTATTCGGTGTTCAATATTTATGGAGCCCCAGTCAATCCACCCAATTAAAGTTGTCTTTCTAGAAACTTGGTAGACTAGGCAAAAATCAATATTCCCAGCACAGACTAATCCATGCGTATTTATTTCCAATTCAAGCTAATGCGAGGAACAGATGGAAAAGGCCCCTCAATCTTGCTTTGACATGCAGCTGACCTGCACTTCAGCATCATTTACCAGCCTTTTCCTCATATCCTTTGATACTCTCACCCAACAAGAATCTATTGACCTTACTCCTAACGACTCCAATTATTTTCTAGTATCCGCAGCTTTTTGAGGTACAGGTGCCCATTTCCCTTTGAATTCCTGAGTTCTTTTCAAAATGAGCAAGTGTAATTTTAAGGTCATGACGCCCAGTTTCTCCGGGATTCTCTGCACGCACCCTATTGAATGCTTTTAACATTTCAACCACTGACTAGGGTATATTCTAAAACATTTTGAGCGTAAGCAGTTGAGGAAACGACAGCTGCACCCTCCCAACCACCCAATCCTCTCCCAGGGGCAACGAGTGACTGACTTATTATCAAGTTTGTCAGTCACATGGCGTTAAGTCAGGATGTGGTTGGGTTATAGGCGCATTTCATTATAGAATCATAAATTAGAGAAGCACTAAAGGAGGCCTTTTGGTCCATTAAGTCTACGTTGACTCTTTAAATGTAAATTTAACAAAAGCCAGATTGCAACAGGCAAACAAGTGATCACTTTGAGATATGTCTCGGCCCTTTACTGTTCAACCAGATTGTCCTTCAGTGGTGGAGATAAACATTGCAGTTGAAGCAACAAAATTAATTCATTTTTTTCAAAAGCTCACAATGGAAAGGACAAGTAAATTTCTATTTTATTGTGTCGCCAGTCAAGGTGTTTTGTTCACCCCAATAGCGTTTTCATCTGGCAGGGTGAATCAGCTGTACAGAATCACAGCCTTTGTTTTGCTCTGCATTGGGAGCCATGTTGGAACTTCAAAAGCTAAATATCCTCATCTTCCTCTCTTCCCTCAAACAGGGAAATATGCCTCGATCTCACAACACTGAAGTCTCTCTCCCATTAACCACACCTTGCCCCCCCCCCCCCCCCCCATCTCTCAGCTGATGGCCTATTTCCTCTTCCCTTGATTCCATTCCATTCAGTTCTTGGCCACTCATTGATTGCACCTGGCCTTATGGCTTCTGTTATTATGAATGGGTCCTCTCCTGAGGCATTGAAGGACTTGTTCAAAACTGGCATCCTCCTGCTCCTCAACAGATTCCGTCAGGTTGAACATTGGAGGAAGCCAAGTCATTGGGCAGAATTTACTACCCTCCCCTGAGGCAGATTTGGTGGTGGTGGTGGTGGGGGCATTATTTGGGCAGGGCGGTGGTGTGGGGGATCCTGCGAGCTTTCCAGCTGTGCCCTAATAACATGTGGGGTGTGAAGGCCTGTGGCCTTCCATCCCGGCAGCCAATTAAGACCATGAAATGTGAAATAGAGCAGCGAAAGGTTGTTGCCAGGGACCCAGAGGAAAAATCCCCAGCTCAGGGTAATGGCTCTGGGAGTTGAATCCGATCGGAGGATGTAGTCATCTGGGACATGGGAGACACTTGGTTTCCTTGTGGGTCCCGGAGGAGCATTCCTGCATTTCCTGATACACAGGGAAACAAAAGAAAATCCACAAATCCACATATAAATTCTTACTTTGCTGGACCTAGATTGTAGTTCAGGAGAAGGTTAGCATATTGGGAAAGTCTCTTGTTGCCTCGCTCGCACCTCTGGTTAAAATGGCAAATATGGCCCCAGTTATGTCAACAGCGCCTAATCTGCAGATCTGACCGTCCTGCTTGCATATTTAAAATTTAAATTTAAAATTGGCAAAATGGACGTGTGCCGCTCTTATTTTAACCCAAAAAAACATCAACCTTGTGTGTCTGGATCTTACCTTTTGAATAGCTATCGGAGGTATGCAGAATGCGGAGTTGAGGCTTTACTCAGATTAGCCGTGACCTTAAGAATGGCAGAGAAGGCTTGAGGGGCTGAATGGCCTACTTCTGCTCCTACTTTGTATGTTCGCACTGCCCTAACCTGACTCACTTCCTGTCTCCAATACACTGAATTTAAAATCTTAATCCTCATCTTCAAATCCTTCCATAATTGCGCTACACTCTTTCTCTGCAACATCCTCTAGTTTTGCGGTTGTCGTCCTCAGCATCTCACATTTTGTGGCACCTTCCCTCTCAGTGTCAAACCATTAATGGCACAGCCTTCAGTTGACTCGGGAATTTCCTGACAGAATTTCCCACAGCTATACTTCCATCAACATATTTTTTTTTGCCAAAATCTAATCTCTTCTAATCAAGCTATTGTCCTCCTCCTCCTCCTTGAGCTCACCGTCCATCGTTTGGTCCCTGGCTCTTTATCTGTCTGGTTTCTTTTCTCACCCCCACCTCTTTCCATAACATACTCTGTTCATGAAAGTCACTAGTTTAAGGCACCTTGTTGTTATTGAAGGTTTCAGCCGAACTGTTTTTCAAACTGATTCTCCTCAAATTAACCTACTTGTGTTTTTCAGTGAAAGACTTACAGCTGTGAAGGGGGGTTCTTGCTCTGAAACTCTATGCTTTTAATCCTGTACTTAAGGTATTGAGGTACTTTCTGTACCAGCTGTGTTTGTCACAGTGGAAAGTTTAGAGGTGGGTGTTTTTATTTACCAGTTGAGAATATTTTTGTATTTTCTTAATTTAAGAAATGACTGATTTTTCAAAAGGGACTTTTCATTCAAAAAATACAAAAAACATTGGTAACTATAAGTATTTTTCCAATGAATGAGCCCTAACTTGTGGTGTCAGGAAGTGTGAGCACTGTGTTTGTGTGAAGGACAATAATTTTGCCATGTTATTTATAGGCCAGTATTTTATGAGGATGTTTTTGAACACTAATTTTCTGTAGATACAGCAGCTGGTATTCACACTACGCAGCAAATGGTAATTATCTTTACAGCACTCACAAATCAGATTTTGTGATATTTTGTTAATTTAAAAAAAAAAAAATCTTTATTGTCGCAAGTAGGCTTACGTTAACACTGCAATGAAGTTACTGTGAAAATCCCCTAGTCATCACATTTTGGCGCCTGTTCGGGTACACGGAGGGAGAATTCGGAATGCCCAAATTACCTAGCAGCACATCTTTTGGGACTTATGGGCGTCCAGAAGAAACCGACATGGGGAGAACGTGCAGACTCTGCACAGACAAGTGACCCAAGCCGGGAATCGAACCTGGGACCTTGTCGCTATGAAGCAACAGTGCTGACTACTGTGCTACCGTGTCACCCATGACCAGCAGTCACACTTGTTTGTTTTGCACCTTCACACACTTTATTCCCCTTTGGGGAAATGTGGGGAAGTGGTGGAAGGATTAGCAGGCCAATTATTAATCCATCGTACTGCATCATGAACGCTCCTTCTGTATCCAACAAGTCCTTGAACTCAGACCTTTCAGCTCAGAGGTCAGTGCTGGACCACAGGACCTCCATCACAATTACACTGAACACTATCCAGTAAATACTCAACAAAACATTCAGTAATCACACTGTACAACACTGTACGTTAATTCCTAGACCTTCCCCTAATTTTACTCGTTTTATCTATCTCTCACTCCTTTCACTCTATCCCCTGATTCACCTGATGAAGGAGCTCCGAAAGCTAGTGATTCGAAACAAACCTGTTGGACTTTAACCTGGTGTTGAAAGACTTCTTACTGTGCCCACCCCAGTCCATTGCCGGCATCTCCACATCACTCTATCCCCAGTGAAGGACAACCTGTTCTATCCAGTTGTGAATTATCTCTTGTCAAACGTCTTACATGCTGGGTTGGAAAGGAGTGCTACATACATTCTAGGGACTCCATTCTTTTATCCCTTTCAGTTACATTTTCATGGACGATAGACTTTTCAATAAATATTATTTAATGGAATGCGAGCATTGCTAGCAAGGCCAGCATTTGTTGCCCATCCCCAATCGCCCTTGAGAAGGTGAGCTGCTTTCTAGAATCGCTGCCATCCAGGTGGGCACAGGGCCGTGGAGGCCAAATCACTGAGTGTCTTTAAGACAGAGATAGATAGGTTCTTGATTAATAAGGGGATCAGGGGTTATGGGGAGAAGGCAGGAGAATGGGGATGAGAAAAATATCAGCCTTGATTGAATGGCGAGCAGACTCGATGGACCGAGTGGCTTAATTCTGCTCCTATGTCATATGGGGCGGGATTCTCCGACCCCCCTCGGAGAATCGCCGGGGGGTGGCGTGAATCCCGCCCCCGCCGGCCGCCGAATTCTCCAGCGGCGGCGAACTGGTGGGGGCGGGAATCGCGCCGCGCCGGTCGGCAGCTGCTCACAGCGGGCCCCCCACCCCTGGCGATTCTCCGACCCGCGATGGGCCGAAGTCCCGCTCGTTCTATGCAGGTCCCGCCAGCATAAATTAGAGATGGTCCCTTACTGGCGGGACCTGGCTGCGTGGGCGAGCTCCGGGGTCCTGGGGGGGGGGGGCGGGCCGATCTGGCCCTGGAGGTGCCCCCACCGTGGCCTGGCCCGCGATCGAGGTCCACCGATCCGCGGGCGGGCCTGTGCCGTGGGGGCACTCATTTCCTAGGTGCCGTCCGTGTAAGCCTACGCGATGGCCGGCGTGATAGTGAACCCCTCCCTGCGCATGCGTGGACCAACGACGGCTGGCGCAGTCCCTTTGGTCCCGGCTGGCATGGCGCCAAAGGCCTTCCACGACGGCCGGCGGGGCGCAAAGCACTCCGGCGCCGGCCTAGCCCCTGAAGGTGTGGAGGATTCCGCACCTTCGGGGGCGGCCCGACGCCGGATTGGTTCATGCCACTCCGTCCCACCGGGAACCCCCCACCCCGCCGGGTACGGAAGAATCCCGCCCATGGTCTTATGACTCTTCCTCGGGTGCTGTTCCTTGTTGGGATAGTGGTGATGAGGCCAGTTGTAGATCACCACGTGTTATCCTGGCGCAGATCACCAAATTCATTTTGGCATCCTAGAACCTTCACATTCGTTGTTTCTCGACATCCAACTATATTGTTTATTTGCTCAATATGTCATCAAGTCCTTTCCTGTTGCAACCACGGTCTACTGCTATCTGCCTTAAAAATATTTACTGTGGGCAGCACAGTGGCACAGTGGTTAGCATTGCTGCCTACGGCGCTGAGGACCCGGGTTCGAATCCCAGCCCTGGGTCACTGTCCGTGTGGAGTTTGCACATTCTCCCCGTGTCTGCGTGGGTTTCGCCCCCACAACCCAAAGATGTTTAGGGTAGGTGTATTGGCCACGCTAAATTGCCCTTTAATTGGAAAAAAAGAATTGGCTACTCTAAATTTATTTTTAAAAAAATATCTACTGTTACCATTTGCTGTTTAATCGATATCAAAGTTCCCATATAAAAGACTAATTGGTGGCACGGTGGCACAGTGGTTAGCACTGTTGCCTCACGGCACCGCGTGCCTGAGTTTGATCCTGGCCCTGGGCTATTGTCCATGTGGAGTTTGCGCATTCTCCCCGTGTCTGCGTAAGTCTCACCGCCATCTCACCCCAACCACCCAGTATGTGAATTGGCCATGCTAAATTGTCCCTTAATTGGGAAAAAAAACTTTTAAAAAATTAAATATTAAGAAAATACCTGCCAACATAGTTTTGAGTAGTCAGTGGGATAGTAACAAAATATATTTATGGTGCTACATATTGCTTTAATTAGGATAACTTATTTGAGTCCCATGTCATCATGGTTACTTTTTACCCTGAGAAATCAGACATGGATATTGATCTGTCCCCAGCTCGCACCTGATGGGGTCAGAGATGCACAGTTCGACTGAACTGTTCTGAGGGGGGCAAAGAGTAGGTGGAAACATCTTCTCATACTTGTGGTTTGTGCCTGTATGTCGAAGGTGAGTCCTCTCCAAAGGACCTATACTTTCCATGTGTCACACAGTGAATGGAGTGACTACAATAAACGCAAGCACAGCACAGGTGTTCCTGCACCACCCTGATAATGAATTTTAACCACAGCTTCTGAAAGGACCAATTACTCTATTATTGTGCACTCCATTTCCCACCTGCTGGATCCTTGTGGTCTCTCAAAACACTTTTATGCTTACAGGGCCTTTTCTTGTGTGTGGAGAAGACGCTCTGCATCACTCGTCTCCTTTTACATGTCGAGGTCTGTCCCAGTCTTTGCAGGTATGCTGCCCTCCTCTCCATTCCATTTATGTAATGGTGGTTCAATGGGTTGGACATAATGGTCAAGGTGGTGGGCCCATCCACCGGCTGGAATGCCGATGCCAACCACACCATGGCTGTTCCTGTGCACCATGACATGATTAAATGTCAAGCAGGCACCGGCCTGGTCGGCTTTGGACTTCCCTGTGCTGCTGGAGGCCCCAGGAGGAGGGGCAGCCATGGAGCCTTGAATCCATCTCAGGGCAGGCTCTCTGTGCTCCGGCAAGGGGGCGTGGGGGGGGGGGGGGCATTTTAAAGGGCAGGGGGTGTCTTCCCACAGGGGTGGCCCCTGTCAACAGCAGGTCCCTCCTTTGGGTACAGGGTTCCCAAGCAGGGGGTACTCCGCTCTCGCCACCCCCAGGCTTTTGGCACGCCTACCCTTGATATACCTGGCGGGTTGCCCAAATGGCGTGGTCACGGGTATTCTACCTGCAATGGCTCTTAATTGGCTCTTAACGACTTCAATTGACCTTCAGATTTGAAGGCTGTCCTCCATCATTCCATCCCTGGACTTAATTGGGGGAATGTGGGGAGGTTATGGGCTCTATGCCCTCTCCCTCCTTGCCCCATTTTGTGCCCCCCACCTCCCACCTGCCTCCTAGCCTGCTCCCATCTTAGACTTAGACTTAGAACAGTACAGCACAGAACAGGCCCTTCGGCCCTCGATGTTGTGCCGAGCAATGATCACCCTACTTAAACCCACGTAACCCGTATACCCGTAACCCCAACAATCCCCCCCCATTAACCTTACACTACGGGCAATTTAGCATGACCAATCCACCTAACCCGCGCATCTTTGGACTGTGGGAGGAAACCGGAGCACCCAGAGGAAACCCACGCACACACAGGGAGGACGTGCAGACTCCACACAGACAGTGACCCAGCCGGGAATCGAACCTGGGACCCTGGAGCTGTGAAGCATTGATGCTAACCACCATGCTACCATGAGGCCCCTTCTGCCTAATGTGTGGACTCAGCATAGAGTCATACAGCGAGAGAGATTAGCTGGTTGTTTCCAGGCGCTCGGAATGCCGGGAAACACCCTGCTATCTAATGTCCATCTGGGTACATTGGGGCCTTAGTGGGGAACTCCCAAACAAGGCCGGTCTTAGCCCTGTTTTTTGTACTGAGGAGCTCCGCTCGCCGACATTCCTCAGTGCTGTGAAAGATTGCGACGCCATTTTTAAATGGCGTTCTGATATCTCTAGCCACCGGTGTGACTCCCATCCCCCCCCCAACCCCCAACTCACTATAACGGGGCTCCCTGGGCCCCTCTCACACCTCCCTCCCTACACCCACACAGGATACCCCCCCCCCCCCCCCCCCCCACCAGATCGATCACTGCCGTGCAAAGGATACCAGCTTGGCCTTGGCGGTGCCTGCCTGGGACATTTCCAGTGCCCCTGACAGCTGGCAGTGCCACCTGGGCAGTATCAGGATGGCACTCAGGTGGCACTGCCAGGGTGCCAGGCTGGCACTGTCAGGGTGTCCAGGTGGCACCAGCAGTGCCAGGGTACCACATGCACTTGGATGCCTCCAATTTCTTGGGAAAGCCCCACAAGTGTCCTTCCATCTGATCTTTGGACTTTGGGAGGAAACCGGATCACCTGGCGTAAACCCACGCAGGCACGGGGAGAAAGTGCAAACTCCAGACAGACGGTCACCCGAGGCTGGAATTGAACCCGGGTCCCTGGAGCTGTGTGGCAGCAGTGCTAACCACTGTGCCACCGGACCGTCCCAAACATCCCACACAGGTAGTCATCTTTGACACTGAGAAGATCCAATACTGCCCACATGTAACAGGCCATCCACTCCACTCGGCTGTCCTCCCCTGACATGTCTTAAAAGTAAAAATTTACACCTTAGACTAGAACAAATCGAGAAGTAATACTTTTCCCAACGAATAATACTTTTTTTAGCTTCAGCTACTTAGGTGCATGCCTAATATCAGTTACTCACCAACCCATCAGCTTGCCGCTATCCTGTGATGTCTTGGATATTTTTCAAACTCAGCGTGACGTCTGAACAGTGGCCGCAGGTCCAATGCACCCTACTGCCCGAAGGTAGGTGAAGGCCTCGACCCCTGCGCTCTCTTTAATCCTCTGACCCAAAAGTGTGTCCCTCGCAGGTCCAATGCTCTCCGCTGCCTGAAGGTAGGGAGACTATTATCAAAGGCAGCCATCTCTTGACTGAAGATTCAAGAAACCCACATTTGCGTGAGTTTCCCATGCCAGAGATTCACTGTAGGCCCCACTGTTTATATTCAGGAGCTTAGGTGGCAGCAGAAGGTCAGTGTGTCTCGAGTTGTCTGAATTCTGTTAAACGAAAAGTGTACATCCAAAGTTTAACTAAAACTCAGCATTTCGTCTCCTCAGTTTTGATGTTCTCATTCTTGTGGTCAAGTCCCCCCATGACCTTACCTCTCCCTGTAATCTCCTTCCAACCTACAACCCATTCAAGATCTCTGTGCTACTTCAATTCTGGGCTTCCATGCACCCCTGATTTTCAGAGCTCCACCACTGGCAACGTACTTTCACTCATCTGGGCCCTAAACTCTGAAATTCACTCCCTAAATTTCTTCAAGTCTCTCGGTCTCTCTCCTCCTTGGAGTTATTGCTTTGGCCAAGCTTTTCGTCACCTGTCCTAATATCTACTTGTGGCGCAGTGTCAAGTTTTGTCCGATAGCATTCCTGTGAAATGCCTTGGGACACTTTTTTTTAACCACGTTAAATGCGCTACTTCAATACAAATTGCTGCTGTTGTCTTAAGAGAACACGGCAAGTGATCCTTACAGCAGAGTTTGGGGCAAATTGCGATAAGAGTGTCATAGATTGGCTTTAGTTACGGATTAGACTAGCTGAGAGAGAGTAGCGTTCCTTTCATTTGGTGAGGAGTTTTAGTCAGATCCCAGATGTGAAAAACTAAAAGCAACCAACATATTGTCCTTGTTATGAATCTTGTTATATGCTGGTTTAGCAACACCAAGTATCTTGAATTTCATTGAAAACGGCTACACCATATCCAACACCTCTTTTCTTTCCTTTAAATTCCTTGAGGTCAAAATCTCACAGGGTAATTGTAACACAGAAGGAATCTACTTGGTTTATCAAATCCATTCTGGCTCTCTGTGGAGAAATCCCACGCCCTGCTCTATTCCTGTAGTCTTGAAAATGTATCTCCCTGCAGTCCCATGTCCCTATTCAATCCCTGTTGTTTTTCAACTTTATCTACCTCAAAAACCCATCAACTTTCCGTTTTGAAATTATTAATCATCTCCTCTTCCACCACCCCCGTAGACAGCAAGTTCCAGGTCATTACCACTCGCTGCGGAAAAAGGTTCTTTCTCACATTTCCCCCTTGTGCCAAACCTTAAATTAATGTTCCCTAGCCCTTGTCCCATCAGCTAATGGCGCTAGCTTTGCTTTGCCTACCTGCCATAACCCATCACTCTCCCATCAACCTCCTTTGCAGCACAGTGGTTAGCCCCGTTGCTTCACAGCGCCAGGGTCCCAGGTTCACTCCCGCTTAGGTCACTGTCTGTGCGGAGTCTGCGTCGGTTTCCTCCGGGTGCTCCGGTTTCCTCCCACAGGTCCCGAAAGACGTAGGTGAATTGGACATTCTGAATTCTCCCTCAGTGTACCCGAACAGGTGCCGGAATGTGGCGACTAGCGGCTTTTCACAGTAACTTCATTGCACTGTTAATGTAAGCCTACTTGTGATAATAAAGATTATTATTATAATCCCTCATCGGGCCAATCTGCCCACCCGCCATCTGTAAAAGCAGACGGACCATGTAACATTGCGTCCAATTGGCCCCTTAATGGACTAAATTGTCTGTTTGATTATCGGTGGGCCAGCTTCTATTCTCATGCGCGCCCACCGACTGGCGATGGTGCCAGGATGGTGCCCAATGTCCTTTTAATGATTTCATGGCTTGGTTGCGCACCTGCCTGAGCATCGTATAACTCTGACCATCACCTATCCAACCTCAACTCATCAGCTGCTGAAATCCTCATCTGCTTGGGTCAGGACCTGACAAATTAATTGTTTTGCTGGCTGTTATCCCGTGCATCCCCCATCTTCTGTACACTTCAGCTCACCAAAAGCATTGCTGCGTGCATCCTATCCTGCAGTAAGTCCCATTGGCCTCTTAGCCAGTCTCTCTCTCTCTCCTAACACCTCCAATTCACATTCTCATCTTTATACTTGAATTCATTTCTGGCCTCACCATTCTTTACTTCCATAACATAATCCAACCACACAACCACTACCCCTGATCTCTCAGTCCTGACTTTGGTCATTTGTGCCCCCCTTCATCTTCCGCTGTACCCTTTGCAGTTATGCATATCGCCGGCTAGAAACTAAGTTCTGGAATTTCTTCCCTAAACTCCTTTGCTTCGCCAACACCCTCTCCTCTGTCAAAACTCGCATCTAAAACCTATCACTTTTACTAAACTTTTTGTTATCTTTTTTATTATCTACTTATCAGGTTGCACCCCCATTTAAAAACATAACTGTACCACTGTGAAGTTGCTTTCATAGAATCATAGAATTTACAGTGCAGAAGGAGGCCGTTCTGCCCATCACGTCTGCACTGGCCCTTGCAAACAGCACCCTACCTAACCCCACACCCCCATCCCACACCATCCCCGGAACCCAGTAACTCCACCTAAGCCATTTTGGACACTAAGGGGCAATTTATCATGGCCAATGCACCTAACCTGCTCATCTTTGGACTGTGGGAGGAAACTGGAGCACCCGGAGGAAACCCACGCACACACGGGGAGGAAGTGCAGACTCCGCACAGACAGTGACCCTAGCCGGGAATTGAACCTGGGACCCTGGAGTGGTGAAGCCACAGTGCTAACCACTTTGCTACCGTGCCACCCCTTTGGAAAGTTCTTCTATGTTAAAGAATCTATATAACTGTAAGTTGATCATAGTGATTATTGCAACATTGTCAGTTTGCAAGCGAGGATCATAGACGGTGGGACCACATGAGTCCCGCGCCGTCGGGATTTCGGCCAGTCGGCAACGGAGCATCGGTGGGCGGGGGTGGATACTCGGCGTGGCGTACTCCACGAGTACACCGATTTTCAGGGGGGGCGGAGATTTGAAGAACCGCCGCCGCTCCCGATTCCGTGCGCCAAAACGGATTCTCCTCCCCGTCGCCAAACGCGATTTCGGCGTTGGGGTGCGGAGAATCCAGCCCCTGATCTCCAAATTATCCACAGGGGAGACAATCTGGCAGTTTCAAGTCAACTCAACATTTGCTCCTTTTATTCTGAACTAGTTTCAGATTTCAGTTCTGGTGCACACTCAACAAATTACTCATTGAGACAATGGTCATATTGACTTGTTGGCAGGGAGGTATAGTTCTGACTTTTTATCTAAACTATATCTGTTCTGTTTCCATTCAGTCAGTTGCTCGTCTCTCGCTGTGGTTCGACAGCTATAATCCTGTTCACATCGTGTTGTGATTCTGAACTAAAATCAGAAAGTCCAGAGGTGTCCTTGAAGGCACATTTCAGAGCAAATTTTAGCTGCGTGTATGACAATATTTTTTAATGATTGAATAACTTTAAAGCTCTGCCGGAGAGTTGGACATGGGATCACAGTCCTCCCATCCTGCTGACTTGCTGCTCCTTCACCTGTCCTCTCAACTGTACGTTGCCCGACAGAGATTAAATGGGCGCCTCATCGTGCTTGCATCACAGCAACATTGGTGAAAAAAACCTGCCCCCTCCTTCACTTCAAACAGTTAGAGGTCTGCTGGACCTCTCAATTGAAAACATAGCTTTGCCCCAAAAAAGTGTTACGTGCGAAGGAACTAGACGAGACAAACATTAGACTATAAATGTTTCGTCCTGACCAACAGTTTCATCTCTCTCCAACAGCCCCAGTATTTTGATGTGGCTGCCTGTAATCTGACTATGAAAGCACCATACCTGAATAGAAAACATGAACAAATATCGTGTATGTTCAGTACCCAGTCACCACCCTGTCCACCCCTTCCTACCACACCCCAGCCCAGACCAGGCACCCCTCCTTCAACAGATTTCGAAGTACAGCTACCCCACCCATTCTCTTCTTAAACTGAAGTTAAAAACAACCCGTCACTCTTTTTGGTCCAGCTCCAGAAAATGTATTTGTGAATCTATCGAGTTTGACGAGGCCTTGCTGGATCACCGTGCGTCGGATTGAGTGATTGTTGAGTCTGTGATAGGCATCGTTTTCGTCAGGGTAGAGTTAGCGAATGCTCCGTTTCTGACACTTGCAGTGAAGTTTCTTTGTGAACATCTGTTACAACTGAACGGATAAAGCTGCTCACCTCTTAACTGTCAAAGATATTTTGTTGCTGGGGTTTGAAGACCCTAGATGTTGTCTTATTGCCCAGTAAAGTATTGCAAGGACGGGGGCTGTACGGTGGCGCAGTGGTTAGCACTGCTGCCTCACGGCGCCAAGCACTCAGGTTCGATCCCGGTCCCGGGTCACTGTCCGTGTGGTGTTTGCACATTCTCCCCGTGTCTGTGTGGGTCTCACCTCCACAGCCCAAAGATGTGAAGGGTAGGTGAATTGGCCACGCTAAATTGCCCCTTAATTGGGGGAAAAAAAGAATTGGGTATTTCAAATTTCTATAAAAGGTTTTGCAAGGACATTTTCTCCACACTTCATTAGGTGTCATTGGGAGGTGTTGATCTTTAAGCAGGTGTGGCTCTTTGTTTATTTCTTCAATAATTGCGAAGGTTTTTGTTTTTAAAGTTTTGCCTGAGGATGTTTAATGTACTAATACTGTAGTGAAGCAAATGCCTTTATTCCCTTCTGCTTTCCTGAAGGGGGAGTCTCTCATTGGGTACAGATCTTGGGGATTGCTTGGCCATTCTGATGAAGAGTGAGTTTAAACGGGTTAATTGATTTTTGAGTCACCATCTCCAAAAGTGATCCTGCCCCCACCTTCACGTCACACAGTTAGAGGGAGGGGGTGGTCACTGGTTAGCGCTCAGGAACACTGGCAGGCCAAATCTAACTGAAGCCCAGCCTGCCTTCCCAGATGAACATGAAAGATCCCATGGTGGTATGCGAAGATGAGCAGAGGGGTTTGCCCCGTGTCATCACCAGTATTCGGGCAGCACGGTAGCACAGTGGTTAGCACTGTTGCTTCACAGCGGCAAGGATCCGGGTGCAATTTCTGGTTCGGGTCACTGTCTGTGCGGAGTCCGCACGTTCTCCCCGTGTCTGCGTGGGTTCCCTCCGGGTGCTCCGGTTTCCTCCCACAAGTCCTGAAAGACGTGCTGTTAGGTGAATTGGACATTCTGAATTCTCCCTCTGTGTTCCCGAACAGGCGCCGGAGTGTGGCGACTAGGGGATTTTCGCAGCAACGTCTTTGCAGTGTTAATGTAAGCCTACTTGCGACACTAATAAAGATTATTGTAATTATTGTAATTATTATAAATTCAGGCTGGTTCTTTTCATCCCTCAGGCATGCTGCTGGAATTTGTAACATTTGATAGAAAGGTGATTGGTCTATTGAAAAATTACAACTAATTTTTGATTGTGGCACAATGGTTAGCACTGCTGTGTCACAGCCCCAGAGTGGGGTTCAATTCCGGGTGCTCCGGTTTCCTCCCACAGTCCAAAGATGTGTGGGTTAGGCGGATTGGCCACGCTAAATTGCCCTTAGTGACCAATGATGTGCGGGTTAGGTGAATTGGCCATGATCAATGTGTGGAGGTTACGGAGTGGGGTGGGGGGGGGTTGGGCCTGTGTAGGGAGCTCTTTCAGGGGGTCGGTGCAGACGTGACATGCTGAATGGCCTCCTTCTGCACTGCAGCGTTTCTCTGTGATGGCGAACTATGATACACTGCTGGAGCTGGGCCCATTCAGCCAGGAGGAGAGACCAGTGATCTCGCTGGTCTGAAGGCCCCTTTATGAAGCCAGGTTATTCTTCAAACCACTGGGCCATTGGGAAATCTTACATAAAGTAAACTTGCTTTTGCTGACATTTAGTTATGTGGCCAGCACTAATCTGTACTTCATTTCCCATAAGCAGCTGGTAAAATATACTTTGTGGTGTGTTACACCGTATCGGTACTGACTGCACAGAGAGTACTTCCTGACGATTAAAGAAAACTGGTCGGTAGAATTTGGGGAGAAATAACAGAAACAGCAGAATAAAACTGACAGGTTGCACAACGCAAGATTCAAATAGGTTCAGATTGATATCCACTCAGATAAATCTTGACATAATAGCGAAAGCTCTTAGAACACAGTTAAGGGACCCCGCCCATCAGTGAGAAAGAGGAAATATGTATTACTTTTAGATCAAAAGGGTTGGGCCTGACTCTCAGTTGAAGTTTAAAGCGTTTTACGGGAATCAGGACAAGAACTTGATGTCAGGCAAAACGTCATGTAAAGACTTTGAAATGGGGAGGGGGTGCGGTATCAGGTAACTGCTAATCTGAACTTGCTGACATTGAGGGAACTGCTGTACTTTAGACTTTACAGGAATGGATATGTCCTGAGCACGCAGATAGTGGCAACATACATATGGGGGAGTTAAACACACATTGCTTTCTTCCTCCTACCCCATGGACCTTGAATTATTTCCCTTCCTTCACCTATTTGCCTCCAAATTGCAATTCTTCTACTGACGCAGTTTCAGAATGAAAGAGAAGTTGGGATCACCCTCCCCATAGAATTGTGAACGTACTAGTTGGATGGATGACTGATATTTTCGCAAAGGCAAATGAAGCATACAGGAGTGATGTGGGATGCAAACTCAGCAGGAGATGGATATTAAAGGAATCTGGACTGAACTGGCCGGGTCCTAAAGGGCATAATTGCTGGACTGGGACTGCAGCAGGTGGTGAGAGAACCAACAAGAGGGAAAAACATTCTTGAGCTCATCCTCACCAATCTGTCTGCTGCAGATGCATCTGTCCATGACAGTATTGGTAGAAGTGACCACCGCTCAGTCCTTGTAAAGACAAAGTCCTGTCTTCACATTGAGGATACCCTCCATCATGTTGTGTGGCACTACCATCATGCTAAATGAGATAGACTTTGAATGGATCTAGCAACTCAAGACTGGGCATCCATGAGTCGCTGTGGGCCACCAACAGCAGCAGATTTGTATTCAACCACAATCTGCAACCTCCAGTCTCGGCATATCCCCCACTCTATCATTACCACCAAACCAGGGGATCAGCCCTGGTTCAATGAAGAGTGCAGAACTTGTATCTGAGATCACCACTGCAGATGTCAGAGCAGCCTTCCCGAAGGTCAACCCTCAGAAAGCCACTGGCCCGGATGGGGTACCAGGACGTGCACTCAGGTCTTGCACGGAGCAGCTGGCGGGGGTATTCGCAGACATCTTCAACCTCTCTTTACAGCAATCTGAGGTCCCTATCTGCTTCAAGAAGACGACCATCATCCCTGTCCCAAAAAAAAGCCAAGCAGCATGCCTTAATGACTATCGTCCAGTGGCTCTGATATCCATCACCATGAAGTGCTTCGAAAGGTTAGTCATGGCACGAATCAACTCCAGCCTCCCAGATTGCCTTGATCCACTACAGTTCGCCGACCGCTGCAACAGGTCCACAGCAGACGCCATCTCCATGGCCCTGCACTCTACCCTGGAACACCTAGATAACAAAGACACCTATGTCAGACTCCTATTTATCAACTACAGCTCAGCCTTCAACACCATCATTCCTACGAAATTGAACTCCAAACTCTGTGGCCTTGGCCTTGGCTCCTCCCTCTGCGATTGGATCCTGAACTTTCTAACCCACAGGCCACAATCCATAAGGATAGGCAACAACACCTCCTCCATGATCATCCTCAACACTGGTGCCCCACAAGGCTGTGTCCTCAGCCCCCGACTATAATCCTTATACACCTATGTCTGTGTGGCCAAATTCCCCTCCAACTTGATTTTCAAGTTGGCTGATGACACCACTGTAGTGGGTCGGATTTCAAACAATGACGAGACAGAGTACAGGAATGAGATAGAGAATCTGGTGAACTGGTGCGATGACAATAATCTCTCCCTCAACGTCAACAAAACTAAGGAGATTGTCATCGACTTCAGGACGCATAGTGGAGAACATGCCCCTGTCTACATCAATGGGAACGAGAGCTTCAATTTTTTAGGTGTCCAGATCACCAACAACCTGTCCTGGTCTCCCCATGCCGACATTATAGGTAAGAAATGCTGACTCTACTTTCTCAGAAGACTAAGAAAATTTGGCATGTCACCTACGGCTCTCACCAACTTCTACAGATACACCATAGAAAGCATTCTTTCTGGTTGTAACACAGCTTAGTATGGAGCCCGCTCTATCCAAGACCGCAGGAAACTACAAAAGGTCGTGATTGTAGCCCAATCCATCACGCAAACCAGCCTCCCATCCATTGACTCTGTCTATAATTCCCGCTGCCTCAGAAAGGCAGCCAGCATAATTAAGGACCCCACGCACCCTGGACATACTCTCTTCCACTGTCTTCCGCCAGGAAAAAGATACCAAACTTTGAGGTCACGTACCGACCAGCTCAAGAACAGCTTCCTCCCTACTGCCGTCAGACTTTTGAATGGATCTACCTCGTATTAAGTTGATCTTTTCGCGACACCTTGCTATAACTGTAACATTATATTCTGCAGTCTCTCCTTCCTTCCCTATGTACGGTATGCATTGTTTGTATAGCATGCAAGAAACAATACTTTTCACTGTATACTAATACATGTGACAATAAAACTCAAATCATATCAAATCAAAAAATTAGACAGACCGAAAAATGAGGTGTCAACATTCGCGCCACACAAGTGCCAGGCAATGACATTCTCCTATAATAGAGGAAGAGAGGATCTAACCACTACCCCTTGACATTCAATGGCATTATCATCACTGAATACTCCATAATTAACATTCTGGGAGTTACCATTGATCAGGAACTAAACTGGACTAGCCACATTAATACTGTGGCTACCAGGACAAGTCAAAGGCTAGGAATTCGACAGTAACTCATCTCCTGACCCCTCAAAGCATGCCCGCAATCTACAAGGGACAAGTCAGGAGTGTAATGGAATATTCTCCACTTGCCTGGATGAGTGCAGCTCCAACAACACTCAAGAAGCTCGACACCATCCAGGACAAAGAAGCCCGCTTGATTGCTCCCCCTTCCACAAACATTGAAACCTTCCACCACCGACGAACAGTGGCAGCCGTGTGTACCATCTACAAGATGCACTGCAGTAACTCACCAAGGTTCCTTACACAGCACCTTCCAAACCCATGGCCACTCATGTCTAGAAGGACAAGAACAGCAGATACCTGGGAATCCCAACACCTGGAGGTTTCCCTCAAAGTTACTCATGACCCTGACTTGGAAATATATCAGCCGTTTCTTCACTGTCACTGGGGCAACATCCTGGAACTCCCTCCCTAACAGCACAGTGGGTGTACTTACACCTCAAAGACCGCAGCGGTTCAAGAATGCAACTCACCACCATCTTCTGAAGTGCAAGTAGGGATGGGCAATAAACGCTGGCCTAACCAGCGACAACCACGTCCCATGAATTAATTTTTAAAAAGTATATGAAATGGAGGGACAATCCATGCAATGAGATTGGGAAGATTGGGCATAAAGGTGATTGGGACTGTACGTGTTGTGTGGAGTGGCAATTGGTGGGAGGGGATGTTTAGCAGGCGGCATGCTAACTTAATTTTGGTATTGAATTCCACTGTTTAAATGTTGTTGCGATCATGAGGAACTTAAAAAGACTGTGCCCACTAGATGGCATTGCAATTGGAGTACTTGGATCCCTAATCAATTACTTTGTTTCAAAGAGATTATCAACTAGGTAACAGGGCCCATTTAATATTAAACCAGGAAATAATACAGGAATTTGTACATGCAAGATATGTTGTGCACCTCCCCGAAGAACAAATACTCAAAAAACTAACAGCGAGGGATGTGGTGAGAGGTGAAAATTATCACCAAGCAATCTCCTTGTAAACTTCTTCATGTTTCTGTTTAATGTCACTATCAGCAGCTGTTGCAAAACGTAATCTGCCAAAGGATGTTCAACATGGAAAGAGAGCAGTTGGTCCAAATGGCCTGTAACTCTCCATCGTGTGTAATTATGTTTAATTCTATGACTTTGGCGATATTAATCATTCGGGAGATCTGCGTACATTCGATAACCAGAGAAATACCTCAACGAGCTGTTGGAGAGATGAGTGCAACATTTTCAACATGGGTCTCGCATTGACATACATCTCGTATGCAACCATTGGTTTCACTAGTGCTAGACAGGCTAACCCTCGCCACGGGTTTCCTGGATGTATGGGGTTGAGTCAATGGGAAATCCTATTGATAGAGGCGAGACCAGAAGATCCCAATGTTGGACTGCCTCCCGCCGTGAGAAACACGCTT
Organism: Scyliorhinus canicula; assembly: GCF_902713615.1. Classification (NCBI taxonomy): domain Eukaryota; kingdom Metazoa; phylum Chordata; class Chondrichthyes; order Carcharhiniformes; family Scyliorhinidae; genus Scyliorhinus; species Scyliorhinus canicula. Next base: position 141,010,500 of record NC_052160.1, read on the forward strand.
CTGGGAGACCACAGAATCTCGCCCATCATCTCTCTTGCTTCCTCATAACAACTTCTTCCTACTACAGGATCCATACTTGAAGACATGGAAAGGAATGGGTATTATCTTTCGCTCAACAGATTTAGAGTGATTCGCAAAAGAAGCAAGAGTGATGGGAGAAAAAAACCTTTTCACACAGCGAGTGGTTTGGGTCTGGAACGCGCTGCCTGGAAGTGTGATGGAGGCAGGTTCAAATGAGGCACTCGAGAAGATAATAGATGATTACTATAATAGAAACAATGTGAAGGGGGTTGGGGAAAAGGCAGGAAAATGGCACAAAGTCATAATGCCTGTTTGGTGATTCTGTGATTTTTATGGACAATTTGCGCTGCATTAACACCAGCCTGAAGATAAGGTTGAAAATTGCAGAACTTTTCTGAGCACAAGAAACGAGAAATTATTGCGTTTCTGCTGATATGCCCCCAAGAGGTTTTCCGAAAGGATGAAAAGATGCAGACCGTGGGATTGCGGAGTTTGGGGTTGAATTCCAACATTACCCAATAAAAAAAAATCTAAGTTCTGATAAAAGTTGACAGACCGGAATCCGGAACTCTGTCTGCCTCCACAAATGTTGTCTGACCTGCTGTGTATTCCACACGCCTTCTGTTTGTATTTCAGACTTCCAGCATCCGCAGTATTTTGCTTTTGTAGTGTTATGTTGCTTGTGAGCATAAACTTGAAGAAATCGACAGCCCATATACCCATCATGCCTGTGAGGGGTCTTTGAAAAAGCAGCCGTGCGCAGTCCCACTGATCCACTTTTTTGTCTTTAACCCCATAAGTTCCCCATCCTTAAGTATCCTCTGCAACTCCCTTTTCAATAAAGCTGCCGATTCAGTGGCAGGGATGAACAAACTGTTCCTTTCTGAATGGTGCCGAGCCTCTCGAGTGTTTTAACAACTGTACTCAACCAGATGAGTAGTGGGCATTTCACCAACACTCACAATTTCTTTGTTGTTTAAATCTATGTTTCGGATCCGATCAGGTATTTTAAGCTCCTTTACCTCTTGTCCCAAGAATATATTCCATTATCCCATTGAACCAGGAATCTATCCATTTCCCTTCTGAATGTATCAATCAATCTGCATTCATTATGCTATTCATTACGTGATTTATCTGTTTAGTGTCCTTAATTTACAATGACTGGCCTCTCGTTTTCTCCTTTCTTTAATTTTTAAAAATATTTTTCCACTTAAGGGGCAATTTAGTATGGCCAATCCACCTGCCCTGCACATCTTTGGGTCGTGGGGGTGAGACCCACGCAAACACGGGGAGAATGTGCAAACTCCACACGGACAGTGACCCGAGTCCTCGACGTTGTGAGGCAGCAGTGCTAGCCACTGCTCCGCCTTGCCGCCCCGACTTCTAGTTTTCTGAGGAGAAATAACTTCCATAACCACCCTGCCAGTTATTTTAAAGAACGTGACACAGAACATAGAGATTCCACCACCCACTGGAAATGCTATCTAGTTCCACTTGCGAAAGGCCTGGCCCCCTAGGTTCCACAACTAGTGGAAATAGTTTCTATCTACCCTATCACGTTCCCAATTAATAACTTCAAAACTTTGATCAAATCACCATTAACCTTCTCGGGCAGAATTTTTCAGCTTCTCGCAGCGGGGAGTAGGGTTGGGCCAATCAAAATTCCATTGACTTTTTGGGGAACAGAAGATCCACCAGCAGAATCGGTGATAAAATTCCACCCCTAAATTCCAAGACATACAACCCTACTTTGTGTAATATCGCCTTATAATTTTACTCTTGGAGTCTAGCTTTCATTCAAGTGAGTCCACATTGTGGCTATATCCTGTGGTGCCCAGAACATGGAGGGCATGACCCATCGGCCACACTGCCCTGAAAAAGCAGACCGCCGCGGAGCAGAGTTGAAAGCCGGGAGATCCGCCCGTGGGATTCAGTGCAATTTCGCGAAACGTTGCAAGGTGAATTCCGCCTACAATGGGCGGAATCACTTTTCGGCAGGTCTGCATATTAGAGTGAGGAAGTAAGCCTCACTCGAATGTGCAGATTCCCGAGGTACCTGAGGCTTTGGAATCTATCCCCTTCGCCGCGGATACCTCGGGCAAGCGCCGTTTGGTATTGGTCCCCACAAACACACCGAGACACACGGAGACAAACATCAACTGCTGCTGGAAGGTCATCAACTCGGTGAAAGACGCTCTTTCGTCTGCCCGAAACTTGCTGATCTTCAATGCAAAGAATTGTCCTCGACCGAGTGTTGCAGACTGGCACATTCCAAGGTCCAGGACTACGTGCTGAGGGACGCACTCAAGCTTGGGGCAGCTTCCGCCAAGCCGCAATGGGGAAAGGCCACTGTGTAAGGTCTCACCAGCAAATGTACATCGAGAGGTTGGTAACAGTATAAAACCCCTCGGTCCGGGTCTTCAATACTCCAATGTATAAAAGAAACATGACAATGTATATATTTAAGAAAGAACTGTAACGTAAAGAGGGATATGTGTGTAATGTCATCCCAATTGAATGGAAGAAAGACAAGGGAATGTGTAACTTTGATGGGAATGTACAGTCAAGACCATTCGAAATGTTCTGTAATGTTTATTATAAATTTTATGAATAAAGTATATTTTTGGGGGGAAAAAATTGGTCCCCAGGAACAGGGACCAGATGGACCGGCACTTGTCGAGCTCTCCCAGGAGACTGGAGGCCCCCAGCAGCATGCCCTTTGGGCAGGGTGGTGCCACCTTGGTACGCTGGCAGTGCCACCTGGGTGCCAGCCTGGGACTGCCAAGGTATCCATGTGGCACTGTTAGTTGACATGGGCACTGCCAGGGTACCAAGTTGGCACTGCCAAGGTACCAAGTTGGCACTGCCAAGGTGCCAAGCTGGCATTTTTTGCATGTTCAGGCCAGAACTGCCAGGTGTGGAGGTTAGCGGAGGGGGGTGGGGGCGCGTGGGGCTGGTTGGGGGGGGGGAGGGGGGGTGCGGTCAGGAATTGTTTTTGGGGCCTCGGAGATTGGGACGCCATTTAAAAATGGCATCCCGATCTCTTGCTCCAATGGGGAGTTCCGGTGAGCAGAGGTCCCCATTGTGAAAATCGGGACTATGTGTGGCCTCGGCTGTGCGTTCCCCGTTCAGGCCCCTTATTCAACTGCCAATACCGGGAAACACTCGGCTAAACCCGTCCACTAGGAGACTTTGTCCCCTTCTGGGGAGATGGTGCCTGAAGGGTGGTTGAATCAGAGCTTTCTATGCTGTCCGGCCCTTGTATTCCAGTCCTCTAAATATAAAAGTAAAATTCATTCAGTTTGTTTAATTATATTCTGGACATGTCCATGACATTTTAGTAATTTATGTAACAGGAGTCTCAAATCTATTTTGATCTCCATGCTCTCTAACATTTACCCGTTTGACAAGTATCCGGACAGATCCTTTTTGGCTGAAGGCAGATGGCTTCACACTTGCCTGTGTTGAAAAGCTTTCGCCACAGTTTTGTTCACTCACTTAATCTACCCATTATGTCTCTGTAATTTTATGCTCCATTTACATGACCTACAATGTCGTCCATCTTTGTGTCATTGGCAAACTAGAATATATGGCTCTCTATCCCATCATCTAAGTCAGTAATAAGTACAGTGATACCACTAGTCACATCCTAACACTTGTTCCTTATCCTTACTCTCTGTCTACTGCCAATTTCCTTCTGCACTGTAAATTCTATGGTTCTATGAATTTCCTAATCTGGTCAATAATTTGTCCAAACTTCCAACATCATCAATTTCAGTTTACATTCTCACGTGAGGGACTTTACTGAATGCCTTCTGGAAGCCTTTATAAGTCCATAGATATTCTCTTTTCTTCTAGTTTACTCATCTACTAAACACATTCATTTAGGTTTTGTCAGGCATGTTTTATTGTTCACAAAATCTTGCCGATCCTCCCTCATCAGCTGAAAACTTTCAAGGGTTCAGTCACTCTATCCTTAATTACAGACTCCAACAATTTCTTAAAAGCAGATGTTAGGCCAACTGGCCTATAATTCCTAATTTTCCTCTCTGATCTTTCTTAAATAGTAGAGTGACATGTGCAATTTTCCAATCTAAGGGAGTGAGAAAACCTTGAAATATTATACTTGGGACATCTGCAATGCTGTCAACTACTTTCTTTAAAATCCTAGGATAAAAACCATCTGGTCCTAGGGATTTGTCACTCTTTAGTGCCATTAGTGGCAGGAGATGGGGGCGGCATTGTAGCACAGTGGGTAGCACTGTTGATCCACAGCGCCAGGGTCCCAGGTTCGATTCCCGGCTTGGGTCACTGTCTGTGCAGAGTTTGCACGTTCTCCCCGTGTCTGCGTGGGTTTCCTCCGGGTGCTCCGGTTTCCTCTCACAAGTCCCGAAAGATGTGCATGTTAGGTGAATTGGACATTCTGAATTCTCCCTCCGTGTACCCGAACAGGCGCTGGAACGTGGTGACTAGGGGCTTTTCACAGTGTCCTATTATTCGGTCAATAAAATAATGCATTTTAGTAATAAGTGTCCATTTGGAAAATTTGTCAAATGCTTTTTGAAAATCAAGTCGATATTTATGCCCTGAAATTGCCCGCGAGATACTTGCGCAGGAAACTGTTTAAAAGAATTAGGCAAAGAGCTAGATTTCATGTGGCATATAAGCATTCACATTGCAATTTCGGAGCTATGTAATATCCAACATCAAACCCTTCATTCACCAAAACACAAACATTTCCAAGGACTCCGGTTTCTTGTTCTTTTAGTGTTGGATTCCTATTACTTACCTTCCAATTGGAAACACTTAATGAACTTTCTGCCACCTCATCTTCAGCAACTTCGGTGCAGAAATATTATGGATATACTAAAGGGTTGATATATTGTATCTGTATTAGTAGCTCAGATTTTGACTACCTCAGAGGTAGAACTTTACAAATTCAAGTGCAGGATTTGCACCTCACTGCTCAGCTGCCATTTACTTTTAATCGTGCTCCTCAACGAAACGTCACAAGAGAGTGAGTTCTGCTTTTTTGGTGGTTATAAATGATATTCTGTGTGATGCGACCATCAATTCACTCGAGACAAGAGTAGAAGTAAACCGTGGCTTTAATCAACTTAGAACAGTGCCGGCCTGCGACAGATGCAATACTGAGAACCGCCTACATGTCGACTGCTCTTTATACCTCCCTTCAAGGGGAGGAGCCATGGGCAGTGCCCATACATGCCCCAACATGTTACCCTATGGATAATGCCATACAATGGCCCATAGGAGGAGCCCACAAGGGCAACAGCATAGCACAGATACAAATACAAGGGCAACAGCACAGATACAAATACAATGGTGGATTATTGGCATAATACATTCACCACATTCACCCCCTGTTAAAAAAATGAAGCCCGGCGGGGGTGACGGGTTCATAAGTTCAGCCGGTCCGGTGCACGGATTGAGCGCTGTGATCGCTGAAGCTGTGGCATTGTTGCTGGCCCGGGTGTCAAATCCGTCCGTGCTGGCATCGGTAGTGAGGGTGCCGGTGCGGGTACAGACGTGGACTCCGGGAGCGTCTCTTCTGGAGCTTCATTCCTGTGGATCGGTGAAGGGCCATATAGGGGCAGGGGCGCTGGTCACGGTAGGTTGGGCGGGATACGGTGGAGGGGCGGTGGTGGTGGTGGTGGAACCTGCTATCGGGGTGTTCGATATAAGCGTGCTGGGGATTGGAGTGTAGGAGCTGGATCCTCTCATCTAGAGGATCGGACTTATGGCTCCTGACGGCTTTCTGAGTACGACTGGCCATTGGTGACTTCAGCCAGGACGGAAGCGAGGCCCCTGAGGTGGATCTTGTAGGGAAAACAAATAGGCGGTCATGAGGGGTGTTTGTGGCCGTGCAAAGTAGGGACCTAATAGAGTGGAACGCATCGGGGAGGACCTCCTGCCAGTGGGAAACTGGGAGGTTCCTGGACCACAGGGTCAGTAGGACGGTCTTCCAGACTGTCACGTTCTCCCTCTCCACCTGCCCGTTCCCCCTGGCATTATAACTGGCAGTCCTGCTCGAGGTGATTCCCTTACTGAGCAGGTACTGACGCAGTTCGTCACGCATGAACAACAAGCCCCGGTCACTGTGGACAGAATTGGGGAAACCAAACAGGGTGAAGACGCTATGTAGGGCTTTAATGACGGTTGACGTGGTCATGTCGGGGCAAGGGATTGCAAAGGGGATGCGGGAGAACTCATCAATAATATTGAGGAAATATGTATTGCGGTTATTGGAGGGGACGGGCCCTTTGAAATCGATACTGAGGCGCACAAAGGGCCGGGATGCCTTTACCAGGTGGACCTTATCTGGTCGACAGAAGTGCGGTTTACACTCCGCACAGATCTGGCAGTCCCTGGTCATGGCTCAGACCTCGTCGATGGAGTAGGGCAGGTTGCGGGCCTTGATATAGTGGATAAGCCGGGTGACCCCCGGGTGGCAAAAGTCATCGTGGATAGCCCGTAGTCAGTCATCTTGCACTCTGGCGCATGTGCTGCGGGACAGGGCATCTGGAGGCTCGTTGAGCTTCCCAGGGTGATATACTATATTGTAATTATAGGTGGAGAGTTCGATCTTCCACCTCAAGATCTTATCGTTCTTGATTTTGCCCCGCTGCGTATTGTCGAACATGAAGGCTACCGATTGTTGGTCGGTGACGAGGGTAAACCTCCTACCAGCGAGGTAGTGCCTCCAGTGCCGTACGGCTTCCACGATGGCTTGGGCCTCCTTCGCGACTGAAGAGTGCCAAATTTAGGAGGTGGTGAGGGTGCGCGAAAAAAACGCTACTGGTCTGCTGGCTTGATTGAGGGTAGCGGCGGGAGCGACCTCTGATGCGTCGCTCTCCACCTGGAAGGGGACGGACTCGTCCACCGTGCACATCGCGGCTTTGGCGATGTCCGCCTTGATGCAGTTGAAGGCCTGGCGAGCCTCAGTTGCCGGTGGGAAGATGGTGGCCTTGATTAGTGGGCAGGCTTTGTCCGCATAGTTGGGGACACGCTGGGCATAATATGAAAAGAACCCAAGGCACCTCTTCAGGACATTGGGGCAGTGGGGGAGGGGAAGTTGTAGGAGGGGGCGCATAAGGTCAGGATCGGGTCCTAGAACCCCGTTTTCTACGACGTAGCCGAGGATGGCTAGTCTGGTGTGCGGAAAACGCATTTCTCCTTGTTGTACGTGAGGTTTAGGGTTTGGGTTGTTTGGAGAAATCTGTGGAGGTTGGCATCGTGGTCCTGCTGATCATGGCCGCAGATGGTGACATTGTCCAAGTACAGAAATGTGACCCGCAGCCCGTACTGATCCACCATTCGGTCCATTGTTCTTTGGAACACTGAAACCCCGTTCGTGACACCAAAAGGAACCCGGAGGAAGTGGAAAAGGTGACCATCTGCCTCAAACGCCGTGTAGTGGCGGTCCTCCGGGCGGATTGGGAGCTGGTGGTATGCAGACTCCAGATCCACCGTGGAGAACACCCGGTAGTGTGCGATCTGGTTTACCATGTCTGCAATCCGGGGAAGGTGGTACACATCAAGGTGCATGTACCGGCTTATGGTTTGGCTGTAATCTACAACCATCCAGTTCTTTTCCCCGGTCTTGACGACCACCACCTGAGCTCTCCAGGGGCTATTGCTGGCCTCGATGGCTCCCTTCCACAAGAGTCGCTGGACCTCAGACCTGGTAAAAGTCCTGTCCTGTATGCTATACCGCCTGCTTCTGGTGGCGACTGGTTTGCAGTCAGCGGTGAGGTTTGCGAAGAGTGGGGAAGGGTTGACCTTTAGGGTCGCGAGGCTACATACAGTGAGTGGGGGTAGGGACCCCCCTAAATTCAGGGTTAGGCTCCTGAGGTTGCATTGGAAATCTAGTCCCAACAGGAGAGGAGCGCAGAGGTCTGGGAGCACATATAATTTAAAATTGGTGTACTCGGCGCCCTGTATTGCGAGGGTTGCGGTAGTGCAGCCTCGGATCTGCACCGAGTGCGACCCAGAGGCGAGGGAGATGGTTTGGTGCGCCGGGAAGATTGTGAGTGAGCAGCGTCTTACCATGTCTGGTTGAATGAAGCTCTCTGTGCTCCCGGAGTCGAAAAGGCAAGGCGTCTCGTGCCAGTTTACCCGGACGGTCATCATAGAGCTCCAGAGGTGCTTCGGTCGCGACTGGTCCAGGGTGACCGCGCTGAGTTGCGGGTAGCCGGCGTGGTCGGAGGTGCTGGGGCGGCTCCGTGATGGCTGCCCTTGTTGATCGTACGCGTCGAGCGGCGTAGCAGATGGCGGCCCCCATTGGTAGAGCGTGGCGGACGGTGAGGAAGATGGCGCCCAAGATGGCGGCCCCCGTGGATCGCACGTGGCCGGCCGCGTGGGGGAGGATGGCCAAGATGGCGGCCCGCTTGAGTCGCACGTGTTGTGAGGGCTGGAAGATGGCTGCCCTCACGGATAGCACGAGGCTGATGACGCGTCTGCAGGGGGCGGAGTCGGCAGACACGCTGCCACACTGCGGGGTCTGCGGGTCTGTGAGTCTGAGGGTCGGGCCTGTGAGTTAGAGTTCTTGGACCTGGCCAAGGCAAACTTTGGCGAAATGTCCTTTTCTCCCGCAGCTGCTGCAGTTCGCGTTATAGGCCGGGGGTGAAATAGCAGGGTAGCCCCCCATGATGGGCGGGCGGCTGCGCGGCACAGGCCTGGGGTAGTCTTTGGTCGGGGGTCCACAAGGGGGTCGCGTGGTCAGCCGGACATTAAGGCACTGGAACGCTACTTCCAGAGAGGAGGCTAACTTTACCGTCTGATCCAGGTCCAGGGCCCCCTTTTCGAGTAGGCGCTGTCTTACGTAGTTGGACCGGACTCCCGCCACGTAGACGTCTCGGACGGCGAGTTGAGTGACCCTAACGGCTTGGTAGTTGCAGCTGCGTGCGAGGACTTTGAGGTCGCAGAGGTAGTCTTCTAGCGATTCCCCGGGACGCTGGCGGCGGGTGGTGAGGATGTGTCGCACGTAGACCTCGTTCACGGGCCGTACATAGAGGCGTTTGAGCATCGCGAGGGCGTCTGCGTAGGAGGAGGCCTCGTCGAGTTGAACAGAGATTCGATGGCGCACCCGTGCGTGGAGGAGGCTCAGCTTCTGTTAGTCGGTGACGGAAGGCGTGGAGAAGGCTGCGTGACAGGCCTTGAAGCAGCGGAGCCAGTGCAAAAAAATTTCTTTTGCCTCCGCGGCCTGTCCAGTCATTCAGGTTTGAGGGCCGTTTCCATAGTTGCGTTTAAGTTGATTAAATTGATGCGACCATCAATTCACTCAAGACAAGAGTAGAATAAACCGTAGCTTTAATCAACTTAGAACAGTGCCTGCCTGCTGATGTGTTGGGTATGCTGGGTCTGCGAGGACTGCGTTTACCATAGCAGTGAGAGAGACAGGCTACCAACACTTGTAGAAGTACAACTCTATTTTATTGAGCTATGAGCTGTTAAACATACTTGCACTGTGGGTTGACACTATGTTGAGTTGACTGGAGACCTGAGGCTAACCTGACCAGACTATCCTGCAAGAACATGCTGGATGTTCGTGTTGCTGATCACAGGCTCTGTCTGTCTCAGAGGCTGCATCCCAAGAGAGTGGGAAAACTAGTGCCCCCTGGCTTCATAGTGGCTGTGTCCTGTCTGGTGATTGGCTGCTGTGTTCTGTGTGTTGATTGTTCATTCAGTGTGTCAGTCAGTGTCTGTCTGTACACCATCATATACTTGTGTGTATATTATGACACCTGCGACTGATCCAATACTGAGAACCGCCTACAGGTCGACTGCTCTTTATACCTCCCTTCAAGGGGAGGAGCCATGGGCGGAGCCCATACATGTTCCCCTATGGATAATGCCATACAATGGCCCATAGGAGGTGCCCACAAGGGCAACAGCATATCACAGATACAAATACAAGGGCAACAGCACAGATACAAATACACTGGTGGATTATTGGCATAATACATTCACCACACTGTGTTTTGAACCCATGCACTGCCCCCCCCACCCCCCATGGAGAACTTTGAGCCATCAATCTCAGGGGACGTGCTCAGATTGTCCCGTGTTCTGGGTAGTGTTTCTCTGCCGTGGGTTGATGCCCGCTGCCATTCTCACCATTGGTTATTGCTGCTTGCTGCTAACTGAAACTTTCATAACCCAGCACGTTGCGAATGAGCGTCAACCTGGTTTCAAATGAGCTGGAAGGCATGTCAAAAATATCGAGGCGGAGCCGATATCCTAATTGGGGCTGTTAGCCGTCTCTTGGATTTGTGAGCTATGTAGGAATCTTCAAGGATTGATTGAATGCTGGAGAAAGGATACAGCTTCTCGTCTTTAGAGAGCGGAATTTAAACAAGGAAGGGTTAGCAGGGGGCAATCCTGGATTGAAACACTGACAAAGAAGGACAGGTAAATGCATTACAGATTAATTGGAAGCTCCAGCCCCCCCACCCCCCCCCCCCCCACGATAAATATCTTCCAATCTCAATGTTAAAAGGCCAAAACAGTATAGAACGTATATGTTGAAAATATAACCTGATTGCACAAAAATTGACAAAATTCTTTACTGACAGCACAGATGATAGATTTCTTCCTACTCTCATTAGTCTGTTCTCACTCGGCTCGCTGCCTGTGTCACTAGCATGGCTTTCACCATCAATTAGCTTGCTTCCTGACTGAGACAGGCTTGCTGATCAAAGGATTCTCAACTTGACAGCTATAAAAGTTCCATCTCAGATCTAGGCAGTCTTCCTTCCAATTCAGGTGCAATCGAGAATACCCAGAGTCTTCAACCAATACCGCTAATGCAAGCTTGCTTGGCCGCAAAGGCTGCAAGTTTAATTTAAGTTATACAAATGCATCCTATTATCAGCTGAGGAAAAGCTCGCTACATATTTCAATTAGTCGGACTTTGCTGTATAGCCTGTTTAATTACAATCACCAAATGAGAGAGCTATTTAGCAACTGGCAACAGCTGTATTTAAATGTGATCACTTTGATTAAGCTTAGAGGAATTAGAAAGGAAAGCTTTTGAGAGTGTAGTGTATTGGGAGGCATAGCAAGGTCATGGACAAGTCCAGAGAGGGGCAGTTGATAATGTTCTTTCGAATAAAGGTTTTCCATTCAACATTCCTGGTTTTATTTTCTTGTATCGAGGACACAGTACCGAGAGTAATGCGGTGCAAACAGTTCAGAGGGGCTCTCTAGAAAAAGGGGCCAACCGCCCCTGTCAAAATAGTTCAGCTAATGCAGTGTTACAGCACTTTCACCTCCAGGATCTCCAAGGGGCTGGTTTAGCTCACTCGGCTAAATCGCTGGCTTTTAAAGCAGACCAAGGCAGGCCAGCAGCACGGTTTGATTCCCGTACCAGCCTCCCCGGACAGGCGCCGGAATGTGGCGACTAGGGGCTTTTCACAGTAACTTCATTGAAGCCTACTTGTGACAATAAGTCATCTATCTTCAAATCTGGATAGCTGTGATTTGATTTGGTCAGCCGCGCCACATCAGCTGGTGGACGTAACTTGACAGCACGGTTGACCTCATGTTGAGCATAGAAACCTGGCAATCTGACCCAGCTGTGACCAATCTAACCTGACCTTGTTCTGTAGTACAGTCTTTTGAACCAGCATCATTCAGTTGCACCCGATGAGCCATACCAGGGTACTTAGCACTGTCCTTGTATGTAAAGATTTGAAAAATATTGTTGTCCAACACCTCCCACTTTTACTGGGAGAAACAAAAAAGAAGTAGCGTACATGACACCCAAGCTGCCTGCCATCTGTTGTCTGAAGCAATGCTCGTGCTTATTTATACAGCCTCTACAAGGGGGCTGTGCATAAGGATCCATTGAACTGGAGAACTGTGTCTGTTTTTGCTTCGTTTGATTCTACATGAGACAGATGATTGGCTTGAGTTTAGCAGGCTGGCAGACTAGTGACCTTCCACTTACCCATGTAATATATTTGTATTGGATAATGTTTTGGGACTTTCCTTTAGATATAATCATAATTACAAAAAGGTTGGATAAAAATGTTACAGGGATAAATCTTAATCATAGGGAATTCTGATGAACTGGAATTTATTCTGGAAGATCCTTATGCCTGAAATTTCTTAGCCGTTAATTGCAATGAATATGCAGCAGAGAACAGGCCATTCAGTCCATCTGATGAATGCTGGTGTCTATACTCTACATGAGCTTCCTCTTGGGCATCTTCGATTGGATCAAATCCAATCAACTTTCGATTTAGAACATAGAACGATACAGCGCAGTACAGGCCCTTCGGCCCTCGATGTTGCACCGACATGGAAAAAAACTAAAGGCCATCTAACCTACACTATGCCCTTATCATCCATATGCTTATCCAATAAACTTTTAAATGCCCTCAATGTTGGCGAGTTCACTACTGTTGCAGGTAGGGCATTCCACGGCCTCACCACTCTTTGCGTAAAAAACCCACCTCTGACCTCTGTCATATCTATTACCCCTCAATTTAAGGCTATGTCCCCTCGTGCTAGCCACCTCTATCCGCGGGAGAAGGCTCTCGCTGTCCACCCTATCTAACCCTCTGATCATTTTGTATGCCTCTATTAAGTCATCTCTTAACCTTCTTCTCTCTAACGAAAACAACCTCAAGTCCATCAGCCTTTCCTCATAAGATTTTCCCTCCATACCAGGCAACATCCTGGTAAATCTCCTCTGCACCCGTTCCAAAGCTTCCACGTTCCTATAATGAGGCGACCAGAACTGTACGCAATACTCCAAATGCGGCCGTACTAGAGTTTTGTACAACTGCAACATGACCTCATGGCTCCGGAACTCAATCCCTCTACCAATAAGGGCCAACACACCATAGGCCTTCTTCACAACCCTATCAACCTGGGTGGCAACTTTCAGGGATCTATGTACATGGACACCGAGATCCCTCTGCTCATCCACACTACCAAGCATTTTACCATTAGCCAAATATTCCTTATTCCTGTTATTCTTTCCAAAGTGAATCACCTCACACTTCTCCACATTAAACTCCATTTGCCACCTCTCAGCCCAGCTCTGCAGCTTATCTATGTCCCTCTGTAACCTGCAACATCCTTCCGCACTGTCTACAACTCCACCGACTTTAGTGTCGTCTGCAAATTTACTCACCCATCCTTCTGCGCCCTCCTCTAGGTCATTTATAAAAATTTATTTCTCTTTCATGTACTTATCTAGGTTCCCTTTTAAAAAGCATCTCTGCTATTCACCTCACCTCAACCACTCCTTGTGGCAGCTAATTCCCAATTCGAACCGCTCTCTGGGTAAAGGCATTTCTCTGGAATTCCCTGTTAGATTTTCTTTCTTCTTCTTGGTCACAGCCTCGTCCTGGAGTCGATGAGGGCCTTCCTGGTCCTCTTGGAATGTTGGACCCTGGCCGCTGCCTTTCCTACATCCTCTAGCTCAACGTGGAACATCCTGCAGCCCTTTCTGGTTTGCCACATCATCCTCAGATGAGTCCTCATGTCCCTCCACCTCCTCCTTCTCCTTCTCCTCCAGCGTGTCTCCCCACTGCTGTGCCAGATTGTGGAGGGCATAGCAGACCACCACAAAGCAGGAGAACCTCTACTGGGTGTACTGTAGGGCCCCGCCAGAGCGATCCAACATTGCAACCACATCTAGAGCACCACTCAATGACACCATGGGAGGAAACGTGGGCCTCGTTATATTGGGTCTGTGCCTCGGTCTCAGGCCACCGCACCGACGCTTTCAGCCATAACTACAGCGGGTATCCGTTGTGCCCCGCGAGCTAACCCGTCATCCTGAGATGGTCCTCAAAGACACCAGGGATCTCCGAGTGCCCCAGGATGTAGCTGTCATGCACATGTACATGATTCTGAAGTGGTGATCACACATGATCTGAACATTCAGGGAGTGGAACACCTTCGTGTTAATGTAGGGCACTCCCTGATGCCCAGGTGATCGAAAGGTGACATGCGTGTCATCGATCGCCCCCTGGACCTGGGGCATCCCAGCGATGGAGGAAAAACCTGCAGTCCGGGCATCTTGATGGGCCTGGTCAGGTCCATAAGACCATAAGACATAGAGGCAGAATTAGGCCACTCGGCCCATCGAGTCTGCTCCGCCATTCAATCATGGCAGATATTTTTCTCATCTCCATTCTCCTGCCTTCTCCCCATAACCCCTGATCCCCTTTTGATCAAAAACCTATCTATCTCTGTTTTAAAGACGCTCAGTGATTTGGCCTCCACAGCCTTCTGCTGCAAAGAGTTCCACAGATTCACCACCCTCTGGCTGAAGAAATTCCTCCTCATCTCTGTTTTAAATGATTGTCCCTTTAGTCTGAGATGGTGTCCTCTGCTTCTAGTTTGTCCTACAAGTGGAAACATCCTCTCCACGTCCACTCTATCCAGGCCTCGCAGTAACCTGTAAGTTTCAATAAGATCCCCCCTCATCCTTCTAAATTCTAATATGTACAGACCCCGAGTCTTCAACCGTTCAGCATATGACAAGCTTTTCTTGTGAACCTCCTCTGGACCCTTTCCAAGGCCAGCACATCCTTCCTTGGATACGGGACCCAAAACTGTTCACAATGCTCCAAATGGGGTCTGACCAGAGCCTTATACAGCCTCAAAAGTACATCACTGCTCTTGTATTCTAGCCCTTTCGACAGTTCGATGGTGATATAGTCTGAGGGTGGGCACACAGAGCGAGCACCCATCACCTCCTGGATGCACCTGTGGAACACAGGTCCCGTTGAGCTCTGGAATGATCTGATGACATAGTGATTTAATGCTGCAGTGACCTTCACAGCCACTGCGAGCAGGTGTCCTCCTCCTCCACGGGGCGCCATGTCCATGAGGACACAGCCAAGCTGCCGTACTGTCTCCCTGTTTTGACGCAGTCTTCTGCCGCATATGCTGTCCATCAGCTCATGGAAAGACCAAACAACTCCTGTACACTTTGGCACATCGCTGGCCCTCTCTTGTGGCCCCCTCCTCAGCCTAATGGGTGGCCTGGTCTTCAAGGTGTGTGGCAGCCCCCTTTGCGGTGTGGGGTTGACTCCAGCGTGCTGCCATCGTCCACGTCTGCCCATCTTGGCACAGCGAGGGCAGCCTCTGCGGGATCCAAAAATATCTGGAAGGAATTGGATAGGAGCGAGAGCAACAATCAGTTCGGGCTTCCATTCTGAACCCTCAATAGCCCCATGCCACCCACAACCTGACCATGACTGTCCCGACTTCTTTCAGAGTCCATCCAGCGAGACACTTGTGCTGGAAAATCTTCCTCTGCTCTCTCATTCCCCACCAGACCTGGAGTTCTTAGACCCAGACCTCTGCGGGGAACATTCACAAACGTACCCTTCAGCTGCAAGAGGGGTGGGGGGGGGGGGGGGGGGGGGTCCTCAGTGGTGAGTCCTGCTCTTGAGTGTTTGATTGTTGGCAGCTGTCTCAGGTGGGTGTAGTACTGGCAGCAGCCACTACCTCCCCAGTAGCGCTGCTGAGCAATGAAGAGCTGCCGGTCTCTGATTAGTTAGCATCTCTCAGTGGACTCGATGCGCTTCCCCGGGGTTCTTGATCCCGGAGCAGGTGCGTGCTGCCCAAATTAGCACTTAATCTGGTGGGCCTTCCTGAAATGAAGCGGAGCCCTCGGCAGCGATGCAGCTGGCAGGCGAGACCCTCGCATCCTGAATTAAATACCGCCCCAGGAGGCAGTACAACAGAATGGTGTTATATAACGATAATATGGTGCATAAGTAAAGCTTGGCCGGCAAAAGGGTGTAAAAGGGTCATAAGGACGCAAAACATTAACTGTGTTTCTCTCTCCACAGATGCTACCAGTACTGCTGAATTTATCCAGCAGTTTATTATGTAGATCACTAATTTCAGAGTGAATAATCAATCCATCCAATCTATTTTTATGGAGTTAGGTATAATTATGGTATCTTCACTTTAAGCAATGTATCTTGGCATGTGCCAATCATGACAAACGCTGTCTGAAGTAGTGTCGCACAATTGGAGCTCCCTTACCTCTGAGTCAGAAGGTGATGGTTCAGGTCCCCCTCCAGAGAGTTGAGCACATAAATCTTAAATATTCCATTGCTGCCTGTTGGGAACATGGAACCACATTTATGTGGAGATAAATGTGACCAAGATCAACTTTACTGAAATGCTGGCCAGCAAATAGATCATCAAATAAAGACAGATGATACTGCTCTGCACACAGTACCGGTGATTGATAGTGACTTCAGAATCACCACATATGTGAACAAAACCATCTTTCTTCATCACAGGTACTATCGGCGAGGCCCAATGACTTATATTAATGGGTCTGAACAGCACCCTCATCTTGACCAGCTTCTCTAATTCTGCCTCGACCTTAGGCCTGATGGCGAATGGCACGGACCAAGTCTGTAAGTGTCTTGATTGACTTTTATCCTTAACCTTTAGCTTGACTAAGATATCTTCCATACTACCCAGATCTCCATTACAGGCTACGGCAAGTTTTTTAAACACTTCGGTAAACCTGCTTCGGACTCTGGTGTGAGATTCACCTCTGCCCAGTTTAGTTTGATTCTCTCCAGCCAGCGGGCGGTTCAGTGGCACAGTGGTTAGCATTGTTGCTTCACAGCGCCAGGATCCCAGGTTCGATTCCCGGCTTGGAACACTATGTGCGGAGTCTGCACGTTCTCCCCGTGTCTGCGTGGATTTCCTCCGGGTGCTCCGGTTTCCTCCCACAAGTCCCGAAAGATGTGTTGTTCGGTGAATTGGACCTTCTGAATTCTCCCGCTGTGTACCCGAACAGGCGCCGGAATGTGGCGACGAGGGGATTTTCACAGTAACTTCATTGCAGTGTTAATGTAAGCCTACTTGTGACAAAGAGATTATTATTATGATTATTATTTGGTTCGCCCCATTAGGATTGGATAGTTACCTTTAACGACGTGCAGGGACAAATCTGTCTGTTTAGCTGCACATTTACATCGATATTTTCTTTTCATGTACTAAATGATCTATTTGAGCTGCACGCAGAAAAATACGTTTCACTGTACCTCGGTACACGTGACAGTAAACAAATCCATGATGTATTTGGTTTTTGCTTTTTACAATTCCTGTTTGAAACTTCTTTCTTTCTCCAACACGCACATTCAGTATGCCCCTCGCACCGCAACTCCTGCATTTTGCATCTTTGCACCAGAAGTCCACGGCTGTGTGTCCAGATTTTGCACATCAATGGCAATTTTGAATCTGCGTTGGCGTTCAGGTCTCAGCCGACATTTTATGATTTTAAAGCTCAAACTAATTTGTTGGCCTTCCTTAGTTGCTAATTCCATAGAGATCGTGACCTCAGAAGCCTTATTTCGGTTAAATGTGCTCTCTGTTGACAGCATTCTCTGGATACCTTCGCTTTTTAACCCCACACCCAAGTCTGTCTCTAAGGGTGTCGTTCAAGGCATCTCCAAATTCACAATATTCAGTTAATTTCTTAATTTCTTTAAAGTAGATACAAATTGTGAAATTGATTCCGCTTGTTGGTTACGTTTGTGGAACCTGAACCTTTTGGCGATGACCAAGTATTTAGCTGAGATATGGTCCTGCAATATCTCCACAATCTCGCCATAAGGTTTCAAGCCAGGGTTTTCTAGTTGCACCAGACTTCACATGAGGTTGACATTCCCACACTGCCAGAAACTCCCATTTTTTTACTATTGGAAGTCCGACATAAGCCTTTCATAGAATTTACAGTGCAGAAGGAGGCCATTTGGCCCATCGAGTCTGCACCGGCTCTTGGAAAGAGCACCCTACCAAGCTCACCACCTCCACCCTATCCCCATAACCCAGCAACCCCACCCAACACAAAGGGCAATTTTGGACACTAAGGGCAATTTAGCATGGCCAATCCACCTAACCTGCACATCTTTGGACTGTGGGAGGAAACTGGAGCACCCGGAGGAAACCCACGCAGACATGGGGGAGAACGTGCAGACTCCGCACAGACAGTGACCCAAGCCGGAATCGAACCTGGGACCCTGGAGCTGTGAAGCAATTGTGCTATCCACAATGCTACCCTGCTGCCCTTACTTTCTACCTTACTTTCCTGTCAGACTCTCCTTCATCCCTTACTCTTTCCCCAAGATTTTTGTCATCTGACCTAATGTCTCCATATGTGGCTTGATGTCGAACGTTGTTTTAAAATGCTCCTGAGATGCATCTTGGGGTGTTTTATTCCATTAACGGTCTTATATAAATACAAGTGTTGTAAGTTATAGGCCGCGATTTTACGGCCTAGTCGCCATCGACTGGGTGACGCAAGGTAAATCTCGCAAGATGCCTTTCACAAGTTATACCACCTCAGGGCGCCTCTTGAGATCTAACAAGATCTTGTGAGATGTCGCAATCTGGATGTTGTCCACATTGGGCAGGTTCTAGATTTGCATATTAAGTGTGTAGTTAAGCACGTTTAAAAATGTTCGCAGCAGATTCTCCCAAGGCGTGGGATCGAATGCCCATGCCTGGGAGACGTTGCCATGGCGCTGCGTAGCACTGGTCCACGCAAATGTGGACCAGGCGTAACAGCAGCTGGGGGTCTCCCAGGAGAACAGAGGCCCCTGGGGTGGTCACGCTCTGGGCAGGGTGGTACCCCGGCACTCCCGGTGCCACCAGGGCACCTTGACATTGCCAGCCTTGCCGCCTGGCAGTGATACTGGAGTCAATCCTGGCCCCGACAGGCTGGCTGGGGCATGGTCAGGGTGATAGACTGCCAGTGACAAGATGCCCGGGTGGCAGGTTGCCTGTGCCGGGGATCGGGCCTCGGGGAGCACTGCCCTTCTGGTGTGGAGTGAGAGGGGCTTGAGGACCACCGATCGGTAAGTTGGGGATTTTGGGGGGGGGGGGTGGCAAGAGATCAGGGCAGCACTTAAAAACGCCCCCCCCCCCGATCTCCTCCTGCACTGACGAGTTGGGTTTGTCAGTGCGGGAAATGAATATAAGTGCGGCCTGAGCGGAGCTGGCCTTGCCACGATGATAAAAAAGAACAGAGAACCCGTTTAATAGCGGGGCCGTTCTTGGCCCAGCAGCGCTGAGAATCACCCCGTTAAACGCACAAAATGGGATTGAGTTTTCTTAATTTGGCAGCACGGTGGCACAGTGTTAGCACTGCTGCCTCACAGCTCCAGAGTCCCGGGTTCAATTCCGGCCTCGGGTAACTGTCTATGTGGACTTTCTCTCCCTGTTTGCGTGGCTTTCCTCCGGGTGCTCCGGTTTTCTCCCACAGTCCAAAGATCTGCAGATTAGGTGGATTGGCCATGCTAAATTGCCCCTTAGTGTCCAAAAGGTTAGGTGGGGTTACTGGTTTACGGGGATGGGGTGGAGGCGTGGGCTTAAGTAGGGTGCTCTTTCCAAGGGACGGTGCAGACTCAATGGACCTAATGGCCTCCTTCTGCACTATAAATTCTATGATTTTATGAAATCACAAATTGAACGAATTATATGAATTATATGGAGACATGGTACCCACCTTCTCAAGACTGTTTTAATCTGAACATTATAATTCTGGCTTTTAGAAACTGCAACAATTCTCCAGATAGCTGGTGAATTTCATACGTTATTTTTCAACCCAGAAATATTCTAGATAGTGTTAATAACAGTGAGTTGCAATATCCCTTTTTGTGGGTTTGTCATGCTGTATAGGAGAAGTATCAACTTCCCTTTTCGCAAAGTTCAGTCCTTCAGAGAAAAAAAAGATAATTTTCATGAACTTTCACAAAAGATCAGACACAAAAGATCAGCCATGATCTAATTGAATGGCGGAGCAGGCTCGAGGGGCCAGATGGCCTACTCCTGCTCCTAGTTCTTATGTTCTTATGTTAACTTTAACGTTTTGCTTGTTGGAGTGAGATTTCGAATTGCTTCCCCACCCTTCAACAATTTGTGGCTTTAACACGAGGTGATCGCATGGATTCAACATCAATCGCAGTTCACTGCCATGAAGAGACCATGAGCGGGATTCGCCGTTGCCTGACGCCGAAATCGGGATACGCGATTGGGCGGAGAATAGGTTCCAACGGCAAAATCAAGGCGACCGGCAAGTTGACGCCAAATCGCAATTCTCCGTCACCTCGACAGCGGCGTCAACGTGATCTGGAACACACGTACAGTAAACACCGTTGGCATATCATTCGCGGGCCCGTCCCGGTATTCTCCGGGGCCTCCGCGATTCTCCACCTCCGGTGAGCCGAATTCCCGATGGTGCGGTTCACTTGTGCTTTTAAAAATCTTGCAACTGGCGTTGTGGCTGCTGAGGGAGAGAGAGGGGGTACGGAAAGTGGCTAACATCACCATAGTGTACTCACAGTTGTGCCGCTGGCTGGGGGGCTTCTGTAGCGGGTGTGGGGGGGGGCAGGAAGTGGGCCGTGGGGTCGGAGTGGATGGGTACGGAACACCATTGCCGCTGCCGGATAGGCAGTCATGCAGCTGCGCACGCTGACTGCCCACTGTAAACTTAGGGCCACGGGTCATATAGGTGTCCCCCTCCAGGCCACCCCCCCCAGGTGCCCTCTGGCCCCAGCCGACCCATCAGCTATTTGGACACACTCCAGCGCAAGCAGTGCCATCTTGTTGGCTGGAGTGAGTGTGTGTGGGGAGTGTAATGTGTGTGTTGGCGGCTGCAGCTTGTCAGCCTCCCGAGTGTCAATCACGGACCCGGCGAATCCCGCACCGTTTCTCATTTGTTCCACACGGCGCTGGTGCTCTAGCCTCTCCACAGTCGCTGAATCAGGCCAGGTTCGGCGCCAGTTTTGCTGTCGTGGAACTCCACGAATCCTGCCCCGGCTTCAACACTTAGTCCCAGGAACGGACAATACAGCCCCATATGTCTCCTCCACCATCTGATATTTGCCTTTACTACCCAATATCCAGTTAAATTATGATGTGGAGGTGCCGGTATTGGACTTGGATGAGCACAGTAAGAAGTGTTACAACACCAGATTAAAGTCCAACAGGTTTGTTTCAAACACTAGCTTTCGGAGCACTGCTCCTTCCTCAGGTGAGAACCCTAACCCTAACCCTAACCCTAACCCTAACCCTAATTTTTTTTCTTTCTTTTACTTATCCACTTTGGCAAAAAGGATAAAAAAGCTGTATAAAAAAGAGAAATTGCAGTTTGGGCCTATACACACATAGGAATGGCAGGTGATCTTCTCAAAATTGATAAGATCCTGAGAGGGTGATCAGGTGAGGAAGGAGCAGTGCTCCGAAAGCTCGTGTTTGAAACAAACCTGTTGGACTTTAATCTGGTGTTGTAAGACTTCTTACAGTTAAGTTATAGCATAAACCAGGAGTGGGAGCATAAGATGTTAGCACATAATGACACAATAGAAATTCCACTTGGGCCACACAGGCAGTAGCTAAAACGCTGCAGCGTCATTAGCACATTTGAAAAGATCGACCTGTCATTTAGAAAGCGCTTTTCACAACATCAGAACAGCAAATTGAATACCTTTGGGAGTGTATTCACTGTTGTGATGGAGAAAATATGTTAGTCGACTTGTGCATAGTACGATGCCACAAACAGAAATGTGATAATGATCAGATAGTCTGCCTCTGTTGAGTTGGCTGCAATCAGTATTTGCTGGGGTATGGGCAAGAAGGCCACTGCGCATCTTCAAAATAATGCCATGTGATCTTCTTATCCACCTGAGAGGGAGGTCTGGCCTCTCAGTTTGACATCTCAGCTGAGTGAGACCACTTCAGACTCCCTCGACGCTGTGCTGGAGTGCCAAGCTGGATGTTGTGCTCAAGTCTACGTGTGTCTTCAACCCACAACCCTTTGGGCTGCAGGTGCGAACTGTACCATTCTGTCGCTGGAACTGGCAACCTGAGTCAGTTTGGATTCTGATCCCCCGTCTAATCCAGCGACGCTGAGGCCCATGGTTGTGCCGTCATCACCACCACAGCTGAAGTCAGCTCAGCTCATACAGCGCAGCTAAAGGATCAAACCAGGGCCATTCTTGTCCGTACCGTTCTAGGCCAAACATTGACTGATTGATTCTTTCGCCAAACTCCCCACTTAACCCATTTTTGAGGTGTCAAAAGAATTTCAATGAACTAAGAGACAGAGGCCAGAACTTTCCTCCTCTGCACTCTCCAGCTTTTGAATTCCCTGTCAATTAAATTAATTGGGGGTGTGGGGGGTGGAGTAAAGGCTAGCGTGTAAACAGATCAAAGGTTTGGGCTTGTATCCACATCAGCAAACAGAATTCAAATCGAATTGATTCATCCCAGGTTCAGCAATGGTGTAGACCTACAAATCCTAGGGGGGGCACGGGGGCACAGGGGCACAGTGGGTTAGCATGGCTGCCTCACGGTGCCAGGGACCCAGGTTCGATTCCAGCCTTGGGTGACTGTCTGTGTGGAGTTTGCACGCTCTCCCCGTGTCTGCGAATTGAATAAACACTTCAAGGCAGAAAATCTGAAGGGCACTGGAGGAAGAGGAGGCATGCAATATTAATTGGATAGCTCTTCCAAACTCCCGGCACAGACATGGTGGGTGAAATGGCCTTTTGTGCTGTAACCTTTTCTGATTCTATGGTTGTTTTGATTGTTAATTGCTTTGCGCAGGTATATTAGCTAGCTGGTGCATTTGATGGTTGTCATTGGGGGAAAGTTGTTCGCAAGGACACACTGGGAACTCCCTACTTGTCTTTGAGTATTGCCGTGGGATGTGTTGCCTGAAAGCTGCTCTATCACGGTGTTGGGGTCTCGGCTTTCAAATGAAAAATTAACCTGGAGCCCCTCAGCCTGTTCCTCTGGAGGTAAAAGATTCCATGGCACTGTTTCAATGAGAGTAGTGGTCGTCATTCCCAGTGTTCTGGTCAATATTCACTCCTCAATCAGGGACGGCATGGTGGCGCAGTGGTTAGTACTGCTGCCTCACGGCACCAAGGACCCGGCCCCGGGTCACTGTCCGTGTGGAGTTGGCACATTCTCCCCGTGTCTGCGTGGGTCTCACCCTTACAACCCAAAAGGATGTACAAAGTCGGTGAACTGGCCAAGTTAAATTGACCCTAAATTGGAAAAAGAAGAATTGGGTACTCTAAATTTAAGAAAAATATATTTCAAATATATATAGTCAAAATCAGATTGTTTGATCGTTATGGCAACGCTGTTTGAGGGAGTTTGTTCAGCATCCAGTGGCTGCCATGACAACAGCGTCTATGGCCGAGATTCCCTGGAATCTCCAACATTGTTCCCCAACATTGGCCACCCTGCCGCTGTCGGTGGGACTTCCCATTGAATCCGGCCCACTCCGCCCGGACACCCGGAGCGAGGTTGCACCATCGGCGGAATTGGAAACCCCCGACGCTTGAACAACCAAAATCCCCCCCCCCTGAACGTACTTAATTGGCTGTCGAGTGATTTGAGATTTCTGGTGGTTGTGAAAAGCACAATCCAAATGCAAAATTTTCTTTTCATTTGAATCACCGGAATAGGCAGATGGCATTTCTGGAGGATGCTGTGTTGTCAGGATTGCCCTGGAGTGTCCAGGAATTAAACATTCACCTCCTAATATTGCTGCGAGAAACTCGGGGGAAAATACGTCGGTGCAATAAACTTTTTGTTTATTGATTGTAAACATATTGGAAGTGTAAAGATAGGCTGTATGACTGAGTGGGGCATTTGGAGGTGGGGCCGGGGTGGGCACGTAGTGAAACCTCCAAGAATAAGTCTGACCAGAGTTAGCAACCCTAGTAGGGCAGCACGGTGGCACAGTGGTTAGCGCTGCTGCCTCACAGCTCCAGGGACCCGGGTTCAATTCTGGCCTCGGGTGACTGTGTGGAGTTTGCACGTTCTCCCCGTGTCTACGTGGGTTTC
Source organism: Scyliorhinus canicula (assembly GCF_902713615.1). Classification (NCBI taxonomy): domain Eukaryota; kingdom Metazoa; phylum Chordata; class Chondrichthyes; order Carcharhiniformes; family Scyliorhinidae; genus Scyliorhinus; species Scyliorhinus canicula. Next base: position 141,034,404 of record NC_052160.1, read on the forward strand.
CTCCGGGTGCTCCGGTTTCCTCCCAGTCCAAAAATGTGCAAGTTAGGTGGATTGGCTGCGCTAAATTGCCCCTTTGTGTCCAAAAGGTTAGGTGGGGTTACTGCATTACGGGGATAGGGTAGAGGTGGGGCTTAAGTACTTGCTCTTTCCAAAGGCAGTGCAGGCTCGAAGGGCCGGATGGCCTCCTTCTGCGCTGTAAATTCTATGATTTTATGAAAATGCAGCACTCCCTTAATACTGCATGTGAAGCATCAGCCTGAATTCAGCACGGGGACCCTGGAGTAGGGCTTGAGCCTACAACCCTTCGACCCAGTCAGCCAACCTGGTGCCAAGATTGGTGGGAAGGGACCGAAAGAATAATCCTTTGATTCAGCAGCATGACCTGAAACGAAGGAGTCTTTTCACGCTGTGGCTGGCAGAGCCGAGTGGCACGTAATGCTGAGACCTGAATCTGTGACTTCCTGTTTCTGAAGCACATCAGTTTCCTCCCCTCACTTTATCCTCTGACTTTTCACAGACTGAGCTCATTTCTGGTGCCATATGAAATAACGAATTGGTTTCAGTCGAAACAGACCCGAAAATTTCCAGTGCAGGCCTGCATAACCACATATCAACGGGCAACAAAATTAGACTCGCAAATCACAGTTCCAAAAGGACAGGATATGCCAAAGTAATGGCAATGGCAGGTTGCAGGCGACGCACAAGGCAGCAGCTTTGAGTCTGTGCAACATTTTCACCTCCTAACCGTGTAGGGAACAGGGAGGAAGAAATAAGTACATGACTGGTACGACCACAGTAACAAAGTGCCAGCAGGAAGCCAGCAAACCACACTGATCCTCAAAACAATATAAAACAATAAATAAAGTCCCGAAATCAGTTCATAAACCTGTGGACTGGTTTGTGAGCCCGTTATTAACCTTTGCTCAGTCAACAACAACAACAACAACAAGCTGCATTTATATTAGCGACTAAAGTAATTGCCTCAGTACGCTCCTTTGCGTTATCAACCAGAATTTCTGACACCAAGCTTGACTAAAGAGATTTTAATGTAAGACACCGATATCGAAAATGATGGGCTTTTTTGGGTCCTGAAGGAGGAGAGAGAGGCAGAGAAATCTAGGAAGAGAACTTTGGGACCATGACGTGTTGCAAACATATGGCCACTACATTGTGCATTTTAGTGACAGAGTGCAAGGACTGAATGCAAGCTTTTATCTGGCCCAGCTCTCTGAACGAAAGGAGTTCCAGTGTCAAAATAAACCACCTATCCATTTTTCCTACATTCTTCTTTTCTCTCTGCCTTATGTCTATTGGTGTTGTACTGTCTTCCAGATGGCGTGCTCCCAGAGTTCACTGAAGGTACATTATCCTCTACCTGACTGCCTTTAGAGCCATTAATCAATGGTCAGCTCACAAGGCAAATAAATAAACGTTACGAAACTCTAGAAATTAGACAGAGACGGTGACCTTTTCAAAATATTGTATCACAATAATCTTCTGACAGAATGGGTGTCTTGTGGTCCGAGTTGAACTTGAAAGCACCAGGATGTAAATAAATATTCACCGAGGTGGCCAGACACATCAAAAGTTTTCATACACTGGATTTGCTGCTGCGTGTGATTGATGTGGTAGCATAAATTAGTTCTGGTGTTGATGGGTTTCTGTGAAAGATTCAAAAGATGTTTGGGTTTTGAGAGAGAGAGAGAGAGAAATAAGCGGAGCAGAGTACGTCCACTGTGAACTCAATAAAGGTATTTGCTTTAATGAGGTTGCTGCGCACTGGAGTTAGGGATGGATGTCGTGGAGGTGTGAGATGTCTGACAGCTAAATATGTCTGCGAAAGATCCTGCCTCAGTCACAGAGATGGCGAATAATCGTTGAAAATAAGTGCCGCTGATCAGAGACACGCGAACAGGCTAGGATATTAAAATAAATAAGAGGTAATTTTCTGTATTCCGCAATGATCTGGCAGGGAATCTGTTCGATTTTCTGAGTTTAGCAAAGCACTGGTCGAGAGGCCAGGAAGGGCGGCAGGGTTGCACAGTGGTTAGCTCTGCTGCTTCACAGCGCCAGGGACCCGGGTTCGATTCCCGGTTTGGGCCACTGTCTGTGCGGAGTCTGCACGTTCTCCCCGTGTCTGGGTGGGTTTCCTCCGGGTGCTCCGGTTTCCTCCCACAAATCCCGAAAGACGTGCTTGTTAAGTGAATCGGACATTCTGATTTCTCCCTCAGTGTACCCGAACAGGCGGCGGAATGTGGCGACTCGGGGCTTTTTATAGTGTTAATGTAAGCCTACTTGTGACAATAACGATAATGAATTAACATTCGAATTTAATCTCTGAGTGTAATAAAATTGATGTCAATTTTGTTATTTCATGCGCCAGAGGTGTTCAATTTTCAGTAGACTTTTCAAAAAGGCATATAAATAAAAGTTAAATTTCTTGGAAAATGTCAGACTATTTTGAAGCCTTTAAGTTTTATTTTATATCTCTAAACATTTAAACATTTGTGAACTATCAAATATTAATCGTCCTCTATTTTCTGCCACAGACATAACATTTTGTGTTTTACATTGTTCCTTTTATTTTTAAGTTGGAAGTTTTTGAGACAGCTACAGTGAAGCTACCTTTGCGTTAGCAATCACGGGCCCATTCAATCATCTCCGTGCTTTGATTTCAGGTTAGGATTACTTGGTTGAGTGGCAGCACTCCCGCTTTGGTAACAAAACCATTGTGGGTTTAAACCCCACTCCAGGGACTTAGAACACATATTCTAGGCTGATACTTCAGCTCCGCACTGAGGGAGTGCTGCACTTTTCAAAGGTGCCAACTTTCAGAGTCGACATTAAACCGAGACCCCGTTGCCCTCTCAGGTGGACATAAGAAATCAGATGAGTTCTCAGCCAACATGCATACCTTAACCAGTGAAAATAGATGCTCTGTTTACCTATCTCAGCGTTCCCAAACGTTCCCAGCCACAGAACCATTTTGACTTTCCAAGACTACTGACAGAACTCCAAAGAAACCTTTTTATTATATTGAAGAAGTAAACCACAAAGATGTGATTATTATTGTGCAACAGGTACAAACTTACAAAAACAAATTTCAAAGATGTTTCTATGTCTTATATGTATATATTTATTAGAATTAAAAAGTTCTCTTATTCAACAAAAACTTTCAAGTCTTAACTTATTTTTGTTATTTTTAATAGGAGGGATGATTCTGATCCTTTGCTCACAAATTCATTTACTATCAAGATTGCTGCTGGAGAGCTGGATTCTCATTACAGACACAAACGCACACACACACACTCAGCTCCCTCATGCATACACACACTTACCTCTTGTGCACACACACTTGCCTCCCTAACACATGCACTCACCTCTCTCACACACACACCTCTCTCATGCACACACACACCTTTCTCACACACATTTATGTCACACACACACACTCCCCTCTCACACATGCACACTCACCTCTCTCACACAAACTCACCTTCCATATACACACCTCTCACACACACGCTCAGCTCTCACACACACACACACTCACTTCTCACACACACACACTCACCTCACACATACATACTCACCTCTCTCTCACACACACTCACCTCTCTCTCTCACACACACACACTCGCCTCTCTCTCACACACACTCGCCTCTCTCTCTCACACACTCACCTCTCTCACACACACACATACTCGCCTCTCTCTCACACACACACACACTCACTTCTCTCTCTCACAAGCACTCACCTCTCTCTCACACACACTCACCTCTTTCTCACACACACACTCCCCTCTCTCACACACACTCACCTCTCTCACACATACTCACCTCTCTCTCTCACACGTACTCGCCTCTCCCTCACACACTTACCTCTGTCTCTCACACACACTGACCTCTCTCTCACGCACACTCACCTCTCGCTCACACACACTCACCTCTCGATCTCACACAGAATCTGATGGAACCATCAATTCACCAGACACGTGTTTCCGATATGAATCTAGGCTTTAATCGACTTACTTCAGATCCAGCCTGTTACCCGTTGATGAACTCGTAGTGAACTCAGGCTGACTCTGGACAAGGGTATTTATACAGCGGCACTAGGGGGAGGAGTCATGGGCGGAGCTAAGGGTGGAGCCCAGTACAAGTTCCTGAGTACTCACAGAGCTGTTGGGAGTTTCACTGACTTGCAGGTATTTACAGCTCGTCCAAATCAGAGGACTCCTTCTCAGTTCATTAGCAGCTGATAGGCTGACTAGTGCATCTATCAGTAGCCAACCAAGTGAAAAGTCTGCCTTCAATTCAAACATTTTAAATGGCCAGACTGACTGCAGAATCCTTGGGTGGGTCCCAGGGGACCCCAGGGTGCTGCGAAACTCAGTGTGGGAAACATTGATCTACCTCATTGCTGATTGGGGACCGAGCTATATGCAAATTAGCTGCTGTGTTTCCTACATTGTAACAATGATTATCCTTCAAAAGTACCTAATTGGCTGTAATGTGTTGATGTCCCGAGGAAGGCTCTGTATTGAATGGGAAGTTCATGTGTATTGAACCCTGATTAAACACAAGACGGTGACATAACTGTAGGTATGAGAGAGATGCCCAGATATGAAGAAAAGGGGTCTGAAGGAATGCGGATACATGATGGGTAACTGATTGGGACAATATTGCTGAGATGAAGGTCTGCTCTCCGACGGCAAAATCACGTTCAGCGATCGGCCTGAGAATCCACATTGGCGCCGAATTCGGGGGTGGCGTCGCGTTTGCGATGCTTCATCCTCTACAAAACGGCGTACTCCGCCGTATGGATGGCCTCAGAACATTACCTGAAGCCCTCCCCCCGATACTCCGCCCCAGACGGGCCGAGTTCCCGAAGGCGTGGGTCACTCATGCTATTTTCTTTCGGGAACTCAGCATGGCGGCTGCGGACTGAGTCCAGCGCCACCACAGTCGGGGGTGAACCGATCCGTGGGCAGGGGGGCTTTGGCAGGGGCTGTGGGCACTGGTGGGGGGTGATCTGGGGGTGGCAAGCCTGGTCAAAGGGGCAGTATTTGGCAGGCCGGATCCGCACGCGGGTGGTGCCATGTTGCACGGCGTGGCCGCTGCAGGCCGCTGTAAACATGCGCGGCCATGGACCCAGCAATTCTCCGGCCGTGTCGGCAGCTGGCGCTGGGAGCTCTACGCTACGTGGCTGCTAGCCCCCAATAGACGGAGGAACAGTGGCCATTTTGTGTTGTTTTTTCGGTCGTAAAACGCTACCCGTTCCCAGGCCAGCATCAGGACATAGTCTCCAAATCGGAGAATCCAGCCCAATGTCTCTGAGACCCAAAATGTTGCAGGGGAGGAAATTGCCAGTGTAACATTTGCACTTCCCCATGCCATGCCTGTCTGAGCAAGATGGACAATTTACTCTATCTGATTCCTCAGATCTCTGCCCGAAGGCAGTTCTGACCCACTGTGCCACTATCTCCACCATGGGTTGGGCAAGGGGGTTGGTCCAAAATTCATCCCAATGAGAATAGGGGTCAATCCCCAAGCGGTTGGCACCAATCCAATCCACACTGGTCATCCAACCAACAAATATTTCCTGCCTTCCCTGCTATATTTCAGATTTTTATTGTGCACGGCATTTTGTTTTTTCTATTACTGGCAGCCTAATGATAATTCTATCCCATGGGCTCATGTCCAGCCAACTGGTCAACACTGCGACAACTCACGCTAGTTTTATTTTATATATTCGTTCACGGCATTACTCTCAAAGCCAGCATTTATTGCCCATTCCTAATTGCCCATGAGAACGTGGTGGCGAGCTGTCTTCTTCGACTGCTTCAGTTTCTGTGATGTAGGTACACCTAAAGTGCTGTTAGGGAAGGATTTCAAGAATTTTGATCCAGTGACAATGAAGGAACGTTGATATAATTGCGAGATTGGTACATGACTTGGAGGGGAACTTGCATGTAGCAGTGGTCCCTGCATCTCCTGCTCTTGTTCTTCTAGGCGGTGAGGATCAGGGGTTTGGAAAGTGATGTTAAAGGAGCCTTGGTGAGTTGCTACGCGGAACACAGTGCTCTCACTGATAGTAGAGGGAGTGAAAGTGCTGGATGAGGTGGCGATCAAGCAAGCTACTTTGTACAGATTCGCGTAGGACAACAAGCAGATGAGTCTTTCATCCATTTACTCTGATTGGGATTTGAATCTGGGTTCTGACGTTGAAACCTCACTCAATGCACCTGCCAATCCCCTTCAAATTTGCCTTTTAACCAAGTTTCCAGTCAACAATCTGTCGTAAAACAACAGGAAACTGCTGAATTGTTCCAGGAATGTTTCATCTAACATCAGGCCAGTGTGTCCACATTATGCTTCCTCCTTCAATAGATAAATCCCTGCCGTATCAGCTACACAATTCGTGAAATAGCGCCCATCTTCTGTTTTTGTCCTCAGTTACCACGTTTGGGAAGAAAGGATTTGTGGTCAGATAATACAACGTATGAAAATGCAGCTTAATCATAAATTCTGTCAGGCTTTATTTGAATTTAGACCTTTTGAAGTTTTACTGACTTAACATTGGCAGTGATTCAGAGCAGTGAGTTTACTGTCTGGCTGGAAGCAGGAAACTGTTCAGTAACAGTAAGAGTAATAAGATTTAAGTGTTTCGTAATCAAGATATTTAAAGACTATGGGTGCGATTTACTGGCCTGGCCGCACCCGATGTGGTGTCGCGACGAGGCCGTTGTGAGATTCAACCGAAACACGTGAGACGTCGCAATCTGGATCCCGCCCCCTCTGGCCGAGATCCAGGTGTGCATATTTAAATGAACCATCAGGTTTATTTAAATATGAGCTCGCCGGATTCCCCCCGGCGCCCAGGACCTAATGGCCGTTCCTGGGAGCCTTCGCCAGGACGCTGTTTAGTGCTGGTTTCGGCAAACGTGCACCAGCTGTAATGGCACCTGGGAGGTGGGGTCTCCCAGTCGATTAGAGACCCTCGGGTGGTTGGGCATTGGGCAGGGTGGTACCACAGCACTCCCGCTGGTACCTGGGCACCTTGTCACTACAGCCTATCACCTTGACACTGCCACCCGGGGGTGACGTACCTATTAGAGGTTGGTCGGCTAAGCCAGCATTGGTTACCCATCCCTAATTGAGAAGGTGGTGGTGAGCTGCCTTCTTGAACTGCTGCAGCTCATGGAGTGTAGGTACACCCAGGGAGTTCCAGGAATTTAACCCAGCGATAGTGAGGGCAGTTACTAATGGGGTGCCGCAACGATCAGTGCTTGGGCCACAGGCGTTCACAATCTATATCGATGATTTGGATGCGGGGACCAAATGTAATATTTCCAAATTTACCAATGACACTAAATTAGGTGGGAATGTGTGTTGGGAGGGGGGTGCGGGGAGGCTTCGAGGGGATTCAGACCAGCTAGATAGACGGGCAAGAACTCTTTTTACATTTTTCCTATTAAAGGCAATTTAGTGTGGCCAATCCGCCTACTATGCACATCTTTGGGATGTGGGGGCAAGACCCACGCAGTCACTGGGAGAATGTGCAAACTCCACACGGACAGTGACCCAGAGCTGGGATCGAACCTGGGACCTCGGCGCCGTGAGCAGGCAGTGTGGGTGGAAGGACAGGAACATGGAGTGAAGATGTCTTGCTGCAATTGAATAGTCTTGGTGAGGCTGCACCTGGAATGTAATGTACAGTTTGGGCCTCCTTATCTAAGGAAGGATGTGTTACTCTAGATGGAGTGGAAGAGAGGTTGGCCAGGCTAATCCCTGGGATGACAGAGTTATCTTATAAGGAGAGCTTGAAGGAACTGGGCCTCTGTCCTCTAGAGTTTCAAAGATTGAGAGGTGGTCTTATTGAAACTTGCAGCATATGACAGGGTAGATGTGGATAGGGTGTTTTACCTGACTGGCGAGTCTAGAACTAGGAGACAGGGGTAGGCTGTTTGAGACTGAGATGAGAGGAGTTTTCGAGAGTGGTGAATCTTTTTACACCAGAGGGCTGTGGAAGCACAATCGTTGAGCATGTTCAAGACAGATATCGATAAATATCTGGATACGAATAACATCAGGGGAAATGGGGATAGTAGGGTAAAATGGCAGGATGGGTAGATGATCAGCAATGATCTGTTTGGGTGGCAGAGCAGACTCGATGGGCTGAATGGCCTCGCCTCCTCCTATTTCCTATGCTCCAATGTAGCTCCTGGCGTGATTCACTTGAGTGTGCGCAGCTGCCGCAGATGGCATTTTGAAGTCGAAGGACACTCGGTACAGCCAAACAAATTGGCACAATCCCATTCATCGCTGTCTGGATCTACCCTTTCAAATCCCTTTATCATTGCAAACACCTCGACCAGATCATCCCTCAACTTTAATAACTCAAGGGCCAAGTTTATGTTGTCATTCTGGTGCCTCTGCATTTCAAACTCTAAAGGCCGGGATTCCCTGATCCGAGTCCTCTGCGGATTAGCTGCAAGCCCAGAACGGTCAATTTCACAGCAGCAAGACCGGAGAATCCTGCCGCCGCCAACTTAAGTGGAATTCCGGCCAATATCTCACTTCTACAGACGTGTATCCAAAACCCATTGCACTGTGTGATGAACCATCAATTGAACGCGAGATGAGTTGCTGTACAAAAGTTAGGCTTTAATAAGCTAGATATTAGCCCTGCGGTCGACTACAGTAAATGGACGACCGCCGGGCGTTCTGGATATTTATACCTCGCTCTGGAGGCGGGATTAATTCAGCCTCTCGACCAATCGGGGAGCCGTCACATGACTGGTCTCAACCAATCGGTTGAGAGGCACATGACCGACCAGGGCCAATGGTAAGCCGGTGTTCTGCACCAATGGCAGACAGCTATGCAAATCATACCACCACATTCACCCCTTGCGGAGAAAGAAGCCGAGGGGGGGGGTATCAACGAGAGCCGGGGGGGGGGGGGGGGGGGGGGGGAAGGAACTGGTGGTATGAGTAGTAGCCAGAGAAGGGAGAAAAATTAAGTTTGACTTCCCACTGGCCCAGACATTTAACAATAGTACATATTGTCCATACAAGGTCCATGGTGTTGTTGAAAATTAAATAAACTTGATCAGCCTTTTTGTTGCCCGTGACGCGCTGGCAGACCACCGCAGTGGAGTTGGTGACGTAGGTTCAGCCGATGGTGGTGGTTTCGCTGATGTCCTGGAGTCCGGGAGCGATGGTCCTTGAACAGTCTCCGTCACCCGGGCTGGTGGTGGAGACGCCATGGATGGGGAAGGGGTGGCCTTGGTGGGGCGCTGGGGGGAAAAAAACAGGGGGGGGTCTGTGGTGAAGGGGGGGAGGGCCGCACGCCGGCGGGTGCCAGGTCCCGGAGGGAGACCGTGTCCTGTCGACTGTCGGGGTACTCCACATACGCATACTGCGGGTTAGCGTGGAGTAACTGGACTTGTTCCACCAACGGGTCGGACTTGTGCACCTGCACATGCTTCCGGAGCAAGATGGGTCCGGGGGCGGCCAGCCACGTCGGGAGAGGGAATCCGGAGGACGATTTCCTGGGGAAAACAAGAAGACGTTCATGAGGTGTCTGATTTGTTGTAGTACAGAGGAGTGAGCGGATAGAATGTAGGGCATTGGGGATCTCCTCTTACCATCGGGAAATAGGGAGATCTCTGGACCGGAGGGCCAGTAGTATGGTCTTCCAGATGGTACTATTCTCCCGCTCGACCTGTCCGTTACCCCGAGAGTTATAGCTGGTCGTCCTGCTAGAGGCAATTCCCCTGTTGAGCAGGAATTGACGCAGCTCGTCGCTCATAAATGAGGACCCCCGATCGCTATGTATGTATGCGGGGTAGCCGAACAGGGAGAAGATGGAGAGGAGGGTCTTAATGACGGTCGATGTGGTCATGTCGGGGCAGGGAATGGCGAAGGGGAAGCGGGAGTATTCGTCGATTACCGCCAGGAAGTAAATGTTGCGGTTGTTAGAGGGAAGGGGCCCCTTGAAGTCAATGCTGAGACGTTCGAAGGGGCGGGATGCTTTGATCAGATGTGTGCGCTCGGGGCGGTAGAAATGCGGTTTGCACTCTGCGCAGATGTGGCAGTCATGGGTCACTGTCCTGACTTCCTCGATGGAGAAAGGCAGGTTGCGGGCCTTAATGAAATGGTAGAAACGGGTCACCCCTGGATGGCAGAGGTCCGCGTGGAGGGAGTGGAGGCAGTCTATCTGCGCGCTGGTGCAGGTACCGCGGGACAGGGCATCAGGAGGCTCATTGAGCTTCCCAGGATGATACAAGATCTCATAGTTGTACGTGGACAACCCGATCCGCCACCGTAAGATCTTGTCATTTTTGATCTTGCCCCTTTGTGCATTATCAAACATGAAGGCCACTGACCGTTGGTCTGTGAGGAGGGTAAACTTCCTGCTGGCCAAATAATGCCTCCAATGTCGCACAGCTTCGACTATGGCCTGGGCTTCCTTTTCCACAGAGGGGTGGCGGAGTTCGGAAGCCTGGAGAGTTCTGGAGAGGAAGGCCACGGGTCTGCCCGCTTGGTTCAGGGTGGCCGCCAGAGCTACTTCTGATGCGTCGCTCGCGACCTGGAAGGGGAGGGACTTGTCGATGGCGCGCATCGTGGCCTTTGCGATGTCCGCTTTGATGTGGCTAAAGGCCTGGCAGGCCTCTGTCGACGGCGGGAAGGTCGTGGTTTGAATGAGAGGACGGGCCATGTCGGCGTAATTGGGAACCCATTGGGCGTAGTAAGCAAAGAAACCCAGGCAGCGTTTGAGGGATTTGAGGGTATTGGGGAGAGGGAGTTCCATCAGGGGGCGCATGCGTTCGGGGTCGGGACCTATCACTCCATTACGCATTACGTAGCCGAGGATGGCTAGACGGTCGGTGCTAAACACGCACTTATCCTTATTGTACGTGAGGTTAAGGAGTTTTGCGGTTTGGAGAAATTTCCGGAGGTTGGCGTCATGGTCCTGCTGGTCGTGGCCGCAGATGGTGACATTATAGAGGTATGGGAAGGTAGCCCATAATCCGTACTTGTCGACCATTCGGTCCATCTCCCGTTGGAAGACCGAGACCCCATTTGTGACACCGAATGGAACCCTAAGGAAGTGGTAGAGGCGCCCATCAGCCTCGAACGCGGTGAACAGTCGGTCACTCGCGCGGATGGGGAGCTGGTGATAAGTGGACTTAAGGTCCACAGTGGAGAAGACTTTGTATTTCGCGATATCGTTTACCATGGCGGAAATACGGGGGAGAGGATACGCGTCCAGTTGCGTAAACCGGTTGATGGTCTGGCTATAGTCGATGACCATCCGGTTTTTCTCCCCAGTCCAGACCACCAGCACTTGCACTCGCCAGGGGCTGTTGCTGCCCTCGATAACCCCTTCCTTCAGCAACCTCTGGACCTCGGACCTGATGAAGGTCCGGTCCTGGGCGCTGTACCGTCTGCTCCGTATCGCGACGGTTTTGCAATCGGGGGTGAGATTAGCAAACAAGGAGGGGGGGTCCACTTTGAGGGACGCGAGGCTGCAGACAGTGAGGGGGGTATAGGGCCGCCGAATTGGAAGGTCAAGCTCTGCAGGTTGCACTGGAAGTCCAGTCCTAGGAGTGCCGGTGCGCAAAGGTCAGGGAGGACAAGGAGTTTGTAATTTTTTAAAACCTTCCCTTGGACCGTGAGGTCCGCGATGCAGCAGCCGGTGATGCGGACGGAGTGCGAACCTGAGGCTAACCCGATTTTGTGTTTTACAGGATGGACAGGGAGCGCGCAGCGTCTTACCGTGGCAGGGTGAACGAAGCTTTCCGTGCTCCCGGAGTCCAGCAGGCAGCCCGTCTCGTGGCCGTTGAGGTGGATCAGTGTCGTTGTTTTGGCGAGCATGCGTGGCCGTGACTGGTCGAGTTGAATGGCCGCGAGCCGTGGAGAAGAACCATCGTCGTAGTCGTCATCGGCCGAGTAGTTGCTGGCAGAACCTTGTGTGCCAGTCCAGGAAGGTGGTGCCCAGGATCCGCACGTGGAGTCGGGGCCCCAAGATGGCGGCGCCCAGGACCCGCACGTGGAGTCGGGGCCCCAAGATGGTGGCACCCAGGACCCGCACGTGGAGTCGGCGCCCCAAGATGGCGGCGCCCAGGACCCGCACGTGGCGTCCGGGGCCCAAGATGGCGGCGCCCGCGGGGCCCTCGTGGTTGCTGGGGGCGGGGTTAGCGGTGCCGGCGGGCCGATCGGAGCGGCTGAGAGCGGGGGCAGAGAGGCGCGCAGGCCGGGCGCAGGGGCCCGGGGGCGGTGAGGAGAGATTTGCGCGGTGCGTCGGAAGGGCCCGGAAGGGCCCGGAGGAGACATGCAGGCCGGGGGCAGGGGCTAGGGGGCGGGGGGAAGAGATTGGTACGGTGTACTGGAAGGGCCCGCAAGGGCCCGGAGGGGGGGGGGATCCCCGGTCGCTGCGCAGTACAGCAGCGACCGATTTGGCCTGGCAGATGGATGAAAAGTGGCCCTTCTTCCCGCAGCTCTTACAGAGGGCGGAGCGGGCCGGGCAGCGCGGGCGAGGGTGTTTAGCGAACCCACAGAAATAGCAGCGGGGCCCCGCGGGCTTGTTGGGGCGTCCCGCGGCGCAGGCCTGAGGGGGGTCGGGAGTGGCGGATGGCGGTAGGGAAGCGTGCCAGGAGGCCCAGGGCGCTGCAGCGCGGTTGGGGACATTGGCACGGGCGTTTAAATCGGCGACCTCCAGGGAGGTGGAGAGAGTCCGTGCCTCAGTTAGGCTGAGGTCGTCTTTCTCCAGCATCCGCTGGCGGATAGCGGCTGACTGCATCCCAGCCACGTAAGCATCTCTGATCAGAAGTTCCATGTGCTCCGTGGCTGAAACTTGGAGGCAGGAGCAAATCCTCCCCAGGACAGCGAGGGCCTGGTAAAAATCGTCTAATGACTCACCGGGGAGCTGTTGTCTGGTAGCCAGCAGATGTCGGGCGAATAATCTGTTTACCGGTTTAAGAAACTGTCCATTCAGCTTAAGCATGGCCGCGTCATAATCTTTTTCCTCCGCAATCATCGCGTAGGCCGCCATGCCCACGCTGGAGTGGAGGATGTGAAGCTTCTGTGCCATAGTGGGGGGGCTGTTTGCGGACGCCAGGTATCCATCGAAACATGCCAGCCAATGTTTAAAGATTTCTGAAGCGTTCTGAGTTTGCGGGCTGATGCGGAGGCATTTGGGCTTGATCCGGAGCTCCACCTTCAAAATTCTAGCTTATTAAATTGATGAACCATCAATTGAACGTGAGACGAGTTTCTGTACAAAAGTTAGGCTTTAATAAGCTAGATATTAGCCCTGCGGTCGACTACAGTAAATGGACGACCGCCGGGCATTCTGGGTATTTATATCTCGCTCTGGAGGCGGGGTTAATTCAGCCTCTCGACCAATCGGGGAGCCGTCACGTGACTGGTCTCAACCAATCGTTCGAGAGGCACATGACCGACCAGGGCCAATGGTAAGCCGGTGTTCTGCACCAATGGCAGACAGCTATGCAAATCATACCACCACACTGGGTTTGTCCAAGTTTCTACACAACTCAAACGTCATTTCCTCACATTTGAACTCCAATGCCTTTTTGAATCAATCCCCAACTTGCTAGGACTGGTGAAATTATTTCGCTAAACTATCAGCCAAGACTGATCTTCACGGCCATGTCTGCTGATCTAGGGTCCAAACTCCGAGAGAGCCGTGACCGCTGTCTCACCCTTTTCATGGTATTTGAACAATTATTGGTGGTGTTTTTGCAGGCTCCTGCGCATCAAAGCTCTTGCTCTCCATGTGTCTGGAAAGAGTAAATGACGCAATATTGGACATTCAAGGTCTACCGTTACCCCCCCTCCAGCTGATTACTGTCGTGGCTTCTATGATAGATCAGTGACCCGAGTGCAAAGTGTCACTTTGCTGAAGCAACACCCTTGTTTGCAGCGAACATTAACATTCAAGAAGTAAGAAAAGTTAAATCTGCACGGCAAGTGGCAAAAGCACGATTACAAAGCACTGGGTTGACTGGAATGAAACCACAGCTGTATGTTGCATTGCCATTCAGTTGGTGCCAGTATGTGAAGAGAAACCGATTGTGATTACTGCCTAGATGACTGCTGTTTGCCGATGCGTTGTTTGATGGTGGAGTCGGTTACTCCAGGCTGCAGAGGAACCACATGTGGCCTTAAAGCCACATCTGCAGCTGAATCATTGTCACAGTTGAACTAAGACTGCAGCCTGGCCGTGTACATCACACGATTCCAGCAAAATCCGACTTGAGTGACTGACTAACTGCCGGGCGACAGTTATTGTTGGAAACTTTCCAGTACAATAACTACCTGTGCAGCTGACGCGCAGGTGCACTTTTTCACTCTGTGCCTCTTCACATCTTTAACTGTTGAAAGCAAATAAGTTCCATTCTTTTTGCTCAGTCTTTGTTTTAACTCATAAAAGGGAAGCATTTGTATTTTCTTCCTCCGTCCTCTCCTGGAAAGCAGCAATCTGTGCTGGCCTAGGGTTACGCAGTCATCGACCACCATCTGATGTCTCAACCAGTGCCCTTTCGGGCAGTGAGGACTTCACTTTCCTCAGTAATACTATACCCGCAATTGGTCAGCAAGGGCCAGGAGAATGAATCATTGAGGCCTACTGCTCTGCCCCATCTTGTTTTGCCTCATCCTGCCCCTATTGGATCCATTGCTGGTGATGACATAAGAATATAAGAGGAATCAGAGCAGGGGTTCGCCATTTGACCCCTCGAGCCTGCTCCACCATTCATCGATGATCTGATTGTACAGCATCCTCAACTCTACACTTTCTGCCTGCCACCCAATCCCGCAACCCTTCCCCATCCCCCTCACACCCCTCCCACCCCCCAACCCTCAACTGACCAGCTCCTCTATCCATAACCTTTGACTTTCGGTCTAACTCAGCTCTGAATTCTGTATATTCTCTCGCGGCCTCTACTGCTGGATGGGGCGGGGGAATTCTAAAAATTATGGACCCTCTGAGAGAGGAAATTCCTCCTCACCTCCATCTTAAATGGGAGAGACCTTATTTTTAAACTGTGCCCCCAAGTTCTAAGTTCGCCCATGGAGGGAAACATCCATTCAGCAGCGGCCCGATCAAGGACTCAGAATCGGGCATGTTTCACTACGTTTAGTCTGGATTGGCATCACTTTGCCTTTCTGCTGACCCGAACAATTGCTGTTCCCTTGGATCATTGGGCGAAGGATACTGGAGGCCCAGGGTACCCGTGGAAAGGACACAAAGCTCTTTATGTGTAGAGAGATGGCTGTGCGGAAGTCTTTACATAGAGCCACAGAGTAAGTACAGCACATAAAGGTGCCATTCAGCCCATCAAATCCATGTTGACTCTCTCTAGACCAATTCCGTTAGAGTGGTTTTCGGAAGTTCAGGTGGTTCATTGCTTTACTGTTAACCAGAACCTCGCAAGCTCGAATCACAAGTGATTCCTATCAGGCTTCATTGTATTTGTTTGATGGTTGTGCGGTGTAATTGCTTCAGCTTGCCACCAGATGGCGTGCCTGTGTCCCATCTCCGTCAGGGGATGGGTGGGGGGTTTGGAATGAGGTCAATGGTTTGTGGTAGAGGATTGGAACAGACTGATCATTTGACTTTTGCTCCTTAAATTGTAAAGCTATTGCTTGCTGCCCACACAGCAGAGCTGACAGGAGTAGTTAGGAAGCTGGCGATCCAGATTATTTCCTGCAGTCATAAGAATGACTGACGTGAAGGGAAAAGATACAGGCAGAGACTTTAGTTAAAGTCTAACAAACAAAACAATACTGCAGTTTTATCACTCAAAATACCCTTGAGAGATGTGTTATACTAGTGTATCCAGTTTAAAATGTTTATGTAGTTTGTTTTGCTTTGGCCTGCAGTTACAATCTGACTCAAACTTCTTTAAACTTGCGTTTAATGCTTCCGAAACATCAAATCTCCTTGCTCTTAATGGCTATTTTACATACGCCCTTTGTGCAGTCTTAAACCCTGCACTCAAAATCTGTCCAGACAGGGTATCATTTCATTTGCATCCCGTCTGTCAGTCACAGGATGCCAACGTAATTGGGGTTAAGGTCATGATCTCAGAAGAAGGTCATGTGTCACAGGGCATTCAGACAAGGTACCTGGGAAAGGGGAAAGTAGTCCCACACCCAGATGGGCAGCAGGTGGTTCTCTCCCTGCCTCGCTGCAACATTCTGGCCTCCCCCATGAACATCAATAGCCAGGCAATGGACAGATCGAAAGTGCCCAATTCCAGCAGCAATTACAGACTCAGGCCCCAGATTTAAAGCAACGCTGTTAGCTTTCAAGTTCAATAAGTCACAGATTCGGAAATTGACAATTAAAATTGATAACAACAGCAGATATTTAATTGTAGTAACTTTGGATCACCAGCTGGATATGAAACAACTAACATTTATTGACAACTATCTCACAGAGTCATCCTGCTTCGTGGCTGCCAGCCTACACCCAGAATCAATCTGAGGCTTG
Source organism: Scyliorhinus canicula (assembly GCF_902713615.1). Classification (NCBI taxonomy): domain Eukaryota; kingdom Metazoa; phylum Chordata; class Chondrichthyes; order Carcharhiniformes; family Scyliorhinidae; genus Scyliorhinus; species Scyliorhinus canicula. Next base: position 141,050,929 of record NC_052160.1, read on the forward strand.
CTCGGGGGGCACCCTCACTTTGGTCCCCTGTTGGTTTTTCAGGGTCATGTGACTCTATTGGCCGATCGCCTCTTAAAGGGGCCAAACATCACGGCCAGGATTCTCCGAGCCTGCCACGGGTCGGAGAATCACCGGGGGCGCAGGAAATTCCCGCCACGCCGCCCCGATGCCGGGCCGCTGATTCTCCGGCGCCCAGAGAATCGGTGCCAATCGCGCCCGCACGGTCGCCGCGGCACTGGTTGGGGGCCGCTGAAATAGGCCCCCGCGGAGAATCGCGGGCCGAACTCCCGCCGAGTCCCAGTGTGGTTCAAACCTGGTGCCACCCGGCGGGAGCTCAGACCCACGGCCGCTATGGACGTCCTGGTGGGGGCCGGGGGGAACGGACTCCAGGGGGGGCCTCCACGGGGTCCAGGTCCGTGATCGGGGGCTTCTGATTGGCGGGTAGCCGTGATCTGGAGGGGGCCTATCTCCTTCCGCGTGGGCCCGCTGTAAGGTCCCCAACATATTGTTCTGCGCCGGAGCGGAGATGGCAACCATGCGCATGTGCCGGCGTGGAGATGGCAACCATGCGCATGTGCCGGCGTGGAGACGGGCGTCACACACATGCCAGGACCCGCGCCGGTCGTGCAGGGCCACCTTTCAGCGCCGGAGCAGTGCGCAGCACTCCGGCACTGTGCTAGCCCCCTAAACACCGGTGAATTGCTGGGCCAGGAGGCCTGTTGTCGCTGGCGTACACCACTCCGGTGGCCGGGATTTCGGAGAATCCTCCCCCTCTAAGTCCCTTTATACAATGATAACAATTAACTAGACAGTCCCCAATAAATTTAACATTTAATGCACTCAACCAGACTGTCATAGATTGGCAGCACAATAGCAACGTCGTTAGCACAGCTGCTTCACAGCGCCAGGGTCCCGGGTTTGATTCCCGGCTTGGGTCACTGTGCAGAGTCTGCACGTTCTCCCCGTGTCTGCGTGGGTTTCCTCCGGGTGCTCCGGTTTCCTCCCACAAGTCCCGAAAGACGTGCTTGTTAGGTACTTTGGACATTCTGAATTGTCCCTCTGTGTACCCGAACAGGCGCCAGAATGTGGCGACTGGGGGATTTTCACAGTAACAACACTGCAGTGTTAATGTAAGCCGACTTGTGACAATAACGATCTTTATTATAGATTTTGGGTCGCGATCTAAATGGGGACAGAATCCCACAACGAGCGCGTTTGGCTGGGTGTTTCCTGGTGCTCAGCGGGGAACAACCTGACGAGGTCGCAGGTAGTCCCGTTTTCTGCATTGAGGAGCCCCACTGGCCATTAAAAATGGTGCCCTGATCACTCGACCTCCCAACACAGCCGCCCAAACCCCCCCCCCCCCCCAAAGCTCCAACTGCCCTACAAGCAGGCTCTCAGGCAACCCAACATGGTCTGTCTGGTGGTTTCTGCTTTCTGCAGAGTGGCGTAACTCCACTGACCTGGTTGCTTCAGGTGGGGCACTTTCTATAGAAGTTGCTGCAACTGGTATCAGCTGTGGTATTGGCAACTCAGCCTCATGGAGACAGCAGGCTCTCCTGTCACAGGTTCACTTGGTACTTTTCACTCAGATTACCAACAACGTTTCCAGCAGGCAATATGGATCAGACTGTTGTACTGGCTGCTGGGACAACTCTCAGCCACATGAATGCTCCACATGGAGTCATAGAGCCAGAGGTCTACAGCACAGAAAAAACCTTCATCGCGTCTGCGCCAGTCACAAACAACCACCTAACTATTCTTTTTTTGACATTTTTTTAATTCTCCTTTTTGACATTTTCTCCCAAATTTACACCCAACACTGAAGGATAATCAGTAACGAATGCAATGTCAATCCCCATATCAATAACAACGATCCCACCCACCTAACTATTCTAATCCCATTTTACAGCACTTCACTCACATCTTCATATGCCCTGGCATTGCAATTGCCTCCACCACCCTTTCAGACAGCGAGTTCCAGACTCCCACCACCCTCTGGGTGAAAAGATTCTTCCTCACCTCCCCTCTAACCCTCCTGCCCCTTACCTTAAATCTGTGCCCCCTGGTCATTGATCCTCCACCAAGGGGAACACTTTCTTCCTGTCTCCTTTATCTATGCCCCACATAATTTTATACACCTCAATCACATCGCCCCTCAGTCTCCTCTGCTCCAAGGAAAACAACCCCAGTCTATCCAATCTCTCTTCATAACTAAAACTCTCCGGCCCAGACAACATCCTGGTAAATCTCCTCTGCACCCTTTCCAGTGCTATCACATCCCTCCTATAATGTGGATTCCAGAACTGCACACAATACTCTCGCTGTGGCCTAACCAATGTTTTATACAGTTCCAGCATAACCTCTCTGCTCTTAAACTCTATGTTTCGGCTAATGAAGGCAAGTATACCATACGGCTTCTTAACCACCGTACCCACCTGCCTCGGTACATTATGAGACCGGTGTACTTGCACACCAAGGTCCCTCTGATCCTCGGTGCTTCCCAGGGTCCCGCCGTTTATCATGTATTCCCCTTGCCTTGTGTGTCCTGCCCAAGTGCATCACCTCACACTTATCTGGATTGAATTCAATTTGCCATTGATCAGCCCATCTGACCAGCCCGTCGATATCCACCTGTAATCGACGGCTATCCTCCTCACTATTTACCACCTCACCAATTTCTGTATCATCTGCAAACTTGTTGCTCAGCCCTCCTACATTCATATCTAAATCAATTATATAAACTGATTCCTGCGGGACCCCACTGGACACAGGCTTCCTGTCAGAAGGACACCCCTCGACTTCCTCTGCTTCCTGCCACTCACCCAATTCTGGATCCGATTTGCTAAATTTCCTTGGATCCCATGGGCTCTGACCTTCGCTATCAGACCCCATGTGGGACCTTACCAAAAGCCCAAGTAGACTATGTCAAATGTATATTTCCTGACAATTCTATCGTGTACATTCACTTCGTAAGGCAGCGGTCCTGACTTGGCTGCAAACAAATGTGGCTTCCCCTCTTCAGACACTGGCTCAATGGTCCATCCTATTCATACTCTGTTCTTCACTTAGGACAATAGCGGGTCTCTGCTCGTCCAATGCTTGATTATCTGCGCCGAAACTAGCAATGTATCCGAGCCGTTTAGCGCCATCATGATTCCCTGCAGTACTGGGAACAGGAGGTGGGGGGGGGGGGGGGCTGCGGGTACCCTCCCAGGCAATGGTAGATGACTCAGCCCGTCCGTATTTGCAATCTGCGTTCTAGGCCGGTGTTGGAATGTATACTTGTACGCTGATAGGATTGATGCCCATTCGAAGGATGGAAGTATTGAAATGAAGTCCGCCATGTCGCATGCCACAGTTGAGAAATTGCGTCAGTGTTTGGCATCCCATGGCAAAACTGAAGCCATGTTGTATTCGGAAAGACTAATTAGGTTGTGAGGATGGCATTTTGGGGAGCAAGAGTAGTTGTCCCTGTGAGAGGAAGGGAGTTGCTCTTGGCTGGTGTTTCTGAATTTGCCAGGGAGAGTAGAGGCCAGTCAGAGTCTCACCACCTAGGTATGGGAACAACTAATGTTTATTTACAACGTACAATCTTCCAAAGTCTGGCAGCTTTGTGGCTGCCAGTCAGCGGCCAGAATAGATCTGAGGCAAAAGCCTGCGCTTGCTCGGGTGAACTCTCACCCTGGCCCCCTGATTGGCTATCGCCAGATCACCCCTTAAAGGGGCCAGACCCCACAATGACAATGTTGCTGCATGATGCCATTGCTGGCCAGCCATAAGTAACAACTGGGTTATGCAAATAGTGGATGGGCACAATTGGATTCCAATCCAATTTCAGCACAAAAACATGTGTATGCAGCAATAAACTGCAAGAACAATCAGCTTGCTTATTCACCATAATGGCATTTATGCAACATGCTTATTAGTTGAATTCCTGTGTGGGCAAAAAATAAAAGGATGTTTTCTTTTTCGTGAACCATCTCTTCCAAGGTGACAGATAACACAGAACGTTATCAAACAGATCAGAATAAACAAACAGCTCCTGAGCATCAGGATCAACTTGGCGAATGTATCTTGAATTCGAGTATTCGAGTGCCACTCCTCGAGCAATATCTCCCCTATTCATAGGGGCTGGCTTTGAAAACATCAAAGCTTCCTTCATTCCCAATTTCCCAAAAGTGCATTTCACACAAAAGAGACATGGAGGAGACAATGGGTGGAGCTGACATCAGATTGGACCTGCCAGCATACATCTGTCTGAACTAACTGTCCCCACATTACAGGCTCCATCAGCAGATATCAGGGGAATAAAATGTCCAAAGTTGTGCAGGTTAGATAGATTGGCCATGGTGAATTGCTCTTAGTGTCCAAAAAGGTTAGGTGGGTTACTGGGTTATAGGGATGGGGTGGAGGCGTGGGCTTGAGTAAGGCGCTCTTTCCAAGGGCCGGTGCAGTCTCTATGGGCCGAATGGCCTCCTTCTGCACTGTAAATTGAATATGAATAAATAATAAGGGCAGCACGGTAGCACAGTGGTTAGCACTGTTGCTTCACAGCGCCAGGGGCCTGGATTTGATTCCCGGCTTGGGTCACTGTCTGTGCGGAGTCTGCACGTTCTCCCCGTGTCTGCGTGGGTTCCCTCCGGGTGCTCCGGTTTCCTCCCACAGCCCAAAGATGTGCAGGTCAGGTGGATTGGCCATGATAAATTGCCCCTTAGTTACCAAAGAAAGCTTAGTTGGGGTTACTGAGGTACGGGGATAGTGTGGAGGCATGGGCTTAAGTGGAGTGCTCGTTCCACGAGCTGGTGCAGACTCGATGGGCCGAATGGCCTCCTTCTGCACTGTAAATTCTATGATACCTCTATGAAAAAACAAAGGAATGGGCACCGAAATGTTAATATCTCAGTGACAGTTGGTTAAAAATAAAATGAGTAAATTAATTAATTGTTGGAACTCACAAACCACATGGGTGTTACACAGCCCATGTAATGGTGGAAAAATAATTCCGCCCTTGATGTAAGGCAGACGCATTCGTCGTTGATGAGTCATGGAGCTAAAGTCTGTTACAGAAAGGGGTATTTACTATCCTCTATTTGTCACAGGCATTTCCCAGGCTGGTTGGACTGTTAATGTTCCATGATATGTCAAACATGTGATTGCAGAGGTTTGAAGTAAACAATTTAAAGTGATGTTGCTACTTTATCACCCCAGTTGGATGCAAGCTTACCACAAGCAATGGGAACATCATTCCGACCCTGCTGTACATTTCACCTCCCCAGTCGGCTAATTCCAATTGTCCTTGTTCTAAACCATAAGACCATAAGACATGGGAGCAGAATTAGGCCACTCGGCCCATTGAGTCTGCTCCACCATTCAATCATGGCTGATATTTTTCTCATCCCCATTCTCCTGCCTTCTCCCCATAACCTCTGATACCCTTATTAATCAATAACCTATCTGTCTCGGTCTTAAAGACACTCAGTGATTTGGCCTCCACAGCCTTCTAAGAACATAAGAACATAAGAACTAGGAGCAGGAGTAGGCCATCTGGCCCCTCGAGCCTGCTCCGCCATTCAATTAGATCATGGCTGATCTTTTGTGGACTCAGCTCCACTTTCCGGCCCGAACACCATAACCCTTAATCCCTTTATTCTTCAAAAAACTATCTATCTTTACCTTAAAAACATGTAATGAAGGAGCCTCAACTGCTTCACTGGGCATATCAACTGCTTCACTGGGCATAGAGTTCTGCAGATTCACCACCCTCTGGCTGAAGAAATTCCTCCTCATCTCTGTTTTAAAGAGTTGCCCCTTTAGTCTGAGATGGTGTCCTCTGCTTCTAGTTTGTCCTTCAAGTGGAAACATCCTCTCCACGTCCATTCTATCCAGGCCTTGCAGTATTCTGTAGATTTCAATAAGATCCCCCTCATCCTTCTAAACTCCAACGAGTACAGATCCAGAGTCCTCAACCGTTCCTCATACAACAAGTTCTTCATTCCAGGGATCATTCTTGTGAATCTCCTCTGGACTCTTTCCAAGGCCAGCACATCCTTCCTTAGATACGGGGCCCAAAACTGCTCACAATACTCCACATGGGGTCTGTTCAGATCCTTATACAGCCTCAGAAGTACATCCCTGGTCTTGTATTCTAGCCCTCTTGACATGAATGCTAACATTGCATTTGCCTTCCTAATTGCTGACTGAACCTGCGCGTTAACCTTAAGAGGATCGTGAACAAGGACTCCCAGTTCCCTTTGTGCATAAAAGTGATAAAAGCCACTCGGTTCCGTTAAATAGATGTGAAAAAAACTACATACCAAAATTAATTTCTGCCAAATAAAGAGGCTTGTGCTTGTCAGCGCTGAGGCCTGGAATGCTGCTCTGTGCTTCACTCCTGGGTGCTGGACAATGTTTCCTCACTGCTTTGAGGAAGACCAATAACAGGTTGTAACCTAGCAGGAAACCTTGGCAGCCCATTTCCTGTCTGCCAACTCTTTGCGATAAAACTTCACTCTCTTCTCTTGGTCCCTGTATTTCAATCTGCTTCAGAAACTTTCCCCTCAAAGCTGAAATAAACTTTGTCTCAATCATTCTTCATAGTAAAGTGTATTTCCCGCACGGATCATCGGGGTGCGAATGCTTGTCTTCCTCTTGCCCCTTGCGGAGTACGAGCCCCCCTGCTAGGGGTGGGGTATCTCAATTCGCAAATGTATAAAAAGTCGGTCAGTAAGGCGCCGACCAGAATGGGAACCCGGGAGAGATCTCCTGGGTACTGTACGTATCCTTTGTATAATTAGCATTCTATTTCTTATTTTACTGTTGTGTCCTTTGTAAAAAAAAAGCAGTACAGGCTCCAGATCTCTCTCTCTGAAGGAATTTCCCTTACGTTTGCTTTCTTTATGACACATTTAAGTTGGTGACCCATTCCTCACCACTGACATGATGGAGCTCACCATGGGCCCACTTTAAGGGGGTTGCCCCCAATGTCCACCCTCCCTCCCCACAAGGCCAGACCAAACTGTTTACAGACATCAACCACTTCAAAGAGAATAAAAGGTTTAAAAAAAGTCCCAGATGACCACAGACTGCTTTCTCCTTTGAGGGGGAGAGCTGGCTGGTGGTGGCAAGAGGCGAGGTTGAGAAGACGGAGCCTTCCTGAGTAACTTCAGCCAGGGAATTGAACCCACACTGCTGGCCTTGCTCTGCTTCGCGAACCAGCTGTCTGGTGAAGTGAGCTAATCCAGCCCCCTACTACCAACCGGCCCCTCAAAGAGTGTAAAATGCATTCCTATCACTGCCCTTCTCGCTTGAGTGATTTTGAAGTGCGAAGCTGGAACTTAACAGTGCTTAACACTCTTTGGAGTGCTTGATGTGGTTACAGCACTTCAGAGTTACTCATCCATGAAGGGAGATAAATGAAGCAACACTCACACCCATGTTTGTGGAATCTGTCAATCATAGTTCACTAAGGGAAATAAATGAATGGTTTGCAGCTAAATGATCAAAGGGGTTTAAACACAGGTCAATACTTTTCTCTTTCCAGGAATGGACATATGGTGCTTCATCTGTCTGAGCCAGCAGAGTGATACAACAGCAAATATTTTCACTGCCCCTGTCTGGTCTGCTCTTTAACTTTCAGACAGGAGTCTCTTTTCCAGGAGGTGTGAGGGGGAGTGGGGTGGTCCTTTAGTTATGATGTCTCTGGGAAGGTTCCTTTAGTTAGGGGGTTTCTCTGGAGGTTCCTTTAGCTTGGAGGCCTCGGGGGGGGGGGGGGTGGCCTTTAGTTAGGGCATCTCTTGGGGGTCCCATATTCAGGGGGTCTCAGGGGTGGCTCCCTATTCAGGGGGCTTTAGGGGGTGGGCACCAGGTGGGTCGGCGCACAGCTGTACTTGGGGGAAGGGGGTGACCCAGAATATCCGAGGTGGGGGGGGGCTCTGAATCACGATGCGAGAGGGGAGTGGGAGGCTGATCGGTGATGCGGGGGGCCGCTTTGCAATGCGATGGAGGGGTCTCACAATCGAGCGGGTGGCCCGACAGCAGGATTCCCCAGGGAATCACGCCGAATCCTTGCCATGCCTAAATTTGCATGCCTGAGGTTGGGAATCGCTTCCTAGAGGGAGCGCAAATCAGGCGCAATCCAGCTCGGGCTGGATTTGCCGGCTGTTCACGGCGGCGGGAAATTCCGTGCCCAACCCGACGCACGGGTTTCCCGACGATGAGAGGTGCTGTCACCGGGAAATCCCGTTGACAATGGTGGGGTCGGTAGATGCCACTAGCGGACCGTCTCCACTGTCGGAAAACACACGGTGGGCTGGTCGATAAACCCCGACCAAAGTCTCCCAAATCGAGAATCCTGCCAGCGTCTTTTTCTTTTCAAAATGCGTCAAAGGTTTAATAAACTACAATCCCCTTTTCTACATCTCTTCTACATCGGAATATTCCCACTGCTTTCCTAATTTCAGGACCCAGGGTCGAGAAAGCTGAAACATTGAGTGCCCAGTGATGGAAACCACAGATGGGCAAAAGGCTATAATTGGAGGATCACGGTGGCCTTGGTGGGTTGTGTGGCTATTGTAACCGTTTCTATCAGTTTACCTCTCAGTAGCTTCTTTTCAAGATCAGTTTCTGGAGTCTGTCCTGATAATTCATGTGGTGTGGGCATTGCTGGCTATGTCAGCATGTATTGCCCCTCGCTATTGGCCTTTGGAAGATGGTGAGCAGCCGCCTTCTTGAACCACTGCTGTCCATGAGGTGTAGGTACACCCACTGTGCTGTTAGAGAGGGACTTGGACCCAGCGACAGTGAACAAACAGTGATCTATTTCCAGTTGAGGATGGTGAGTGACTTTGACGGGAACTCCCAGGAAGTAATGTTTCCATGAATCTTCTTCACTTGCCCGGAAGTTGGGATTTTCATTCTGGGGTGACAGGCTGCCTTGGGAGTTGGGTCTCCGTCCCCAAACCAGAGCAGAGGTCGCCAGGTGCAGGGGCGGGTTGGTCGGATGGCCTGGCTCTGTACACCGGAAAAAAAACAATATTTCAAAATAAACATTTCAAATCTCACCCCCCAGGCCCCCACACCCCTTACACTTCCCATACCACCTCACGATCCTCTACTCACCACCATACCCTCCATGCCAACTGATGCCCTTGTACCCACCCCCATAGTCCTACACACTTTATTCCCACCTATGTCCTTGTATTCACAGAAAAAACATGTTTCTACTGCTCCCGCCATTTTTTTTAAATTTAAAGGACCGCTCTTTTAAATGCCTTGATAGCTCTCTTTACCAGTTACTTTTGACAGATCCTCCTGGCAGTCGTGACAAGTCCTATTGGCAGTTCTGACTGGCCCACTTGAAAGTTTTGACAGTTGATTTTGACAGTTCTGTTGACAGTTTCAATGAGCTTGACAGTAATGAGTTTATGCACATTTTAGGCACATTTATCCCTGCCATTACCAATTCCAAAGGCACTCAATCTACCCGAAAGGGCACCTGACCCCCACAAAATGTACCCATGGAACAGATCCAAAGGGATACCTTACCTCGCCAAAGACATAGGCCGTGATTCTCTGCTATCCGGCGGGGTGGGCAGTACCGGTGCTGAAGAGTGGCATGAACTACTCCGGCATCGGGCCGTCCGGAAGGTGCAGAGTCCTCCGCACCTTCAGGGGCTAAGCCGACGCCAGAGGGGTTGGCACTGCGCCAGCCGGCGCGGAAGGGGTTTGGCGCCATGCCAACTGGCGTCGAAGAGCCTCTGCCGGCTGGCACGAGTTGGCGCATACGTGGGAGCGCCAGTGTGTTCTGTCGTGATCCCAGCGCATGCTGGCCATGGCGGACCGTTACAGCGGCCAGCGCCGAGGGAAAGAGTGCCCCCACATTCCGGTCGGTGGACCTCGATCGCGGGCCAGGCTACCGTGGGGGCCCCCCCGGGACCAGATCCCCCCTCCCCCCCTCCCGAGGACTCCGCAGTCCGCCCCCAGAGCCAGGTCCCGCCGGTAAGGACCTCGTTTGATTTATGCCGGCGGGACTGGCCGAAAACGGGCGGCCACTCGGCCCATCGCAGAGCGGAGAATCGACGGGGGGGGGGGGGGGGGGGCACTGCCAATTGTCCCCGACCGGCGCGACGCGATTCCTGCCCCCGCTGGAGAATCCGACAGCCGGCGTCGGGGTGGGATTCACGCCGCCCCCCCCAGCGATTCTTCGGCCCTGCCAGGCAACACCTGAAGCATTGCCACTTGGGTAGATTCGCAGAGAGCTCCCACGCCTGTGGAAATCTAACCTGATCAGGAGTCAGGAAGAGAAAGGAAGACTTGAATTCCCAAGTGCTGCTTTATTAAATCACTAGTAAACACCTTAAGAGCCTCCACATGCAATGAATGCCTTTGAAGTACAGTGACCTTTGTTATCTGGTCAAACCACCTGAAGAGAGATTATACAGTCGTGACATGTTTCAGATTTTTTTTTCGGAGGAATAAGAAAGCAGGTGGTGTGAAGTCAAGGCAAAGTGGGGCTATTTCCTCGAAATAGCCAACACTGGTTGCTAATTTTCCATAGATTAGCCATTTCAGTTTAAATCACTGCTTGTCCCTAGACAGAACACACTCTGATCAGGCTGTGTTGGCCAAAGTGAGGATGTAGATAGGGCTAGCAGCTACATGAAGGTGCAAACTAATTCAAAATAAATTAAGTGGGTTGATAATCCACTGGGGACCGCAAAGGAAGAGGTATTATTAGTTAAGCTGCTGTGTGAGGGAAGTCTCAATTCCTCGAATGGAAACCAAACCCCAAAATATCTTTGACGACCTCTGCGTGGTGTCTTTTTTTAAACTGCCTGCGGAATTATCTGTGAGGTGAGGTGATGTTGCGCGAGTTTGTTCAGGGTTTGGAATAGATCAGAGGATTATTGTGCTAAATGCTTCACGTTCGATTGGGCCAAAATAGAATTCTATCAGAAATAACTGTTACCCGCCCCTTCTTTCCTCATAATCCTCCTAGGAACAGGGGGAAGGTCAAAAAGCTTAGCAGTTTTTTTGCTAGATCAACCCTAACTAACTGAAGGCAACCGCTGGATGCTTGTGAGTGGCGGAGGTCCTGGCGTGTGGGACAGACAGCTGCCCAATATTATAAAGCATTACATAGAATGTACAGCACAGGAACAAATCATTCAGCTCATTTGGCCCATGGTGCGGTTTAATCTCAAGACGAGCCTCCTCCCACTCCTCTTCATCTAACTCTTTCGCCAAATTAGTCTATTTATTCTTACCTTGTTTGTTTGCCCAGCTTCCCCTTAATCATTTGTGCTATTCGCTTCAAGTGCTCATAGTGATAGAGAGTTCCCTTTTCTAGCCACTTTCTTTGCTAACCAGCTTCTCCAGAATACCTAATTGCATTTATTATAGAATTTATTGAATTTACAGTGCAGAAGGAGGCCATTCAGCCCCTTGAGTCTGGCCCTTGGAAAGAGCACCCCTATTTCAGGTCCAAGTCTCCAACCTATCCCCGTAACAAGACCTAACCTTTTGGATACTAAGAGGCAATTGATCATGACCAACCCACCTAACCTGCACATCACTGGACTGCGGGAGGAAACCAGAGCACCCGGAGGAAACCCACGCAGACATGGCAAGGAAGTGCAAACTCCACACAGACAGTCGCCCGAGGCAGTGTAAGAAGATTCAACTCCAGTTCTATCCTCCACTGCCCAGCGTCCTGGGTTAGAACATTTGCAAAGGTGACGATGAACCACTGCTGCCCTTGTGCTGAGCCCTGGCGAGGAAGGAGTTCCAGGATTTTGACACAGCGACGTTGAAGAGACGGTGATATATTTCCAAGTTGTCAAGGTGGGAGACTTGGAGGAAAACTTTTAGAGAAGGCATTCTAAGATTATGCAAATTAATTTGAGAGAACGTTATGCCTAACCTAATCCGCACAATTTAAAATGTCTGCATCCATCCGCCACACACCTGCGCTAACAGTGTGAAGAAAATGGAGTCTAGCTTGGTGTTGGAACCAACAATTCTATGGACACGTGCTTGTAGGATTAGAATAGCGGTTTTAATATACTTACAACAGAGCCAGCCTGTTAGCCACTGAACCTTCGGTGAACTGGCCGGCTGACCCTGTGGCACGGATCTTTATACAGCAGCTCCAGGGGGAGGAGTCCTGGGCGGAGCCAAGGGAGGAGCCCAGTACAAACTCTCGAGTACTCCCAGAGCTACTCCCCCTGGTGGTCAGGTAGTGCAAATGCACTTACAATATTGATACATATATATATACAGATTATAACTGTGTGAATCTCATTCACCACACTTGGGACATGCTGAAAGTGTGCATGTGCACCGCGGACACCATTTTGGGAAGCAAAATAGCATCCAGAGTGATAGAAGCAATGGAGCCAAATTTTGCAACCTTAATGCTTTGTGTATATTTTAAGCCAGTCATTGCTTTCAGAACTACAGAAAACATATTTTGCCACAATCTTTCGGGTCTGTTAGGTGTGGGTGCGAATCCTGCCATGCCCGCTAGATCTTGCCAGAGGCCCATCACCGGACTTGTGCCAGCGAGATCTCGGTTTGAGTTATTCCCCAATGGTGTAATCAGGTACGCACCCAGAAAGGGCGTGAGCCTGATTTCCATAAATGTACGTACATTTCAATAGAGCTGGAAAGCTTTGCGCCGTACTGCCCCGCATCGTGGATCAGGTTATGAAAAGCTGGCCGTGTTTCTGGAGAGAAACACGTAGGGTTTCAGTCAAATCCTCACACATGGAAATTTTTATCTTTAAAATCAATTTTGTTCTGGATGATGAAAAGGGACCATGCTGTGAGGAGCCAGAGATTGTGAGAAAAGGCACTCATCAGAAATTGGCTTTTTAAATCCATGAGTTTAAATTGAGGAAATCCCTGAGGAGATTCTTGCCGTTGACCTGTAAAGTGAGTGTGGCAATAATCTGGGTCCCTTTTAGACCTCTATTGATCTACAACAGAAGTTTTTAAAAATGTTCCGAGATTCATCTGTTAGCATAGAAAATGCAGATATATTGGACAACATGATACTGAAATGTAACAGTGTCCCCCATAGAAAATCCAGATTCTATCGCAAGACTGATTTGGTCATAAAAGGTTTCCAATGTATTTCTGTAGTTTTGGAAACCAAATGTCTTTTGTGACAGTGTGGCTGTAGTATTTGTCCTCTATTGGACTTCAGTGTGTCCATCCAGTATTTGACCCTTTGTGGTGCTAATAGATTGAGGGCTTGCTCAATAACCCTGACCTTTGCAACAACACTCTGCCTAACATCTGGAGCACTGACCACAACTGAAAGTGATCTCCGAAGGCGGTGTACAGTGTCTAAAATGAACTGACCCGGGGGAGCTGTCACAGCCCAGTTTAACAGGAGCAGGTGTGGCCTGGAAACATTTCTGGTTCATGCTTTTAATCCCAGTTACCTGGCCCGGCAGAATTCCTGCCCATAAATTCAGGGCAATTAGTCTCTCAGATGGACTAATAACATCTGCCCAGTGACACATAATAAACTAATGCTTAACTCCACCAGTGAAACTAACTTAAAGTTTTGTAAAGGTTATTATAATTGGCTGTTGATTGGTACACTTCTTTTTCTCATTTTCACACTGTGCTCATTCCAAATATTTTACAATTATACAATGATTAAAACTGTTATTGCTTTCAGTCAACTTCACGTCCAAAGATTTTATTTAAATCCAAAAATGCTATTTGTTTTTTAGATCTTTGCTCATTCTTTTAGTGAGTTGTGTGTTTGAACCACAATAATTCTGTCTTTTCATCTCCTAGACTCTCTGTCACTTCACTCATCTCCACATTACATTGCATCTGCTATCTGTCTGTGGGTTCTGATAACCTGTCTGTGTTATTCCAAACAGTGGGTTAGCACTGCTGCCTCACAGCGCCAAGGACCCGGGTTCAATCCCGGCCTTGGGTCACTGCCTCTGTGGAGTTTGCACTTTCTCCCTGTGTCTGTGTGGGTTTCCTCCGGGTGCTCCGGTTTCCTCCCACAGTCCAAAGATGTGCAGGTTAGGTGGATTGGCCATGCTAAATTGCCCCTTAGTGTCCAAAGGTTAGGTGGGGTTATGGAGAAAGGGCAGGGGGTGGACCTAGTTGGGGTGCTCTTTCGGAGGGTTGGTGCAGACCCAATGGGCCAAATGGCCTCCTTCTGTACTGTAGGGATTCTATGATTGTTTCTGTAGTAATCCACGGGAGGCAGGAGTTCCGTCACCACACCAATATGTATTTACAATAACGATATTACAGGAGCAGCTACAAACAGTGCTGCTAGCAGTCCAGTCAACTTAAGACTGGCTCACAAAGCCTACACAGGGGATTATATGGGCCCCCTCAGTAAGCTATCATTGAGGGAGCTCATACTCCAATTGGCCAACCAATAAAGCCAATTGGAGTTCATTACACCCCTCCCCCCCAAGGTCCGAGGAATTCCTGCCAGCTGGCATTCCTCTGAGCTTCTTCCTGCTCCTCATGTCTGGGTCTGTCACCTCTGTGTCGTCCGCCGGGTCGTTCTCCGAAGTGGGCTTATAAGTACCTTATAGGTGCCCGTCTTTTCCTTGACGACCTCCTTGGAAGTTGTTCTTCCTCCTCATCGGGGAGAGGTGTCGCGGCGGCCTCGTCGAGCGTGTCCATCTCCGACTCTGACGACTGGATGACGGGGTCTGGAGAAATTGCTCGGGGCTGGGGTGTGGGTATCCTTTCCGTCTGGGCTATCCCAGCTTGAGGCAGTCCTGCTTCGCCTGCCTCCAGGTGTGGTTCCGCTGCCCTTATTTGGTCTAGGTGTTTCTTCAGCACCTTACCTCCTATTGAAACCTCATAGGATATGGGCCCTGTTTGGGACTCTACCGTGCCCTTGACCCACGTTGGTCCATTCCCATAATTCTTGACCCAAACCGGTGCCCCCACCTGGAAATGTCTCTGCTGCCGACTATTATCATGCCCCCTGCTTTGGGCCTCCTGTTGTTTCTCCACTTTCCCCGTTAAATTTGGGAAAAGGAGACTCAGCCTCGTTCGCAGCCGCCTTCCCATTAAGAGTTCAGCTGGCGGTATGCCCGTTGTGGAATGCGGTGTGGTCCTGTAATCAAACAGCCAGCGGGAGAGCATTGTGTCCATTGACGCTGCCGGCTGCTTCTTGAGTCCCGCTTTAAGTGTCTGGACCGCTCTCTCTGCCAGGCCGTTGGTCGCTGGATGGTAAGGGGCCGTTTTGATGTGACGGACTCCGTTTTCCTTCAGGAATTTTCCAAATTCCCCACTTATGAATGCCGTTCCATTGTCCGACACCAATACCTCCGGCAGTCCATGTGTTGCAAATGAGGCCCTGAGCTTTTCAATTGTCGATGCTGTGCTTGCCGTGTTTACCCGGTGGATGTCCAACCACTTGGAGTGGGCGTCCACTATCACCAAAAACACTGAGCCCATGAAAGGGGCGGCGTGGTCAATATGCAGGCGGGTCCACGGTCTGCATGGCCATTCCCACGGGTGCAATGGCGCCGCTGGTGGCACTCTGCCCCTATTGGCACTCCTGGCACCGACGTACCAAGGCTGCTATGTCTGTGTCCAAACCTGGCCACCAAACGTAGCTTCGAGCTAGCATCTTCATTTTAGACACCCCTGGGTGTCTGTGATATAGCTCGGTTAAGATTGCCTGACGGCCCTGAGCTGGGACGATTACCCGGGCTCCCCATAATAGGATACCGTCTTCTACGGTTATTTGGTCCCTTCTGCTCCAGTATGGGTGCATCTGGGGCTCCACTGGTCTTTCCAGTTCCCCTGTTCGCAGTAAATGCTTCATCTTGGCTAAAACTGGGTCTTTTTGCGTCCACAACCAAATATGTTGGGCGCGATTCTCCGCACTCCCGACGGTGCGGAGAATAGCGTGGCTCGTAAAATTTTACGGCCACGCTGTTCCGACGCCCTCCCGCTATTCTCCCCCCCCCCCACGCCCGACTCCCGATACGAATCGCTTCCGCCGTTTTTTTACGGCCGGCAGCGATTCTCAGCTGTTCGATGGGCCGAGTTCCCAGCCCTTTACGGCTGTTTTTACGAACGGCAAACACACCTGGTCTGGCCGTTCGTAAAAACGGCCGTAAACTCTCAATCTTTAAAACCATGGCACCGATTGGCACGGCAGTACCACGGCCGTGCCAAGGGTGCCATGGGCCCGCGATCGGTGGGCACCGATCACGGGCAGCGGGCCCGATGCCCGCGCACTCTTTGTCCCTCCGCCGCCCCGCTGTATCACTTCGCGGGGCGGCTGAGGGGCATCCCGGCCCGCGCATGCGCGGGTTTCACGCAAATGCGCGATGACGTCATCCGCGTATGCGCGGGTTGGAGTCTTCCAATCCGCGCATGCGCGGCTGACGTCATATGACGCGTCAGCCAGCGCTAACTCTGGCAAGCGGGCTTAACGAAATTCGTTAAGCCCGCGATGCCGGAGTTTACGGCGTCGGCATGCTAGCCCCGACCGGGGACCAGAATCGGTTCCCGGTCGGGAAGGGGGGGGCTGGCGTCAAACCCGCCCGGATTTGACGCCAGCCTTACGATTTCTCCCCATATGGGAGAATCGCGCCCGTTGTGCGTCTACTGGTAGGGTGTCCAAAAAATTTAGAGTCATTACTGTCTCCTCTACTTTTGGTATTTGCGGCGGAGTGTCTGGGAAGGGAAGTCTGCTCAAAGCATCTGCATTTGCTACTCGCGTTCCCGGTCTGTGCTCCAGAACGTATCTATACGCCGTCAGTAGCAACGCCCAGCGTTGGATTCTAGCTGATGCAATCGGGGGTATTGACTTGTCTTCTTTTAATAACTCTAATAACGGCTTATGGTCTGTCACTATGGTGAATTTCCACCCGTACAGATACTGGTGAAATTTGTTTACTGCGAATATCACCGCCAGTCCTTCCTTCTCGATTTGGGCGTACTTCCTCTCAGCCATCGCCAAGGTCCTCGAAGCATAGGCTATTGGCTGTTCTTCCCCATTCCTTCCTCTATGGGCTAAGACGGCTCCTACCCCATACGGGGATGCATCACAATTGACCACCAACTCCTTCCTTGGGTCATAATGCTCTAGGTCATTTTTGGATGACGGCTGTTCCTTAATGTCCCTAAATGCTCAGTTTTGGCGGGTGGACCATTTCCATTCTTGCCCCTTTTTTAGTAGCTGGTGGAGGGGTTCTAGGATGGACGTCCTATTTTCAATAAATTTTCCATAATAGGTTACCAACCCTAGAAATGATCGTAACTCCTGGACCGTGGTGGGAGTTGAGGCTTCTTTTATTGCCCTTACTCGGTCTTCTAATGGGTGTAAGCCTGACTCGTCTACTTTATATCCCATCCTCGTCGCCACTGTAGTAATCCACGGGAGGCAGGAGTTCCGTCACCACACCAATATTTATTTACAATAACGATATTACAGGAGCAGCTACAAACAGTTCTGCTAGCAGTCCAGTCAACTTAAGACTGGCTCACAAAGCCTACACAGGTGATTATATGGGCCCCCTCAATGAGCTATCATTGAGGGAGCTCATACTCCAATTGGCCAACCAATAAAGCCAATTGGAGTTCATTAGAGTTTCGCAAACCTCCTCATCATTTTACAGATCCCAACTTTTGTGTTATTTGATTTTGACAATATCCTCCAAGTATCCAAGTTCACAACACACTCACAATCATGCACAGACCCAACACGAACACATAAAATATGGCGCTACAAACTCTTTTCCAAATTGAGTAATACTCATTAAGGCCAGGAATTTCCGCACCTTTTTTCATTAGGTGGGTGACTCAAACAAAAGTGATGTTGTGGGACCCGTCCCTTGAGGTTTCTCAGCCTAAGCTGAGATCGATTGGGGAATGTTACTCAAAGGGATGACAGTGGATTAGCAATGGCAAACATTCATGGAGTGCATGGGTGAACTGCAACAATTGTTTATTCCTATCTGGCAAATAATAAAATGGGAAAGGTGGCCAATCCATGGTTTATAAGCAAAATTAGAGATAGTATTTGATCCAAGTATTTGGCCAAGAAAAATAACAGAGCTGAGGATTGGGAGCTGCTTGGAATTCAGCAAAGGAGGAACAAAGGGTTGATGAAGAAGGGGAAAATAGAGTATGAGAGTAAACCTGCGTGTAATAAAAACTAGCTGTAAAAGTTGTGATAGGTACATGAAGTGAAAAAGATTGATGAAGACAAATGTAGGTCCCTTACAGTCAGAAGCAGGGGAATTTATAATGGGGGACAAAGAAGTGGCCGAGCAACTAAATACATACTTTGGCTCTGTCTTCACAAATGAGGAAACAAATACGATACCAGAAATGTTGGGTATTGTAGGTTTAGTGAGACAGAGGAACTGAAGATCAATATTAGTAGAGAAATGCTGTTGGGGAAATTGATGGGATTGAAGTCTGATAAGTTCCTAGGGCCTGATAATCTACATCCCGGAGTACTTAAGGAAGTGGCCCTAGAAATAGTCAATGCATTGGTGGTCATTTTCTAAGAGTCTTAGATTCTGGGACAATTCCTACAGACTGGAGGCTAGTGAATGTAACTCCACTAGAAAAAGGGAGGTAGAGAGAAAACAGAAAATAATAGACCAGTAAGCCTGAAGTCGGTAGTGGGGAAAATTCTGGAATCCATTATCATAGATTTTGTAGCAGAGCACTTAGAAAGTAGTGACAGGATCGGACAGAGTCAGCATGGATTTATGATGGGGAAGACATGCTTGACAAACCTACTAGAATTCTTTGAATATGTAACTAGTAGAGATGATGAGTGGATGTGGTTTAGTTGGACTTTCAGAAGGCTTTTGACAAAGTCCTGCGTGTAAAATTAAAGTGCATGGGATTAGGAGTATTGTACTGAGATGGACAGAAAACTGGTTGGCAGACAGGAAGCAAAGAGTAGGAATTAACGGGTCTTTTTCCAAATGGCAGGCAGTGACTAGTGGGGTACCGCAGGGATCGGTGCTGGGACCCCAGCTATTCTCAATGTATATTCATTGATGAGGGAGCAAAATGTGATAGCTCCAAATTTGCAGATGACACAAAATTGGGTAGGAGGGTGAGCTGTGAGGTGAATGCAGAGATCGTTCAGTGTGATTTGGACAAGTTGAGTGAGTGGGCAAATGAATGGCAGATGCAATATTATTTGGATAAATGCGAGATTATCCATTTTGGCAGCAAAAACGGGAAGACAGACTATTATATGAATGTGTAACGAGACCTGGGTGCCCTTGTACACAAGTTGCTGAAGGTAAGCATGCAGGTGCAGCAGGCGCTAAAGAAGGCACATGATATTTTGACCTTTATAGCGAGAGGATTTGAGTACAGGAGCAGGATACAGGGCCTTGGTGACACTACACCTGGAATATTGTGTGTAGTTTTGGTCTCCTTATCTGAGGACTCTAGAGGGAGAGCAGCGAAGGCCCGTTCAGCGGACATTAACTTGAGTCTGCTGAATCGCGCACTAGATTACATTCTCTCAAGTCTGCAATTCCAACATTTTCTATTTTTATTCCACATTTGTACGTATTTTCTTTCTTTTTATTATTAGTATAGGACCTAATGTTTGAATCTCTATTGATGGTAATTAATCTCCTCCATACTTCCAGACTCTCGAATTCAATAAACAATATTACCAGCGCTCACTGTTTTAAGACAAAATATAAAAGAAATGAAGGAAAATGGGATACATTTTCCTCTGCTAGTATTAACAAAATATTTGTTATGTGCAGTTTGTCATAATTCTTCACATTACTCTTGTTAAGTATGCTTTTTTTTTTTTTTATAAATTTAGATTACCCAATTATTTTTTCCAATTAAGGGGCAATTTAGCATGGCCAATCCACCTACTGTGCACATTTTTGGGTTGTGGGGGCGAAACCCACGCAGACACAGGGAGAATGTGCAAACTCCACACGGACAGTGACCCAGAGCCGGGATCGAACCTGGGACCTCAGCGCCGTGAGGCGGTTGTGCTAACCACTAGGCCACCGTGCTGCCCTTGTTAAGTATGCTGTTGAGATTTCTACCTCAAAACTTACTGTAATATATGGTGCCATGCTTTATATCAGCTGCATATTACAGTAATATTGAGACAGCAGAAACAGACCCTGACAAGAATGACAAAACTTGCACTGCTGTGACACCCCTGGTTGCAGGGAGGCAACTCAGAGCAAATGACCACCAGAGGGATAACCGGACAAGAGGAAAGGATTGGAGATATTAGAATGAGGGGCATCACGGTAGCATTGTGGTTAGCACAATTGCTTCACAGCTCCAGGGTCCCAGGTTCGATTCCCGGCTTGGGTCACTGTCTGTGCGGAGTCTGTACTTTCTCCCCGTGTCTGCGTGGGTTTTCTCCTACAATCCAAAGATGTGCCGTGCTAAATTGCCCTTAAGTGTCCAAAAAAAGGTTAAGTGGGGGGTTACGGGGATAGGGTAGAGACGTGGGCTTGAATAGGGTGCTCTTTGTAAGGGCCAGTGCAGACTCAATGGGCCATTCTCCTTCTGCACTGTAAATTCTATGATTCTATGGTTCTATGAACCGGGGGACAATTATGGAGAAAAGGTTAGAGTTTAGGAAAGAGGTGGCAAGGACGAGCAGCTGTTCAGAGAACTCCAGAAAGTGGGTGCCCAAGGGCTGAGCAAGACATCGGAGATGGAGGAGGGGAGGATACAAGGCAATCAGGTGGGGAGAATGAGGGAAGGAAGGAAAAGTCCAGCAGTGCTAAGCAGAGAATGCGTTCAAATGCATACGGTAAAAAGGACACTGACGTTGTTCAAAATTTCAATCGCACCAATTGATCATCCTTTGCCATTAAAGTGCAAGCGTGTCAGCAGGTTTCAAAGTGAATGAGGACACATGCTTCAAAGCTGTAGCCTCCACAATTTCCAGGAAGTTACTAATATTCAGCTGGCTACGAGGTGTGATGTTCCACATTGAAGCATTTTTACCGGAAATGCCCATCTTGAAGGCTCACAGTAGATTGAAAAAGCATGACTGTGTAGTCTTTGTCTTTGTGCTCAGGTTGCTGACCTATATTTCTCACCATTTGAACCATAGAACCATAGAGCATACAGTGCAGAAGGATGCCATGCGGCCCATCGAGTCTGCACCGGCCCACTTAAGTCCCCACTTCCACCCTATCCCCGTAACCCAATAACCCCTCCTAACTATAATTTGGCTTGTAGTTCCAGATCAGGAGCAATTGGAAACTTTAGAAGCCTAGTTTGTGAGAACTCTTGGGTATATTCCACTTACCTGCAACAGAAGGATTTGTTAATAGGGTTAAATGAAGTAGAGTTAAAAGAGGTTCATGTGGAGCAGTTGGGCTAAATAGTGTGTTACTGTGTTCTACATTCTATGGAATTGTATGTTGGGGCGGATTTAGCTCATTGGGCTGGTTTGTGGTGCAGAACAAGGCCAGCGGGCCTTCAATTCACATACCAGCTCAGGTTATTCATGAAGGCCCCTCTTCTCAATCTTGCCCCTCGCCTGAGAAGTGGTGATCCTCAGGTCCCCCTCAAAGGGGAAAGCAGCCTTAAGTCACCTGAGACTACGCCGACTTTTTAATTCTATGTACCTCTATCCTCCTACCCCATGCAATAATTTATTGGAATGGCAAACCCAACTCCCATTTCACCGGGTCACAATTTGTTTCCTATATGTTGTGAACTATGAAGTGGATTATAATCCTGGACCCTTTTTGGGACTATTCCGGATCAGGTGTGTTCCTCGGATGATCACTCCCACTTAAGGTTGGGAAAGACAAGACACTTAAATGAGCCCAAAGATATGGGCTAACTCTTCCTGAAGGAAAGGAACCACCAATAAGTCCATAGACCATAAGACATAGGAGCAGAATTAGGCCATTCGGCCCATCGAGTCTGCTCCGCTATTCAGCCATGGCTGATATTTTCTCATCCTCATTCTCCTGTCTTCTCCCCAGGGCAGCACGGTAGCATTGTGGATAGCACAATCGCTTCACAGCTCCAGGGTCCCAGGTTCGATTCCGGCTTGGGTCACTGTCTGTGCGGAGTCAGCACATCCTCCCCGTGTGTGCGTGGGTTTCCTCCGGGTGCTCCGGTTTCCTCCCACAGTCCAAAGATGTGCAGGTTAGGTGGATTGGCCATGATAAAAAAAAATTCCCCTTAGTGTCCAAAATTGCCGTTAGTGTTAGGTGGGGTTGCTGAGTTATGGGGATAGGGTGGAGGTGTTAACCTTGGGTAGGGTGCTCTTTCCGGGAGCCGGTGCAGACTCGATGGGCCGAATGGCCTCCTTCTGCACTATAAATTCTATGTAAAGAACCCCTGATCCCCTTATTAATCAAGAACCTATCTATCTCTGTCTTAAGGACACTCAGTGATTTGGCCTCCACAGCCGTCTGCAGCAAAGAGTTCCACAGATTCACCACCCTCTGGCTGAAGAAATTCCTCCTAATCTCTGTTTTAAGAATATTACTATAAAAATATTATGATCCTCCAGACAACCTTTTTAGCTAGATTATAACAACCCAGATAGTATAAAGGTATGGGCATCTCTCCTCAACAATGTACCTCTTCATTAAAGAATGTACGGAGATGGTTTTTTGAGAATAGAGAAGACTATAAGAGACAATATATGTTCTAATTTACATAAAAGTTTATTAAGGAAGCAAACATGCAATTCACTTTTGATGCTAAACACCACATTGATAGTGCTAGGAAGAGTAAATCTAATCTTGTTTTGAATTGAGCATCCAATTATTTTAATGTTACAGAGAGATATTAAAGATAAAGGGGACATAAATTTAAGGTGAATGGTGGAAGATATAGGGGGGATGTCAGAGGTAGGTTCTTCCCAGAGAGCAATGGGGGCATGGAATGCACTGCCTGTGGAAGTAGTTGAGTCGGAAACATTAGGGACCTTCAAGCGGCTATTGGATAGGTACATGGATTATGGTAGAATAATGGAGTGTAGATTAATTTGTTCTTAAGGGCAGCATGGTAGCATTGTGGTTAGCACAATTGCTTCACAGCTCCAGGGTCCCAGGTTCGATTCCGGTTTGGGTCACTGTCTGTGTGGAGTATGCACATCCTCCCCGTGTGTGCATGGGTTTCCTCCGGGTGCTCCGGTTTCCTCCCACAGTCCAAAGATGTGCAGGTTGGGTGGATTGGCCATGATAAATTGCCCTTAGTGTCCAAAATTCTATGATAATCTATGATTAACCGAGGACAAAAGTTTGGCACAACATCGTGGGCCGAAGGGCCTGTTCTGTGCTGTATTTCTCTATCTATCTATCTAAATAAAGTAGTATTTACCTTAAAACCCTGAGTAGAATGTCTGGCAAGATATCCCTATGCCGATTAAGGGGAGAACTATCATCACTACACTACAACAACTATGCATTTACCCTGAAAGACACTGGAATGAATCCAACAAATCTAAAAAATACTATAGTGTGATTCTAATATTTATACCATAAAAGAGCTGAAGCAGAAGCAAGCATGTTGAACACTGCTGTTGGACAACATCCTTTGATTTCATCAACAACCTTAATTTTAGTCATGGTGTGGAGATGCCGGCATTGGACTGGGGTGAGCACAGTAAGAAGTCTTACAACACCATGTTAAAGTCCAACAGGTTTGTTTCAAACACGAGCTTTCGGAGCGCAGCTCCTTCCTCAGGTGAATGGAGAGGTATGTTCCAGAAACATTTATATAGACAAAGTCAGAGCATCTCTGAGCTAGCCAGGTAGCATTTCAAGCCCCAGACCCTTGATTATACTGGAGCAATACAAGTTGAATTGGGCTGTTAGGGACCCAGGAGTGACAATCTCTGCATTAGTTGCCAGGCTGCGCCTATGGCCAAGCATTGTGAGTTCGGTACAGCGCTCAGCAACATGCTGCGTGATAGTTTAGTATGCGGTATTAACAACATAAGTGTGAAAAAGAAGCTTCTGGCTGTAACGAAGATTACCCTCGACAGGGCAATTAAGATTGCTCAGGCAACAGAGTGCGCCAAGAGGGGTGGGTCAGAGCTTCAAGGCGTGTAAGAGGGCAAGGTGAACCAGCTGTGAGGTGGTATGGCAGCAAGGCGTGCAGCCAGGTCAACAGGCTCCCAGGAGGTTCAGCCACAATCCCAGGATTGGGAGTATAGTCAGTGGCCAGGAAAGAAGATGGGTTGTCAATCCAGGAGTCAAGACAGCTGCCCCCAAGGAGCGTGCCGCTGCAAACAGTTTAGTTGTTTACGGTGCAATAGAAAGGGCCATATCCAGGCAGGTTGCCGCGTCCGACAGAACAGGGCAATTAAAAAAAAAACAAATCACGATTCCAAATGTAGATCCTGAAATGTACAGACTTGTTCTGAGGAAGTCCGTCGATGACCCAGGAGGGAGCTGGAGAATGGAGTGCCCCTGCTGTAGTGGTCGAAACTCAGAGACTACCTTCCAAGGTCAAAGTTGGAGGAAGCAGTTGGGTGACTAAGGTGGTCTCTGAGACCCCAAAATTCCCCCAACAGCTTGACATTGTGATGAACTGTTATGGACTCTCACCCCTTGTGTTTCTCAGCCCTTTTATTGTACATAGTAATTGTACACAACCTGTTCTGCGAATATGTTATTGAGGGATTTAAGGGGGGGTGGGATCTGGTAGCGTGGCCTTTTTAAGGGGCGATCTCTCACAGTCCACGTGACCGGTCTGGGGCCCATTGTGTGGGAGTGTGCAAACCCCGACCAATCGGGCAAAAGCACAGGGCCCAGGGAGTGGGCCCCCGGGCAGAGTGGACCCTGGAGCCAGAGAGTGAAGACCTGTTTAATGACTCTGGGCGCGATCTAGGTTTCTAAATGTAATTTGTGGCGGGTTTTGCTGGGAGTTTCACCCCAGCTCTGTGAGTGAGTTCCCCACCGCTTTCTCACCACACTTCGCCACTATTTTGGGCCCTGGGAGCTTCTCCCCGGTCTAACCCACACCTATAATTATTTTCATCACTGGGGAGTGTAATGTTCTTGTCGGATGGCCTGATTTATATTACAAGAACATTTGTAGCTAAAGCTATAAATGATTTATCAACATTAACTGTGGACCACCTATATTCAGAACAACAGATGAATAACAGTAAGATCATAGACAAGCAACTTCTCTCCTCCCTGCTCTCCAGTCAGTCTGAGGTCACCTCTCTCTAACATTCACTTATATACCAGTGAGACTCCTAGTGGTCAGTCGGTGAACAACAACACAACCATGATATCACTACAGGGAGCTGAACACGTTGGCCAGTCCAGCTCCTCAGAGATCGGGACACCATTTTGAAAGGGTGCCCCCATCTCTAAGTGGTTTGGTGGATCTCCCGCCCCTCTTACTCATGGGCAACGTCATCCTCTTTACGCATTACCCCACACTCCCGACCCAAGGGATGACACCCTGCTATGGAGTTGCTGAGGACCCCCCTTTTCTGACCTCTCCCCCCCCCCCACCCTTCCAGGACCCCTACCCTTCACCGCCACCCCAACCTTCCAGAGGCCCTGCACTCCCCACCATTCATACCCCCCTCCATCCTCCTTTCATGAAAATGGCCCCACTCAGATCCTTGCTCTTGGCACCCAGGCACCCTGGCACCCAGCAGTGAACCAGGCAGCTTGGCATTGCCACCCAGGCACCGTGGAAGTGACAGGGTGGCAATGCCAAGCTGCCAGTCTGGCTGTGCCAAGGTGCCTGCATTCAAGACAGGACCAGTACTGAACGGCACCCAGCTGGGGTCTCCTGGGGAGACCGGTCGGAGCAGACAGCCCGATAGATCCTGGATCAGCACACCTAAGCGGGTTCGAAACCTACTTAGATGTGCAAAGCTTGATGCCGCCCATTGTGGGTGGGATCCTAATTGCGACGCCTTGTGAGATCCGGGTACATCTCGCGTGGTGTACTGGCTATTGGGAAGCCCACGAGAAGTCTCTACCAGCTGCATCATGGTCCTGCTCCAGCACAATGCTGCCGGGAGATCACATCCTATGTGTCTATGTATAGTTTACCTTTGCTTGTTACCAATAAACCCTCGTTCCGTTACACTGGAGGTCTACCTGGTATTGCATCGAGCCACCACAGAAAGCTAAAAACTGTACTGATAGGGAAAATCACCCAGCCAAAAATACCCTCCCACTCACTAAAAGAATAAATATATATTCGTATGAATCAGACTGACTTTCTAAAATTACATCTGCGTAATTCTCGCTCGGATTGCAGCCCAGTGAGTTTACAAAATAGGATATTGCTATTTTCCTATGCCTGGGAGCCTCGTGGAGAAAATCCTGGCCCTCGAACAGGTTTGTCACCAACAGGTCCTCTGCGCCCTCTTCAGGACAGACCAAGGTGGTGCGATGGTGCTGAGGAAAAGGTTCTCTGGTGGGCTGTACCAGCTCTCAGCCCAATATGTCGCCTCTTCCACTCAGTACTTCCAAAAAAAAAATATTCTCCCTTTGTTTCTATTTGCAAGACACCGACACGAACAGACAGGTTGAGGAAAACGCAGCCTCTGTGACCACCCACAGTGCAATTTGCCAAGTATGCCACCAGAAATTCCTGTTTGCTGCTGCCACACATAAACATTCTAACAGGAAAGAACTGGGAAATAATTTATTTGGAACTCTCCGAACGTTTGCCTCAGCATGAGTGAAAGATGGGGTGGGGGGGGGGATGCTGTTTTGGCATACGTGAGTGAAAATGGGGTGAGAGATCTATCTGCTGCAATTCATGACTGAGAGCCCCAGTATGGAATTGAAATACAGTGAGGGCTGTAACGCAATACATGGCTGAAAATAGGGGGAGTGTTGTATGGCTGTGCTTGACTGGAAATGGAGAGGGTTGTCCTGCAATGCATAACTAAAGAGACAGAGAGGGTTGTATTGGAATGGCTGAATAGAGATTGCATCGCAGTACATGACTGGATATACAGAGAGAGATGTGTTGAAATTCAGGACTGGAAATTCAGGAAGAGCGGTATTGTAGAATGTGATTGACCCCCAGGGCAAATCTAGGAACAGAGGATTTAAGGGCAGAAGTACAACTTCAATCCTGCTGTAAGTCGATCAGATCATGGCTGATCTGTTTGTGGTCTCTATTCCACTTTCCTGTCTTCTCCCCCTATAAACCTTGACTCCCTTGTCTATGTAACTCAGCCTTGAATAAATCCAATTACCCAGCTGCAGATACTTTCTGGGGAAAATAATTCTACATCCTAATGACTGACTCGCTGAGGGAGAAAACAAAAATCCTCCTTAAAAGGGAGGCCTTAAACGCTGTCCCTTAGTTCTAATCTCCCGCACAAGTGTATACACTCTATCAAATATCCTGAGGATCCTATACGTTGCAATAAGATCACCTCTCATTCTTCAAAACTCCAATGGCTACAGGCCTAGCCTGCTCAATCTTTCTTCTTAGGATAAGAAATTCACCCCAGGCATGAGTCAAGTTAACCTTCTCTGAACTGCTTTGAATGCAATTATATCCTTTTTCTTTTTGGTAAACATGTTTATTTGCATTTTTTCATAATAATCGACGCAAAGCAGAACAAAAGAATTCAAAAATTCACAGGCAGATAGAAAAGTTTTTTAAAAATGCATAATGGACTTGAATACCAAAACTACCCCAAACCCCCAGCAACTGACTGTGACTAACTCTTTAAAAAAGGAAATACATGGCTGCCAACTTGGACAGAACATCTCCACTGACCCACTGATGGCGAATTTGACTTTATCCAAGCGTAGGAAGACATGAAGTCACCCAAACAAGCAGAGGCACTGGGCAGAACGGGAGATCTCCAACCGAGCAATATTCGCCTGCGAGCTATCAGTGAGGCAAGGGCGACAACATTCACCTCTACCCCAAACTGAATCACCAGCAAATCTGACACCCCAAATATGGCCACCATCGGACACAGGTCTAAATCCACATGGAGTATCTCTGACATGGTAATAAAGAATGAAGCCCAGAAATCTACAAGTTTGGGTCAGGACCAGAACATATGCATATGGCCAGTAGCCGGGCCAAGAGATCTCCTGCAAAAAAACCAACATTGGCGTTTAAGCACTTTACATGGGCAAATGCCCTCAACCTCTTCACTGGGCCATTCAAACCTCTAATGCTTCAGGTGACCAAACGGATTGGAGGTCTCCCACCACCCCCCACCCTTAATCTAGAGTCAGCCATTCCCACCAAGAGTGATCAACCAAGGGACGCTGAGAAGGTAAAGCAAACCGATTCACCCAAGATGGCCACCAAGCCAAGTCAGGAAACTGGACAAAGAGAAACCAACAGACACCGTCAGCCAACTACCCCCACCCCCAACCCCCACCCCCAACTATTGCCACCCCCAACCCCCTCCCCCACCCCCAACTTCCCCCACCCCAACCCCCTAGCAAAATCCCCATCACCATTCAATGTGACCACACCCAAAAGCAAATAAAAGCGAGGCAAATAAGGACTTATTCTAAAACTAAAGCCTACATTTAACAAAACCAAACAAAACAAAACTATACGCTAAGTCTCTACAAAAGTACGATAATGAGCTGCAGTGAACCCTCCAATGTTACTAGCTAGCTTTCTCTCATGCTCTACTTTCTCCCTCTTCATTATATTTTTATTATTCTTTACTCGTTCTTAAAATCTGTTCAATCTTCTGACCTACCACTAATGTTTGCAGATTTGTGCAGTGCTTCTTTCAATTTGGTACTGTTATGATCCCAGTTGACGTTATAACTGGACGGGAAGATCCCAGAATGAAACTCTTGTCTCAAAAGACCATGGGCTGGATTCTCCGTCCCACCGCGCCACATTTCTGTTTCACCCCGCCGGGGGAATGCTCCGTTACGACGGCTGGTCATTGGAGTTTCCCATTGTGAGGCAGTCCCGAGCCGTCAGGAAACCCCCGGACTGCCAGCAAAACGGAACATCCCGCCAGCAGAGAATCCAGCCCCATAACTTTTACCTTTTGTTATAAGACCTGGAGGAACAGAATCACAGGACCGCTAATTAGTTTTAACAACAAGAAAACAATCATTAAATATGAAAAATCAGGATAGTTTTTCCAAATGACACCAATCCACTTTTAACATCAAATCCAGAGGTGCAATGGTTAGCACCGCTACCTCACGATGCTGAGGATCCAGGTTCGACCGCGGCTCCGGGTCACTGTCCCTGTGGAATTTGCACATTCTCCCCATGTCTGCGTGGGTCTCACCCCCACAACCCAAATATGTGTAGGATTGGCCACGCTAAATTGCCCTTAATTGGAAAAAAAAGAATTGGGTACTCTGAATTTATAAAAAAATATATGACTAGTTGGATTATTATACAGTACTTATTTACTCCCCCCCTTAGCTTAACAAATACACACAGATTTTATGATTAACATGGATTAAAAAGTACATCTTAAGATACAATGGTCTCATTAACACAAAGTCCCTTTTAAGCACACAGATTGCTGTGGTCAAATACACACACTCCACTCTGAACGCAAGTTAGTCTATGTTTTTTTCCCTCAGAATTCCCCCAGATGATTTTCATGTGAGAGTTTCCAAACTCTCCAAACTTTGGGGCAGCAGGGTAGCATGGTGGTTAGCATAAATGCTTCACAGCTCCAGGGTCCCAGGTTCGATTCCCGGCTGGGTCACTGTCTGTGTGGAGTCTGCACGTCCTCCCCCTGTGTGCGTGGGTTTCCTCCGGGTGCTCCGGTTTCCTCCCACAGTCCAAAGATGTGCGGGTTAGGTGGATTGGCCATGCTAAATTGCCCGTAGTGTCCTACAAAAAGTAAGGTTAAGGGGGGGTTGTTGGGTTACGGGTATAGGGTGGATACGTGGGTTTGAGTAGGGTGATCATGGCTCGGCACAACATTGAGGGCGGAAGGGCCTTTTCTGTGCTGTACTGTTCTATGTTCTATGTCCACTCCCAAAAACACACTTTAAAATTTTCTCTCATATAATAATAATAATCGCTTATTGCCACAAGTAGGCTTCAATGAAGTTACTGTGAAAAGCCCCTAGATGCCGCATTCCAGAACCTGTTCGGGGAGGCTGGTACGGGAATTGAACCCACGTAGCTGGCATTGTTCTGTATTACAAGCCAGCTGCTTAGCCCACTGTGCTAAACCAGCCCTGTATATGCTTTCCCTAGCAGTTTCCCTGCGTACTTAGCCCCCTACTCTACTCCCTGTACACACACGACTGCATGGCAAAACTTGGTTCCAACTCCATCTACAGGTTTGCTGACGATACGACCATAGTGGGCCGGATCTCGAATAACGACGAGTCCGAATACAGGAGGGAGATAGAGAACCTAGTGGAGTGGTGCAACGACAACAATCTCTCCCTTAATGCCAGCAAAACTAAAGAGCTGGTCATCGACTTCAGGAAGCAAAGTACTGTGCACACCCCTGTCAGCATCAACGGAGCCATGGTAGAGATGGCGAGCAGTTTCAAATTCCTAGGGGTGCACATCACCAAAAATCTATCCTGGTCCACTCATGTCGACGCTATCACCAAGAAAGCACAACAGCGCCTTTACTTCCTCAGGAAACTAAGGAAATTTGGCATGTCCACATTAACCCTTACCAACTTTTACAGATGCACTATAGAGAGCATCCTCTCGGGCTGCATCACAGCCTGGTATGGCAACTGCTCGGCCCAGGACCGCAAGGAACTTCAGAGAGTCGTGAACACCACCCAGTCCATCACACGAACCTGCCTCCCATCCATTGATTCCATCTACACCTCCCGCTGCCGGGGGAAAGCAGGCAGCATAATCAAGGATCCCTCCCACCCGGCTTACTCACTTTTCCAACTTCTTCCATCGGGCAGGAGATTCAGAAGTCTGAGAACACGGACGAACAGACTCAAAAACAGCTTCTTCCCCACTCTCACCAGACTCCTAAATGACCCTCTTATGGACTGTCCTCACTAACACTACACCCATGTCTGCTTCATCCGATGCCAATGCTTATGTAGTATATTGTATATATTGTGTTGCCCTATTATGTATTCTCATGTATTTTCTTGAATTCTGATCAATTCCCTTTTCTTCCCATGTACTGAATGATCTGTTGAGCTGCTTGCAGAAAAATACTTTTCACTGTACCTCGGTACACGTGACAATAAACAAATCCAATCCAATCCAATCCAGTTTGCATTCCAAATTCCTGACAGTTTTTCCAAATTTTACACCGCTCCACTGTTAAAATCAAATCCAGTCCAGGATTTTACACCAATGCTTTAGGATTTGTTGGCTTGATCGCTATATAAACTGTTGCTTCAACTCTAGATTCCCAGACTGTACTAAATTTGCATCAAATGTTTAATTTACCTCTCATGTCTGCTGTCCCACTTTAAATCTAGTTACTGCAATTGTCTCTGCAAGACAGGACACTTTGTTTACCCTTCCTTGAAATCTTCTGAACAATACCTCAGTCTCTGTTCACTAAACCTCAGTCGTCTTAAACATTCTTCCTATCCCAATTCCCTGGTTATCTGGACAATAACTTGCCTCTTTGCAACTCCTGTCCTGTCCAGTCTTTCTTCTGGCAGAGTTGAGGGATTTTCACTCCCCTATGTCCCGTACCTAACTGCAATCTATCCAGCTAAATCTAAAACTGAAAAACTTTTTTTTTACCTTAAAAGGGCCTCCAGGTGCTAAGCAATGTCCAGATACCCCGCTGCCTATTTATTCTTTACATCACAACCCTTTCTAAGCACAATAGAAACATAGTTGGAATGAAACCAACCCCACACAGACAAACACCTTTTTCCAGCATGAATCTAACTGTAGATTTTACTCTTCCATGGACAGAAACATTACATGAAACACGCTATGCCTTATTTCTAATGTTTACCAATACAAATATAAATCCCTTAAAACTACCTTTGGTTTCCCAACAGTACAATCTTTAACCTCCATATTTATCAATAGATTATGCATTCTTTTCAAAGAACCTTTCTTCCTCAGCAGGTAAATCTTGGCTGAGAATGATTAAATATCTCCTTAAAAGTTTGCCATTGCCTCTCTACTTTCCTACTTTTTAACCTATTTTCCCAGTTTCCATGCACCAACTCTGCCTTTGTCCCTTATAAATAATTTTATTTAGGTTCAGAACACTAGTCTTAACTCAAACTTCTCCCCTCAAAGGGAGTGAGAAATTCTATCATGCTATGGTTGCTGTCACCTCAAGGCTCTTTTAAGCTGAGGTTATTGATTAATTTTATCTCATTTCTCATTACCAGGTCAGGAACAGCCTGCTCGCTGGTTGGCACCAGGTCTTTAAGAAATTATCCCCCATGTACTTTATGAACTCATTGTCAAGGTTACCTTTGCCAAACTGATTCACCCAATCAACTTGTAGATTAAAATCACCCTTGATTATTGCAGTATCTTTCTCACATGCCCCATTAATTTCTTCCTGTATACTCTATCCTACAGTGGAACTACTGTTAGGGAGACCATAAACTACTCTCACAAGTGAATCCCACCTTCTCTATTTCTTATTTCTGCCAAAATTGATTCTACATCTTGCTCTTTTGAGCTAAGGTCATTTCTCAATACCGTGCTAATTACATTCTTTTTTTAAAAACCTGGGTTGTGGGGGTGAAACCCACGCAGACACGGGGAGAATGTGCAAACTCCACACGGACAGCGACCCAGGGCCGGGATTCGAACCCGGGTCCTCAGCGCCGTAGGCAGCAATGCTAACCACTGTGCCACCGTGCTGCTCCTAATTATGTTCTTAATAAACAGAGCTACCTCACTACCTTTTCTTAACTGCCTGTCTTTTTGAAAAGTCAAATACCCTTCAATAATCAGCTCCCAGCCTTGGCCACCTTACAACCACCTTACAGGTCATACATTCTTATTTCTATCCTTACTCACTATTCATCCATTTTGTTATGAATGCTGCGCGAATTCTGATACAAAGCCTTTAACTCTGTCTTTTTACCATTTTCGCAATCTGCGCAGATGCACTCTTAAATTTGTTAGCTCTCTCCTGGCACGGTGGCACTACTGCCTCAGAAACCCAGGTTTGATTCCGGCCTTGGGTCACTGTCTGTGTGGAGTTTGCACGTTCTCCCCGTGTCTGCGTGGGTTTCCTCCGGGTGTCCCAGTTTCCTCCCACAATCCAAAGATGTGCAGGTTCGGTGGATTGGATACGGTAAATTGTCCCTTGGTGGTGTTACAGGGATAGGTTGGGGGATTGGACCTAGGTTGGATGCTCTTTCAAGAGGGTCGGTGCAGACCCAATGGGCCAAATGGCCTCCTTCTGCACTGTATGGATTCTAGGATTCTTCCTGCCACATTCTGCTTATGAAAGTCGCTTATTTTCACAAGTCGGCTTCAAATGAAGTTACTATGAAAAGCCCCTAGTCGCCACATTCCGGTGCCTGTTCGGGGAGGCTGGTACGGGAATTGAACCGTGCTGCTGGCCTGCCTTAAAGGCCAGCTATTTAGCATTGTATTAAACCAGCCCCTAATATCATAGAGTCATAGAGGCTTACAGCATGAAAACAGGCCCTTCGGCCCAACGTCCATGCCGCCCAGTATTTACCGCTATGCTAGTCCCAGTTGCCCACATTTGGCCCATAATCCTCGAAACACAGTTTCCCTATATAACTTCTAAATACTTTTTAAAAGACAAAATTGTACCCACCTCGAGTACTGCTCGTTCCAGACACTCACCACCCTCTGTATGAAAACATTGCCCCTCTAGACTCTTTTATATCTCTCCCCTCTCACCTTAAACCTACGCCCTCTGGGTTTTGACTCCCCCACTTTACTCTACCCTACTCTATGACTTTGTTGTTTTCCTCTGATTACACACTTCTTCTCACATGATCCCTTTCTGCCACTTTAGTTTAAAGCCTCCCTATCGCCCTAGTTAACGTGACTCGCCAGAACTCTGGTCCCAGCCCAGTTCAGGTGAAGACCATCCCAACAGTACAGCTCCCAATTTCCCTAGTTTGGGTGCCAGTTCTTCTTGTATCGAAACTCATTTATTGCACACCAATCTTTGACCCATGCATTAATCTCTCTAATCCTTTTTGCCCTATGCTAATTTGCTTTTGGCTCAGATAATAATCTAGTGATTATTGCCTCTACCTTTTTAATTTAGTCAGTAGCTGCTCACACCTCCCATGCCCTTTCCTGTCCTATCTACAACATCATTGGAACCCAGGAGGACCGCGGCAACTTGCCCCCTACTCAGTGTGCATTCCGGTCCCCTGAGCAGCCTCCACAACTATGTTTTAAGAACATTATTGAATCACAGGAGAGAGGAGAATTGTTGCATCTGAAAAGATCAAACTAATTTGTCTATAAGATTATGAGTGGCATGGACAGAGTGGATAGTCAGATGCTCTTTCCTCGGGTGGGAGAGTCAGGTACTAGGGGACATAGGTTTAAAGTGCATGGGGACAAGTTTAGAACAGATGTGCGAGGCAGATTTTTTACACAGAGGGTGGGAAATATATGGGTGGGATTCTCTGATCCAGGAGCTAAGTGTTGACACTGTTGTAAATGCAGGAGCGTTTTACAACGGCGTCATCTGGCCCCGATGCACAGGAGGCCAGCACGGTACTGGAGAGCCACATGCTGCTCCAGCTGCCGATACGGGCATCAGAACGGGTGCCACGGGTCTGCGCATGCACGCTACGACCAGCGCGAGTTCGCGCATGCGCATGGGTTGCCGTCTCCACGCCCGCCCCGGCGGAGAGTTACAGGGGCCCGCCGCGGAGGAACATAGGCCCCCACCGGGATAAGCCCGATCGGTAGGCCCTGATCGCGGGCCAGGCCACCGTGGAGGCCCCCCCCAGAGTCGGATCCCCCCTCCCTCCCTCCCACCAGGCTGCCCCATGCAACATGAATGCCGAGGTCCCACCGAGTAGGACCATACGAGAGCGGCGCCAGGAGGACTCGGCCTAACTCGGAGGGCACTCAGCTCCTCGCGTGGGGAGAATCGCTGGGGGGTGGGGGGGGGGGGGGGGGTGGGGGGGTGCCGCCGGCGGGGGGGCCCCGTGAATCGCGCCCCCCCCCCCCCCCCCCCCCCAGCGATTCTCCGACCCGGCGTGGGGTCGGCGAATCGTGCCCACGGAACGCGCTGGCTGGGGAGGTGGTGGGAGCAGGTACGATATTTAAAGGGCTTCTAGACAAATATATGAATAGGGTGGGAATGGAAGGATACGGTCTCTGTAAGTGCAGACGGTTTGAGTTTAGGCAGTTACCATGGTCGAAGCCGACTTGGAGGGCCGAAGGGCCTGTTCCTGTGCTGTATTGTTCTTTGTTCTTTGTTAATTGTATCACAGTCCATGCCATAAAGGAAAGAGAGCAATATATTGCAATAGCTGACTGAACCCTGGGGTAATGTGGTGTTGCAACTTAAGACAACTGGAGATTTCTGTGTCTCGGCACATGACTAACAAAAGTGCAGGAAGTTATACATCAGTGCAAGCTTGTAAATGCAAGGATCACAAAATAATAGATTTGGATAGTTCTCACAAAGGTAATCAGCTGCCTGATGTAACCTTAAAGTATACTTTTCCAACTCTGCTGTGGAGGCCATGTTATTTTTAATGTTAAAATGCTGAATTTGTAGCCCAGACCCTGGTAACTGTTGCAACGAGAGTAGAGTTTTAGGGAGGTCAGCAAGTGTGCAGGAAGTTACAGTTGCAGTCAATGCACAATCAGCAAATTAAGAACTGAGTTCGGAAAGAGATTACATGACTAGAAAAAAACCTCAAAATTAAGCCAACAATGTCAGCACAGAATAGCAGCACGGCACTTGTGTCTGTGTGCGGACATAGAAAGGAAGTGCAATAGATACTGAAAATACTAATAAGTCGTTCTTGAAAAAACTTAGTGTATTGGATTGTTTAAAAATGATAGGAATGTGTTACACAGTGCTGAGGTAAATCTGTGTCACAGCGCAGCAAAATCACAGAATGACACATAATATGTTGCAACATAGAAGGAGATCATTCAGCCCAAGGAGCCTCTGCATTTAATACACTCTTAATGCATTTTATGGACGACCACTCTTTTAACATGAAGAAAATAAAGAACGTTCATTGTCACGTCTGACAAAACGTATGGGGCGGGAGTCTTCGTTCCGC
This sequence comes from Scyliorhinus canicula, assembly GCF_902713615.1. Taxonomy (NCBI): domain Eukaryota; kingdom Metazoa; phylum Chordata; class Chondrichthyes; order Carcharhiniformes; family Scyliorhinidae; genus Scyliorhinus; species Scyliorhinus canicula. The sequence continues at coordinate 141,087,084 of NC_052160.1, forward strand.
CAGCCCCGTTTTCCAGCGCAGCGCTCCCCCACCGGCAGTGGGATTCTCCGTCCCGCCCCGCCAGCCGGCCAGTGGCGTTTCCCACTGTGGCCACCCGCACCTCCGCCGGGAAACCCCCGGGCCTGGTTGCGATGGCGGCGAAGCGGAGGATCCCGCCGAGGGAGAATCCCGCTGCTGAGGTTTGCTACAAAACAAAATAATGGTTCAGTTTTTTAAAATACCGACACAGAAAATATCAGCTGCCCAATTGTAGAGCGCCTTGGAAGAAATGGCCAATGAGACCCTTGTGTACCTGTGACTCTCTGCCTGCATTGGCTAATCAAGTTCGCTGCTCCTCCTCTTGTTGCTACAGTACATGCGACTAGAGTCACTAGGCCACGCTCTCAGGCAGAAAACTCCACTATACGATTCACTTCTGGAGCTGCTACGTCAACTGCTTTGAATCTTCCTCTTGGTTAACACCACAAGGAGTTCAGTGTTGACTCTTCAGTTTCTTTCACTTCTCATTAGCCTTTGACCAAGTTCTTAACAAGTTAGGTTAGCCCTTGCTTTCAAATGACCTTTCGTAATCCAGCTGTCTGAGGGTCAGAGAGGCAAATGCAGCCAACTGGTTGTCCGCTGGCATTTCCTGGCCATCCTGATCCTTGCCTATTTTTTCCCCACTAAAATTAACAAATGGGATAAAATATGAGGCAACGTCCGTCAGCCTGCTTTCTCAAGAAACACACCCGTTCCAACCTCAATGCCCTTCCCTGTAACCTAATCCACAGCCCACAGTGAACAAGTGCTTTGCTGGGACCTTGGAAATTGGGATCAGTATTTATTACCACGGCATTTTTACAAATTCCAACCACACGCTTCGATAAACTTCAGAAAACAAGCTTATTTTACGGAGAAGTAACACAAACGCATCAAAAATAAGCAGTATTTTTTTTAATCCCTCGAAATAAATGAACTCCTCCAACTTAAAAGTCCTCCCCATCTCATTTCACGTTGATTTGCAAAACGTGCTGCATTGTTGGTCATGCAGAGGTTAGTGCCAGATGCAATGAGGTGTTAAATTTATAATCGTTATATATTTATGTTTGCTGGCATGGTAGCTGATCCTAAAGCTGGCCTATAATATGAGATATTGTGTGCAAATTGCAAGAGGTCAGAGATTGCATCTCTGCTTTCATAGAACCTGCCCAAATAAATTACTAGGAACACAGGAAACCTACTAAAATATGTCAACAGCGAAGCGATGAGTCTTTCTGCAGAAAAATGTGGTTTGTAATGCTTCATCAGTGCAACATATATTTGCTTATTGCATATCTGACTTCAAGCCAACCATGGGCACAGGACTGACACCCTTAACAATACAGAAACTGAGAGACACACCCATACTGTACCAGCTGTGAAGCTTTGGACCTGGCTCGAAGTTTCTGGAATCTCAAATCAACCAAATTCCGACACATTCGCATTTGATAACTTTTAAGATAACTCATTTACTGCAGATTTTGGAGATGTGCTTCTCATATGGCAATACACAGGGTCTAATGAACGCACTTCCATCGATCAAATGCGATACTTTGGGGAAATTAACCAAATGTCCAAGTTTATTTATTCGTCTATGAAATGTTGCTGATTTGGGATTATATAAGCCTGACTTCCTATTTACCTGCGTATACCTTTGGTTGTCAATAGAGTCGTAGATTCATAGAACATACTGTGCAGAAGGAGACCATTTGGCCCACCGAGTCTGCACTGGCTCTTAAGCCCACACCTCCACCCTTTCCCCGTAACCCTGTAACCCCACCCAACATTTTTGGACACTATGGTCAATTTAGTATGGCCAATCCACCTAACCTGCACACCGTTGGACTGGTGGGAGGAAACCGGAGCACCCGGAGGAAACCCACGCAGTCACGGGCCGAGCGTGCAGACTCCGCACGGGCAGTGACCCAAGCCGAGAATCGAACCTGGGACCTCGGAGCTGTGAAGCAACCGTGCTAACCACTGTGCTACCGGTGCTTGCCCATATTCATAGATCTTGTTGTTATGATGTCTTTACACCAGGAAAAGCAGATTGTTCCACGCCTCCAAAGCCCATGGAACTCAATTAACAAACTAGAAATAGGAAATGGTAAGGCTCGATAGTGGCAACTTACTTGGGCTTCAATCTCTGCTAAGATCAACGTGGTCCATTGCTCACATTTTGGATATCACTTCACAAAATAATGTCAAGTTCTCTTTTTTTTTGCAAAATAAATGAATTTACAGTTTCAATAAATAATATTTGAAAGCTGTATTTATTGCACTCTGAAAGAGGTACTATCCCTCCAATGCCACTACATCTTTTCTTAGGTAAAAGAAATTCTACCTTGGTGATCCTTAATGCAAGGGCAGCAGAGACAAATCCCACGCCATAGTTTGGCATATTCACTCCCACTCTATTCTCTTAAATGATCCCTGCTTTAATATGGCGACCATAACTTTGTGGAGTCACTGGCCTCTTCATTAAGAGTGCCTGATGTAGAATTTTCAATAAAAGTAAACACTTAGTTTGAACTAATGTAAATGTTGCCATCCAGTCAGAATATCCAGAGTAAACACGCAGGTGAAATATGCAAAAAAAATTACAAAGGGCGGGACGATGGGATAGTGGTTAGCACTGCTGCCTCACAGTGCCAGAGTTCAATTCCGGGCTTGGGTCACTGTCTGTGTGGAGTTTGCCTGTTCTCTCTGTGTCTGCGTGGGTTCCTCCGGGTACTCCGGTTTCCTCCCACAGTCCAAAGATGTGCAGTTAGGTGGATTGGCCATCCTCAATTGTCCTTTAGTGTCCAGGGATGTGCAGGTTAGGTGGGGCTACAGGGATAGGGTGGGGAGTGGGCCCAGATGGGGGATAGGCTGGGGAGTGGGCATCGATGGGGTGCCCATTCAGAGGGTCGGTGCAGACCTGATGGGCCGAATGGCCTCCTTCTGCACTGCAGGATTTCTATGAAATTCAAAATTGGTATCGATTAATAAATCAAAGGTGAATCCAGACTTCATCTTGTTTCAAAATTATCGACATAAACACATTTCTATTATATACATATTTTTCTTTCCATTTTTTAAAGGAGAAAACTTTACTGGGACTGATCAAATGATATGTAAGGTGTAGTTGACTTGGTAGCTCAATACTTAGCAGGCACTTGGGCCAACTATTCCTAGTTGCCCTTTGACACTTTGCTCAATTTTATTCTACCATTCACACATTCTAATCTCTTTATGTGCCAAATTTTTTTTTTAAATTTAGAGTACCCAATAATTTTTTCCAATTAAGGGGCAATTTAGCTTGGCCAATCCACCTCTAACCTGCACATCTTTTGGGTTGTGGGGGTGAAACCCACGCTGACACGGGGAGAATGTGCAAACTCCACACGGACAGTGACCCAGGGCCGGGATTCGAACCCGGGTCCTCAGCGCCGTAGGCAGCAATGCCAACCACTGTGCCACCGTGCTGCCCCGTTTATGTGCCAAATTGAGCACCCTTCTTTGCCTTAATCACCCCATTTAGATTCCTTTTGTCTTCTGTCCTTGACATCTTTATCAATCTCCACCTAACACTGGCCCCGATCCAGCCCCACTGCTCCACACATCCCCCCCCCTCCCCTTCCCCCTACTGCAGTATAAACCTGACCCTTTTTCCACTTCTCCCCAACTTTGATAAAGAGTCATCCAGACTCCATGTTCAAGGTAGGTTTGGCTATTTGAAATGCATTGGGTGAGACTAACATGCTGGCATCAGCTTTGGCCTATTCATCATATGGAGAAGATTTGCTGGATGACTCTTTATAGATGCTCTAACCTGAGAGACAGCCCTGCAACCTCGAACGTTCTGTTTTCTAGGGTGGTCTTCTGAGAAGGTGGCCACTTGACAGAATCCTTAAAAAGTTATGTGGGAGGGAGGCAATAGATCATCAGTGTCGCATTGCTTACATACTATTCAAACCTTCCCTCACCCACGCACAGGATAAGTGGAAAATTTGCATCAAGTGCACACATTTGGAATCTCCAATTTTCTCTGCCCTCATTGTGCTGCTGTTCTAAATGTTCTGGAGGCTGGTGCACATAAAGCATGAAACAAAGCTTAAGTTTTCTAACAACTATTCAGAAAGTGGCTTCTATTTAAGAACATCCATATTTAATGTATGTTTGGAATAAAGGTTGCAAATTCAGAAACATATATGGTGTATATTGTGCCATGGCCATTTATTGCTAGTTTGCACCTTACATCGGAGTTTTATTTCAACGCAAGATGTTCATACACATTTCATATTACCAATTAACAGCACATGAAGGAACACGCTGCAATGGGAAATTGTTAAACTTTATGTTCCGGTTATTATTTAGGGATTATTGGATTGAGTCTTTAATTTTATAGCTGCAAGGCTTGTAAGGAAACATTATCTTTGAATGAAAAGGAACAGAATTTTTTCATGTTGGGATCTAGGCGAAATGCCAAGGTGTATAGTGCAAGATGCCACCAAGGTTGAAAAGAGTAGGAGGGCAGATCAAAAGAGTTGAGTTTGAAAAACTTGTAGGTTATAGAGAGAAGGATGGAAAACCTGAGGGGGTAACATTTGCTGCTCTTCCTGATCATCAACTTCCCTCCTACATTGACAGCCGCCCCTTCAACCTCTCACACTTGAGGCCTCATCACTTTACCATCTCTGAGGTTTCCATCACTGACAGGTTCACATCTGCTGAATCCCAACCCCCTCAACATACTTTCTCAAATTCCATTACTCACGCTCTCCAACCTGTAAAATGTTGCTTTTCATCAATACACTGTTCTACTCTCAACATCACCTGCTCTGGCTCACCATTCACTCTGGCCTATCTAATATCTCCCTTGGCAATTTGGTGCCATCATGCCCACCAAGTGCCTTATTGTCTCCCAACTCCATCATTCCCCCCATAAAAGTTCTTACTTCCAGCTACTCAAGCCTGTGTGTTGTAGTCTCAAGTGCACCTGTAACATGACGGGCCTGGTTGAACACCGTCAGATCTAATGAAACAATCTTGTGTAATGCTACACCTTATTTCCTCAAGATCAGATCATCCTACCACTCCGGGACTTATTCTCAAGATTAAGAGAAAGTCCAGACTTCTTCTCCCAATGAAAAGCTTTCACTTCCGATGGATTTGCCTCATCGCTTCCACTCTCTCTTGCAGCATTGTGTGAGGATGTCATCAATTATTTTCCTCCTCAAGCTTGAGACGATTTTGTCAGTTGTCTCACATCTCTCCCTCTCCACCTCCGATTGCTCTGAGCTTTCCCAACCCTTACCGAGTTAACTTCTACAAAATCCATCTGCTGCTCCCCCGATCTCATCCAAATTCAACTCTGGGCTAAACAGTTTCCTTGCTTCCTATTCACAGGCAAGGCTACAAGTCATCACTCCTCCAACAAGTTCACCTTCACCTTTTATGTTTTTGACCTACTGCTCCAACTGTCTTTTTCTCAAAGGTTTTTCAATGCATTATTATTCATCTCATCCAGGATGAATTCCTGCAGCTGGCCGAGACTCTCCTTGTCAAAGTCACCAGTAATATCCTCTTGGACGGTGACATGCCATCCCTCTTTGTTCCCCTTACCCAACCCCCGTCATGCAACCTTTGTTGACAGCGACCTCTCATCCTTGGCCCATCTCTGTGGATCTCCTCTTGTTTGGTTTCATTTCCCATTGGTCGCAATGTAACTCTCAATGGCTTCCATTCCCACTCTAACATGGTGATCACCAAAGTGTTCCTCCTTTCACTTGTTTACATGTTGCTCTTTGACAATATTATCCTTACAAAGAGGCTCAGATTTGTACCATGGTGGAGAACCTCTCTGCCATGGCAAAAATCAGCAGTGGCTGGAAATCGTAAGCCCTGCACCCGAACAAGGCATGTTCCATTTTCCTGGGATGGGAATGGGATCAGGCCAGGATTCACACATACACAGTTCACGGAGGCAACTGGTCATTTAAATCATTAGCTGCCGCCACTGAAGTGGGATTTTGTCAGGCCAGGAGTGTGGAATCTGAAGTGAGTATATTAGACCAGGTAACAGGAGATCTGATATTGGTGAATTCATTTGGAGAGGTAAGGCACTCAATGCATTCTATGCTTGGTTCGAGCTGGAAACCATCACATCGCTGTCAACTGTCCCAGAAGCCTCGGACAACCCCGTACCTACCGTCACAGTCTCCGAAGTTAGATCGGCCTTCCTGAAAGTGAACCCTCGGAAAGCAACAGGTCCTGACGGAGTCCCTGGTCGTGCACTCAAATCCTGCGCAGACCAACTGGCGGGTGTGTTCACGGACATTCTCAACCTCTGCCTACTCCGTTCCAAAGTTCCCAACTGCTTCAAGAAGACCACCATCATACCGGTGCTAAAGAAGAACCAGGCAATGTGCCTCAACAAATACCGTCCGGTGGCCTCAGAAATGAAATGCTTCGAGAGGTTGGTCATGAAACATATCAACTCCATACTACCAGAATGCCTTGATCCACTGCAATTCATATAGCGCCACTACAGGTCCACAGCAGGTGCCATCTCCCTGGCCCGACACTCATCCCTGGAGCATCTCGACAACAAGGACTCCTATGTCAGACCCCTATTTATTGATTACAGCTCTGCCATCAACACCATAACCCCAGGCAAGCTCATATCAAAATTCCAAAACCTAGGACTTGGCTCCTCCCTGGGTAACTGGATCCTCAACTTCCTGACCCAGAGACCACAATCTGTAAGGATAAACAACAACACCTCCTCCACGATAGTTCTCAATACACAGCCCTGCAAGGCTGTGTACTATACTATACTCCCCTACTATACTCCCTGTACACACACGACTGTGTGGCAAAATTTGGCTCCAAGTTCAACTTCAAGTCTGCTGATGACACGACCATGGTGGGTCAGATCGCGAACAACGATGGGTCAAAGTACAGGAGGGAAATAGAGAACCTAGTGGTGTGGTGTAACAATAACAATCGCTCCCTCAATGTCAGCAAAGCTAAAGAGCTGGTCATTGGCTTCAGGTAGCAAAGTATCGTACACACCCCTATCTGCATTAAAGGGGCTGAGGTGGAGATGGTTGACAGCTTCAAATTTCTAGGTGGGCACATCACCAACAATTTGGACTGGTCCACCGACATCGACGCTACAACCAAGAAAGCACAACAGCACCTCAGGGAACTGAAGAAATTCAGCATGTCCACATTGATTCTTACCTATTTTTACAGATGCACCATAGTAAGCATCCTATCTGGCTGCATCACAGCTTGGTACGGCAACTGCTCGCCCCAAGACCGTAAAACTACAGTCGTGAACACAGCCCAGTCCATCATGCGGACTAGCCTCCCATCCACTGTCTACACCTCCCGCTGTCTTGGGAACGCTGAGCAGCATAATCAAAGACCCCTCTCAACTGGGTTACTCTCTCTTCTAACTTCTTCGGTCAGGTAGGAGATACAAAAGTCTGAGAATACGCACTAACACGTTCAAAAACAACTTCTTCCCCACTGTTACCAGATTCCTGAAAATCCCTCTTACGGACTGAACTGATCTCTACACACATCTTCTCTACTGAGTAGTACTGCACTCCATATGCTCACCCGGTGCCTGTGCTAATGTATTTACATTGTGTATTTGCATATCGTATGTTTTTTCATGTATGGAACGATCTGCCTGGGCTGTATGCAGAGCAATATCTTTCACTGTACCTTGGTATACATGACCATATATCAAATTTGATTCAAGGTACTGTTTTGGCCTGGTCCGGAGTCATCTTTTGAAGAGGTAAGGCATCCTTTGGAGTTGATTGTAAATATGATTGTGAGTAAAAAATGCATAAGCTCACTGAAAATGAAATGAAATGAAAATCACTTATTGTCACAAGTAGGCTTCAAATGAAGTTACTGTGAAAAGACCCTAGTCACCACCTTCCACCGCCTGTTCGGGGAGGCTGGTACGGGAATTGAACTGTGCTGCCAGCCTACCTTGGTCTGCTTTAAAAGCCAGCTATTTTGCCCTGTGCTAAACCAGCCCCTTGAACTGTCAAGCTGTCAAGGAACTGTCAAAGAACTGCCACAACAACATCTTCTTCCCTGCTGTTACCAGACTCCTGAATGAGCCTCTTATGGATTGACCTGATCTCTTCACACATCTTCTCTATTGAGTAGGACTGCACTCTGTATGCTCACCTAATGGCCTGTGCCATTGCGTATTTATGCATGTCGTAAGTTTTTTCATCTATGGAACAATCTGGACTGTATGCAGAACAATACTTTTCACTGTACCTCGGTGCACATAACAATAAATCAAATTCAATTCAATTCAATCTGATAATAAATCCTCCTCCATTTTGAACACCATGTGGAGGAAGCACTGAAGGTGGCAAATGCACAGACTATACTCTGGGTGAGAGAATTCAATGACATATCACCAAGAATGGCTCAATAGTATCACTATTGACCAAGCCAGTACATAGCTGCCAGATGGGGTCTGTGGAAGGTGGTGAGAGAACCAACAAGAGGGAAAAACTGACTTGACCTTGTCCTCACGAATATATTAGGTGCCGATGCATCTGATCATGACAGTATCGATAGGAATGATCACTGCACAGCCGCTATGGAGTGTTATGAGAGGGAGATATTAGGAACTTGAGTCCAGAAATGGGATCGATGATGTAGCAAGAAATTTAGGGGTTAAACAGACTGAGGGGAAATTTTCTAGCAAGGGGTCAGAGGGATAGGACCAAATCTATGCATTGTCCTATTCAGATTTAAACTCATTAGTGGGAATACACAGGATGCCCCTGTACAGCCAGGATGATCAACTCGAGATCCATTGCCCTTCGGGACACTCTTGTCTGACCAGCCATTAGCCCATTACAGAGTCTGATGGCCTTGTTTGTCTGTAAATGGGAAGTTAGTTACATATCAATAGCATGGCTCTGTTCATTTATATAAACAGGGAAATCAGACAGCAAGATAGCGATAATGGACACCACAGGAGAGAACCTTTATTTGAGGGGCAGGGCGGTGCTCAGAGAGAGAGATAGAGGAAGAATCCAGTTTGAACAGGTAGGGGAGAAGAATTTGGAAGCAACAAAGAGAGGTCATGGAAAGCTGTTCCAGAGACTGACTTTTGAAAAGGGTTCTGAGAGAACTTCACTCACAGAAGAAAAATTGCTTTGTAAATGCAAGTATCACCGTTGCCTGTCTGTGTAAGTGGAATGAGAGCTGCGTGTTTCTTTGAAGTGCTATTTAGTGGGAACTGGTGTGTCAGAGTTAAGAAACTACATACAATCTGTTATTTTGTTAGGGTTGAAGTTTAACAGTTTAAACAGTGTTTTTCTTTCCTTTTAATGAAGTTTGATTATAAGATAATCAAGCCCTATTTCTTATATTATCGCTCCAGAAACGAATCAATCTTTTCGCACTACCTTAAAACTTTAAAAGATTATGGTTCTGTTCCAGTATCTTAACCACTGCTGAGAGCTGACCAGGCACCTGTAACAGGAAACAAAGTCCAGTCTTCACATTCAGGAGACCTTTCATCTTGTTGTGTAACAGTATCGCTGTTCTAAATGGGATAGATTTCAAACAGATTTAGCAACTCAACACTGGGCCATCAACAGCAGCAGCAGACTTCTGCACAACCACCATCTGTAACCTCTTGTCCTGGCATATTCCCCACTCTACTATTACCATAAAGACGGATGACCAACTCTGGTTCAATGAGGAATGCAGGAATGAGGAATGAGGAATGGGGGCATGCCAGTAGCAACACCAGGCATTCCTAAAAAAGAGGTTTCAACGTGGGGAAGCCACAACTACAGAACCACCATGCAATAGACAGAGCTAAGAAATCCCACGACCAATGGGTCATATCTAAACTCTGCAGTCCTGCTACATGGATCCGCGAAAGGTGGTGGGCATCTAAACAGCTAACTGAAGGAGGATGCTCCACAAATATCTCCATTCTTAAAGGTGGGGGAGCCTAGCACATCAGTGCAAAAGATAAGGCTGAAATACTCACAACAGTCTTCAGCCAGAAGTGCCGAGTAGATGATTCATCTCGGCCTCCTGATGCCAGTCTTCAGCCAATTTGATTAACTCCACATGATATGGGGAAGTGGCTGAAGACATTGCATACTGCAAAGGCTATGGGCCCTGACAGGCTTCTGGCAATAGTACTGAAATCTAGCAGCTGGTCCAGTACAGCTACCATACTGACAACAACCCGGCATTGTGGAAAAATATCCAGCTATGTCCTGTCCATAAAGAGTAGGACAAATCGAACCAGTCCAATTATTGCCTTTTCTTGGTCATTAGTGAAGTGATGGATAGTGTTGCTGAGTACGCTATTATCGGCGCTTACTCAGCATTAACCCTCTCGCTTATGCTCAGCTTGGGTTCTGCCAGGGTCACTCAGCTCCTGATCTAATTTCAGCTTTGGCGCAAAGGAGCTGAATTCAAGAGGTGCGGTGAGCATGGCTGCCCTTGACATCAAGCTAGCATTTAACAGAGTGTGGCATTAAGGATCCCGAGCAAAATTGAAGTGAAAGGAAAATAGTTGTGGCTGTTGGAAGTCAATTATCTCAGCTCCAGGACATCACTGCAGGACCTCTTCAGGATAGTGTCCCTGACCCAGCCATCTTCAGTTGTTTCATTAATGATCTTCCCGCCATCATAAGGTCAGAATTGGGGACTTTCGCTGATGCTTGCACAATGTTCAATACCATTCGCAGCTCCTGGATAATATTGAGGCTTAGGCTGATAAATGGCAAGTAACATACATGCCACAAAAGTGCCAGGCCATATCAATCTCCAACAAGAGAGGATCTAACCATCTCCCCGTGACATTCAATGGCATTACCGTCATTGAATTTCCCACTGTCAACATCTTGGGGTTACCATTGATCATAAACTAAACTGGACTAGCCATAGGGATACTATGGTAACAGGCGGGAAGCTGGATATCCTGCAGCGAGTAAGCTACCTCCTGACAGTGGTTATCACTGTTACTTCACAGCGCCAGGGTCCCAGGTTTGATTCCCGGCTTGGGTCGCTGTCTGTGCGGAGTTTGCACGTTCTCCCCGTGTCTGCGTGGGTTTCCTCCGGGTGCTCCAGTTTCCTCCCACAAGTCCCGAAAAACATGCTGTTAGGTAATTTGGACATTCTGAATTCTCCATCTGTCTTCCCGAACAGACGCCGGAGTGTGGCGACTCGGGGATTTTCACAGTAAATTCATTGCAGTGTTAATGTAAGCTGACTTGTGACAATAAAGATTATTATTATTATGAGTGCAGCTCCAATAACACCGAAGAAGCTCAACACCATCCAGGACAAAGCAGCCCGCTTGATTGGTACTGCATCCACCACTATAAACATTCACTTCTTCCCCCAGTAATGCATCGTGGCAGCAGTGCGCACCATCTATAAGATGCACTGTAGCAACTCACCACGCCCACTTTAACAGCACCTTCCAAACCCACAACCTCTACCACCTAGAAGGACAAGGGCAGAAGATGCACGGGGACACACCACCTGATTTGGAAATATATCGCCGTTCCTTCACTGGGACAAAATCCTGGAGCTCCCTTGCTAGCAGAACAGTGGGGGTACCATCAGCACATGGTCTGCAGTGGTTCAAGAAGGTAGTTCACCACCCACCTTCTCAAGGGCAATGAGGGATGGGCAATAAATGCTAGCCTAGCCAGCGAAGCACACGTCCCATGAACAAATAAAATAAATCCCATATCCTATTCATTCCTGAAACCACTTAATTCTACCTTTGCATCAGCCATCTCCGACCCTTTTTTTCCTTCACTGCTACCGATAGCCTTATCCTTGTTTAGCTCCAGGTTCGACTTGTCTCATGACCTCTAACCTGGCCTCTCAAACCCCACCACATAAATGAAAAAGATTGTCTCTTGATGGGCCTCACGGTAGCATGGTGGTTAGCATCAATGCTTCACAGCTCCAGGGTCCCAGGTTCGATTCCCGGCTGGGTCACTGTCTGTGTGGAGTCTGCACGTCCTCCCCGTGTGTGCGTGGGTTTCCTCCGGGTCCTCCGGTTTCCTCCCACAGTCCAAAGATGTGCGGGTTAGGTGGATTGGCAATGCTAAATTGCCCGTAGTGTAAGGTTAATGGGGGGATTGTTGGGTTACGCGTATACGGGTTACGTGGGTTAAGTAGGGTGATCATTGCTCGGCACAACATCGAGGGCCGAAGGGCCTGTTCTGTGCTGTACTGTTCTATGAAGAAATTCTATGATATAAGAATAATACTAATAATCGCTTATTGCCACAAGTAGTCTTCAATGAAGTTACTGTGAAAAGCGCCTAATCGCCACATGCTGGCGCCTGTTCGGATACACAGAGGAAGAATTCAGAATGTCCAATTCACCTAACAGCACGTTGGGAAGAAACCGGAGCACCCGGAGGAAACCCACGCAGACACGGGGAGAACGTGCAGACTCCACACAGACAGAGACCCAAGCCGGGAATCGAACCTGGGACCCTGGCGCTGTGAAGCAACTGTGCTAACCACCGTGCTACAGTGCCGCCCATTCTACGACCTATTTGAAAAACCTCTCTTGCTGGCCAAATGTTCTGTCAGCCCAACTAATAAAGAGCTCCTCCGTTAGCACCATACTGAGCACTCTTCGGTGTCAGTCAGGTTAGCACGCTCGTCTCTGAGCCAGAGGTGCTTTCCAACCCCACTCCTGGGATTTGTGTGTATAATCCAGACTGAGGGATAATTCTGAGGGAGTGCTGCACGGTTGGATGTGCCATTGCTCAAATGCAATCACAAAAAGCTGAGACTCTATCTCCACAGGGTAGGTATAAGAGATTCCAGAGAACTTTGAGAAGAGGAGCAGGAGAGTTCTTCCAAATGTTCTGGCTGCTAGTTATTCCTCAATTGTGGGCAGCACAGTGGCGCAGTGGGTTGGCACTCCTGCTTCACGGCGCCGAGGTCCCAGGTTCAGTCCCAGCTCTGGATCACTGTCCGTGTGGAGTTTGCAGATTCTCTCTGTGTTTGCGTGGGTTTCGCCCCCACAACCCAGGGATATGCAGGGCAGGTGGATTGGTCATGCTGAATTGCCCCTTAATTGGAAAAAATGAATTGGGTACTCTAAAAAAAAATGTTTTTTTTTAAAGTTATTCCTCAATTGTTATTGTTGAAAACAGATTAGCTGCCCATTTCTCTCGGTTCAGTTTGTACAACCTTGTGTGCAAGTTGTCTAGCAAACCTCAATGGAAATTAAGGTTGCCAACTCTGGACATTTTCACCTCATTGCCTCTGCTCTCCCGGTCAAATAGCCAATATTCCGGCAACTAATAAATTAAAAAATAATGGGAGAAACATGCCAATCATTATTGAAGGCCCCGGGACTTATTTTTCCTGGGTTACTTATATCCCTGTGCGGGAGATGAACTTTCAATTCTTGGAGACTCCTGGGCAATCCTGGAGGGTTGGCAACTGTAAACTGGGAGCGATGTAAAACCGGCTGGCAAGTTGCCATTGCCCTTTTTAAAATTACGGCACAAAGTCCAAATTGGACCCCAGAGTTTTCCTCCCACTAACCATGAGGCCGCAAGAGGTTCACTATAGAACTGAATAGAAATCCAATCCCAGGAGTGGGCTGTTTGAGATTATTTTGATTACAATAGGCTTTAATCCTGAAGTGTATGGTATTTACTTTTTCGGCATGCATGCAAAATTGCGGCTAATTCGTCTGGGGAACCAATGGCTTTTCCAAAAGAGTATCATGCTTCTACCGCAGCTTCCCTTTCAACTGTTAATGTTAATCGAACACATGAGGCTTACCAGCTCTTAACTCTACTGATTCTGGAGTTGTGTTTGACAACCTCAGAGGGCGAAGGAGTATTTATTTACTCCCTTTTTCTTATTTATTTAGAATTTCGCTTCTGCAGATTAAAAGGTGAGGCAGGGTCCACGATATCGTGGACTGCACTTGACCTGCGGAACAGGTTTGATGGGCTGAAGGAGATATTCTCACTCTGAGCTCTGTTTAATGCTCTTGAATGTCAGCCCAGGAGGTTTGGCAATGTGAATTCTTTGTGATGCTTTCTCAAGACGCTTTTATCCGTAGGCTTGCGATGCTAATGGATAAATTCCATTGGATGTTTAAAAACACTGAAAGTATTTGCTAAGCACCTTTCAGTAGTTTATTCAGCAGTAGCAGTCAGAAAACATCGGTGCATATTTTCCGACAGCTGCTATTTGCTTACAAATCTTCACTGTCTTTTTAGAAAACCCCTCGTGGACTTAAAAACGTTAACAACTGTATTGAAAATGTTCACAAAGGTGTGGAATATGAGCGCATTAAGTAATCACATAGATAGAGAACTAAGTCAGAAAATCTTCACCAAGAGTTAAATATTATTGAACTTTGATGTCTGTTGAAGGATAATTTAAGACTTACATTGATCTTTGAAGGGGTGTGCGGGGGGGGGGGGGGGGGGGGGGGGGGGGTGGAGGATGTACAGAATAATGACTATTCTCTGCTGTTCCTATCATTTTAAAGCAGGCTTTGCCACCTAGAGGCTAACAGGTGTAAAGTGTTGGTTGCATGAAGTTGAGGAAAGTCCCCCTCTGCGGGGACAGTCCCCCGATCTTATTGGTATCTGCGTCTATTTTTCACCATTTCAGAAAATATTACTCATGAGAAATCAGAACCATCAGATATTGTCGGTTCCCGTCCAGGAACAAACACTGGGTAAGTAGCGAAATCCATTCCCTCATGAACTCATTTACAGGAAATTCGTGAACAGATTAATTTCTAGACTCAGTGGGAGTAACTTTGAGCTCGCACGATCGTGTAGAATGAGCCGATAGCGAACGGACAGCTTGTTCTCCATCTCTGATGATCCCTATTTCCAGTAACGTAAATGGAAGCAGGAAGGGGAGACATTGTTCAGTCTTTTTCAGCTGCAGCATGATTTCGAACCAAGATATATTTTTCTTCCCAAATGATTACTCGGTGCTCACTGCTCTCAATCTATGGTATAATGGTTGCTTAATGGGCAGCACGGTGGCGCAGTGGTTAGCATTGCTGCCTATGGCGCTGAGAACTCGGGTTCGAATCCCTGCCCTGGGTCACTGTCCGTGTGGAATTTGCACATTCTCCCCATCTCTTCGTGGGTTTCACTCCCACAACCCAAAAGATGTGCAGGTTAGGTGGAGTGGCCATGCTAAATTGCCCCTTAATTGGAAAAAATAATTGAGTACTCTAAATTTTAAAAAACAGGGGGGGGGGAAATAAATAAATAAATGATGGTTGCTCAATTATTGCTCTGGTTTGGAGCCTGATGTGTAAAAGTATGCTAAATTGCCCCTTAATTGGGTACTCTAAATTTATCTTTAAACAGTATGGATCAAGTTTGCCTTCCAGCGAAGAGATTGCTGCTATGCAGATTGGGAATCCCTTAGACTTGATAGTCAGTCTATATTGAATATTGTTACGGCCTCTCAGTGCATGGTCAATTCCAGACCCACTTGACCAGTAGTTGCAACACAGTTGAATTGACCAATGATTCTTAGAAAAATACCCAAAATCTTTGGCCCTTGGCTGCCCGATAATTACAGTCACCAGGTTTGCAAATTTAAACACAATTATTTTTGAATAATGTGATGAAATATGCAGCAAATACAATTGGTTAACTATTATCTAATTCCGAATCCCCCACTTTAACTTGCCCCCACAATATATACACAAGACAAGATGAACAAACACTGAGGGGAAGAGAGGGATGAAAATAATAGGTAAAAGGAGAAGGAGTCTTTGTTTCAGATGGCTGTCTTTAGGTAGACCTTTCTTCAAAATAAACTTTCAGATCCAGGCCTCTGTTGCAACCTGTAATGTGTTTTACTGTAGATTCACTCAGGTCTCTGCATTTCAGAAATACAGCAACTCACAGCATCTCTGTCGAAAACACCAGGGAGAGAGATAGGGTAGATCCTTGTCTTTGAGCGTCCAGGTCTCAACTCTGCTTTCTTTAGCTCTCTGGAAATCCTCCCGTTCAGGCAGGATCCGATCACCACCTGTTACTGGGCAGAATGTGGCCTTTTGGCCAATTCACCAGCCAATCAATTGAACCGAGCCCCACCCCATCTCTCGGGTGCTGAGAAGTTTGAGTTTTCCTGTTCGAAAAACCACCACCATATACCGTGTTGCAATTTTTTGAATTTCTCATTCTCTCTGCTGCTTGACTTAAAGATACATGTACATTAATCATCCGTGGATCAAAAATGATAAGAGCAAAAAATAAAAAAAAGGGAAATGATCACCTTACAATACGTTGATCTGATATAGTTAGGGCCCCACTGGCCAAATGCTTCTGAGGTAGGCATCTGGCTGATAATCACTATCTACTGACACCTGCTGGAGGTATTATGTATGTCAAGTGAAAACAGGATTCAACTCAGTTATCGTGCCCTCTGCAATCGACTAGAAACATAGAATGGTTAACAACAGAGAGGAGGTTATTCAAGTTTTTTAAATCCGTGCTTTCTCTGCAAGAGTAATCCAGCTCATCCCATCCCGCCCCCACTCTCTCCCCATCCAACCCTTTCCCTGTCGGCCTGCATATGTCATCCCTTCAAATGCTTATTTAATTCCCATTTGAAAGCCATGATTGAGTCTACCTCCGCCTCTCTTTCAGATTCCAGATACTAACTCTCGTTACGAAAATACATTTTTCCTCATGTCGCCCTTGGTTCTTTCACAGCTCCCCTATCTCTGATTCCACAACTTCACCAAGGGGGAACAGTTTGTCACAGACTTGCATTTATCACAGAATTTACAGTGCAGAAGGAGGCCATTCGGCCCATTGAGGCTGCACCGGCCCTTGGAAAGAGCACCCTACCCAAGCCCACACCTCCGCCCTATCTCCATAACCCAAGAACCCCAACTAACCTTTTTTTTTGACACTTAAGGGCAATTTATCATGGCTAATCCACCTAACCTGCCCATCAGGGAATCGAATCCAGGGTCCCAGGTTCGATTCCCGGCTGGGTCACTGTCTGTGTGGAGTCTGCACGTCCTCGCCGTGTGTGCGTGGGTTTCCTCCGGGTGCTCCGGTTTCCTCCCACAGTCCAAAGATGTGTGGGTTAGGTGGATTGGCCATGCTAAATTTCCCATAGTGTCCTAATAGTAAGGTTAAGGGGGGGAGTTGTTGGGTTACGGGTAAAGGGTGGATACGTGGATTTGAGTAGGGTGATCATTGCTCGGCACAACATCGAGGGCCGAAGGGCCTGTTCTGTGCTGTACTGTTCTATCTATGTATCTTTTGACTGTGGGAGGAAACCGGAGTACCCGGCGGAAACCTGCGCAGACACGGGGAGAACGTGCAGACTCCGCACAGACAGTGGCCCAAGCCGCAAATCGAACCTGGGACTTTGGAGCTGTGAAGCAGCTGTGCTAACCACTATGCAACCGTGCTGCCCCCAATGCTACCGTGCAGCCCCCACTACGCTACCGTGCTACCGTTTCTCTCTGTCTACTCCATCTCGACCCCTCATGATCTTGAGCACCTTTATCAAACCTCTCAACCTTCTGCTCTAAGCAAAACAATCTCAACTTTGCCAATCAATTCATTGTATCATGGAATCTTTACATTAGGAGGCCATTTGGCCCATCATGTCTGCACTGGCTCTCTAAAAGAACATGTAGGGGAGGAAGTGATGTCATGGTACTGTCGCTGAACTAGCAATCTAGAGATCCAGGGTTCTGGGTTCGAATCCCACCTCAGCAGATGATGAAATTTGAATTCATTAAAAATTTGGAATTAGGAGTCTAACGATGACCATGGGATCTTTTTTGTAAAAACCCATCTGGGTTAGGGAAGGAAATCTGTCGTCCTTACCCGGTCTGGCCTACATGTGACTCGAGACGCACCGCAAAGTGGTTGACTCTTAAATGCCCTCAGAGATGGGCACGACGGTGATGGGCACGACGGTGATGCTCACATCCCATCAACGAATAATAATATCTCAGTCCCACTCCACCACCCTCTCAAGGAGCTTGCTTCAGACTCGAACCACCCTTTGGGTCAAAAAGCTTTTCCCTTTTCCTCACATCCATTTTACTCCTTTTGCCAATTATTTTGAAGTTGTGCCCTCTAGTTCTTGATGCCCTCTTTGAGTGGAAACAGTTTCTTATTATTTACCCTGTTCACTCCTCCCAGGATTTTGTATCACCCAATGAGGTTTCTTCTTAGCCTGCTTTTGGAACTGAAGCCCCTGATCCCTTGCAACATTCTCGCCTGACAATCACTGTGACATGAATAATGATCAACTGCAGAAAAACCACCAGAGGCCTCTTGGAACCTGTCAAACTCCACCTCAGGAAGGAGACAGCAGCTGTAGGAAGGAGGGACCATATGTGCTGTTGCAAGATGTGCTTTTGTGTCTATGATCCCCATGAATGGAGATTATCTAATCTCAGGCATTAAGCCAAGCACTTCTTCAAACAGGCAGGTGGAAAAAAACAGAAGGAGGGGCGTTGTTCCTTGCTCACCATCCTCCATTAGATCTAGTTGGGCCTATTCCAGCTCCTAGCTCATGTAAATCCTGAGCTGACCATACTTGAATGTTCTGCCAGCAAAGAAGGGGTCGATCTTTACATTAATGGCAAAGTTTATCCCTCAGCCAATATCGTTACAACTCAGGATCACATTGCTGTTTGTGGGAATTGTTCTGTGCGCAGGTTGGCTGTGTGTTTCCTACATTACAGCTGTCACTATACTTTAAAAGCTGTAAAGCACTTTGCAACATCCTGAAGTCATAAAATGTGTCAAATAAATGTTCTTTCTTTCTTTCTTTCTTTCTTTCTTTCTTTCTTTCTTTCTTTCTTTCTTTCTTTCTTTCTTTCTTTCTTTCTTTCTTTCTTTCTCCCTTTCTTCCTTTCCCTCTTTCTTTCTCCCTTCCTTCCTTCCTCCCTCCCTCCCTCTCTCCTTTCTTCCTTCCTTCCTCCCTCCCTCCCTCTCTCCTTTCTTCCTTCCTTTCCTCCCTTCTTTCCTCCCTTCCTTCCTTTCTGCCTTTCTGTTTTCATGGGCTGGAATCTGCACAGATGTGTCGGTTAGATGGAATGTCCATGTTAAATTGTCCATTAGTGTCCAAAGATGGGCTGGTTAAATGGGGTTATGGGTACAGGGCGGGGAGTGGGCCTAGGCGGGGTGTTCTTCAGAGGGTTGGTGCAGACGCGATTGACCAAATGGCCTCCTTCGGCACTGTAGTGATTCAATGAGATGGATTTTTAGAACAATCCAAGCTAGTTGACATGGTCTGCATTACAGGGACTAGTTTTACGGTCCGGGAGTGGGATTCTCCCCTACCCGGCGGGGCAGGGGTCCCAGCGTAGCCGAGTGGCACCAACCACTCTGGTGTCGGGCCTCCCCAAAGGTGCGGAATTCTCTGCACCTTTAGGGGCCAAGCCCTCACATTGAGGGGCTAGGCCCGCGCCGGAGCGGTTGGCACCACACCGACTGGCGCCCAAACCGGCTCCAGCGGCCTTTGACGCCCGCCGGCCGGCGTCGGGGTTGGCCGAAAGGCCTTCGCCAGTTCGCGCATGCGCCGGTGCGTCAGCTGCCGCTGATGTCACCACCGGCGCATGCGCGGTAGGAGGGGTTCTCTTCTGCCTCCGCCATGGTGGAGGCGGTGGCGGTGGCGGAAGAAAAAGAGTGCCCCCACGGCACTGGCCCTCCCGCCGATCGGTGGGCCCCGATTGCGGGCCTGGCCACCGTGGGGGCACCCCCCGGAGTCCGATCGCCCCGCGCCCCACCAGGACCCCGGGGGCCCGCTCGCGCCGCCGTCCCGCTGCCACCAGAGGTGGTTCAAACCACGGCGGCGGGAGAGGCCTCCCAGTGGCGGGACTTCGGTCCATTGCGGGCCGGAGAATCGCCGCGGAGGGCACGCCGATCGGCGGGGCGTGATTCCCGCCCCCGCTAATTCCCGGGTGGCGGAGAATTCCGGCCACGGTGGGGGCGGGATTTCCGCCAGTCCCAGGCGATTCTCCGACCCTGCGGGGGGTCGGAGAATTTCGCCCCAGATTTTTATTGATTGAATTAAAATTCCACCAGCTGCCAGGGATTTAATTCTATGCTCCAAGAGCATCAGTTTGACCCTGTGGATCACTAACCCAGTGATGTGACCACTTTGCCACAGTCTGGAGCTACTTGGACAGATTGATGAATTTGGGACTGCTCTCCTGGTAGAAGAGACGGTTGAGAGGATGGGATTGCTCAAAATCACGAGGGGACTGGACAGAGTAGAACGAGAGAAACTGTTCCCATTGGTGGAAGCAGAGGGAACCCATTTAAGGTAATTGGCAAAGAACCAAAGGCAACATGAAGGAAATGCTTTTGACGCAGTGAATGTTTAGGATCTGGAATGCTGTGCCTGAGAATTGGATAATTATCTGAAGAGAACATTTGCAAGGCTACAGGAAAAGATGTTGGATTGCACTTGCACTCCCAACTCAGCGTGTCCTGACCTAGGAGGCGCTGTTCTGACCTCCAATTTAGCAATATGGAAAATGCCATACGAAAACCATCTGTGTAAGCCTCTGGAACACGTGCTTGCAGCCGATTACACATTGGCAGGTGCCTGGAAATGAGATGACCCTCCTGATGGAACCATCAATTCAGCGAACACGTGTAGTTGGATCTGAACAGAGGCTTTAATACACTTACAATAGAGCCAGCCTATTCGTCGTTGAACTTCAGGTGAAATGGCAGGCTGGCTCTCAGGCACTGATCTTTATACATCGGTCCCAGGGGGAGGAGTTCTGGGCGGAGCAAAGGGAGGAGCACAGTACAAACTCTCGCGTACTCCCAGAGCGACTCCCTCTGGTGGTCGGATAGTGCAACTGCACTTACAATGGATAGATAACGAACATATATACATGGAGTGATATTGGCAACTATATATAGTGTGAATCACATTCACCACACCTCCTATGGAGGATGTAGCGGAAGGTCCTTGAATACCTCAAGAAATGGATGGCAAAATAATAGTCAACCTAACAACCACATTCAGCAAAATAAAGATTGCTGAGAAATAAATATCACAGAAATAAATTTGATACACCACTTAGTACTCAAGTGTCAACTGCAATTTCCCTTTTTAGAATTCACCCTGTGTTGCATAACAGAGCCCTTGGAAGGAACTGTAGCGATAAAGATTAGAAAATTAACCTTTCACTGTTCACGCATTCATCTGCTCAAAAACATTTGCTTTGTGCACTATTAATGAATGAATGATAAGTGCTGCCGGCTCAAACATTTCCCGATGCAGCATGGATATGTTATAACCTGCGTGTAATTCCTCACCTTGTGTGCAGAACAGATTGAAAAAGTGCCCAAATGTATCTACAAACCTATTGATGTCAATCATATTCAAACATATCAAGGTGACAGCATCACATTGTGCTGCCATTGTGAAAGTGAAGCCCAGATCTCCAGCCCCTTCCCCCAATCAATGCCCCTCACCCCCCCCCCCCCTCGACCCCGCCAACAAAAATAAAAACAAATTGAACGCTTTTCCACAGATATGGTGCCTCTTGATGGGTAGATTGGAAAGATTGTTCACTGAGAGAAGAGAAGTTTGACAGTAGATTTAAAGGTAGAATTTTGGGCTAAGTTTGTATTCTAACAAGGAAGAGCTGTGGGTCATATCAGGGTATTTGTTTATTTGTTCAGACGATGTGCAAAGGCCAGCATTTTTTATTGCCCCTCCCTAATAGCCCTTGAGAAGGTGGTGATGAGCTGCCCTCTTGAACTCCCTTCAGTCCATGTGGCATAGGTACACCCACTGTGCTGTTAGCGAGGAAGTTCCAGAATTTTGGCCCATCGACAGTGAAGGAACGGCCGATATATTTCCAAGTCAGGATGGTGGGCGGCTCAGAGGGGTACGTGTCGGCGGTGGTGCCCCCGTGTACCTGCTGTCCTTCTCGGTGGTAGGGGTCACAGAGTACACGGCACGTATGGCCAGAGTACTCCGGCTGTTGACTGGCGGCGAGATTCTCGGGCCCCGGCAGTGTATACTCGCCCTCCCCCTCCCCTACCCCACCCCACCCCGCGGGTTTCCCAGTGGCGCGGGGTGGTTTCATTAACAGACAATCCCGCCGCCATCGAAGGGCATGCCATCTCCAGCCGCCAGGAGATAGGTGGTTGGGTGGCCAGAGACTCCCGCCCAGTGGGTCACGAGGGGGAACACATCCCCCCTCAGCACTGCCCATTCGCTCTCAACACTATCCGGCACATGATTGCCTGATGTCAGTGTTAAACACGTCTGCCTCATAAATTAGCAGATTCATTCTCTTTAACCCTTTACATTACTGTTATCACAAACATCACCCAACTCTGTCCCTGCGTCAGTTCATCAGCTGCTGAAAACACTCATCCAGCGAGTGGAGCTACTCACCTGCCACATTCTACCTTCTGTAAACTTGACACCATCAGGTCGCATAAGCCAGGACGCTGCACTATTTCCACTTATTTGGGAATTCAGGTCAGCTGAAGGTCAGGCCACTTAATCCCTGCAACCCTACCTAATCTGCACATTCCTGGGCATTAAGTGACAATCCTACCATGGAGAATCCATTTAGCCCGCCGTCTTTGGACTGTGGGAGGAAACCGGAGCACCCGGAGGAAACCCACGCAGATACGGGGATAACGTGCAGACTCCACACAGACAGTGACCCAAGCCGGGAATTGAACCCAGGTACCTGACGCTGTGATGCAGCAGTGCTAACCACTGTGCCACCCATGCTGCCATTTAACCCCACAGCCACTGAACTCTAAGCATTGGTTGTTTGGAGATGGGACTTCCATCCTTCCCACCTTGTTCCTCAGGGAGCTGCTGTCCAACTTGATTAGCAGCAGTGGGCAATGCTGGGACCACACCTAATCGCACAAGTCAAAGGCTGAGATTTTCCGGCCTCCCACGCTACCCTCTCACCCGCCCCCCCCCCCCCTCTCGGCGAGCTTCCTGGCAGCAGAGGCAGCTCACCATTTGCCACCGGTGGGATTTTCCAGTCCCCTTGAGATCTACACCGTTTAATGTGGGTTCGCCCATCCTGCCACCGGGGAACTGGGAGATCCTGCCGGCGGCAATCATGGAATCATAGAATTTACACGGCAGAAGGAGGCCATTCGGCCCATCGAGTCTGCACCAGCTCCTGGAAAGAGCACCCTACTTAACCCCACATCTCCATCCTATCCCCGTAACCCTGCAACCCCATCTAACCTAAGGGGCAATTTAGAATGGCCAATCCACGTAACCTGCACACCTTTGGACTGTGGGAGGAAACCGGAGCACCCGGAGGAAACCCACGCAGACGCGGGGAGAACGGGCAGACTCCGCACAGACAGTGACCCACGTGGGAACTGAACCTGGGCCCCTGGCGCAGTGAAGCTCCCAGCACTCGCAGATGTGGTGAGGTCCCGAAAAGAATCCCCCACCTCCCCCCCCCCCCCCCCCCCCCCCGGCCCCCCCCCCCCCCCCCCCCCCCCCCCCCCCCCCCCCCCCCCCAGACCGAAAGCAACATGGGAAGATTTTCCCCGGTACCCCCCCAACCCTCACACCGGGCAACCCTGACCCATTCGCACGGGCGCAAAGAAATGCCAGCTTGGCACCTTGGTAGTGCCGGGGTGGTACCCAGGTAGCACTGCCAGGGTGCCAGCCTGACACCAGCAGTGCCAGGGCACCACCCTGCCCAAAGGGCACGCAGCTGGGGGCCTCCGCTCCCCTATGGGACCCTCACAAATGCGGTTCTATCTGGTCCCTGTTTGTGGGTCCAGTACCAAACGTTGCTCACCCGAGGTCCCCGAGGGAGAATCTGAAACTTCCACCTTAATTACTGGAACCCCAGGATCAGCTGAGTGCAGGGGTCTCATGGTGGGCACTGGTGTGGAGACCCAGGGGGAAGTGAGCGGGGGTGGAAAGGTGGGTATTGTTGTGGAGAAGGTGCTGGGAAGCGATCCTTAAATGGTATCAATTTGGCTCTTAAGGGCACTTTACTTGGTGCTGGTAAAGTTTCCCTCTGTCATCTGGCTTGCCCTGGTAAACCCAAGCAAAAGCATCGAAAAATAAAAATGGACAGAAAGATTGATTCATCAAAGGGTTAAGGAGATGCTGGCTGCAGTAAACTTGAAACAATGACTAGCATCCGATCCCTTCAGCTCCTGTGGCCAGGTGAACCACATAGGAATGGCGGCTCTTGCAAGATCTCGAGAAGACAATGGTTACTTACATGGGCTGAGCTCTCTTACAGAGAAAGAAATTGTAAAGTTAATCTGAAGCAGCAATCCCATCTGAGCAGCTCTATTCAGATGCTACATAAAACAGAGTATCTGAGACCACAGTTAGCACAACAGCCCAGGCCCCCTTTAGCACCTGTATGTAAATGACTGCATGGAAAAATCTTCTCAACACACTTTTGCAAACAATAGCAAGCTAAAGCCATCCAGTAATCGTTGCGGTATTCAAGAGGTAGGATTTGCAGATCAAACGTATTACATTCCTTTGTGCGTTGTGATTTATTACCATCACATACCTTCTCAGATTTAGCCCTGGGAACCATTTAAATGCCAAGAGATAGCAGACTGCACCAGGAAACTCAATGATGTTTAACACTTTGCACACCTCTTCTTGGTCTATTGGGAACTACCATGGTGCCTTTGCACAATTTCACGAATGGCATTTTCTGCTTTTTCATGGTGACTCGGTCAAATAAATATTCTCGCGGTTGTCGACTGCACTCAGCCTATGAAATGGGGAGGGGGGGGAGGGTCACTGAGAGGTCACATGCAGGATTATCCCTGCCTCTCACCCCTCCCCTTTCCTCCCCAACGCCCACACCAAATTGGAAAGTTGGAGAGAATTAGGACAGGCTACATGTTTCTCTTTGAAGAATGGGAAATAATTTAATAGAATAGAATTTACAGTGCAGAAGGAGGCCATTCGGCCCATCGAGTCTGCACCGGCTCTTGGAAAGAGCACCCTATCCAAACCCACACCTCCACCCTATCCCCATAACCCAGTAACCCCACCCAACACGAAGGGCAATTTTGGACACTAAGGGTCAATTTATCATGGCCAATCCACCTAATCTGCACATCATTGAACTGTGGGAGGAAACCCACGCAGACACGGGGAGAACGTGCATACTCCGCACAGTCAGTGACCCGAGCCGGGAATCGAACCCGGATCCCTCGCTGTGTTACCGTGCCGCCCGAAAGCAAGCTGGATGTGGCCTGAAGCCTCTGCCAGTGGGATTGGTACAGACCTGATAAGAAACTGGTTGCCTCTTTCTTCTTCCGGAATAAAGAACAGGAGGCAAGTAAATTTTTTTAATGGGTGACCCACCTCTTATATTCTTTTCGATGTAGCCATTTCATGTCAAATGAAATGAGCTGCGGATTGAATAAGATAAACCAATTGCTCACTGAACATCATTAACTATTTTCTTCCAACAATCATCGTTTCCAAGGCACAACAGATGCCAACAACCCTCAACGAAGCACCTCCCATTGATTAACTATTGCTTCATTCATAATGCAACAACACCAACCCCGCTCAGTCTCAGGTTGTTCGCAGCCTTGGTGTCCTATGGGACTCTGCCAACTTACCTGTGCCATCACTAAGATAGTGTGACATAACCTGACTGTACTCCTGTCACGGTAAACCTGAAAGTGGGCGTGGTTATGTTTTCTGTATACATCACTAGAGGGGCAATGGTGCAACATATCACGTGATTCAGAATTAGTGGTAGTTTGGTCTCTTAAACGCAGTTGGTGCCTTGATGTTTGATGAACAAAGAACAAAGAAAAGTACAGCACAGGAACAGGCCCTTCAGCCCTCCAAGCCCGTGCCGACCATGCTGCCCGTCTAAACTAAAATCTTCTACACTTCCGGGGTCTGTATCCCTCTATTCCCATCCTATTCATGTATTTGTCAAGATGCCCCTTAAATATCACTATCGTCCCTGCTTCCACCACCTCCTCCGGCAGCGAGTTCCAGGCACCCACTACCCTCTGTGTCAAAAACATGCCTCGTACATCTCCTCTAAATCTTGCCCCTCACACCTTAAACCTATGCCCCCTAGTAATTGACCCCTCGACCCTGGGAAAAAGCCTCTGACTATCCACTCTGTCTATGCCCCTCGTAATTTTGTAGACCTCTATCAGGTCGCCCCTCAACCTCCTTCATTCCAGTGAGAACAAACCGAGTTTATTCAACCGCTTCTCATAGCTAATGCCTTCCATACCAGGCAACATCCTGGTAAATCTCTTCTGCACCCTCTCTAAAACCTCCACATCCTCCTAGTAGTGTTAGTAGTGTGGCGATCAGAATTGAACACTATACTCCAAGTGTGGCCTAATTAAGGTTCTATACAGCTGCAACATGACTTGCCAATTCTTATACTCAATGCCCCGGCCAATTAAGGCAAGCATGCCGTATGCCTTCTTGACTACTTTCTCCATCTGTGTTGCCCCTCTCAGTGACCTGTGGACCTGTACACCTAGATCTCTCTGACTTTCAATACTCTTGAGGGTTCCACCATTCACTGTATATTCCCTACCGGCATTAAACCTTCCAAAATGCATTACCTCACCTTTGTCCGGATTAAACTCCATCTGCCATCTCTCCGCCCAAGTCTGCAAACAATCTAAATCCTGCTCTATCCTCTGACAGTCCTCATTGCTATCCGCAATTCCACCAACCTTTCACTTACTAATCAGACCAGTTACATTTTTCTCCAAATCATTTATATATACTACGAACAGCAAAGGTCCCAGCACTGATCCCTGCGGAACACCACTAGTCACAGCCCTCCAATCAGAAAAGCACCCTTCTATTGCTATTCTCTGCCTTCTATGACCTAGCCAGTTCTGTATCCACCTTGCCAGCTCACCCCTGATCCCGTGTGACTTCACCTTTTGTACCAGAGTAGTAAGTGCAGGGAGAAGAGAAATGCGACAACCCCTACCTCCGCTCGTTTGCTGCTGAAATCCTCCCTGCCAAGGGATTCATTGGCAAAAGAACGAAAACGGGCAGGAATTAAAGAATGTTTACAAAGAGAGGGGTCAGTAACCAGGGACTGTAGACTTACGGTAAGGGGCAGGAGGTTTAGAGGAGATGGGAGGAAGAATCTTTTCACTCAGAGGGTGGGGATCTGGAACTCGCTGCCTGAAAGGGCGATAGAAGCAGGAACCCTCCCGATATTTAAGAAGCATTTAGATGAGCACTTGAAATGCTAAAGCATACATAGCTAAAGGGATTAGAATAGATAGGTGCTTGATGGCCAGCACAGACATGATGGGCGAAGGAACTCTTTCCGTGCTGTAAAACTTCCCATGACTCTACGAGTGCGATTTAATGGAAAAAGTTCTGAGTGTCATTTCAGGCTCGACTTCCTGGGTGTTTCCCAACAGCCAGCCAGTGAGATCATGGCCCGTATTTAATGGCATTTAGTGCCGAAAACGACCCACCACGAACGCCACACTGGTACTGGCTGTCCTGCCAGCTGATTCACCAGACCCGCGCCCTGGCAGCTCCCCGCTAACAAGGGTGAGCTGCTTTTAAGCGCTCCCTCCCAACTCACTCCCAGTCAGAACACAAGCATGGCGTCACGCAGATCTGCTCCACGCTTCGGGAATGCAGACCTAGCCAGGCTGCTGGACATTGTGGAGGTGGGACGGGACACCCTGTTCCCCCCGAGGGGGTCCGAGGGACCAGCTGCAGGGCCGTCCATGCTGCCTGGCAGGCGGTGGCAGCGGCACTCAGTTCGGGCAGAGTGACCAGGAGGACCGCTGTACAGTGCAGGAAGACCAACAGCCTCCACTGAGCCACAAGGGTAAGTTAACACCGGCCGCTTGATATCAGTTTTGCCTGCCACCCCCCTGACCTTGCCCCCTCCCAACATATCAGTGGCTGGTACCTTGTGCTCTCCCCACATCCAATCACCGTGCTGTGCCCAGCACATCCTGACACGCACCAACGCAACCCCTTCATGTCCAGGTGCAGTTCCTGCACCAGCCATAGATCCCCCCACCGATTCACTAAGCATGCGGCTCACAATGCCCCCTCACTGTCTCCGCCGGAGGTTAACCCTTAATAGGTATGAAAGGGCTCAGATAGGCGCGGAGTTCCAGATATCAGAATCCTCACCCCCTATGAGGAACGGGCTCTGGAGATCGTGGGGTTGGCCGAGGAGAGGGCAGTCACCGACAGCGATGTTGGCCTGTGCCACAGAGGTGAGGATCTGTTGCCCCTTCACGTCCTGTTGCCTGAGATGACTTAGGTTTCTTGGTTGGTGGATACCAATAGCCTGATTAACTTGTGTATTAGGCAGGTTGGTTCGACGTTGACTGCAACTGGACGCAGTGAAGCTAGAAACAGACGTATGACACAGGAGATGATCCAACACTGTTTTATTTAACTAGTGAACTGCTGTACATGTTCAGCTGTGCGTCGAACTCTACTAATCCAACTGATGACCTCTTACTGGCTTGACCAGACTTACTAGCTACTGTATGGTAATAATGCTCACTAGCTTGTGAACTCTGACTGTCTCAGTAGCTGGGTCCTGTGAGAGAGAGAGTCTTAATTCCCTGTGGGCTTTATAGTCCTGTCTGGTGATTGGTTGTTCTGTGTTGTGTGTTCATTGCTCATCCTGTGTGTCAATCACTACCTGTCTGCATCTCATTATTTACATGAGTGGATATTATGACAGCCCCCTCACCCAAGATGACCTGCGTCAAGTGAGTTGTTCATGTCAGACAGAATGATCCTTCCCGTGCACTGACCACATGTCCCTTCCCCTGTGGGATCTTCACCTGATGAGGCCGGGCCTTCCGGGTCTGCCCCCCCCCCCCCCCCCCCCCCCAACCCAACCCAAGAGAACGCCTCAAGAGTCATCTCTGAGGACACCGCCATCGAGGTGCCACAGCTGTCATCCCCACCCTCCAACAGCGCAGAGACACACACAGCTCGGTGGGTGACACTAGTGGACAGGCTCTGGTGCACAATCTTGTGGACACCACATAGTTGTTGATGCACATCTGGTGGAGGCAGGAACATCCGTGGGAGTCGGCAGTCGGAGGTCTGCTGGGGCCCAGGACTCAGCTGGGTCACAGTCAGATGCCGAGCCTCTGGGCAAGGTCATCCCGGAGCTCAGGCAGGCGCTAGGGCACGGCCGTGAGGCTCAGGAGGCAATGTCAACGATATCCCGGCGAGTGCAGAGCCGATTGGAGGAGTCCCAAAGGCTACTGGTGCATAAGATGGCGCCGGCAATGCATGGGACCAAGGCCAGCACTGTTAGGGTGGCTACCACAATGAAAGGCCTGAAGCACGAGGTCTGTGCCTTGAGTGTGGTGTCCAAGGCGGGCTCAGTTTGTGACGACCATGGCTTAGGGCCTTAACATCATGTCCCAATCGATGAGGGACATGTCCCAGATACAGGGGGAGAGGGGGTTTTCTAATGTTGTCCATTAAACATCTAACTCACGTTATTCTGCACAGCGGGCCTGTCTGGACCCCCACCCCATGTTAACCTCCCCTCCCATCCCCACCCTCACCTCCACCCCCGATGCACATTGGCCCCAGAACATAAGCCCCTGATGCAGACCCCCATTCAGAGGATGGGTGTGAGCGCTGTCAGCAAGAAGGTTGGAGTTAGACTTTAGCATAAACTGAGGAGCATTAGAGCTTACCTCACAGCGAGTGACCCTCATACCCCTGTCGATACAGGCCCATCATCCTCATACACCTGGGAGGGTGGAACAAGGTGGTGGGGAAGGTGTGTGGGTTCGGGGAATAGGTGGGAAGGATAGGGATGGAGGTGAGGATGGTCAATGGCGAAAGGGGGAGCATGGTTGGAGATGAGCTGACAGACAAAGCCTCATCCTGGAGAAATGGGCAAGAATGGGGACCTTCCTGGCCTTCTGGGCATGCCGGACCCTCATCCCTGGGTTCGTCCTCCAGCCCCTCCTCGTCAGGACCCTCCTCATCCTCCCCAGACAAGGCTGCAAGTCCCTCCTCCTCCTCCAGCAATTCTCCTGCTGCAGTACCAGATTGTGGAGGGCACTGGAGACCACCACAAAGCAATAGGCCCTCTGGAGGGTGTATTGCAGGGCACCACCAGGGTGATCCAGGCATCAAAACTATATTTTGAGCAGCCCAATGCACCACTCAATGACAGCGCAGGTGGCAGCATGGGTCTCCACCTCGGTCACTAGTCTCCGCACTGGCATCGTCAGCCAGGACCTCAGCGGGTACCCCTTATCCATCAAGAGCCAACCTAGCATCCTGGGGTGGTCCTCGAAGATGCCGGGGATCTCCGAGTGCCCTAGGATGTAGCTGTCATGCATACTCCCTGGGTAGTGTGCGCACACGAGCATGATCTAGTCAGAGGTGGTGGACGCACACGAGTTGAACATTCAGGGCGTGGAACCCCTTCCTGTAAATGAAGGGCACTCCCTGTTGTCCCGTTGCGCACAAGGTGACATGTGTGCCATCGAAGGGGCAGCAGGGTAGCATGGTGGTTAGCATAAATGCTTCACAGCTCCAGGGTCCCAGGTTCGATTCCCGGCTGGGTCACTGTCTGTGTGGAGTCTGCACGTCCTCCCCCTGTGTGCGTGGGTTTCCTCCGGGTGCTCCGGTTTCCTCCCACAGTCCAAAGATGTGCAGGTTAGGTGGATTGGCCATGCTAAATTGCCCGTAGTGTCCTATTAAAAGTAAGGTTAAGGGAGGGGGTTGTTGGGTTATGGGTATAGGGTGGATACGTGGGTTTGAGTAGGGTGATCATGGCTCAGCACAACATTGAGGGCCGAAGGGCCTGTTCTGTGCTGTACTGTTCTATGTTCTATGTTCTATGATTATCCCCTAGACCTGGTGTATCCCAGCGATGGCGGACAATCCTGCTGCCCGGGGATCGTTTTTTAAAATAAATTTAGAGTACCCAATTAATTTTTTCCAATTAAGGGGCAATTTAGCGTGGCCAATCCACCGAGCCTGGGTTGTGGGGGCGAAAACCATGCAGACACGGGGAGAATGTGCAAACTCCACACGGACAGTGACCCAGAGCCGGGATCGAATCTGGGACCTCGGCGCCGTGAGGCTGCAGGGCTAACCCACTGTGCCACCGTGCCGCCCTTCTGCCTTGATGGCATCTTGATGGGCTTAGTCCAGATCAAAGTTGATATAGTCAGCTGCCCAGGCATCGTGTGGGCTGAAGCTTGTGCCATGCTGCACAAGCCCCCCGCTCGAGTCCTGCAATGAACTGGGGACATAAAGGTTCAGGACTGCCGTGACCTTCACGGCCACCGGGAGTGGGAATCCCCCTCCTCCACGGAATGCCAAGTCCACGAGGGCATGGCACAGGTGCCGCTCAGTCTTCTTATTGAGACGGGGTCTCCTGCAGCACCTGCTGCCCGTCATCTCCTCGTACGACAAACGGCGCCTGCACTCTGTCACCGGCGTCCCCTTCTGCATCCCTCCTCGGCCTGATGGGCGGCCGGGTCTGTAGGGTGTGCGCTGGCCCCTCTGCACATGGGGGGTGCCGCCTCCAGCCTGCACCGATGCTGCCGCCGCCTTCTCTGACGCCTGGGCTGCCACCAGCACCGCGAGAACTGGCGCTGCGGGGTCGGCAACACCATCCTTGTGGTATCTGTAAGGAATTGGAGAAGGAGTAAGACCGATAAGGAGTAAGCCCTAGCCAAGTTAGGGCTTCCACCCCGGGACCCTCATTTCCCCAAACCTCCCCCACCCTTACTTGTCCAGCCTTCTCTCTGGGTGCCACCCAGTGAACCAGCAGTGCTGGAGAAGCCCACTCTGCACACTCACCCCGACCACAGCAGGAACCCCCAGACTCCAGAGTCCTGCCGGGAACATTAAGGAGACTGAGCTCAGGCGCCCTCCCCTGATCCACGCACCCACCCTCTGGCGGCGTGGATGTCCCCAGCTCCAGAGTGTTTGACTGTCGGCCGCTGCCTCTGTGGTTCCGCTGCCTCCAGGGATCAGGCAAAGTGTCCAGGCCTCGCAGTTTGATTGGATAACATTCGTCTGAGACACGGCACATCTACCGTGCACTTACGATTTTTTAGCTTTC
This sequence comes from Scyliorhinus canicula, assembly GCF_902713615.1. Taxonomy (NCBI): domain Eukaryota; kingdom Metazoa; phylum Chordata; class Chondrichthyes; order Carcharhiniformes; family Scyliorhinidae; genus Scyliorhinus; species Scyliorhinus canicula. Next base: position 141,119,251 of record NC_052160.1, read on the forward strand.
CGGTAACATTTACAGGTGAGGAGATTTTGATTAATATTCACATTGTAACACGTTCCATCGATTGTCCGAGAGATTTGAACAAGCTGTACACAGCTCATTTTGAGTTCCAAATGTTCCCCAAATGTTCTTTTGCAGGACTTGACCAAAATAATTCAGAAGTGCCCAAAGGTGCGGCCATCTAATTCTGTCAGTATTGAGAAAAGGTTCAAAAGCAGGTGAAGCTTCTCAGTCGGAGGAGTGTACAGGGTTGCATTAGTTCCCAAACTTTCAAGTAAATCTGAGCACTTTTCAATGACAGTACATAAATGTAGCACACGTGGCAATGAGGGAATGATGTATATAAAGATTTTCCACCAACCATGGTGCGTATTCAGACCCCAAGATATAAAGTCCAAACCAACATAATTCCAACAATCTACGGATTGCACGGTGGCATAGTGGTTAGCACTGCTGCGTCACAGCTCCAGGGACCCAGGTTCAATTCCAGCCTCGGGTGACTGCCTGTGTGGCGTCTGCATGTTCTCCCCGTGTCTGCGTGGGTTTACCCTAGGTGCTCCGGCTTCTTCCCACAGTCCAAAGATGTGCAGGTTAGGTGGATTGGCCATGCTAAATTGCCCCTTAGTGTCAAAAAAGGATAGGTGGGGTTACAGGGATAGGGTAGAGGTGGGCTTAAGTGCTCTTTCCAAGGGCCAGCACAGACTCAATGGGCCAAATGGCCTCCTTCTGCACTGTATGGAATCTGTATGGATTCTATTCTATTCTATTCTATTCTATAGGCATTGCAACACTCCAGGTTCCTTCTAATTGGGAGCTGTAAAGGGCTCACATTACTAACAATGCCTATTCCTTATTCACAGTAGTCTTCAGCTGTGGAGCTAGAGGCTGCTCACAGTCAAAGGGAGTTAAAAGGACCTTCAGCATAGACCCAAAAACAGAGCTCGGGCCTGGAGGTGTTTGGTGGGGCAGACAGGCAGCAGCTGTAGTTGTCCCTGTTATGGATATGCACAACATTGGAGGATGGCGTATAGTCATCGCAGAGGCTAAGCCCTTCACACCCCACCCAGCTCAGGGGTGATATCCGATTTATGATGCCGAGCCCCCGATCAGGCACTCCCCCCCCCCCCTCCATAAGGTGATGCTGCCCCCCCCCCCCCCACAACTCCCCTGAACACTGGAGTAGCACCTCCAGTGCCCCAGGGCTGCATGCCGTGGATTGGAAATGGTTACTCACCTCCTTGGCTCCCTCAGCTAGGGAGTGTGCTAGGTTCCCATTTTTAAGAAGGAGTGCCAGCCATCGTCCATGTTAGTTAATTCCCGAGTAGCCGTTAGATTGGACTTCCATCTCGCTAATGAGATGGACATTGGTCTTAATTGGTGTCAGTGATCTTCCCGTCTGGGCAGGATCGGGAACCTGGTGCAGATCCCAATTCTGGCCTCTCACGCTATTTAACCAATCGGCCAGATCTACTCCAGGCACAACGTGTCCGTTGATTCGTGCCCCACCACTCTAAAGTGAGTTGTAATGATCTATCTGAAAAGATGTTGGAAGCAGCTTCAATAATATCTTCCAACAGAGAATTAGAGAACTAAAGCGGTAACATTCACAGTGCCATGCAGAAGAGTAGCGGGATCCCGGGTACTGAAAACAAGGGTGGCGATGAGTCCAGAGGTGGAGGTTTTTGGGGTGTCGGAAGACCCTGGAATCCAGGAGGGGATAGAGGCCGACGTTGTGGCCTTTGCTTCCCTGATAGCCCGGCGACGAATACTGTTGGCCTGGAGGGACTCAAAGCCCCCAAGGACCGAAATATGGCTGTCGGGCATGGCAAGCTTTCTCGGCTTGGAAAAAAAGTCAAGTTCGCCTTATGAGGATCACTATCGGGGTTCGCCCGGAGGTGGCAACCATTCATCAACTTCTTCGCAGGGAACTAATCGTCAGCAGTTGGGGGGGGGGGGGGGGGGGGCGGTGGTTGGGGGGGGGGGGTAGAATAGTGTAGAGTAGGGGGGAAGAATAGGCGGGTCTATCTGCGAGAGTGGAACTGATATTTGCGCTATGTTTTTTGTAATTGGTATCTGCACACTAATGTATATTGTTACTGTTTACAATGCCAAAAATTGTCTGTTAAAAAAAAAGAGTAGCGGAATTAGACTAATTGGGCAGCTCTCTCAAAGGGCCGGCAGAGCCACGATGGGCTGAATGGCCTCCACCTGCGCTATGATCTAATGACCAGGAACTTTGATAGAGCTGGGAAGAAAGGATTTTGTTCAAACAATGCTACTATTCGAATCAACTCCTGGTCAGAGTCCACAATGGACTATCATTGTCTTCAGGTCATGGTTCATCAGGGGCAGCAAAGGAACTGAGTAAACAATTTGTGTTTTGAAGAACGATGATCATGCGTCCTGCCCAAGGAGCTGAATTGAACTTCAGGCCCAACAAACAGCAACATCAAACATTTTATTTTGGGGCATGACTTTTGGTTACTTTTTAATCTGTTTGATGTTCTTTACATTTCCTGACTGACTGAGGCAGTGGGAGAAACTCTTTAATTGCAGCAAACTATCTGTGAAGCTTCATTCTCTCATTCATCTCGGGGTGGGGGGGGGGTGTCAAAGGTCTTCACCTCCCTAAATGCTAATCATCATTTAAATTTAAGAATAAATAGGGCTGTAATTGGGCCGGCAAAATTCCATTCGCCAACTCACAAACCACCTCCACCTGCGTTCATTTGGAGAAGAAAAAGCAACACTTTAGGAGTAATTCCAACCATAGTATTTCCTTCAGGCGTCCAATCCCTTGTTCCTTCATCTCTGCCCTTTCTGGTTTTATATTTCATTCTTTATGATCTGTTGCAGGTTTCCCATGTTCAGTTGACTAACTCCTGCTATGCACCAAACACACATTTTATTACTCTTTCTCTTCCAGGATCACTTGCTTCTGGTTAAAGTTTAAATGCAGTTATCACAACAGTCAAAAATTAATTGAGGCAACTTTCAAAAGATTTGCCAGTGGTGAAGGCAACAACACTCCACTAGATGGTGCCATCCTGCTACTTAACTCTCATTGTGATCACTTCAGTCATTTGATCACTTCCTATTCTCCGCCAATCAGTTTACAGGTCACCCTATTTCTTTCCTTATGTGTATCTTGATTTTGTTCTCTACTCATTTCTCTTGCTCTGTTCCAGAAACTGGAGGTCATCTGAAACTCTGCTACCTGTGACTAGTCGGGTCCCATTCATCCATCCCCCTTGTTTTTTGCTGACACACATTGGCCCTCAGCTAAGCAGCACCTTGTTTTAAAAATCCTCAGCCTCCTTTTCAAAACCTTCCATAACCTCGCCCCCTCCCTACATCTGTAATCTCCCCCAGCCCCACAACCCTCCGAGATATCCACACCCCTCTAAAGTCCGGCCTCTCGATCATTTGCGATTTCAATCACTTCTCCTTTGATGGCTGTGCCATCAGCTGCCTGGGCGATAAGCTCTGGAATTCCGTCTCTAATCTCCTCCTCCTCTCTACCTCCCATTCCTCCTTTAAGACAGTAAGAAGTCTTACAACACCAGGTTAAAGTCCAACAGGTTTGTTCCAAACACGAGCTTTCGGAGCACGGCTCCTTCTTCAGGTGAAGGAGCCGTTCACCTGAAGAAGGAGCCGTGCTCCGAAAGCTCGTGTTTGAAACAAACCTGTTGGACTTTAACCTGGTGTTGTAAGACTTCTTACTGTGCTCACCCCAGTCCAACGCCGGCATCTCCACATCATGGCTTCCTTTAAGACACTCCTTAAAGCCTTCAACTTTGACCTAGCTTTTCGTCATCTGCCATAATATCACATTATGTTCCGCTGAAATGGCGTGGGACGCTTTGTTACATGAAATGAAATGAAATTAAACGAAAATCGCTTATTGTCACGAGTAGGCTTCAATGAAGTTACTGTGAAAAGCCCCTAGTCTCCACATTCCGGCGCCTGTCCGGGGAGGCTGGTATGGGAATCGAACCGTGCTGCTTTAAAAGCCAGCGATTTAGCCTGGTGAGCTAAACCAGCTAAAGCTGCCAAGTAAATGCAAGTTGTTGCTGTTGTTGATCCTCCTTATAAACAGTATGTCTAAAATATCTCTCGGCTCTCACAAACAATACGAAACTTCAAAACCTAACTTGTGACAGATGTTGCCTGCCTTGAATGGATATTTTGCGTTGCTGGTTATATCGGGGCCTATTTCATAATAACAAGAATCTTTATTAGTGTTACAAGTAGGCTTTCATTAACACTGCAATGAAGTCACTGTGAAAATCCACCTTACAGATGAGATGTTGAACTGACGTTGTATCTGCCCTCCCGAATGACACTATTTTGAAGGGCGAGGGTCTTCTTTCCGAGTGTTTTGACCAATAATGGGCTGGATTTTGTGCAGCCCCGCGCTGGAATCGCGTTCGGCACGGTTTGGAGAATCCACTTTCATGCCGCAATCGGGCCCGGTGCCGGGTCGGCGATTCTCCAGGACCCCAAAATCAGTGTGACCGCGGAGTACGGCACGCCGCCGGGGGACCATTGCCAGAGGCCCGCCCAGCAATCCTCCGCTCCCGACTGGCTAAGCTTCCGATGGCGTGGAACTAACCACCTATTGCCGGTCAGGATGCTGGTCGGGGGCGGGGGGGGGGGGGGGGGGGGGGGGGGGGGGGGGGGGACTTGGAGACCGGGGGGGGGGGGAGAGGCCCTTGTAGACGGCCGGGGATTAAATCTGCGCGGTTTCAGGCTCGGGCGTGCGGCCGATCGGGGACACTATTTGGAGGGTCCAGCTCCGCGGTCCGAGTCCGCTATGAAGCTCGGCGAGGCAGCCGCCATTCTCATGCGCGGATTCCGAACTGGAAGTGCGGAGGAGCATATCTGCAGAAAAAGCTGCAAGATTAACTCCGGGTCCCTGCTAGCCCCCTGCAGGGCATTGAATTCATCTAACTTTTTTCAAGGCGTCTTGGGGGTAAAACTCCACCATTTGTACGTCGGCATGGGGACATAGTCTCATTTTGGGAGAATCCAGCCCAATGACAGCTGGCCCAGCTTCCATTTCCTGTTTCAGGCGGGCTGCTTTGTGGACGTAATATTAAATAGGATTGAGGCGGACTTCAGTCTTTCGTTTGCTTTGACAAAGAGTCATCCAGACTGGAAACATTAGCTCCCTTCTCTCTCCACAGACGCTGCCAGACCTGCTGAGATTGTCCGGCATTTTCCGTCTTTGTTTCAGAATCCAGCATCAGCAGTAATTTGCTTTTTTATACACAGAAATAATATTGTACCATGTGATTTAAACTTCAGTGATGTTGATCTTTCAATACTTCAATATTTCAATGAAATAGTGAAATAGTACGCCAGGTGTATCGTGCCGAGCGATATATACACACTCTGTATATATTAGGGATTATCTCATAGCTCTTGCTGCCAGGAAAGCCTAGACTGCTGGGAGACACCTAATCCAAATAAATGCAGGATTTTCCCCATATCATCGCCTTTTGGGTAAGAAAGCCTTGCATCAGTGTCGCACCTATCACAGCCTCATAACGTGCCAAAGTGCTTTCCAGCTAATGGACGTGCAGTCACTGTCGATGTGTAGTAAACCATGAGAGACACGTTGTGTGCAGCAAATCCCACATATAACAATGTGATAATTACCAGATCATCTGTTTCAGTGATGTTTGTTGAGGGATAAACATTGGTCAGGGCCGGTTACCAGGGAGAGCAGTCCGATGGTCTACCCAAGTTAGAGCAGTAATGGCCCAGCAAGTGAAACCATTATTTCCTTTTACGGCTGGATTTCGTCACAACTCTTCAAATAATAATAATCTTTATTGTTGTCACAAGTAGGCTTACATTAACACTGCAATCGAAAATACATTAAGCGACGATAGGAAACGAAGAGTCATCAACAACTGATCTATACATGAGCGGAAATTGGTTTGGAGAAGAATTTATACAAGCAGTGTATGAATTACATATGGGTGAGCCTTAAACCAAAGACTGATGGGCAGCACGGTGGCACAGTGGTTAGCACTGCTGCCGACGCCGCTGAGGACCCGGGTTCGAATCCCGGCCCCGGGTCACGGTCCGTGTGGAGTTTACACATTCTCCCTGTGTCTGCGTGGATCTCACACCCACAACCCAACGATGTGCAGGTTAGGTGGATTGGCCACGCTAAATTGCCCCTTAATTGGAAAATAAATAATTGGGTACTCTAAATGCTAAAAAGAAGAAGAAAAAAAGAATGATTCACCGCAGCTATTGACTTGTTTAATTAAAGCCGCTTCTTTTCTTAATTTTACTTCTAATAGAAAACTGTTGGGTACCACCTCCAGATGTTGACCACACAGACGAAGAGGTGATTGGTGATGAGCAACGTTGGCTGTCAATGATAGAGGACGGCCGATGGATGTTTGACATTGCGGGCCAGGGATGCCTGGAATCAGGGCGCCATTTTTAAAGGGTGCCCGAACTCAAAGTGAAATTACAGGATTTTTCAAGCTTGACTTTCCACCATCCTGTGAAACTCATCATCATGAATCACAGAATCCCTACAGTGCAGAAGGAGGCCATTTGGCCCATCGGGTCTGCACAACCCTCCGAAAGAGCATCCTACCTCGCACACACACACACACACACACACTCCCCCGTGCCCCCCCCCCCCCCCCCCCCCCCCCTCCACCCTATCCCCATAACCCTGTAACCTAATCTATACATGTTGGAACACTAAAGGGCAATTTATCACGGCCAATCCACCTAACCTACACACCTTTGGACTGCGGGAGGAAACCGGAGCACCTGCAGGAAAACCACTCATACACGGAGAGAACGTGCAAACTCCACACAATGAACGAGAGCTGAGCTTCTGCTGAATGCTGCCACTTTGTGTAAGAATGTGTAATCAGATGAACAGATGCTGGACTGCAGGGCAAGGATGTTGCCCGACTGAAAAGGAATACAATTATATTCCGATATACCTGCCCCCAGGACCAAAATACATCAGGACCAATGAACTACATGTGAAGTGCAGTCACTGCTATATAGGCAAAGGCTTTTGGGAATGTTGAAGGGGGGATATTAGCCAGGACAAGAAAGAGAAATCTCCTTCACTTCCTGAACTTAAAGATGGCGCCTCCAACAATACAGGACTCCCCAAGTTCCAGAATCGTATTCCCTGGCATTCAGAAGGGAGATTTGATTTAAGTTTTCAGGACGGATGGGGTACTGAGAGGGTAGATACACAGAGAAGCTATTCCTGCTGCTCGGGAATCCCCTGACTTGGGGAATGTGGCCTAGAGGTGGAGGCAGATCTTTCAGGAAAGAAGTTAAGATACATATTTAGACACAAAGGGTGATATAGGTTGGAACTCTGGTCTGCTAACAGCGGATAATGCTCGGGGATTTGTTCATTTCAAGCATCTTATTGAAACTTACAAGATACTGCGAGGCCTGGATAGAGTGGACGTGGAGAGGATGTTTCCACTTGTCGGAAAAACTAGAAGCAGAGGACACCATCTCAGACTAATGGGACGATCCTTTAAAACAAAGGTAAGGAGGGTGGTGAATCGGTGGAACTCTTTGCCGCAGGAGGCTGTGGAGGCCAAATCACTGAGTGTCTTTAAGACAGAGATAGATAGGTTCTTGATTAATAAGGGGATCAGGGGTTATGGGGAGAAGGCAGGAGAATGGGGCTGAGAAAAATATCAGCCATGGTTGAATGGCGGAGCAGACTCGATGGGCCGAGTGGCCTAATTCTGCTCCTATGTCTTATGGTCTTATGAGACTGGTGGATTTCTGTCAACCAAAGGTATTAAATGATTAAAGTCAAAGGCAGGTATACAGAGTTAGCCGTGACATCTCTGAATGGGGAAACAGGTCTGAAGTTCCGATGTTCCTTTTGCACTGAAGTGTCAGTTTCGATTTGTGCTCAAGTCCTGGAGTGAAGCTTAAACCTAAATGTTTTGTTGCAAAAACGACAGTTACTCACTGAGGCAAGGTGACCAAACAAGCAACTCATTAAATCTTCAGCACATCGGGTTGGAGCGGTGCATTGAAACAACAACGCCTGGTGCCACAGAGTAACAGGGGTAGGGTATACAGGAACCTTATTCCACTTCACCAACACATGCCTTTGTTTCCATAGGACAGAAGATTCTAGCAAAACAGCAAGACATTGGGCTCCATGTTCGCCGAATCGCAATGCTTCAGGAACCCTTTAAAAATTCTGGGTAAGCCTTGATTCCGGGATTCCCAATCCCATTCCCAGGGTTTGCGATTTCTGGGCACGCCTTTTAAGGGTGGGGTCTGGTTCGGTCACGAGCAGGAACTCTGCACTTCCAACCTGGCTGGCTCCATCGTGGGGATAGGCTTGCAACGTTCGTGGAGTCAGGCCAGATTTTCAATGAAATAGTTCACAGCCCCTCCGAGGCACCATGAATCATAGTAAACATGAGGGAACTTTTTGAAAGATATGTTCTAAACAGCCTCTTCATACCACTAAACCCCTCCTCCTGCACTCTAAGGTATTCCACCTCACCTCCCCCATACCGCCTCATGCACCTGTGCCAAGGTTATCCCTGATGTGTTATGTACTCTGGGATAACACAGGCTGCAACTCGATGCAGCTTTGACCAAAAGATACTCCAGACTTTGAAGTAAGTTCAATGTGATTTATTGAACCATTAGCACAGTTCTCTATGATTTTGACTCTCCTGCTAATCTTGCAATAGTAACTCAGTCTAATTAACCAGTCTGCTCTAAGCCACGTGGTGGGTGTGATGCCTCTGATCTGCCCTGTCCTATTCTCTAAGTATCGCCTGTGGAAAGAGACAGAGCATGTGTGCCCTGTCCTTTTATATGGGTTGTGTAATGTCCCCTTGTGGTAGTGTCACCTCTGGGTGTCTTGACTGCTCATTGGTTGTGTCCTATTCTAAGTGTTCATTAGATATATGTCTGCATGTCATGACATCTCTGGTGTTCCCCCTAGTGTTTACTTAGCTGTAGTGTATTTACATTAATCCCTTGTGTATTTACAGTGATGCATATCACCACAAGCCCCACCCCACCCACCCCATATGGCCACTCATTACCCCCATGCCAATGTATGTCCCCCAAAACAACACCTATAGCTCCTCATTCCCACATACCAAGCTATGGCACTTCCATGTCCATTCGCCTCATACACAGCTATATAGTAACAATAGGATGTGTAAAAAAAAGCTTTGAAGAAAATAAATCATTCATTGCTAACTTTCCACGTTCTTTTAAAAGAGATAATTTTTACATTCGCCCAATAAAGCTGTCCATCATCCAGAACCGTTAACATATAAATAGCTGAAGCTGCAAAATACATTTTGATCTTATGTAAATAAACTTTGTAAAATTGACAGCATAGATCTGAGAACCAAAGCTGTTAATCAAGCCATGTTTCCCCATGGGGCTCAGGGATTTCAGCACGCTAATGGATGTCAGGGTTCTCAGCCAAGCCTTATTCTTGGCTGAGACTCCAGAAATCCACTACACTACTCAAACATCAAAGCTCCAGGGAAAACATTGCTGGTCTGTGCTGTCAATTTCAAATGGTTATTTACATAAGGTAAAGAGATTGCGAGTGCTTGTTGTTTCAACCATTGATATGTTACAAAGGATCTGGATGGTGGACATTTTTATTGGGCTGAAGTAAAATGTTTGGTTTTAATAAAGTGGAAAGTTATCAATTGATTGTTTAATACTGTATTCTGTCAATGTAGTGGTCATTGATTCTGTACAGTGTATAGCGGCTGAAAGGGAATAGCTTGGCATGGGCAACATGAGGGGCCATGTGAAGGACATGCGGTGGAGTGGATGGGACGGTGAAGGGAGTATGAAGGATGAGGGCCTCTCTGTTTTTTATTTGAACTGGGACAAAGTGTCACAGCACCGAGGCAGGCCTTCCAAGCAGCCCACCTCCACACCCAACAGCCCCATAGCTGCCTCCGAGCTTTTTTCCACGTCAATTGGCCCAAACGCAGTCCACCCCCGCGTTAAAAATCCCGTCCTTGCGGCACTCCCTCCTGAGGCAGGCGGACAGGCCCAACCCCCGCATCCTACCTCGAGGATGACAACCCAACCCTTCATGTCAATATGTGAAATGTACTAAATAGTTCCATAGTCAGTTAGACTCAAAAATTCATATTAACAACATGCTTAAGCTCAACTTACAATTGAGTTGCTCAGAACCTTCCTTTAGCAGATCGATAATACTGTTTCCTTGTCAATATTGCAGAGAATTGCAGATCTTCCCTGGTCAGGGAATCTCTGTAATGAAAGTAAATTAAAACCAGTCAATAATCAGAGGATTTTAAAAAAAAACAATTGCAAACATTTTTGTCCAATATTTTTCCCTACTGATCCCATCCTTACGTATTAAGGGGCACCGTAAGGGGTGATAGAATAATAGAGTGGATCCCTCCAATAATTCATAAAAGTAGCTAATGAATATTAGCATGTTATTTACCCATGGAGGTATCACAGTAGCATCCAATCCTATCAACTTGAGGTTCAGTAGAAGCTGCCAATGGAAGTCACTGAATAGTGATTAGGGGTAAGAACCTTTGATACTTCCCTTCCCTAACTCATGGTGACTGGATATCTTCGGGTAAAGCTGAGCCAACTCCATGCAGGCCAGAGATTGGACCTGTGGTCTTTCTGAAGTCAACTTCATGCATAATCTCACTGGGCTATCAAGCAAAGCTTCCGACCTTACATTTTTCCTATTTCTACTCTTTCTTCCTGAGCATCCCAAGTTGAGTCCTTGCGACATTTGGTTGGATCCACCTGGGCCACAGGCTCTTCTCAACAATAAGAAGCAGATTCTGCTTGTGATTGTCCAGCAGGAGAGTACTTACCAATTCAAGCTGACTACAAATTGTCCACTTTGGGCAGAGGATTGAGTGAATTGAAAACAGGAGAAATGCGTACTAAATTGGTGAGTGACTCGAAATGATAAATAGCCTGGATTCTCCATAATAATAATAATCTTTATTAGTGTCACAAGTAGGCTCACATTAACGCTGCAATGAAGTTACTGTGAAAATCCCCTCGTCGCCACATTCCAGCGCCTGTTCGTGTATACTGAGGGAGAATTCAGAATGTCCAATTCACCTAACAAGCACGTCTTTCGGGACATTTGGGAGGAAACCGGAGCACCCGGAGGAAACCCACTCAGACACGGGGAGAAGGCAGCACGGTGGCGCAGTGGGTTAGCCCTGCTGCCTCACGGCTCCAAGGTCCCAGGTTCGATCCCGGCTCTGGGTCACTGTCCGTGTGGAGTTTGCACATTCTCCCCGTGTTTGCATGGGTTTCGCCCCCACAACACAAAGATCTGCAGGCTAGGTGGATTGGCCACGCTAAATTGCCCCTTAATTGGAAGCTTTTATTGGTAGACGGATTGAGTTTCGGAGCCATGTGGTCATGTTGCAGCTGTACAAAACTCTGGTGCGGCCGCATTTGGAGTATTGTGTGCAGTTCTGGTCGCCGCATTATAAGAAGGATATGGAAGCATTGGAAAGGGTGCAGAGGAGATTTACCAGGATGTTGCCTGGTATAGAAGGAAGATCTTATGAGGGAAGGCTGAGGGACTTAAGGCTGTTTCCGTTAGAGAGAAGAAGGTTAAGAGGTGACTTAATTGAGGCATACAAGATGATCAGAGGATTAGATAGGGTGGACAGTGAGAGCCTTTTTCCTCGGATGGTGATGTCTGGCACGAGGGGACATAGCTTTAAATTGAGGGGAGATAGATATAGGACAGATGTCAGAGGTAGGTTCTTTACACAGAGAGCAATAAGGGCGTGGAATGTCCTGCCTGCAACAGTAGTGGACTCGCCAACATTAAGGGCATTTAATTGGTCATTGGATAAACATATGGATGATAAGGGAATAGTGTAGATGGGCTTTAGCGTGGTTTCACAGGTCGGTGCAACATCGAGAGCCGAAGGGCCTGTACTGCGCTGTAATGTTCTATGTTCTAAAATGAATTGGGTACTCTAAATTTCTTGAAAAAAGGACATGGGGAGAACGTGCAGACTCCACGCAGACAGTGGCCCAAGTGGGAATCCGGGACCCTGGCGCTGTGAGGCAACAGTGATAACCACTGTGCTACCATGCCGCCCACCATCTCCATTCTAGGTTCATTTTATAATGTGTGACACAGGACTGAGGAAAGGCCATTCCGACTGATTGGGCTAACTCTGAAATCCAGATTTAGCACCCATTAAAAAGTGTTTCCACCCTTCATCTTGGCACCAAAACAATGGGTGGAATTTTCCCAGAAAATGGCAAGCGTCAAGTTCGGTCAGAAAATAGCTGTGTTTCTCCACAGAGAACCAGGCAGGTTTCCCGACACGATCGCCCCACACTTTGCCATATTTTTGAAGGGCGGCGTGTTTTGTGCATCTATTGTGAGGGTCGGGGCCTAAACAGGTCGCCAAGCCCGGCTTCACAGAAATCGGGGGGCCATTTGTAAAGAGTGCCCCAAACGCAAAGCAAAATTGAAGACCCCCACAACCCCACACATATCGAGACCTCCCCTCCCCTACCTCATTGATTTCCCCCCCCTCACCAAACATAGATCACCAGCACGAACCCTGCCCTCTCCCCTCCACCCTGAACCAGGATGTCCGCCACCCCGGTCATGGAGCACCGGCATCAGGGCCTTCCCAATGGGTCACCCGATATGCGCCGCCCATCAGGCCCCACCTCCTTCAGGCCCGCCTCCTCCAGACCCTGCTCCTGTCAGTGCCAATTTGGCACTGTCCTGTCATGTCCCTGACCACCTGGGGGCTCCAATGGCCTTCGAGCCCCTTCCCCCTAGCCCCCTCCCCCGGATGGCCTTCATGTCCGCATGGTAGCATAGTGGTTAGCACAGTTGCTCCACAGCTCCAGGGTCCCAGGTTCGAATCCCGGCTTGTCTGTGCGGAGTCTGCATGTTCTCCCCGTGTCTGCGTGGGTTTTCTCCGGGTGCTCTGGTTTCCTCCCACAGTCCAAAGATGGATTGGCCATGGTAAATTGCCCTTAGTGTCCAAAAAGGTTGGGTGGGGTTACTGGGATACGGGGATGGTCGGGGTGTGGGCTTGGGTCGGGTGCTCTTTCCAAGGGCTGGTGCAGACTCGATGGGCCGAATGACTTCCTTCAGCACTGTAAATTCTATGTCTGGTCTCCGTTTGTGGAAACCAGGAGTGATTCCTGCCAGCGCCACGTCATGCCGGCGGGCGGGAACATAGCACGCTCCCAGAAGATTCGGCGTTAAGCCGATGTTGAACATTACAATATAATTGAATGGATGGTAATCGGGCGTGTACCTGATTACATCTGATGGGAGAACCTGGTTCCACCGCAAACTGCTTTGTGCCCGGCGCAATTCCCATTCCAGGTCTCTCCCGGAATTTTCCCAACATAGCAGAATTTGCAGCAGGCTCCACGCGGCCAGGAAATCTCTCCCAGCATCCCCGCCCAGCTCAGGATGCTCACTGCTCAGAAGCTACAGGATCCTGGCCTCAGTTTAAATATCAATCAATATTACACTTGCAGCATGATTGCTCTTAGTCAGAGTCCAGCCTGCTACTTTTAGGAACACACAGATAACAGAATGACTGCTGCTTTCATATCTACATATTATAAATGAATAAAACTTGCTTTCATTGGACATATTTCCATAGTTATTTATTAGGATTTGCAACGGCCTAATAGAGCATTGGCTCCATCTGCTGGCCTAAAATTATTCTGCTCCACAGGCTGGGCCCTCATGATTAGAATTCCTGTCCCTAGATATTGGAGTGAGCTGCATTGGCTTCCCTTGAGCTGTAGAGGAATTGTACTTGCACTTAATTAATTGTTGGACCATAATGATCAAAAAGAAAAGCAATAATGAATAGAACAAAACGTAAGCATGTAAAACAGTCTAAGAAAAGCTTGTTGCTGGCTCACTGGGCGGGATTCTCCCAACGGAGTCTAAGTGCCGACGCCGGAGTCAAAACCGGAGTGTTTTACTCCAGCGTCAGCGGCCATTCCCAGACCCCTATTCTCCCCCCTCCATGGGGCTAGCAGGGGGGTCGCGCGATTTACGGGGACGGGGCCTCGGCATGGTGCCTTGGGTCCCGTGCATGCGCAGTTGGGCTGGCGCCAACAAGCGCATGCGCGGTGGCCGTCCTCCCCCAGGCCGCCCCGCACAAACATGGCGGATGGATCCAGGCTCACCGGCTGAAGAAAGGAGGCCTGCCGACAGAGAGGCTGGACCACCGATCGGTGGGTCCCGATCGCAGGCCAGGCCACTCCGGCGGCCCCCCCTGGGAACGGAGCCCCCCTCTCCCCCCCCCCCCCCCCCCCCCCCACAGGCCGCCCCCCCAAGCCTTCGCGACGAGTACCCGCCGGCAGCGACCAGGTGTGGACGGTGCTGGTGGGACTAGGCTGTTTACACGTGGCCGTTCGGCCCATTCGGGCCGGAGAATTACCACTCGCCGTTTGCAGCAATTCTTCGAGCGGCCCGGCGCGATTCGCGCGGCACTGGTTTCGGGGGAGTGGGAGAATCGCGTGCGGGGGTCGGGGCAGCGTGGTGCGATTTGCACGCCGCCCCGGTGATTCTTCCACTCAGCTGGGGGCGGGGACGGTGAATACCGCCCACAGAATCTACATGCAGAAGGAGCATTCGGCCCATTGAGTCTGCACAGAACCCTCGGAAAGTGCACCCCACCCAAGCCCACGCCTACACCCCATCCCCACAACCCAGCAATCCCACCCAACCCCCTGGAAACTATGGGGCAATTTAGCATAGCCAATCTACCTCAACCCGCACATCTTTGGACTCTGGGAGGAAATCGGAGCACCTGGTTGACACAGGGAGAAAGTGCAGACTCCACACAGGCCGGAATTGACCCCGGGACCCTGGCGTGTGAGGCAGCAGTGCTAACCACTGTGCCACCACGCCACCAGGTTAGTATCCAGCTGCGTTTCCAACTCTTGTTTCACTCAAAAATCTGAGCAGCTGTGGTACTCTAAACAATGTATCATGGTTTTTATGATGCATTTTATTTTTCATCCAAGTCTATGACCTGCTGCCGAATGGCTTTACTTATCTTGCCATTTTACTAAATGGTCCCAAAAGGGAGCAAAGTCCCCCAGTGAGCGCGTTTAGCCGCATTTTTCCCGGCGCTCTCAGTGCTGAGAAACACATGGCTATTCAACGTGACATAGATTGAATAAGGGGCGAGAATCCTGCCGACTGTTCTGCCGCAATTCCCATCGCATATCCAGATTTTTTGAGCCAGGAAGATTTTTTTTTTTATTAAGGAGTAATTTAGTATGGCCAATCCACCTAACCAACACATCTTTGGGTTGTGGGGGTGAAACCCACGCAGACACAGGGAGAATGTCCAAACTCCACACAGACAGTGACCCAGGGTCGGGATTCGAACCCGGGTTCTCAGCGCCATAGTCCCAGGCCCGCTGTCCTCAATCTGACCTCAGCGGACAGCTCTCCCTTCCCAGGGATCAATCTATTGCATGTCTGCTGCACCATTTAATACCCTTCCTTAGATAAAGAAAATCTGTACAAAGTAGTCCAGATTTAATCTCACCAAGACCCTAGAGTTGCATCAAGATTTCCTTAGTCTCGTACTCCAGACCCCTTGCAATAAAACCGAGACCAATGTGCCATTTGTAATAAATGTAAATGTTGCCACATTCATAGAATTTATTCATGGAATTTACAGTGCAGAAGGAGGCCATTCGGCCCATCGAGTCTGCACCGGCTCTTGGAAAGAGCACCCTACTTAAGCCCACACCTCCACCCTATCCCGTAACCCAGCAACCCCACCTAATCTAAGGGCAATTTAGCATGGCCAACCCACCTAACCTGCACATCTTTGGACTGTGGGAGGAAACCGGAGCACCCGGAGGAAACCCACGCAGACACGGGGAGAATGTGAAGATTCCGCACCGACATACACCCAAGCCGGGAATCGACCCTGGGACCCTGGAGCTGTGAATCAACCGTACTAACCACTGTGCTACCATGCTCCCCCGAGGACCTTTGGCTGCTCTACCCTTTGAGGTGGAGTGGGGGAGGGGTGTGCAGACTGGTGGTGATTTAACCTGAGGGTCACCACACCTCAGGTGAGGGGCAGGGTTGAGAAGGCGGGTCCTTCATGAATAACCTCAGCCATTACGGGAAATTAAAATTATTTGAAACATATGAGGGTTAGAGCAGGTCATGCACAGTTGAGATCAGTCATGGCTAGCCACTTCTGCAATTTACATCATAATCTGTCATGTAAAAAGTGTCACTTTAGTTGGCCATTCCAAGGAAGCGCAGAATGACACTTTGAACCTTGTGTGGCATTTCATTCAATTTGCTCATTGTCCCATTCCACTGATTGTCAGGCACTGAGATATCCACAAACTTTATTGGAAGTGGCAATTGTAAAGGATGGGCAAACATTCTAAGCAATTGATCGCTTGTGAATAGCTGTTGATCTAATGACGGGCAATATATGCCTATTGCCTTTTTGTTTCTGTATATCTTCAAAGGATGTTAAGTGATAAATCAGGGCTGTATTTAGGGCAGTAAGCATTCTCTGTTTCAGTTTCCAAGGGACAGTTCTATATTTAAGATTGGGCTGCTTAAAAGGCAACTGGACTTGTTTGAAAGTGTAGCATATTTCAGAGTCACCATTACAGACTCCTTAAGGTCCAATTTATATTCCTGCAATGCTGATTAAACTTTCTGACCTGTGTAGCAATTTTCTTAATTTTAACGACTACCTGAGAACATCTGAATCTTTAATGACCTTGGTGAGGTAAAGTTTGAATGAGAACGGGATAGGACTTGCCTCTGAAAGACAAGAGAGCAAATTGAATGGAAGTGTCTGAGCAGGGCAGATCAAGCACTGGTGTCAATGGCCCAGGGGCGGGATTCTCCCTCTGCTGACACCGGAGTCATGAAACGTGATTGGGCAGAGTATTGGTTCCGACACCGAAATCGCGGCAGGCGCCGATTTCACGCCAAATCGCAAATCTCCGTCGCCTCGGCAGCGTCGTCAATGCTTTCCAGAAAGCATGTCTCGTAAACACCATTTGCATATCATTAGCAGGCCGACCCGGTATTCTCCGGGGCTTCTGAAATTCTCCCCCTCTGATAGGTCGAATTCCGGAAGGCACGGTTCACTTGTGCTTCTAAAAATTGTGACACAGGAGCCATGGCTGCTGAGGGAGAGAGAGGGGGGACGGAAAGTGCCGAACATCACCATAGGGTGCTGACAGTTGTGCCGCTGGCCGGGGGCTTCTGCCAGGGCCAGGGGGAGTAGTGGGGGGTGGCCAGGAGGTGGGTTGTGGGGTCCGGGTGGACGGGCACGGAGCATCATTGCCGCAGCCAGCAAGGCAGCTATGCAGCTGCGCACGACGCTGACAGCCCACCGTGAACTTAGGACCACGTGTTCTATGGGTGCCCCCACCACCCCCCAGGCCACCCACCCTAGGTGCCCTCCGGCCCCAGCCGACCCATCAGCCGTATGGACACCCTTCAGCACAACCAGTGCCATCTTGTTGGTTGGGGTGAGTGTGTGTGGAGAGTGTAATGTGAATGTGCAGCTGCAGCTTGTCAGCGCCCCGAGTGTCAATCACAGAACGGGTGAATCCTGCACCCTTTCCCATTGGAATCGATTGTGTTCCACGTGGCGCTGGTGCTAGCCCCTCCACAGTCGCTGAATCAGGCCAGGATCACCGCCAGTTTTGCTGTCATGGAAGTCCACAAATCCTACCCTGGCATCAACACTTAATCGCAGGAACAGACTATCCTGTCCCAGATCTTTTGGTCTGAGGATCGTTGGAGACTAGATATACCCCCCAAGATGAATTTCAGAACCATGAGGATGTCGACTCAAATGGCTCCATGGAGATTTCCCAGAAAGTTTGAATTTCCAATGGGCAATTTTTTTGTTCCTTGGCCCCTTCAATTAAATGTCCAACTCTGAATTAGAGTATTGACTTGGGACAGTTGTGACTTACACATCTGGATGTTTACCCAGGAACTGAGACAGAAAATTGTAGTTTAACTGCTGGGTAACTATACAACTGACACCCCTGACTGACTCCCCGCTAAGTTCTCTGGTTACCCACCCGACAATTCTCCCATTCTCCCTGACCTGACCTGTCAAGCCCCCACGACTTGACTCCCCCCCCCCCCCCCCCCCCCCGACCCTCAACTCCACCAGGACCCGGCTTGACTAGCCCCCTACCCTCCTGCCGACCCCCAACTCCTCACGACTTGACTGACCCTGGACAGATAGCCCCTCCTGACCCAACCCGCCTATCCCTGGTCCACTTACCCACTCACCCACCTTACCCAACTCACAAACCTCATCCAGACACTCGGCTGCCACCCTAGCCAGCTGCCACCCTACTCACCCACATTCCTACCCAACCAACACCCAACTAACCGATCAGCTACCCATCTGCTACCCACTTACCATTTACCTCACCCACCTATCCACTTACATACTCACCCATTCAAATGAGTAAGACTAACTGAGTGGAGCAAATGGGGAAAAATATTTTATGTACAGGTAAAATGGTCTACATCAATGCTTTTACAGTCATCCAAAAGCTGTAGTTACCAATATTTAATGAGGACTTTCCAAAAACATTCAGTCACGAATTCAAACTGAACTTGAGGTAAACTTCACAATGATCTCGAAAGCCGATCGCCATTTAAGCTGAAGCCAATTCATTTTCATCAGTCCAAATATTAAACCTCAACGGTAAAGAGCAAGGAATATTTGGCCTCTGTCTGAAAAAAACCTGTTCATGTTGTATTTGACCCTGAGATAACTTTATGACCCCATATCCTCTCCATTGCCACGATCACCTTTTTCCATCTGTGTAACGTGGCCCATTTCCACCCCTACCACAGCTCTGCTGCTGAAACCCCATCAGTGCCTACGCTCCCTCTGAACTCAGCTATTGCAATGCTCTACAACTTGAGCTCATTCAAAACTTTACTGCTCGTGTGCTAATTCATCGGAAAGTCCTGTTGACCTATGACCCCCGTGCTTGCTGTCCCATTTTGGTTCCCGGTCTGGCAGCACCTTGATTTTAAAATTCTCATCATTGTTTACAAATCCCTCCATGGCCTTGTCCCTCCGTTTCTCTGCAGCATCATCTTGTTGCGCAACCCTCCGTGGTCGCTGCACTCCTCCAATTCTTGCACATTCGCAGCTGTCCTTACTGCGCCGTTGCCAACCATGCCTCCAACTGCATTGTCCCGATGCTGCAGAACTCCCTTCCTAAAGCCATCCGCCTCTTTCTCCTCCTTGTGGACACTCCCTAAATCCTACCTCTTTGACCAAGGTTGAGGTTGCCTCTCCCAAATTCATGGTCCTATCTCCTTTTCGGTCTCCGTGTCAAACTTTGTTCAACGATGCTATTGTGAAGCGCTTTAGCACACTTTAGGGGTAAATATTTTTTTAAACTTTACTTTGTTAAGTCTATGAATGCAAGTTGATGTGGTGCTGTGTGAAGGAACATATGCACGGCCAGCCAACACAGTGACCAAGGGCTGAGGGTTAACCTGATACCATGGAGCTCGCTGTCGCTGTTGCTCTCGGCTCTGACTTGTTCCGAAAACCATTTTGAAATATCTGCAGCATTCGTGCTGTTCAGCATATATGTTGTGACACCGCCTACGTGATTTAAATACCTTCCAGTGTACAGCTGAAATGCCAGCCTGACATATGCATCCTGTTTTCACAGGTAAAGTGAGACGCACTTTACAACAAACATTTGACAATGTGCGGTTTTTTTTTTGGTTGCAATAAATGACGCAAATCTGCAAATGACATTTCACAAGGAAGTTTGATGCTCTGATAAGCAGACTTAGCGTGTTCCTAATTCTTGAGGCTGGTTCTCTGTAAATGCTTCTTTAAATAAAACACATTTCAATCTTCAACGGCGCAAATTGAAACCGATCTGAACTCCCTGTTTGATGCAAGATATCAAATAGGGAATTCAAGGAATCAAATGGGGAATTCAGAAGAAACATCTTTATCCAGGGAGTGGTGAGAATGTGGGGCAGGCTACCAAAGGGTGTGGTTGAGGTGAGCGGCGCAGTCACATTTAAGGGGAGGCCAGATACACAGATAAGGGAGAAGAGAATAGAGGGTCATGATGATTAAGTTATGGGCCGGGATTGTCCGATATCACGGCCAAGTGTTGACGCCAACGTCAAAACCGGCACGAGCGATGCCAGCGTCACCCATCCTCCAGGTCCCAGTAATTCTCCTGTTCTTCGGGGGCTAGAGCGGAACCAGAATGCTGTGCGCTGCTCCGGTGCTGAAAACCGGCCCTGCACGGCCAGCATGGGTCTGCGCATGCCCGCCAGGGCCGTCTCTGCACGTGGTTGCCATCTCCGTGCCAGCCCCTCCAGGGGCCCGGCGCGAAGGAACATAGGCCCTCCCTGGAATGAGCGTGCCCGCCGATCGGTAGCCCCCGATTGCGGGCCTGGCCACCGTGGAGCCCCCCCTCCAAGAGTCGGAAACACCTGCCACTCCAACAGTACGGCCCCCGCTGCCAGAACGCTGAGGTCCTGCCGGGTGGAACCATATGTAAACCATGCCGGTAGGACTTGGTGGAACTCGGCGGGCACTCGGCCCGTCGAACGCAGTGAATCGCTGCGTGGGCACGATTGGCGCCGATTCTCTGGTTGCTGGAGAATCGGCGGCTCGGCATCAGAGCGGGGTGACGGGATTCCCCCCTTACCCCCGGCGATTCTCTGACCCAGCGCGTGCTGGAAGGAAAGTTGGGACTGGAGCATAAAAGATATGGGGCTAGATTCTCCATTTGGGAGAGTACGTGCGGAGGCTCGCGGAGCATGTGTCGACTTTCACCACCGCTAGAACGGTGTGAAGCCCTCACCAATTCCGGGACCGGTGAGGGGCTAGCACCGGCGCCGACTGAAACTCCCGCGGACTGCGCTGAAAATGGCCGCGCATGTGCACGGCTGACGACTTGCATCAATCGCAGTGTACAACATGGCGCCGGCCATGCGCGAAGCCAACCCACCAACCGTGACCACACAGCCCACCACCTGGCCACTCACTGGCCACCCCCCACCAGTCCCCCCAGCACTCGCACCAGTGGCACGGATCCCGGCTGAGTGTGGCGGCGATGGACACAGTCTGCAACCGGCACGCCGGGTTCACGCACGGTTGGGACAACACGTGGCCCGTGCCATCGGAAACTCGGCCCATCGGGGGGCGGAGCATTGCAGGTGGGCCGGCCGATGACGCGGCAACGGAGTTGAAGTGGTGCACAGCACGATGATGCCAGTTTGGAGGAGGCGGAGTTTGGCGGACCGGCGTCAAACCGGTGCCGGCCCCGGTGGGAGTCCATTCTCCGCCCAATCGCCAAACATGATTTCAGCGTCTGCCTACGGAGAATCCCACCCATCGATTGGTTGAGCTGAATGGTCTCCTTCTGTGCTGTATATTCCATGAAGTCCGATGTAACTCTACGAAAAGAGTCGTCCTAACTCTAGATGGTGATTTAGACAAAAGGCCAGGGTGTCAGCTTGCCCGATGGCAAGTGGGCCCCTAATGAAGTGGGCCCCCTGTATCAAATAAAAATGCAATGAAGAAACAAACACAGACAACTGTTTTAGTAATAAAAAGGAAGAAGAAAAAAAAGAGAACAGGACACAAATAAGCAGTGCATGAAAAGGAACGAAGCAGGGGTGGTAGTGGAAGGATGAGGAATAGGGGGGGCCGGGTCAGGCATAATTAAGGAAATTCCATGTTTTCAGCAAGAGTGTGTGAATTTAAAGATAAAGTTACAATTCGTGATTTGAGATGGTTGGCAACTTCAAAGGATATCAAGCAGTAGTCTTGGTTCAGCCAGTACATCGGTCCGGGGCCCGGAGAGCCAAGAAGGGGCCCGTGATTCTCTGAAGGGCCCTTAAAAATTATAATTAATTAGATAAATAAATCTCCAACTTCTTTCCTAAGGTTTGTATTCTAATTTAATAAAATATAATTGTTTTTAAAAAGAGCAATACCAAATAAAAATGCAATAAAGAAACAAACAAATAATCACTCAGTGTATGAAGGAACGAAGCAGTGTTAAACGGATGTGAAAAGGAGTGGGGGTGGGGGGGGGGCTGGTTCACCCGGGTCGGACATAGTTGGAAATCCACGTTTTCAGCAAGAGTGTGTGAATTTAAAGATAAAGTTACAGTTCGTGAGTTGAGATGGTCGGCAACTTGAAAGGATATCAAGCAGTACATAGGATTGTGAGGTCACCGAAAAGGAGAAGCGGTACCTTTGACCGTGAATCATGAGGTCAAAGATATTGAAGTGATAAGCCATGATCGGTAAACTCAAAGGGTTGCGACTTGTAACACTACACTGGTATCAAACTGGACATGTTAACTTTGGTCGTGGGACCATTCTTAATGTCTTACTATAGTCGGACCAAACTTCTAAGTTTCAACAGTTGTCTCAGTTGCTTGCTGGTGTGAACACTGGACAGTGGATTGTCTCCTCTTCTGAAGCTGCATAGGCCACAGTAGTATTGACTAATGAACATAGCCTGTTGAAGTGTAAGTAAGTTATTTTATATTTTTTATCAAGTAGGGGTTTATCTGGCGTTCCTTCAAGTTATTCTTGCAATCATCAATATTCATTTTTCCCAATGTGGGCTATTTTTAATTAAGTTTTTATTTCAGGAATATTACCCCTACCAGCATGGAAAAGAAAAAGCATAAATCTGGGTCACTAAAACGCAAAGAACAAAAAGAAGCAGAAAGGAAAGAATCAGCCAAGCGATGTAGGCCTATTACAGAGTTTATAATACCACCAGCACAATCCACATCAATATCCAGTTCTGCAACAAATAATCAAGAAGCAAGAAACAATGCTCATGGTGATGATGCAATGACATGTGTGTTACAAGAACAGAGAAGAGCTACTTTGAATGTAGAGACAAATACAAGTGTATCCATTACTAATCAACCCAGGCCCAATATTTCTTCTGGCTTCCTTGTTCCGGTATCTGTACTGCCTGTAGTTGCAACATCTGAACACATAGCTTCAACTAGTGACAGGGAATCAGATATTCCTTCAAGCATAAATGACTTGGTTTCTGAAGCACATCCTGTAAATGAACCTACGCAAGAAAATGAAAGATCAATTACTGGAATCTTCAAATATCCATCACGAGCAAAGCTAAAACAGTTTTTTGCTGAACATCCACTTCAGCCACTTGATGATCTGCCATTTGATGCTCGTTTGTATGAGAGGAAAATTATGAATGACTCAGTCCCAAGAAAATGGCTAACATATAACAAAGAAAATAGATGCTTATATTGTTCATACTGCTTAGCCTTTGAGTTTTCCAACACTTGTAATCCATCACCCTTTGTACGTGTCTTTAGTGACTACAGGCGTATTAGCCAGAGCTTGACTTTACATGAATCGACAACAACACATGTCAGAAATGCTCAGCAATATATCAGTGTGGTTAATGATGGCACCTTAGATAAACTTTTTGCAGCATCACTAATTAAAAGGAAAGAAGAAGTATTGAAGCAGAGAAGTATTGTCATGCGGATTATAGACATCATAAAGATGTTAGACAAGCAAGCACTTCCTTTTCAAGGTCACAGAAATGAATCGGCCTACACTCTAGATAATGAGGTTCTGAATCATGGCAATTTTGTAGCTACAGTGCAGTTGATGGCAAAATATGACCCCATTATGGCAGCTCACGTTTCTGCAGTGCAAAACAAGTCTAAACAAAGAATCAAATGATTAGAGCAACAAGGAAAGGCTCAAAGTAAAGGCCGTGGTGGACTTGTTACATACCTGAGTAAAACAACTATAAACATGTTAATCAAAATTATGAAGAATATGATACAAGAAAGAATTAGTCATGAAGTTTCTCAAGCAAAATATTATTCTATTCAGGTTGATTCAACACAAGATAATTCATCCATCGATCAGTTTAGCATTATTATTCGTATGTGCTTAAAGGTATTATCTGTGAGCGACTACTTTCAGTTGTGCCAAGTAATGATGTTACAGGACAGGGACTTTTTGATCTATTGATTGAAACATTACAGCATCTTAAAATTGACCCCCCAAAATGTTTATCTGATAGCACAGATGGTGCTGCAAGCTACCATGGCCAGTATAATGGTTTACAAAGTAAAATTGCTGATGTGGCTGATCAACATGTTCATATATGGTGCTATGCCCATGTCTTGAATTTGGTGATAACTGAAACAACAAAATGTTGTGTGCCTGCAGTTTCTTTTTTCAATTTGCTCCAGAATATAGCAACTTTTATGAAAGCATCATACAGGAGAATGGCTGTATGGATAGAAGTTGTTGGAAAACATCTAGGACAATAAAAAATGAAATGATTAAAGCTAACTGGTGAGACCAGATGGTCAGGAAAATCCAATGCAGCAACAACTATATTTGGACGTTTTGATGATGCCGCTGCCAGTACTTTCGTAAATCTATTGACATACTTATCAATGATACATGATTCAGAAAGGTTTGATGCAAAAACAAAACATGAAGCAAATGTTTTACTTCAAAGTCTTCTAAAGTTTGAAACCATATTGACAGCATTTACTTACTTGCATATATTTGAAACTACAACCCCGTTATCAAGTTATCTACAGACAAGTGGTAGATTCAGCTACAACAAAGTTGAAGGAACAGACAAGAACATTTGATAACGTTCATAGCAAGGCTTTGGAATTTGTAAATAAATGAAATGACAGGATTTCACAGATGAATATGGATGAAAATCAAACATTGGAAATGATGCATTGGAAACAGCATTGCCAGTTAAGAGGCAGAGGAAGAAGAAAAGAATGGCAGATGAGCTTATTGATGATGAAAGAAATTCCTCAGATTCACCAGCTGATTTTCGAGTAAATGTGTTTAACCTAATAATGGATTGCATTGTCCAGTCACTAGAATCACGCTTTGTACAACACAAACAGTTGTATAAAGATTTGTCCTGCTTGGACCCAGCAAAGTTTAAAACTATTGCAGAGAAGGGCCTTGAAGATGAAGCATTGAAAGGTATTATTAAGCTGTTTCCACAAATCAGCAAAGATCAAGTAATATTGGAATTGTTTTCTTTTGCTTCAAACTTTGATGTATTAAAGCTATTGCTTAATGATGGTGAGAATATGGATTCCAGTTGCAACAATTGTAAAATCTGCAGCACTTGCCCATCGTGTGTACTAAAAATTCTGGCATCAAACAGACTCCATGACAAGGCATATGATAACCTTTATGAACTTTATAAAGTCATCTGCACACTATCAGTTACTCAAGTCCAATGTGAGAGGACATTTTCAAAGCTGAAGATCAAAAAGACAAGGTTAAGAAATTTGCTGTCTGAAGAGAATTTGGAATCATACATGTTGCTATCCATTGAAAAGGAATTGTTAGATGAATTGGATGAAGAAACAATTATTGGCAGGTTCGCACAATCATCTAGCGAACACAAACATTTGCTCTTAATATAGTGGACTGCATGCAATGCTCTATTGTGCTTTTGAACTATCTGTTAATGTGTAAATTGTGCAGTAAACTATTTAAAAATATCAACCAATTACTTAAAATTTAAAAAAATAAATAAAAAATTCAATTATAACATTCTGTATTTACATTTGGTATCTACTGCCAGTAATATGTACAGTACATGTACACTGTAATTACTAAGAAATACACATTTTTTCCACAAAAATTTTAATTGTACCCTTTTTTCCATATGTATTTTTTGAAAATTTTATTTATTCGTTAGATTTTTAGACCCAGTCCGCCACTGCAAAAGGGCGGCACAGTGGTTCACACTGTTGCCTCACAGCGGCAGGGACAGTGTGCGATTACGGTCTTGGGTCACTGTCTGTGTGGAGTTTCATGTTCTCCCTGTGTCTGAGTGGGTTTCCTCCCACAGTCCGAAGATGTGCGGTTTAGTTGAATTGGCCAATGCTAAATTGCCCCGAAGTGTCCAAAGATGAGGTGGGGTGGTCTTTCGGAGGGTCGGTGCAGACTCGATGGGCCAAATGGCCTCTTCTGCGCGGTGGGGATTCTGTGATTCTATGAAAAGCTTCAGGATAGGGAAAACATTGGGTTGAATTTTGCTACTTACCTGGAAGACCCTCCGCTGGAGTCAACAGCTGGGTAGAACAGAGGGCGGCATTTTGCTGACTGCAGCTAATGAAGAGGCCACAGCCCGGGCCATTGGTCAATTAAGGATAGCGGCCCACTCCCAAAAACTGCTCGTCCAATCAGAAGCCCAGCAGCTCAGCAGCGCCGCCAATGGTAGTGGCCAGTGCTGAGGTTGCAGCTCCAGGTGCAGGGATTTCACTGCCAGGGTGCCCTTGAAGAGAGGTGAGCGAGGTTCGAGTAACATTGAAATGAAAAATGAAATGAAATGAAATGAAAATCGCTTATTGTCACGAGTAGGCTTCAAATGAAGTTACTGTGAAAAGCCCCTAGTCGCCACATTCCGGCGCCTGTTCGGGGAGGCTGTTACGAGGCTGATAGCCACAATGTAGTGATTAGAGGGTGGGGATGGAGGATTGGAAGGGGAGGGTGGCAGCAATCATGGACCACCATTGAGGGTTGGCATTGCCAGCTGTGAGCCATAGAGCACTGCCCAAGGAGGGCTAAGCTTGAAGCGGGTCCACTTGATGTAAAATGCCCATGGAGGAGGGAGGTGGCCTTTAATTGGCCACTTAAATGGATCAATTGGCAACCTAGTGGGCAGCCGAACTGGCAGGTTTTCCATTGCTGATAATATGGCATGGCAGTGAGAAGGTGTTAGGCTTCGCACTCACCAATCATATCCTACCCTCCCCTCACCCACAACCTGCCATTTTGGCAGCCCTTCTGTCTCCCAGCCCCATCGCCAATAGACCAGGAAAATTCAGCCCACGATGAAGGCTCTCATTCTGTGTCATTGTAACAGTGTGCAAAGCCCGTAAAATAAAGATTGCTTCTAATTTCAGAGGCACTATTGTGCGCAAAAGTGTAACAGATTCAGCGTATCCTGAATCATGCTTATTGCCAGTGCAGGAGAAAAGCTGATGATGGTCTCGTAAGTGCAGAGTAGAAATAGCAGCTCCCGAGACTTGTTACAGTACCAGGCTGAGCAGCTATGGCTGGCAGCTGAGAGCTCTGCGCACTCTTGTACTCAATTTTAAAAAAGAGTGAGGCTTATAATTTGGTGCCAAAGACTGGCAAATACGTTCCCTGCTGCTTGCAATATTTCTAAAGGTTTAACTTAAGGCATCAAGGGAAAATGTCTGTTGCAGCTGTTTTGCCTTTTACGCATGCAAATAGAGGGGGCCAACATTTATTTCGGCCTGAGCTGCCCTGCCACAGCCAACTCTGTTCTGTAGTTCATCAAAAGTCATGATGAGTTGCAACAACTCACCGAGACTCCTTCGACAGCACCTTCCTAACCCGCAACCTCTACATGCAGACTCCACACAGACAGTGACCCAGAGCCGGGATCGAACCTGGGACCTCGGCGCCGTGAGGCTGCAGGGCTAACCCAAAGCGGCCATTTCTAACCCCTTTGTCATTCCCATCTCCAAACTCCCCTCCTTCTTGAAGGCCATCATCAGATGTGCCGATCATTTTAACTCCTTCCAATTCTGATCCATTCAGTTTGAGGTTTCATTCCACCTGTGGCACGAAGGCTGCATTTGTTAAATACACCAATGATATTCTATGTGACTGCATCTAGTGTACAGTATTTCTCCCTCAGCCTCTCCACAGTTTTCAAGTCAAAGCATTTTCCCCCACCGTCTCTTATCCGAGTTCCATTTCTCTGGAATCACCATCTCATAGTTCAATTAATATTTGTCTCAATGGTGGGCAGCACAGTGGTTAGCACTGTTGCCTCACGGCCCTGAGGACCCGGGTTCAGTCCCGGCCTTGGTTCACTGTCCGTGTGGAGTTTGCACATTCCCCCCTGTCTGCGCGGGTCTCGTCCCCACAACCCAAAGATGTGCACGGTAGGTGGATTGGCCACGATAAATTGCCCCTTAATATTTGTCCCAATGTAGCCACCCACTATGGCTTCTCCTTCCAACCCCACACCTCTGGTATGCCTGAATGTTCGATTACAGGCAACTTCATATTCCTTTTCTACTTTGAGTGACCTCACCTGTGTTGAAATTTCTTCTTGGCTGAGAGCTCATGTTTCCACCTTGCTGGAAAAATGTTACATAGTTCTCAATCACAATGTTGTTAGCAACGTGAAACGATAATGCTGAATGCAGAGAAAATTAAATCCGTACAATTTTATGAAATGAAATTGAGGCTTAATGTTGAGTAGAATGAAAGTCGGAAGCTGCAGAGCTCCCAGAATTTGACCTGAATGAGGGCCAGTATAAAATGGCTTCATAATTCTCCGAGAAATGAACAAACTTATCATTAGCATTGGAGCACCATTAAATAGTAGAAGGTGGCTTTAGGCAGCCAGTTCCTGGAGTTATTAATTTTTATCGCTGCTGTGTCATCGTGAGAAGTTCTAAATCACAGCACGTTCGCAAAGAGGAAGAGAGAGAAAAGAGATTTGAATGGTAACTCATCTCAGCCTCTCTCTTCAGCGTCCTATCCGTTAATCACAGGGGGTGGGGGATGGGGGATGGGGGTGGGGAATGTGAATGGCCTGCTTATGGGAGTGATACAAAATCAGAAAATCTATCTGGCATAAAGATTCAGATGGAGGGGCTCTTGGGAGGCATTGTACGAGTGGGCTAAAAGGGTCTAAAACCTGGAACTGGGGAAATATCTCAGACAGCAGGGTGTCTTACCAGAAGTGGCCAAACCGTAAACTGGGGTGTTATTTGGTCGGTTAGTTTTAAATATCATAGAATTTACAGTGCAGAAGGAGGCCATTTGGCCCATTGAGTCTGCACTGGCTCTTGGAAAGAGCACCCTACTTAAGCCCACACCTCTACTCTATCCCTGTAACCCCATCTAACCCAAGGGCAATTTAACATGGCCAATCCACCTAACGTGCACATCTTTGGACTGTGGGAGGAAACCAGAGCACCCGGAGGAAACCCAAGCAGACACGGGGAGAACGGGCAGACTCTGCACAGCCAGTGACCAAGCCGAGAATCGAACCTGGGACCCTGGAGCTGTGAAGCCATAATGCTAACCATGATGCTACCTTGCTGCCCAAAATCTATCTAGTTTAAAAAGAATTCTGGAGAACTTCACCACCAGGACTGTCATGACCTGAGGGAGAGAGGATTCATAATAATAATAATCTTTAGTGTCACAACTAGGCTTACATTAACAATGCAATGAAGTTACTGTGAAAATCCCTCGTCGCCACATTCCGGTGCCTGTTCGGGTACACAGAGGGAGAATTCAGAATGTCCAATTCACCTAACAGCACGTCTTTTAGGACTTGTGGGCAGGGATAATCGTACCCGTGAATTCCGGAGGTGAAAGCTATTGTGGGATAGGACTCCTGACTTACCCTGCATGAATAAAGAATGGTGTTTCATAGAACTGTGTAGTTGCATAATGCCCCACATGCTGGAGGAGAATGCTAGTGGTCCTGTAAGATATATTTTGATGATTTAAACTGAAATTTACCTTCTCACTTGAAGTATCATTTGCCTTTTAATTCATGTTTGATTTGCATTGGTTCTGATTTGTGTTAAAGTAAAAGTTACAAAAAGTTAAATCTTGGTAATTTTTAAAGTTGGGGGTCTTTTGGTATATGTGGTCATTCTGGTTTAACGTTCCCTCACGGGATCAGATCAGACCTTTTCTCTGTGAAGGCACCTTTCAAACCTTGTCCTAAATGATAACTGAGTGAATGGCCCTTTAAAGTTAAATATTTAATATTTATCTCGCGCCAGGAGTTTGGTATTGAGCTTTCTTTTCCTTTATCTTTTTAGGGGCTGGTTTAGCTCACTGGGCTAAATCGCTGGCTTTTAAAGCAGACCAAGCAAGCCAGCAGCACGGTTCGATTCCCGTACCAGCCTTCCCGGACAGGCGCCGGAATGTGGCGACTAGGGGCTTTTCACAGTAACTTCATTGAAGCCTACTCGTGACAATAAGTGATTTTCATTTTGTCTTTTTATGTGATGTTGGTGTCGCTGGCTGGGCCAGCATTTATTGCCCATCTCTAATTGCCCTTAAACTGAGTTTAAGGGCAATTAGACCATTTCAAAGGGCAATTACGAGTCAGCTACATTGCTGTGGGTCTGGAGTCACATGCAGGCATACCAGGTACAGATGGTATTGTTTATGATAATCGACGATGGTTTCATGGTCACCATTACTGAGACTTAATTTTCAATTCCAGGTTTTATTAATTGTATTGAAACTCCATCAGCTGCTGTGATTTGATTTGACACCTTGTACCCTGACATTAGCCTGGACCCCTGGATTACCGGGCTACTGTGCACTGTCTCCCCTAGCTTGTCAAATACTGAAACAAAATCTGGTACTGTGAGGAATCACATATGATGAGCCATGATGCTTTGGTGCCCATGCCAATACATTATCTGATTGAAGCTTGTCCTATGTTTTTGTGAGAGATGTACACAGCCCAATGATGTTCCAGGCATTTCATAATATGCCTAACTGAACCATCAGTGATCAACATTTGACTATAGTAATGGGGATGGGAGCAATGCACATTTCCGAGAATCTTGTTGAAGTCACTGTCACATATTACATTTCTGGTTCAATTGCAGCATTGTGTTGGTATTAGATGATTTGACCACTATGATACAGCACGGTAAGAATATTACATCATCACGTAACTTTTTAAAAAATAAATTTAGAGTACCCCATTCATTTTTTCCAATTAAGGGGCAATTTAGCGCGGCCAATCCACCTACCCTGCACATCTTTGGGTTGTGGGAGCGAAACCCACGCAAACACGGGGAGAATGTGCAAACTCCACACGGACAGTGACCCAGAGCCGGGATCGAACCTGGGACCTCGGCACCGTGAGGCAGCAGGGCTAACTCACTGCGCCACCCTGCTACCCTATCATCACGTAACTTAACAACATTACTTTCTTTCCCTCTCAATTCATCTTACAAACATGATACAAAATACTGCTTGGGATGGAGGGAATGATAAACATTTCTTTCTGTCATGTTGCTGTATAGAGCCTTGGTCAGACCCCAATTGTGGCACTGGATTCAGCTCTGACAGCTGGCCCACAGTAGGGATCTATTGGCCTTGAAAGGAGTGCAGTGCACTGCAGGTTCACTGAAATGGCACCTTAAATTAAAGGGTTAAATTAGGAAGACAAGAGGCATATACATAGCTTGATCCTCTCTTCTCATCGAATTTACAGTGCAGAAGGAGGCCATTCGGCTCATCAAGTCTGCACCGGCCCTTGCAAAGAACACCCTACTCCATCCCACGCCTCCACCCTATTCCAGTAACCTCGCTTAACCTTTTTGGACACTAAGGGCAATTTAGCATGGCCAACCCACCTGCACGTCGTTGGACTGTGGGAGGAAACCGGAGCACCCGGAGGAAACCCATGCAGACACAGGGAGAACGTGCAGACTCCGCACAAACAGTGACCCAATCCTGTAATCGAACCTGGGACCCTGGAGCGGTGAAGCAACTGTGCTAACTATTGTGCTACCATGCTGCCCCCATTACCCTGCTGCCCCCTTGAGTATATAGATTGAGGTGTGATTCAATTGAGGTTTTGATTTGATTAAAAGGATTAGATGGCGTTGATCAAGAGAAACTATTTCCTTTGGTGAAGAAATCCAGAACCAAGGGGTGTCACCTTAGAATCAAAGCCAGGCCATTCAGGTACAAAATCAGGAAAGATTTCTCCACAGTAAAGGTAGTAAAAATATACAGCTCATTCTCAAACCCCCCCCCCCCCCCCCCCCCCCCCCCCCCCCCACACACACACACACACACAGCCCCCCCAATGGTGCTGGATTTTTCAATCAATTGAAATTTTCAAGATTGAGGTGAACAGTTTTTTGTTAGGTCGTGATATCAAGGGAGATGGATTAGAGATGTGTAAATGGTGTCGAGGCACAGTGATATTCTAATTGGATCACCCAAGTTCCCATTCCCCTGCTCAGCAGGCTGCGGCTTGCTGTAATGTGTAGCTATTGTCTCATTGTGTGCTGTTGGCATGTTGAATTCTGTGCGAGCAGTATCTTGATGCAGCTGGTGACCTGTTTAAAGTAAATGAGTTCATGCATTTTTATAAAAGAGCAAAGAATTGTCACACAAATTTGCTAAGTGCTTTTGTGCGAGTGTCACGCAATGCTTGGTTACCTCTTAATTTTTAAATGATATAGTGGAATTGGATGCTGTGTCTGATTGGGAAGTAGAAGTTTGAATCCATGGTCCGAAGACTTACTAACGTTCACAGCAGGGCATCTGCTACTGGGCTAGTTTACTGGTGCTGCTCTGGGCAAGAGAGAAAGGGACTCATGCTAAGTCATAGAGTCAAACAGCACAGAAAAGGCCCTTCTTCCCATCACGTCTGTGCCGGTCAAAGACAACCCCCCACCTAAACTTTCTTTTGTTTTGTTTTATAAAACTTTTTATTGCCATTTTCAAAATTATATACATTGCCGTTCTTTATCACTTATTGTACAGTCACAAAAGTTTCTCCTTAGGTTTCTGCATTTACAGTCTGTCGCCGTCTGGCTCAACATACAATCCTCCCTATTCCCCCCCCCCACCTCCCGCCCCTCCAGCTCCTCTCTCCTTGAACCCCCCTCCCGTCCCCCCTTTTTCACTGCTGCTCCCCCACCCCCCACCCCCCTCCGCGGTCCTCCCTCGCTTTCCTCTTTCTGGCTTGTCGTGGCTATTTCTCCCAGGCTACTGGCTATTTATTTATTCATGTGTTGGCCACAAACAGGTCTCGGAACAGTCGGCTGAATGGCTCCCATGTTTTGTGGAAGCACTCTTCCAACCCACGGATGGTGAATTTGATTATCTCCATGAGGAGAAATTCTAATAGGTCGGACAGCCAGTCTGCAGCTTTAGGTGGTGCTGCTTATTGCCAACCGAGCAGGATTCTACAGCGGGCGATTGGGGGGCAAAGGCACGGGCATCCGCCCTCCTCCTCATGAAGAGATCTGGCTGGTCTGATACCCTGTAGACTGCCATTTTCGGGCATGGCTCCATCCTCATCCCCACCACTTTGGACATTGCCTCGAAGAAGGCTGTCCAGTACCCTGCAAGTCTGGGGCAAGACCAGAACATGTGGGCGTGGTTCACCTAACCATTCTAATCCCATTTTCCAACACTGGCCCCATAGCCTTGTATGGGCTGGGATCGCAAGTGAACATCTAAATAGTTCTTAAATGTTATGACGTTCTCTGCCTCCACCACCTATATTAATTTGTCATTTTTTAAATGGAGTTGAACTGCCCCATTGGTCTAGTTATAAAGTAATGGTCAATGTTATGTGGGCCTAAAAATTGAAGATTCAATCCCTGACCTGTCCTGAGTTAACAGATGTCAGGATGGATAACTATCTGGTAGGAATTGGTCTTTATTAGCATTCTCTGGGCTGAGCGAGAGGGATGGATCAACGTCCTCTGGCTTGACGGCTATCCCATGAATTATGCCAGGAAATGCGTGGAGGTGGGAATCCGCCGAGGTTACGATCTGGCTCACCCATGATGCTTTCCAAAGTGAGACTAAGGGGGTAATCTCATCGAAACTTAGTGGGCAAGAAATACATAGGATTGGGTGGAGCGCCAGTTCCAAACTCACCTCTTCATCGGTTCACCAATGAAGAATGAGCACTGAGGCAAGGGAGGTGCCAGAAGCACAGAAATCTGAAGACTCAGCATCTTCAGGAGAACAGGGGGAAAAAGTTGAGATTTAATTGTCAAAAATAAGATATGGGATGTTGATCATTATGAGCTCCCAGTGAAGTTGAGTATCAAGACAAGCTTGCACTTGGAGCCACTGCACTGTTGACTTAATAAATTGTGGTCGGTCAGTTAGAACGAGTCAGCACAGAGCAGATAACACAACACCTCTCCTCAAGAAGAAGGGAAAATTGGAGAGATCATGATTCCAAAGTTCCTTTTGGGTCGTTCTCTGTGACTAGTTTTACAAGAGAGTTGCCAGAGACGACATGTCTGGATAGTCTGGCGGGTTGAGGGATTCTTAACTGAGTGGCTAAAGGCGAGGGAGCATGTTTGCTACACAGGGGGTGGGGGGGGGGGGGGGGGATGGAAATAGCTCAACACAACAAAAATGTGTTTCAGGAAAAGGTAAACAATGTCACATTGATTTCACATGTTGGGGCATGCTGAAAATCCTAACCTTCAAAACGTTCCCTTCTATGTGTGGCTATTGTAGGTTTTTCAATCCTTGTTTTTTGCATGATTCTGAGTGGCGGAATTTAACTTTTTTTTTCTTATAGTCAGCATTATTTTGACACTGTCCCATAACTATGTCACTCAGAAAGGTGGGGCCGCTGCGAGAGAATCAAAAGACCTTTTAACAGAGTGTCTGTGAACATCAAAGCCAAAAAACAGGAACGTGCGCACGAGTGGGATGTTGTTGGCTGAAATTTCACTGAAGTTGCAGAAAAGTCAACTTTCTTTTTTCTCAAAACTAAAGCCTGTACATTAATTCTCGCAGAGAGAGCAGCTGTATTCTTTAAATAAATAAAACTTTAAACATTTACCTTGCATTGTTTGCCCACAGAGCAGCTTCTGTTCTTCCAAAGACACTTTTCAAAGTTTTTCTGCATGCTTTCCCCCTTTTGAGATGGATGACAGGGATAGTCGAGCTCGGCAGCCACACGTTTCACCTTTGCTGAGGGAGCTAGGGACTGAATGAAGCATTTTCTTTCCAAGTTCTATGAAAACATTACATCAGGTCAGTGGTTTGTGCGATCGCCCTTTTAATTCCTTGAACTCCATCTGCATCGAAAACTTTAAACGTCAACGTGCTGATTGTTTACTCTCTCTCTCGCCCTCTATTCTGATTTGTAGTTATTGGGCCCGGAAGAAGGGGATTTCCTTTCACGCCTTCTGGCAGTTTTGTGTCGGAACATGGCAGGGTGAACTGACAGAAGTGGCTTTAACAGCTCATCGTGGTTGTAACTGAACAGCTCAGCTGCCCACCAAGCTATCCTGACTGCCTGGAGAGGAAGTCATTAATTTTACCTATAAATCATTGTACCAGAGTTTGCAACTTTTCTCTCATTTCCTCCCGGAAAGAAAAGTTTTATTTTTTTGGCAGTTTTGAAAAAGTGAATGCTGATAGATAATGATGTTTTCTTTTCTTTCCTCTTTTAGTTTACGTCCAGAAAAGAGTTTGCAAGATCATACTTAGATAAGCCCATCTCAATTTAACCATCCAAAACAGCCCTTAACTCGTCCATTGTTACATCTATTTGCTTACTAAATGGTTTAAAGACCATTTTAACTTGAAAGTTTTTGCAACGCCAGTTCTTGGGAGTGTGAGTTGATAATAATGTGGGGTTAATGAAAGGGCATCGGTGATCTCAGAGAACAGCGGGGTCTATCTCCTTAAACAATGGGATTTAAACATTGAGCTAGTAAACAATCAACATGTTGGCGTCCAAGCTAGAAACGAAAGAAAGATGGAAAATGAAATCAGGTGGACTCAAATCTGGAACAGAAAGAGAATTAAAGAGAGGGAGTCAAAGAGACAGACCAGCAATAAAACAAGTTGTATTTATGTAACACTTCAAAAGTAATAAATTGTCACAAGACATTTCGCAGAAGCGTTAAAAAGAGTGGGTGGGAAGGGCAGCACGGTGGCACAGTGGGTTAGCACTGCTGCCTCACGGCGCCGAGATTCCAGATTCGATCCCAGCCCCGGGACTCCGTGTGGAGTTAACACATTCTCCCCGTGTCTGCGTGGGTTTCACCCCCACAACCCAAAGATGTGCAGGCTGGGTGGATTGTCCACGCTAAATTGCCCCTTAATTGGGATAACAAAGAATTGGGTACTCTAATTTTATTTTATTTTAAAAACAGTGGTGGGCACCCTGTAGCTCTTCGGCTGCAGGAGGTCCATCAGGCTTCTGAGTGGGGCTCACAAGACATTCTGTTGACCATTGTCCATGTGCAAGGCAGCCAGATTCCATTGGTTTCCAACTGCGTAGTTTCTTTCCTCCTATATGACCAAAGTAAAGAAAGGACACATGAAGTGAGATAGAACATAGAACAGTACCGCACAGTACAGGCCCTTCAGCCCACGATGTTGTGCCGACCATTTTTCCTCATCTAAGATCAACTTAACCTACCTAACCTAAGGATGCATGCAGATTGCTCACAACATTGACTGTGAAAGCCGTGCACTTAATCTGTGTCCAAAACGTAAACATTTATTTTGTTTATACCATCTGAAGTTGGTAGTTCTATTAATATATGGATTATTAAGCATTTTCGATAGCTCGTTATGAAATACTTGGCCTGTGCTACATGCATTCAGTTTTATTCATGGGGTTGTGATTAGTAAACAAGCCCAATTTCAGTCGTGTGGCCCCACTGAGACAATGCAGGGCCACTCACAAACCTTGGTTGCCTATTACTGGTCAAAAACAATTTTTCACTGGACCACACTGTGGTGATCCGCATCACTGTAAATACACAAGGGGTTAATGTAAATACACGTAGACTAGATAGACACTAGAGGGAGCACAGAGACATGATACACAGACAGTCAACCAATAGGCCAGTAAGGTAGGACACAACCAATGGGCATTCACGACACACCCAAGAAGTGACACTACCACAGGAGGGCATTACACCAACCCATATATAAAGGACACAGCACACATGATCTTCCTCTTTCCAGTGGAGACACCTCGTAAGTAGACAGGGTTGATTTGAAACACATCCCACCCACCACGTGGATTGTAGCAGACTGGTTCATCAGTCTGAGTAGCTGTAGCAGGATTAACAGGAGAGTCGAACCCAAGTAGGAGAATTGTTAACAGTTTAATAAATGTGTTAAAAGCTATCTCGAAGTCTGAACCTTCCTTTGTCAGAGTGCACATCAAGGAAGCAGCTTATGCTACGTCAAGAGCATAACAAAACATGGTACCCAGGAGTGACCTGTTTAAATCCATATAGTTACAACTCAGCAAACAGTGACAACCAGCAACAACAGCCAGGCAAGATGATGTTCAGGATTCCTGTTCCACAGCAGCTCAGGTACCAAGACAATCTCAGTGAAAACTGGCATTCGTTCAGGCAGAGATTCGAGATCTACCTGGTAGCATCCGACTTAGATGGTGTGGCGGATGCAGAGAAAATAAAGCTTCTACTTACCATCGCGGGTCTAGAAGCAGCTGAAATCTTCCAGACCTTCAAATACTCAAAGGGGCAAAACAAGAGTGACTTCCAGGCAGTCCTGGACAAATTACAAGAATTCGGCGAGGAACATACAAGAAAAGACGGTAAAAGAGATGCCAGAACTCAGCACGAGACGAAGGTAGGCTTTCCATTGAAGAAATCTGCAGTTTTGATTGGCGGCCATCTTGGAAAAGATGCCGCACATGTGCAGTTGCGCGAAGAGCACACAGAACGGGAAGGTCCGTTTGCGCATGCGAGCAGCCATGCATGTGCAATTGCGAAAAAGGCCCCCAGTGAAGGAACAGTGATATGCGCATGCTTCCTACGACCTATGTCACATGCTTCGTGACGTCAGAGGCCCCGGGCCATGCCCACTTAAAGGGGAAATGTACCAAAACACGGCAAAAAAAATTTTAAGCCGTAAAGCCCGATTCCTTCACCTGGAACGACAGCACAATGCCTGAAATTTGACCAGTAGCTGAAAGTAACTTCAACAGAACCCTGCAACAAGCAGTTAGCACCGCCCAAAGAGATGATACAGTTCTTGAAGACTATGACTCAGAACCTGAATTCTTCTTTGGACATCGCGAGCCCAATGCCAGTTCCAACACAAAACGTGATGATATGGTCTTGGAAGACAACTACTCAGATGAAGATTTCACCTTGGGAGGTGGCTACCCCAGTACCAAATCCGAACCGCAACTAGACGCGTTGTACATTGAAGACCCCGACGACGAGTTCTTCGGATTGCAGAATCCTCAGCCCAGCATACATGACATCCCAACTCGTGAGTGCAGGATTATGCTGCGGCCTGATGGCAAGAGACAGAGAGTGGTACAAGCCCACAGAGAGCGGCCTGCTGCCACACAGAGAGTGGTCCACGCACCGCGAAGGGTCCCCGACTCCACACAGAGAGTGGTCCACGCACCACAAAGGGTCCCAGCCTCCACACGGAAAGCAATGAAAGACTCCACAGCAAGACAACTGCACGTCTCCACACAGAAAGTGACTCCAGTGACACAAGCCTCCACAGCGAGCTCGTGGACAGCCTCCACGATAGAAACAACGCGAGACTCCAGAGCGCAGTCCTTGCATGAACAAGACCATGAGTGTCTCGCAACCTCCTTTGAGCAACCAGCGGCAGATGATGCAAGTCTGCCATGCTCAAGTGAACAACAGAAAGACTATGACAGTCTGCCACGCTCCAGTGAACAACAGAAAGCTTATGACAGTCTGCCATGCTCAAGTGCACAGCAAGAAGACTATGACAGTCTACCCAGCTCAAGTGAACGACAAGACAACACTGAGGCTCTACCCACTGTATGTGAGACAAGTGATGACGGCATCCCACTTCCCATACCAGATGTGCAACGTGACAGACCTCAGCTAGTGTGTACAGAGGCACTCAACACTCACAGTGAGACTACTGGTGACTCCGGTGACACCACGTTACTTCAAACCTCATTCGCTCAAGCCTCTCCACAAGCAAATGCATTCCTGAATGTTTTGACTCCGGAGGTGGAGCATCAAGAACCTTCGGAAGATGCAAGTGAACCTGCAATGACTCCGGACGGGGAGCGGCAAGAAGCCAAAACTGACTCAGGTGAAACAGACCAGACTCCAGACGGGAAGCATCAGCAAGCCAAAGCTGATTCAAGTAAGCCGGACATGACTCCAGATGGGGAGCGCCGCGAAATCAGTGACGCCACGCTCAAGGAAACAGCAGAGGCCACAACGCACGCTGACACGAGTAACTGTGTGAAGGACACGTATTATCCACAGTGTGGTCCTTGAGCGCAGCAAACACAACAACAAAACCAACCAACACAACAGCAACATCAAAAACAATAACAAGAAGCGTACCAAAGGCGACAACCTTTGACAACTGTTGTTGACAACAAGCATGACAAAAGCAACACCAATGGAACAATGACTGGTACAGCATGGTACAACTCTGCAAATGAGGGACACTGTTCCTGCTCAGCTCAGTACAATGACATACCATGGCAGGACGATGCATCTTACCAACAGGAAGCATGGCTTTCAGGACGGATTGCATACATTGCTACCACAGGCATCGGAAGATAAGACTCCAAATCAGACAATGAAGTGATTTGACCACTTCTTGGTTCCTTACGCACAGGGACACTGACGGCGTTCACAAGGACATGCCACCATCAACATCACCAACTCACCAACCAAACAAGAAAGACACTCGACCATAATAATTAATGAATTTTGGACTCATGCATATGATTTAGACTTATTGTTTAATGATCACTGTTATCATAACTTGTACATAGCATCACTTATCTATCTGTTTTTGTTCAATTTTCTTTAACACTGTACAGAAAATATGTAACATGAAAAAAAGGGGGATGTGGTGATATGCATCACTGTAAATAGTTGAGTCGGAAAAGTTAGGGACCTTCAAGCGGCTATTGGATAGGTACATGGATTAGGGTAGAATAATGGAGTGTAGGTTAACTTCTTAAGGGCAGCACGGTAGCATTGTGGATAGCACAATTGCTTCACAGCTCCAGGGTCCCAAGTTCGATTTCGACTTGGGTCGCTGTCTGTGTGGAGTCTGCACATCCTCCCCGTGACTGCGTGGGTTTCCTCCGGGTACTCCAGTTTCCTCCCAAAGTCCAAAGATGTGCAGGTTGGGTGGATTGGCCATGAAAAATTGTCCAAAATTCTATGATTAACCTACAACAAAAGTTCGGCGCAACATCGTGGGCCGAAGGGCCTGTTCTGTGCTGTATTTCTCTATCTATCTATCTAAATACACAAGGGGTTAATGTAAATACACGTAGACTAGATAGACACTAGAGGGAGCACCAGAGACATTACACACAGTCAACCAATAGGTCAGTAAGATAGGACACAACCAATAGGCATTCACGATACACACAGAGGTGACACTACCACAGGAGGGCATTACACCAACCCATATAAAAGGACACAGCACACATGATCTTCCTCTTTCCAGTGGAGACACTTCATGAGTAGACAGGATTGATTTGAAACACATCACACCCACCACATGGATTGTAGCAGACTGGTTCGTCAGTCTGAATAGCTATAGCAGGATTAACAGGAGAGTCGAATCCAAGTAGGAGAATTGTTAACAGTTTAATAGATGTGTTATAGTTTAATATAGTTGTCTCCAAGTCTGAACCTTCTTTTGTCAGAGTGCACATGAAGGAAGCAGCTTATGCTACGTCAAGAGCATAACAAAACACACACAAGGTGATGAAAGTGTAGATGATGAAAAGTTTGGACAAGTAGTTTTGAAGCAGAGCCTTAATCAAGGAAAGAGTGGTTTAGGGAACGAATTTTAGAGCTTAAGGGTTGGATTTTATATGCCCCGGCCAGGCATGTTGGGGTGGGGGAGGGGCGGTGGAGATGCATAAAATCTCACCACCTTCCCACCCACCCACTAGCTCATTAAATCAGCAGCCCACCCGCCATATTTCAATAAGTAATCATGGGGCAATTGTTAACAAACCAATTGATCCCGATAATACACTGCCCACGCCATAATATGGTCAGCGTGGGTAGTCAGGCGGGACTGGGCAGACTGTTTATTAAAAATAATCTTTAAAAGGGTGGGAAGGAATGCAAATTGGGTGACAATCCCCCTAAGATAGTATCCCCCTTTCTCCTTATATGCCTGTCCGAACCCTGCCTGCCCAATACAATTCATGGGCCTTCCTCCTGGCTACCCTCTTCTTCTTGGGCCTGCTTACAGTCCTGGCAGCACCCATTAATGAGCCCTTAGCCCTGCCAGGCTGCTGGCGCTGCCGGCCAATCTGATTAGTCAACAAATTCCGAGGGTGGGACTTCTTCCCACTAAGGGCCAGAAGTCTAACCCTGCACAAACTTAGCTCACCCATTGCAGGGTGGGCTGGCCTGGAGTCAGCGGTGGACAAACTTTTGGGGGGCCCCCAAGCTCTCCCTCTTTGTGGGGGCCCCATCTCAAGCCCCGCCCCCTGGTGACATGGTGGCCCGCCCCCAATAATGTTGATCCCTGCCCACAATGACATCAAGCCCCACCCCGAATGACGTAGATGCCCTCCTACCCCCCCCCCCCCCCTCCCCGGCACACAATACAAGGCACAGAAACCCCAAATCACTGCTTGGCAGGTGCTGTCGTGCTCTTTAATCGATGACAACAATAAGCCTGTACTAATCGATAAATCGAAATCCAAGCCTCCCTGTTGTCTGCATTACGATATTGCGACCTCTGTGTCTTGAGTTGAGCAAACGTGAACTGGTGCATGAGCAACGGGATGGAGAAATAAGCCGATGATATGATTGCAACACAACAGAGGACAGTGCAGGACAGAATGAGCCAGAAAATGTACAATGTAGGAGCAAATACTCCAATGAAGTAAAATGTCGAGTCTAAGTCTAATATCAGTGGCTTTGCTGGTAACTGTCTGGTAGGATTCCATTCTTTAATTGTCAAGAAGGGGCAGAAAGCCTGTAAAGAGTGAAAGGGATGATGGTTACTCACTGGTTATAACTATCTGCGTATCACCAGCAGCCATTATATCAGACCAGCATGTGTTTTCTCTTGAAGAACAGAATTTAGACTGGAGAACATGGTAGAGGTCAGATTCTTTATATTTTCTTGCTTTGTCTGTTGTTTGGAATCCATGGCAACTTAGATGGCTTTTCTTCTGCACTTTTTCTTCACAAAATCGTCAATCACATCTTCGTAGGTAAAATCTTGTAAGGATTCCTTTTCAATTGTCAGTATTGCTGAACTTGTCAAATGCTCCTCACTCATCATACTTCACAGACTTCACTCTTTTTAAGACAGAGAAAGAACATTCACCGGAAGCATTTATGACAGATATTGTGAAGAAGATCTTCAGAATGGTTTCCACATTTGGAAAGGTAGCCTGCAAACCATCACATACAAGTCTGTACATATCAGTTGGTGATCTCGAAGCACAGAGCTCTTCATTACCTAATAAATTACAGCAAGATTGTGTCACAATTAATATTGACAGTCTCAATGATGATCTTCTCTTGCCCTTTTAAAGTGATTTAATTGTCTCTCAGTTCATCAAAAAGTAACTACCTGTGTCTTGCATGCTTCTTATCATCAGAGGGATCTGTATTCTTTGTTCATGTTAGTGCCTCTGCTTCCACTAAGGTATGATAATTTTGAACTTCCATGACAAAACTTCTGACTGAGGCTAACAATTTAGCCTGAGGGGCTGGTTTAGCACAGGGCTAAAGAGCTGGCTTTTA
The DNA here is from genome assembly GCF_902713615.1 of Scyliorhinus canicula. NCBI lineage: Eukaryota > Metazoa > Chordata > Chondrichthyes > Carcharhiniformes > Scyliorhinidae > Scyliorhinus > Scyliorhinus canicula. The sequence goes on from NC_052160.1 coordinate 141,161,915, forward strand.
AAGAAGACCAAGGCAAGCCAGCAGCATGTGGGCTGGTTTAGCACAATGGTCTAAACAGCTGGCTTTTGAAGCAAAACAAGGCCAGCAGCGCGGGTTCAATTCCTGCACCAGCCTCCCTGAACAGGTGCCAGAATGTAGCGACTAGGGGCTTTTCACAGTAACTTCATTTGAAGCCTGCTTGTGACAATAAGCGATTTTCATTTCATTTTCATTTTTCATTTCAATTGTGAAGCATTCAATAAAGTCGTATCAACATTTTGTTGACGGCATAAATTCTTTGAAGCAACGGTATCACAAAAGAGTAAAAACAGCAATTTCATACTTTTCAAACTTCTCTGCTCAGGATTTTGCTTCAGTTTTCACATGTGGTTGCTCTGAATTTGATGTGGCTATGTCTGAAAAGCATTCCTTTATATCAACAAAGTTCAGTCTCAAAGCCAGAACAGCTTCTGCACGAATGGATCATCTGGTGTCATAAATTCTTCTGACCGTTGAATGTTTTCCATATGCCTTCTCCAGGAGTGATTGCAGCACATTCCACTGATTCGTTGAAACCAATAAGAAGGCATACAAGTTTGGAACAAAGTCAAAAAAAATACGGCTGCCCCACATGATTCAGCTGCTGCGTTGCAGATCAAATTCAAGGAGCGGCTGGCACCTAGGGTGAATAATGCACAGAGACTTGCATTGTTCAGTCTTGCTTGTAGATCTGAACATTTTACTGCCATATTTACAGCATTATTGAAGCTCTGCCCCAGACAATGTTTGCTGTTCAAAACACATTTGAAATGATTTCCAATACAGTTGTCTCCAGGCACTCAGAAGTGTGCGATTCTAGCTGGGCAAAACAGAGAAATTGCTCTACAACTTCACCATCGCTGGCATACATCTTAAAATTAATGTTAATTGGTCCACATGACTCACATCTGGTGTTGAATCAACTATTATGGGATAGTAATTGGCATCTTCGACTTCATTAGTGAATTGGTTTCTGAGCCACTCTGCCATCATAGTGATGACGTCATCGTAGGTTCTGTACGTTTAGAAGGTTGGTCGTCCCTGAGCCACATTATTGATAACTTTTCAAATGCTCTTTGAGAAGCTCGTCAAATTCACTGAGATATTCAAGGCAGGCTAAAACATTACCTCTTCGACGTCACACTGATGGCTCTTCATGTCCTCTTCGAGGTAATCCAAAGGGAGACAGCAGTTTGACTGCGTCAGCAACTCATTTCAGCAGTTTCCTCCAGTAAAAACACTCTTTTTTAAACTGAGCTGATAACGTAGAATCAATTCTTCCAGATAATTTACATCCTTGAACAAAGGCACACATAGATTTAATATGACTTTTGGAAATGTCATGATCAGCAATATCTCCTCCAACATTTCTCCAGTTGGAGGACCCAAATGATTGTTTCCCTTTACTGGGGTCAGGGAATAATTTGCAAACATAACAGTTGATTGCCTTAGAGGTTTTCAAAACAGATCAACTAATTTCTCCTTTCCGTCGTGCCATTTCTCTCCACCCTCAGAAAATGGGACTCGTGATGATTTGAAAACTGCTTTCGTTCTCGAACCTCAAACTCTTTTCTCTGATTTACATCAACCTATGTTCTCTGGTGCATTTATTACTGAATATTCAATCATACCCCAGTGGGATATATTTTGACCATAATGCAATGTCTTCAGGGTAGGTTTCCTCCCTCACTTCAGCAGCAGAAGAACAATGAGTTTGAGCAGCATCTTGTAGATCCATTCCCATGTCAGGGTCCACATCTCCTTCTATTTTTTCAGGCGATGTGTTGTTGTCTCCAGAAATCAGCAGATTGAAATCATTAGACAAGTCACCAAATCTTTTTTGTGGATGTTGTTGTTGAGGATGAATGTGCAATTTGGGCATTGTTCAATACTTCAAACCTTTAAATGTAAAGGGCCAAAGTCTCTTTTTTTTGGGCTACACGCTGTCTTTGCTTCCAGTGGGGGAAGGGTTTTGGCGGTGGGGTGCGGGCAAGCTGTCAATCCCATTGTAAAATGCTCCCAGAAGACCTGGGGCAGCGGAAGGCCTGGCCACTAATGGTGGAACAATTAAAATTGATAGGAAGGGGTGAGGCCATGGAGGGATTTGAAGACAGACTTGAGCATTTTAAAATTGAAATGTTAATTTATTGGGAGCAATGTAGATCAGCAAACACAGGAGTGATGGATGAATTGGACTTGGTGTGAGGAAGGACATCAGCAGTAGATCTTCGCATGTTTGTAAAGGTTGGAAAGCCAACAATTTGCGCGTTGGAATATCCAAGTTGAGAGATAACAAAGACTTGATGAGGGCTGAAACAGCAGATGAGCAGAGGTAGAGGTGAAATTTAATCATGTTATGAAGTTTGATATAGGCGGTCCCAGTGGTGGTACAAATATTTGGTTGAGAGCCAGTCTTGGAGTGAAATCTGTTGTGAACTGTCTGGCTCAGCTTGTTCTGGTTCAGACTGTTGTTAGAGCGAGGGATGGAGTCCATGACTTATGTCTTCCCAATACTTATATGGAGGAAATTTCTGCTCATTCAGTACTATAATAATAATAATAATAATCGCTTATTGTCACAAGTAAGCTTCAATGACGTTACTGTGAAAAGCCCCTAGTCGCTACATTCCGGCGCCTGTTCGGGGAGGCCAGTACGGGAATTGAACCCGCGCTGCTGGCCGTGTTCTGCATTACAAGCCAGCTGTTTAGCACACTGTGCTAAACCAGCCCCTGGATGTCAGACAAGCAGTCTGATCGATTAGCAACAGTTGGGGAGCCGTGAAAGGAAGCGAGAGATTCTGTAAAAGATTTTACAATGAAAAAGCTCGAAGAGCAATTTACTACCTGCAGTAATGAGACTCAAAGGATGAGATTTTCTGCCCCCCCCCCCCCCCCCCCCCCCCCCGACCGCCACCACAGAGTGTCTTCCAGCAATGGAGGTAGATAACCGTTGATCACCAGCGTGCCCCCTCCACACCGTGTCTTCCAGCAATGGAGGTGGGTAACCATTGGTCACCAGTGCGACCTTCCGGATTGGGGGGGGGCAATTCTAAGGCATTTTGCTTGGCCCCCACTCCCCCATCCGGCTGGGAACCCACTGCAGGAAGTCGCCTCCGGTTGGACCGGGAGATCCAGCCAGCAGGAAAGTCCCCAAAATCCCTCCCAAAGTTTCAATTGTTCACTTTCTTGGCCAGAGAAATCAAGTGGTTTTGCAGAAATATTATTGTTTTGTTGTTTCTCTTTCCTCACCTATTGGTGCACAAGGCAGACTGTTTCCATGGATAATTATTCCTGGACCATACGAACATACAAACTAGGAGCAGGAGTAGGCCACCCGGCCCCTCGAGCCTGCTCTGCCATTCAATAAAATCATGGCTGATCTGATTGTAACCCCAATCCCACAGTCCTGCTGACCCCCCCCCCCCCCCCCCCCATCACCTTTCACCTCACCTTGTTTTTTAAAAAAAATAATAAAAATAAATTTAAAGTACCCAATTCTTTTTTTCCCCCTAATTAAGGAGCAATTTAGTGTGCCCAATCCATTTACCTTGCACATCTTTGGGTTGTGGGGGCGAAACCCACACACGCAAACACGGGGAGAATGTGCAAACTCCACATGGACAGTGACCCAGGGCTGGGATTGAACCTGGGACCTCGGCGCTGTGAGGCAGCAGTGCTAACCACTGCACCACCTTGCTGCCCGATACTCTCTTTTCACAGCAAAGCCTGTGGACATCGATTTAACCCAATTACCTCACAGTTAATTGACCAACCCAATTTAAAAATATGTTCTTGAACCAAACTTTCAAGATCCCTGGCTTCCTGTGTTCCAACCCCCATCATTTTATAAATATTCCAACAGCCGCTTGTGTCAAGCGAAAGCTAAAGGTAAACATTAGACTTGCCATTATTTTGACAGCAACATTTGGGCTACTGTGTAAATTTACAACATATTCAAGTTATCCAACAGTGTCATGGTTCATTTTTAGTTAACATTCTCCTTTATTTACCAAAGAGAAAGGGGGTCTCTACATTGCACTGCACTGCGTGACGCAATTTCCTCTCCGAAACACTCTGTAATTAAGCACAAAAGCACACCAGAAATAGCTTGTAATCGTAGCAAACAGTTGGAGAAGTGTTGATGTACAATAAAGTTTCCCCTAGTTACAAAATAGATCATGACGATATTTGTGATTTACAACATTTAAAACTTTGGATCACGCAGAGCTGCAAATGTGTGCTGGAAGCTAATTATACTGAGACAGGCAGCCAACACAGCACTGCTTATTCACCCGCATGCCTGTTTGGGAAAAATGGAGGTGGAAAATGATGCGCTGCTGACATTCCTGCTGTTAAGATGGAAAATCCAACTGTAGCCATCTTGGACTTGGGATGGGGTATTTGCCAGGGTTTCCAGAGCCTCATGTTACTCCTGCACCCTGTTGTTCTGTAGTGGAGAAATAGAACTGGTCAAAGTTGACCATCTGAAGTGTCCGATTGGAAACCCAGCCGCTTTCCACCCACTAAGCTGTAGCCAGTGGGCACCCAGGTTGAAGAACCTGCCTGGGGGCAGCACGGTAGCATGGTGGTTAGCATAAATGCTTCACATCTCCAGGGTCCCAGGTTCGGTTCCCGGCTGGGTCACTGTCTGTGCGGAGTCTGCACGTCCTCCCCGTGTGTGTGTGGGTTTTCTCTGGGTGCTCCGGTTTCCTCCCACAGTCCAAAGATGTGCGGGTTAGGTGGATTGGCCATGATAAATTGCCCGTAGTGTCCTAATAAGTAAGGTTAAGGGGGGGGGTTGTTGGGTTACGGGTATAGGGTGGATACGTGGGTTTGAGTAGGGTGATCATTGCTCGGCACAACATCGAGGGCCGAAGGGCCTGTTCTGTGCTGTACTGTTCTATGTTCTATGTTCTAAACATTAGGGTTAAAGGACAGCAGAAGAGTGCAGGGTTTGCAGGAGGGTAATTGTCAATTCTCCCAGTTGCTCGTTTCAAATTGTGAAGTGAGATTTTGAAGTAAACTTTTTTTTTTGTAACGATGTTAATATGAGCCGTCAAATGAGGGCAGCACCTGTCAGGCTGGACTGAAAGAAGGGAGACAGATGGCGGTTCTGAGGACAGTGGTTATAAAGATGGCAGGACTGTTGGTATGTTGGGAAGTGCAGGGGTGGTTCAGCTGAGGTGATCTATGAGTTGTTCTCTGAGAACTCTATAAACTAGAGGGACAGGTGGGCGATCCTATTCCAGTCCTTCCTCCTCCAGGTTTCCCTTCCCAGCTGATGACAAGGTCTGTAAAACAATGTGGCATGCAGCACTGCACAAGATATCTGGAGATGCTCGGAGCTCCTCAAGGATCAACTAAGCGGTGATTCCATTTATGGGCTGCACAATAATATTTCAATGATGACATCGCTCTCACTGGAGTCCAGCCCTGTCTTTGACCCCAGGTTCCTGACAGCGGTGGTAAGACATTAATGTCATCAAGCAGCCAGCCTGGTGTGCGATGAATGAATCATGGTTGACACGGGGAAACTGGTCACAGAACTACTGCCTGTACAGTCACAAACCTTCTGTTGATGACGGCTCCAGGCTGGTGATGGGGAGCATGCAAGGTAATGTTAATGTTGTCTCTGACCCCATGGACTCTGGGGTCAGCTGCAATGCAATGCAGGCACAACCAGGTGCTTGCCTGTCATGTTTTCTTTGTTCCACTGGAGAAGGAGACTTAGCTTGCATGCCTCAAATAAAGAACATCAGAATGCCTTCTGACGCAGTCGTGTACAATGGACTGGGAAGTTAGGCAGCTGTCACCTGCATCAATCTTAAACAACCCCATGGCATAAAATACAAGTCTTACGACATCAGGTTAAAGTCCAACAGGTTTGTTTCAAAACACTAGCTTTCGGAGCACTGCTCCTTCCTCAGGTGAATAAAGAGATAGGTTCCAGAAACATATATATAGACAAAGTCAAAGATGCCAGACAATGCTTTGAATGCGAGCATCTGCAGGTAATTAACTCTTTACAGATCCAGAGAGAGGGGTAATCCCAGGTTAAAGAGGTGTGAATTGTCTCAAGCCAGGACAGTTGGTAGGATTTTGCAAGCCCAAGCCAGATGGTGGGTGGGGTGGGGGGTGAATGTAATGCGACATGAATCCATAGTCCCGGTTGAGACCGTTCCGCACACATGAATACGGCTTCAACCGGGGCTGTAACAGTCCCAGCCCAGACCACTCTGCAGCTCGACTCCTGCCTGGGACGGCTTTAAAGGTCCTGAGTTAACCATCCCGTGGATGTGCTGCCACCCCTCAGCGGGGGAGCTCGGTACTCCATGAAGCCCATGGGGAGGTTAATCGGGTCATCTCCGTGTGTCTCATGGGGGCTGTACCGCCAACCATGAAATATCTCAATAGGCAAAAAAAATGGTCAGCCGAGCTCACAGATACAAACTTGTGAAGTTGGAGAAAATAATCAAAAAATTGCCAAGAGGCTGACCAGCTCAAACCAGCAACTAATCTGCATGCAGTGGACGAGCCCTGTAACTGGAATTTCTGCAGGGTCTTTTTCTGGTGGTTAGCACCATGATTTTCTGGGCACATTTATCAGGTGGCAGATCAAGCACTGCATGGGGCAGCACGGTGGCGCAGTGGTCAGCACCACTGCCTCACGGCACCGAGGTCCAGGATTCGATCCCGGCCCCGGGTCACTGTCCGTGTGGAGTTTGCACATTCTCCCCGTGTCTGCGTGGGTCTCGCCCCCACAACACAAAAAGATGTGCAGGGTAGGTGGATTGTCCACGCTAAATTGCCCCTCAATTGGAAATAAAAAGAATTGGGTGCTCTAAATTTTTTTTTAAATAAAATAAAATAAAAGATCAAGTTCTGGTAGCAGTCCACCTTCACAAAAGGATTCAAGAAAGATACTTCCAGCACATACCCATAATGTCTACTGCGCATCTGATCCCAGCAAATTTTCACCCAGGTCAGGGGGGTGTGCAGGGGTGGTGGAGCCTATTCGTCCGCCAGATTGAATCCTCAGGTTCCCGTTTCATGATCTGTTTCCTAGGCCATTGTCTGCTTAACAGCACTGCATCATCAAGCTACACTTCCACTGTCTGGACCACTCTGGAGGAGTACTCAGCTGAACAGGTATCAAGACGTTTAGTTGCTTATTTCACGTCCTGACAATTATGGGGGAGCAGCCTTTGCCCCGCCCTATCAGTCAGGAAGCTGAGGAGCAGGAGCACAAGGAAGAGGAAGGAAGACACAATGAAGATCAACAGGACGTGGAGAAACAGGAAGAAGAAATAAGGAAGTTCCCCCTACCGGGACTGAGATCAAGTATTTCATGAATGATACCTGTAACCTCACCTCCCCATTCACCATAAGTCACACACTCCTTATCTTTCTTCTCTCACTATCTCATCAGTCTTGATCCCACAGCACATCAATAAAAACCACCAGAGGAACACATTCCAATTCAATTCTACAAATTTAACGTTTACACAATGCATACAAAAATTAAATGATGATGCTTGTATTGTCTCGCAATACCTGGCCTCCGTCTACTTTTGCCTAATCTGCGAGATGTTTCCCCAGGGTTTGGATCATGGAGGGTGGATGGTAACTGGCATTAAATAGTGGACTTGGCTTCCGACTGCACCATCCCAGCCTGGGCTGCGACAGCCTGAAGCAAGGGCATGGGCAGAGTGGGAGGGGGGTGGATGCAGGAACGGCATCACTGTGAGAGAGGACGGCCGATTCATGTTCCATGGAGCAACTGCCGTGCCTCGGCATTCCTGAGGCTCTATTAGGGAAGGTATTGATGGACTATTGTGATGCTCTGGAAGCCCTTTTTGGACAATGGTAACCGGAGCCATAATGATGGCACTCTGAGCTTCCACCCCAGCTCTTAGCACTTAAATAGAAGCTACGGTCCCCACTGTGCCACCAGCAACTGCATCGTGGTGGGTTGCACAATTGTGCTGATGGAGGTGACCACCTGTTTCAGGTTGGAAAGAATGAGCTTCAACCTGTGCGAAGCCTTGTGCCAAGGTAATGCTGGACTTCTCCATGTTATCTAACATCGTGCTGATGTGACCATCAATTCACAAGACACGTGGTTGGAAGTGAACAGTGGTTTTAATAGTCTTACAACAGAGCCTGCCTGCGACGTGATGAAGGGGCAGGCAGGCTCACGACTGCAAAGCGTTATACTTCCGGTTAGTGGGAGGAGCCATGGGCGGAGCCAAGGGTGGAGCCCAGTACAAACTCCTCATCTCCCCCTATGGGCAGAGCCGCGCAACTGCCCGTATACCGAGCTAACATGAATACAGCACATCATATAACAACAGTGTGAATTACGCGGAATGTGATTCACCACACGTGCACAGGCTTTCCATTCCACCAGGCATTTTTAATGGACGCCTATCAGCCATCCTCTGTGACCGGGTCAACCAAAGTCCTCATTTGACTTCTCTGCAGCAAGACTAATTTGCAACCTCGCCCTCTGGCAAACTGAAACCTGATCCACTCCTTCCTCTTGCATTAGTTCCTGCACACTTGTACTGGGTGCTTCACAGTGAGTGAATTCTTCCTCAATCCACTCATTTGAAACACATGCAGTGTCAATCTCTGATTTGGTGGTTGTAAGTATAAGATTGAGTGATGGTATCTCTTCACTGTCTTCTTTCCCCTCATCCTCTGATTGGGATGGTTCTAGTTCTTGGCTATCTGCAATCAAAAAGGAACAAGGATTGATTTTGAGAAGGGAGGAAAAAGTTTCAGCTTCCACCGGCTATGCCTTGTGAGTCAGAAAAGACTGTGCGATAATGGACAAGTGGGAAGAGGGGAGGAGTATTAGGTGTGCAGACACCCCCAATATCAATCACTCCCACACAATGAGTGACCTTGGCCTCAGTGACACCCCTTGCGAGGATAGCCAGCAGCCTTACATAAATGTTGAAACATGAAGGCACACTGTCCGTGTAGAGTTTGCACATTCTCCCTGTGTCTGCGTGGGTCACATTTCCACAAGCCACAGGGTAGGTGGCTTGGCCATGCTAAATTGCCTCTTAATTGGAAATTATTTTTTAAAACATAATAATCTTTATTATAATAATCTTTATTAGTGCAATTAAGTTAGTTTGAAATCCCCTAGTCGCCACACTCCAGCACCTGTTCGGGTACACAGAGGGAGAATTCAGAATGAAGGCACGCTCGTCCTCCTCCAGTTATTTCCTGCTGCTCCAGTTATGTACCATTTTCTCAAGCAAGAAATAGGGAAGTAGATCATAGAATTTGCAGTGCAGAAGGAGGCCATTCGGCCATCGAGTCAGCACCGGCTCCTGGACTGAGCACCCTACCCAAGGTTAACACCTCCACCCTATCCCCATAACCCAGTAACCCCACCCAACACTAAGGGCAATTTTGGACACGAAGGGGAATGTATCATGGCCAATCGACCTAACCTGCACATCTTTGGACTGTGGGAGGAAACCGGAGCACCCGGAGGAAACCCACACACACACGGGGAGGATGTGCAGACTCCGCACAGACAGTGACCTAGGCCGGAATCGAACCTGGGACCCTGGAGCTGTTAAGCGATTGTGCTATCCGCAATGCTACCGTGCTGCCTATGCCCTGCTCTATGTCGCTCTATGCCCTGCAATATGCTTAATAATGTGGCACCAGTATTTATAAGCTTTGTGTTGTAGATGTGAGGCTTCCAACAGTAAGGGCAATGTCAAGTATCTGCATTGTAGGGCTAGGAACGTAGGAGCAAGGGTAGGCCAATCAGCCCATCGAGTCTGCTCCGCCATTCAATGCAATCATGGTTGATCATCTATTTCAATGCCTTTTCCCCTACACTCTCCCCATATTCCTTTATGTCATTGGGATTTAGAAATCTATCAATCTCTGCTTTAAACAAACTCAATGACTGACCTTCCACAGCCCTCTGGGATAGAGAATTCTAAAGATTCACAACGCCCTGTAAAACAATTTCTCCTCATCTTGGTTTTGAGTGACCTCCCCCTTATCTTGCCACTGTGTTCACTGGTTCTAGACTCCCCAACCAGGAGGAAACATCTTACCTGCACCTACCCTGTCTGTCCCTTAAGTATTTTGTGGGTTTTAATGGGATTATCTCTCAATCTTCGAAACTCTAGAGAATGCAGGTCCTGTTTCCCCCAAGCGCTATTCACAATACAGTCCCACCACCTTGGGAACAAGTTTTGTGAACCATTGTTGCACTCCCTCTATGGCAATAATACACTTACTACAGTAAGAAGTCCTACAGCACCAGGTTAAAGTTCAACAGGTTTGTTTTGAATTACTAGCTTTTGGAGCACAGCTCCTTAATCAGGTTATTTATGTTATTATTATTATTATTATTATTATTATTTTTAAAAGGCGAGCTGTGCTCCGAAAGCTAGTGATTCGAAACAAACCTGTTGGACTTGGTGTTATAAGACTTCTTACTGTGTTCACCCCAGTCCAACAGAGGCATCTCCACATCATACTTACTACAGTAAGGGGAACAAAACTGCACACAGGAATCCAGGTACAGTGTACCCAAGATTCTATTCAATTTTAATATTATGGGCCAGGGTTTAGAGAACTCCAAAGTATATCAGGGAGTTCACCTGACCCACAAAATCTTTAATAGATTTTGGTTATGGGGAGCACAAGAGCCCACTTTCCAGGTGTGATGCAACAGAGATCGAAAGTGTGTTTAAACAAAAACAATGTTTATTCGATGAATCCAGATAACATTTTATAAACACACAGTAAACATCTTATCAACTACCAACACTCATTATCCCCACAGATACAGTACTCTATAGGTAACACTTAATAACTTTCCTAACAACATCCATAAGTCAAAAAACCCTTTTTAACAAAGACAGTAGGTTTGCATTCCTTACAGAAACAGGTATTACTTTGAAGTCATCAACTAATCTGGAAACATTCTTTAGTAGGCAGAGAGAGAAATCAAAATACACCTTCTTGCTTGAATGCAGCTCCCCAACTGAAAGCTAATCGAAGACACAAAGCAGCTTCCAGCTCGAAACAAAAGTAAAAGACAGAATCACATTCCAGCTCCACCCACACAATGACATCACTGCAGCTATTTGATAAACACCCATTTCTTAAAGGGACCTTCACATGACAGTAACAAGATTTTGCTACTCCTGTACTCAAATCCTCTTGCAATAAAGGCTAAAATTCTATTAGCCTCCCTAATTGCTTTCTGCACCTGCATGTTAGCTTTCAGGGTCTTGTTGACGAGGACACCCAGAGTCCGTTGTACATTAAACCTTCTAATCTCACCATTTCAAAAAATATTCTGTACACCTGTTCCTCCTGCCAAAGTAGATAACCTCATATTTTCAATCTGACATTCCATCTGCTAGGGACTTACCCACTCACTTAGTCTGTCCCAATCCCCTTGAAACCACTTTGTGTCTTCCCCGCAACACACATTCCCAACTAGCTTTGTGTCATTTGCGAAATTGGAAATGTTACATTTTGCCCTCAGATCCAAATCATTGATATATATTCGGGCTGGAGCCTGAATACTGATCCCTTTTTTTTAAAAATAATTTTTATTGGAATTTTTTACAGAAAATATAACAAAAAGTATAGCAAAAAGCAGTAATATGCAACTAACAGCCCCATAACACACACAATTCCCCCCATACCTTAACATCACATGTATCACATTCCCCCCCCCCCCCCCCAAACAAGAGAACTTAACCATAAATTAAAATTAGATAACTCAAATTTAAATAAAATAAGCCAACATAATCAACGTCCCCCCCCCCCCAACCCCCGGGGTTGCTGCTGCTACTGTCCCAGTACCCTATCGTTGAGCCAGAAAGTCGAGGAAAGGTTGCCACCGTTTAAAGAACCCTTGCACCGATCCTCTCAGGGCGAATTTAACCTTCTCAAGCTTAATAAAGCCCGCCATGTCATTGATCCAGGTCTCCACGCTTGGGGGCCTCGCGTCCTTCCACTGTAGCAAAATCCTTCGCCGGGCTACTAGGGACGCAAAGGCCAGCACACCGGCCTCTTTCGCCTCCTGCACTCCCGGCTCTACCCCAACCCCAAAGATCGCGAGTCCCCATCCTGGCTTGACCCTGGATCCCACCACCCTTGACACCGTCCTCGCCACCCCCTTCCAGAACTCCTCCAATGCCGGGCATGCCCAGAACATATGGGCATGGTTCGCTGGACTCCCCAAGCACCTGGCACACCTATCTTCACCCCCAAAGAACCTACTCATCCTCGTCCCAGTCATGTGGGCCCTATGCAGCACCTTGAATTGGATGAGGCTAAGCCGCGCACACGAGGAGGAAGAATTTACCCTCTCCAGGGCATCAGCCCATGTCCCGTCTTCGATCTGTCCGAATACTGATCCCTGAGGTACCCCACTAGCCACAGCCTGCCAACGCGAGAGTGGCCCATTTATTCCTTCTCTGTTTTCTGCCTGTTAACCAATCCTTACTCCAATCTATTCCCTCCTGTCCCATGTTCTTTTATTATGCTAACTAACCTCCTGTGGGGAATTTTCTCAAAGATCTTCTGAAAATCCAAGTGTACGACATCTATGACTCCCCTTTATCATTTATGTTAGTAACATCCTGAAAAACCTCCAACAGGTTCCTCAACCGGTAAATGGTGCAGTTGGCAGGATCTGCCATTTGAAGATGAACTCACTCACCTTGAAGATTTGTACCAGGTCATTAAGTTTCTTTTTGCGCATCATCCATGTCCTTAGAGCCCCACAACTGTCATTGACTGCTGCCACCCGCCATTTATTCAGTCACAATATGACCTCCCCTTTAAGAGGTACAGGCAACCTCTCAGTAGCTCTAGCCACTCATGATACCAAGGCCACACTACTGATGCTTGCAGTAAATGAGCAAGGTGGATATCTCTGGTTGCATGCAGCAATCATTTAGAACAGCAGGCAGCACAAACTTATCACGCTGCCTGCCATGGAACGAATGGACATGGGTTAATCACATACTGCAATCCTCATGCCTATTTTCGGGAGTCAGACAATTTAATCCCCATTAAGTTTTGTGTCATTTTGCACGGAAAATAGAGTTGATTGTAACTTAAACAACAATGATTGTACATTTGAGTGTGCTACAGAATGCAAATATTTGTTATTTTAGTTTGTGACTAGTGCAATTTCACAAGTGCATGAGCTGACAAATTGTGCTCTGCAGGCTAATAGTCTGAACCTGCTTTTTAGAATTATACAAGGATTTTGGGCTGTCCAGCTCTGGGATTGAAGTTGTTGCTGAGAAAAGTTCCTTGGTACATAAATTTAGCAAATAAAATAAGAAGGTTCAGGTAGATATGCTATTGACACATCCCTTTAACAGGTAGCGATGATTCTAAAAATACGTTGTGCAAAACAGGATATGTGAAACATTGGTGCACATTAAACCAGCATCACCAAACTAGTCATGTATAGAGGCTCCTAACGAAGGAGTTAATGACATATTGTAGACCATATCACTTGGTTATTTTGCTCCTCGTGTCAAGAAAGCATCCTGCGTGTTATCTCTACTTTTATCATTGTGAAAATGTGCGGCTGTGTGCACTTACCCTATTCAGGAAATACAGAAAACTGTATATGCACAGGAAGCATCTGAACATCTCAGAGTACTAGCCACAGTTTATTGTCACTGTGTTAATGTAATCTTTTTTTTGATGTACGTTCTGGTTTCGGTATCAATTTCTTCTTCTGCTTCTTGCATTTATGTTGTTAAAGTTCTTGAGGCACTTGTGGTCTTGATGATTCTGTTTATCTCTGTAGGTCCTGGGTTGTACCTCCTTTAACATTGCTGAAATTTCAAGTAGTTTAAGATTAATTCTGCATTTCCCTTTGCTTAATGCTCTTCAGTAGTTGTCTGTGGACTGGACTCTGTAACTCTATATGTTTGGCTTCCTGTCCTGTGGTAAGGTATTTGTTGTTAGGTTTCTATTTTGCAGCATTTCTTTGCAAAGCCCTCTTCTAGTTTAAATAGACAGTTCCAGTGGGTTTCTGTGATGTCATTTCTGTTTGTATAATTTTTCACTGACAGTGCTTTGTCCAATGTGGTTGTACGTGTGGTCCATTGGTTGCATGTGCGAGTTCAGCAACAACATTTCCATGGGTTGAATGACACGCTACAAACAGAAGTCGGCTAAGAATGTGGTGTGACTACAAAAGCGTCACCGGGGATGTAGACACGCAGAGTCCCAGCTCAGCTGGCAGATTGGAAATTCACCCTCCGTTCATCCATGGCCCATGAAACTCAGCTAAGGAGGAAGGAAGGGAATGCTAAGCAATTAATATTGTTGGCTGCATTCATACCTGGACTGAGTAACCTGGAATGCTGAAGGAACCTGTCACAGTGATCAGCTGAGGGACAGAACAAAACAACAAAGAGAACAAAGAAAAGTACAGCACATGAACAGGCCCTTCAGCCCTCCAAGCCCGTGCCGACCATGCTGCCCGTCTAATCTAAAATCTTCTACACTTCCGGGGTCCGTATCGCTCTATTCCCATCCTATTCATGTATTTGTCAAAATGCCCCTTAAACGTCACTATGATCCCTGCTTCCACCACCTCCTCCGGCAGCGAGTTCCAGGCACCCATTACCCTCTGTGTAAAAAACTTGCCTCATACATCCACTCTAAACCTTGCCCCTCACACCTTAAACCTATGCCCCCTAGTTATTGACCCCTCTACCCTGGGGAAAAGCCTCTGACTATCCACTCTGTCTATGCCCCTCATAATTTTGTAGACCTATATCAAGTCGCCCCTCAGCCTCCGCCATTCCAGTGAGAACAAACCGAGTTTGTTCAACCTCTCCTCATAGCTAATGCCCTCCAGACCAGGCAACGTCCTGGTAAATCTCTTCTGCTCCCTCTCTAAAACCTCCACATCCTTCTGGTTGTGTGGCGACCAGAAGTGAACACTATACTCCGTGTGACCTAACTAAGGTTCTATACAACTGCAACATGAGACTGTCTGCAGCCTCCCAGCCAGTGTTCCAAGTTGTTCTCTGGACCTGGCTTCATCTAACAATAACTTTTCCTGCTGCAGCTTCTATGGGATGGAGGTGGCTGCCCAGGACCCCATTCTCCTCTTCTGACTGTTAATGAGTATCCGGCAGAAAGGTGAATGACGATGAAGCTTAGGTTGAGCTTAGGGTCTAGTTTAGCACAGGGCTAAATCGCTGGCTTTTAAAGCAGACCGAGGCAGGCCAGCAGCATGGGTCAATTCCCGCACCAGCCTCCCCAAACAGGTGCCGGAATGTGGCGACTAGGGGCTTTTCACAGTAACTTCATTTGAAGCCTACTCGTGACAATAAGCGATTTTCATTTCATTTCATTTCATTGGAACAATGTAAAGGCTAAAATGCAGACAGGCCAGATTAGAAAAGGGTGTTATATTTGACAAGATGAAGGAATCGGAAAGTCACAATTGAAGAGTGAGTGGAGACATTCTGCAAAAGCGGTCTGAAATTGATCTCACCGATGTAGAAGAGTCCACATCGTGAGCGACGAATACAGAATACCAGGTTGGACGAAGGGAACCTAATTTGCAGACTTATATGTCCATGTCCCAGCTGACGTTTTTGTGGTCACACTACATTCTCAGCTGACTTATGTTTGGAATGTGTCATTTAACCTGTGGACAATTTGTTGCAAACCTCAATCATGCAACCACAGCACCACACATACAGCCACATTGGACAATCCTACAGAACAGTGTGTTAAATCCAAAGGTAGTACATGGTGCGTGCATGCCCATCACCTGCCTTTAACAATGTAATTGGCTTAACACTGTAATTGTCAAGGGATACAATTGCTGATACATTGACAGATTCCACTCTCTTTCTTTCAAATTAAAGGCCGGGATTCTCCAACCCTCCGCCGGGTTGGAGTATCTCCGGGGGGAGGCGTGAATCCCGCCCCGCCACCCCGACGCCGGTTACCCTATTCTCCGGCACCGTTTTTTGGGCGGCGGTGGGATTCCCACCACATTGGTCGGGGGCTGTTGACATTGACTCCCCCCCCCACCCCCCGGTGATTCTCCGGGCCCCGATGGGCCAAGCGGCCGTCCAGTTTTGGCCAGTCCCGCCGGCGTGAATTACTCACCTCACGCACAGCAGGACCTGGCAGGTGAGTGTGCGGGGACATTCCTCGAGGGGGCACAGGGGGATCTGACCCTGGGGGGCGGTGGCCTGACCCACGATCAGGGCCTACTTCCCACCGGTGTGGGGACATAACCGGGGCTGGTTTAGCTCACTCGGCTAAATCGCTGGCTTTTAAAGCAGGCCAGCAGAACGGTTCGATTCCCGTACCAGCCTCCCCGGACAGGTGCCGGAATGTGGCGACTAGGGGCTTATCACAGTAACTTCATTTTAAGCCTACTCGTGACAATAAGCGATTTTCATTTCATTTCATTTCATTTTCTGAGAATCCCTCCCAATGTTTTTGAAAAAGATTCATGAACACAATTTTTCAACCCAAACAAATGGAGGCAAAGTCATGTGCTTTAACATTACAGAGCCCACATTTACTTTACCACATTGATATAATACATAATTACAAAGCAAAAATAAAATTTGTCTTACCAAAACATTATTCTAACATAAGACGATTCTTGCAGCAGGCACTTATTTTTGTAAAACGGTCTGATAATTTCTTAAAAATAAATTTAGAGTATCCAATTATTTTTTTTCAAATGAATGGGCAATTTAGCATGGCCAATCCACCTACTCTGCACATCTTTTGGGTTGTGGGAGTGAGATCCGCACAGACACAGGGAGAATGTGCAAACTTCACACGGACAAACTTTGACAAAGGGTCATCTGGACTCGAAACGTTAGCTCTTTTCTCTCCCTACAGATGCTGCCAGACCTGCTGAGATTTTCCAGCATTTTCTCTTTGGTTTCAGATTCCAGCATCTGCAGTAATTTGCTTTTATCCTGATAATTGATGACTTGTGTCAACCCATCGCATCGAAAGGTTAGGTGGGAGGACAGCACGGTGGCGCAGTGGTTAGCACTGCTGCCTCACGGCACCGAGGTCCCAGGTTCGATCCTGGCTCTGGGTCACTGTCCATGTGGAGTTTGCACATTCTCCCCGTGTTTGCGTGGGTTTCACCCCCACAACCCAAAGATGTGCAGGGTAGGTGGATTGGCCATCCTACAAATTGCCACTTAATTGGAAAAAATGAATTGGGTACTCTAAATGCATTTTTAAAAAAGGTTAGGTGGGGTTACAGGGATAGGGTGGGGGTTGGACCTAGGTAAGGTGCTCTTTCAGAGGGTCAGTGCAGACTCGATGGGCCGAATGGCCTCCTTTTGCACTGTCGTGATTCTATTCTATTCCATCTTAGAAATCTCCCTTCTTGGGAAGCACAATGGCGCAGTGGTTGGCACTGCTGTTTCACGACGCCGAGGTCCCAGGTGCGATCCCGGCTCTGGGTCACTGTCCGTGTGGAGTTTGCACATTCTCCCCATGTTCACGTGGGTTTCGCCCCCACAACCCAAAGATGTGCAGGGTCGATGGATTGGCCAATCTAAATTGCCCCTTAATTGGAAAAAATTAATTGGGTATTCTAAATAAAAAAAAAACAGAAATCTCCCTTCTCTGTAACATTTATTTTATGCTAGCTAGGTCTATTCTTAGCCTGTTTTTAGTGACATTTTTCATTGAATGGACATTATCTCACAGGGATCGGTTAACAATGTAGCACTCCATGGGCGAACGTTTCTCACTTTGCCCTTGGTATAGTATTTCTGTCAATGTATTGGATAAGTAGACACCCATATCCATTGTTTCTACTAATGCCAGTGTTTCTACAGCTAAGGTTTTTCACCACCCTTTTAATTTTCTTGGCTTCCAGAGCCAATGGGCAACATTTATTATTCTTTCCCACCAAGAATATGATAAACCCTGCTGTGCTGGAATATCCATCTGGAAGATTGGCATGAGAATCATCACTATAAATGACCAAACTCATATCATCTGGTTCACCCAAGGCTGAAAACCTGAGTGTGCATTTCTCTAAATTTAATTTCTTTAATTTTTGTTTACTCCTTGAACTTCTTCAACACGTTATAACTCCAACACGTTATAACTAGCGTCAGGTCTCACTTGAGTGCACAACCAGTTCAACCGTCCAATCAAATTTCTCAATCAGTTTGCTTCTTCCTTGGATGCTGGATCCTCTTTTTTGTGAAGATCTGTCCCGATTTATCGAGGTGCGATTAGCATTTTCTAATTAGGATTGTTGGTTCAATGTCACTCTTGAATTGTTCCGCTCAATGTCAGGACTGATGCACTTAAAGGCCCCTGAAGCCTGGCTTCCGACCTTGAAACTCTTTCTTGATTTTATCAATCACCCATTTCTCAAATTCAACAGAACCTCCCAGCAAAAAATCATCAACAGGCATGATAAAAAACTCCTGCAAGTTTCTCCTTGTGGAACCAATAGAGCATTGCAGGGTCTGCCTTAAACTGGAAGTAACCCTCATAGGAAATATCATACGCCTGGCATTTCATTCAATCCATAAGTACACTTGCTTAATTCCCACAACTTTCCTTCTATATTGCACACTTCTCTAGGTGGTTCAAAAGTACATCCCTTTGAAATTTTTCCTCCTGCAAAAAAACCCAGGTTTCTTATCTATCGATTTGCACTCCCAGGAGTAGGTTGCTTAAATGGATTTTAAAAAATCTTCAAGCTCACTTTTCCTGCAGTAGGGGAGTCCACTCTGACATCTTGATTGCCAAGCCTTCCCTATATTCCCGTATGTGATGTCAGGGAGCACCTTTTCTGTGCGGTCTACCTGTGTGACAGGGCTGCCTGTCCCCTATCTAGTATTTTGGTATATATCCCAAATTCTTCCCAACTCTTTTTTTTTTAGCTTCCTTTCTCTTCCAATTTAGTAGCAGCTGCTAAAACTTCTCTATCATGGGGGCTTCTAGCTCTAGTGACATTCAAAGCTTGCTCTGTAGTTCCCTTTCTGGTCAGGTTACACCTCTATTCGCCCCCTGCTCTCTTTCTAGACTGCTGCTACATGACCTTTCCCGAATGTGATCAGAGTCCAGTCTGCAAGTCCGAGATCTTTTCCTGGCATCACAAGCCCTTTCTGATTCACTCAGAATTTGCACTAAGCTCTCTGGCCTTCCAAGCCTGTACCGGTCATGATATTACCCTCGGCCCAAACACTCAGAAATTCCTCGTGCCGTATCCCTCTATACCCATCCTATCCATGTGTTTGTCAAGGTGCCTTTTGAACGCCGTTAATGTATCTGCTTCCACAGCCTCCCCTGGCAACGCGTTCCAGACGCTCACCACCCTCTGCATAAAAAACCTGCCGCACACATCTTCTCTAAGCTTTGCCCCATGGACCTTAAACCTTTGCTCCCTGGTGACTGACCCCTCCACCCTGGGAAAGAGTTCCTGCCCATCCACTCTATCCATGTCCCTCATCATCCTGTAGACCTCTATCAGGTCGCCCCTCAACCTCCATCTTGTTAATGAAAACAGTCAGAGTCTATTCAGCCTCTTCGCATAGCTGACACCCTCCAGACCAGGCAACATCCTGGTAAACCTCCTCTGCACCCTCTCCAAAACCGTTACATTCTTCTGGTAGTTCGTCCTCTGCTAAATGTTAGTACTTTATGGTGAAAGAATAAGTCTCAGCAGAGTGACTGAGTCTTTCTGTTCCCTTCACCCAATCTGTTCCAGTTCTGTCCATTTATAGACCGTCACCTGTCTTTAACAATGCAATTGCCAAGGATGTGACTCCTGGTATATTGACTTTGAATTGCGAGGCAAGCGACGAGTAGTGTTTAATCACAATGATTTAACAGAAAAGTGCAATAACCGCATCGGGAGCTGAGCTGAGCGGGAGAAAACTGGAGCGCAGCCTGGGAGTGTCCAGAGGAAACTGAGAGAGAAGAAGTGTACTTCAAGTAAATGTGAGTTGCTCGGCTTGAAATAGATGTCAGTAGAATAAATATTGTCAGATAGGCAAAGGTGGGCCACCTGAAGTTGAGGGATGAGTGGCAATTAGAAGCACTTTCTCAAGGTCAGCAGATAAGAAGAAGCACCCACACAATTGTCATTCGAAAGGAAGTAGCAGTCAGAGAGGGATCGGAATTGAATTAGGACCATATCTTACAAAGAGATAGGCCTATCCTGGACCAGTGTGACTTCTCACAGGGCCATGTTCTCTCTGGATAAGCAGAGAAATTAGTCAAAGATGAGAAAATGCTTGGCAAAGTAAAGGAGGGTGATGGTCCCTTTCAAGGAATAAAACCTTCACAGCATCCAGATGAACATAGAACATAGAACATTACAGCGCAGTACAGGCCCTTCGCGATGTTGCACCGACCTGTGAAACCACTCTAAAGCCCATCTACACTATTCCCTTTTCATCCATATGTTTATCCAATGACCATTTAAATGCCCTTAATGTTGGCGACTCCACTACTGTTGCAGGCAGGGCATTCCACGCCCTTACTACTCTCTGAGTAAAGAACCTATCTCTGATATCTGCCCTATATCTATCTCCCCTCAATTTAAAGCTATGTCCCCTCATGCTAGCCATCACCATCCGAGGAAAAAGGCTCTCACTGTCCACCCTATCTAATCCTCTGATCATCTTGTATGCCTCAATTAAGCCACCTCTTAACCTTCTTTCTAACGAAAACAGCCTTAAGTCCCTCAGCCTTTCCTCATAAGATCTTCCCTCCATACCAGGCAACATCCTTGTAAATCTCCTCTGGACCCTTTCCAATGCTTCCACATCCTTCCTATAATGCGGCGAACAGAACAGCACGCCATACTCCAAATGTGGCCGCACCAGAGTTTTGTACAGCAACATGACCTCATGGCTCCGAAACTCAATCCCTCTACCAATAAAAGCTAACACACCGTATGCCTTCTTAACAACCCTATCAACCTGGGTGGCAACTTTCAGGGATCTATGTACATGGACACCGAGATCTCTCTGCTCATCCACACTACCAAGAATCTTACCATTAGCCCAATACTCTGTCTTCCTGTTATTCCTTCCAAAATGAATCACCTCACACTTTTCTGCATTAAACTCCATTTGCCACCTCTCAGCCCAGCTCTGCAGCTTATCTATGTCCCTCTGTAACCCGCAACATCCTTCCGCACTGTCCACAACTCCACCAAATTTAGAGTCATCTGCAAATGTACTCACCCATCCTTCTACGCCCTCCTCCAGGTCATTTATAAAAATGACAAACAGCACTGGCCCCAAAACAGATCCTTGTGGTACACCACTAGTAACTGAACTCCAGGCTGAACATTTCCCATCAACCACCACCCTCTGTCTTCTTACAGCGAGCCAATTTCTGATCCAAACTGCTAAATTACCCTGAATCCCAAGCCTCCGTATTTTCTGCAATAGCCTACCGTGGGGAACCTTATCAAACGCTTTACTGAAATCCATATACACCACATGAACTGCTTTACCTTCATCCACTTGCTTGGTCACCTTCTCAAAGAACTCAATAAGGTTTGTGAGGCACGACCTACCCTTCACAAAACCGTGTTGACTATCCCTAATCAAATTATTCCTTTCTAGATGATTATAAATCCTATCGCTTATAAACTTTTCCAAGACTTTGCCCACAACAGAAGTAAGGCTCACTGGTCTATAGTTACCGGGGTTGTCTCTACTCCTTCTTGAACAAGGGGACAACATTTGCTTCCTCCAGTCTTCTGGCACTATTCCTGTAGACAATGATGACATAAAGATCAAAACCAAAGGCTCAGCAATCTCCTCCCTAGCTTCCCAGAGAATCCTAGGATAACTCCCACAGGCCCAGGGGACTTACCTATTTTCACACTTTCCAGAATTGCTAACACCTCCTCCTTATGAACCTCAAGCCCTTCTAGTCTAGTAGCCTGTATCTCAGTATTCTGCTCGACAACATTGTCTTTTTCTTGCGTGAATATTGACAAAAAATATTCATTTAGCACCTCTCCTATCTCATCGGAATCCACGCACAACTTCCCACTACTGTCCTTGACTGGCTCCACTCTTACCCTAGTCATTCTTTTATTCCTGACATACCTATACAAAGCTTTAGGATTATCTTTGATCCTACCTGCCAAAGACTTCTCATGTCCCCTCCTGTCTCTTCTTAGCTCTCTCTTTAGGTCCTTCCTAGCTAACTTGTAACTCTCGAGCGCCCTAACTGAACCTTCACATCTCATCTTTACACAAGCCTCCTTATTCCTCTTGATAAGTGATTCAACTACTTTAGTAAACCATGGTTCCCTCGCTTGACCCACTTCCTCCCTGCCTGACAGGTACGTACTTATCAAGGACACGCAGTAGCTGTTCCATGAAAGAGCTCCACATTACAATTGTGCCCATCCCCTGCAGTTTCCTTCCCCATCCTATGCATCCTAAGTCTTGCCTCATCGCATCATAATTGCCTTTCTCCCAGCTATAACTCTTGCCCTACGGTATATACCTATCACTTTCCATTGCTAAAGTAAATGTAACTGAATTGTGGTCACTATCACCAAAGTGCTCACCTACCTCCAAATCTAGCACCTGTCCTGGTCCATTACCGAGTACCAAATCCAATGTGGCCTCGCCTCTCGTTGGCCTATCTACAAACTGCATCAGGAAACCCTCCTGCACACATTGGACAAAAACGGACCCATCTAAAGTACTCAATCTATAGCGTTTCCAGTCAATATTTGGAAATTTAAAGTCCCCCATAACAACTACCCTGTTACTTTCGCTCCAGAATCACCTTTGCAATCCTTTCCTCTACATCTCTGGAACTTTTCGGAGGCCGATAGAAAACTCTCAACAGGGTGACCTCTCCTTTCCTGTTTCTATTCTCAGCCCATACTATCTCAGTCGATGAGTCCTCATCAAACGTCCTTTCTGCCACCGTAATACTGCCCTTGACTAACAATGCCACCCCTCCCCCTCTTTTACCACCTTCCCTGAGATTACTGAAATATCTAAACCCCGGAACCTGCAACAGCCATTCCTGTCCCTGCTCTAGCCATGTCTCCAAAATGGCCACAACATCGAAGTCCCAGGTACCAACCCATGCTGCAAGTTTGCCCACCTTATTCCGGATTCTCCTGGCGTTCAAGTAGACACACTTCAAACCACCTTCCTGCCGGTATACTCCTGCAACCACGAAACCTTACTCATGACCTCACTACTCTCAACCTCCTGTATACTGGAGCAACAATTCAGGTTCCCAACCCCCTGCCGAATTAGTTTAAACCCTCCCGAAGAGCATTAGCAAATTTCCCCCCCAGGATATTGGTACCCCTCTGGTCCAGGTGTAGACCATCCTGTTTGTAGAGGTCCCACCTACCCCAGAATGAGCCCCAATCATCCAGGTATCAGAAACTCTCCCTCCTGCACCATCCCTGTAGCCACGTGTTCAACTGCTCTCTCTCCCTATTCCGCGTCTCGCTAGCACGTGGCACGGGTGACAACCCAGAGATAATAACTCTGTTTGTTCTAGCTCTAAGTTTCCACCCTAGCTCCCTGAATTGCTGATGAGGGGGATAGGTGCAGTAAGATGCGTGGCAGAGAATCTGAAATAGTTAAAGCAACAGAGCGTTAGAGGAGTAGATTAGGTGGTAGAGAGTGGTGTAGGAAATAAGCAAAGCATCAGGATCAGACGGATTTAAATCAGAGGAAATCGCTGTAACGTACTGAACAAATCAGTCTTGCGCTGTTTCAAAATCTATTCCAAAAGGCAAATAGACTCATAATAAGCTTTCTCAGCAAGGGACATATATGTTGTACTTCTCTCATTTGGAACCTATTTTCCTGAACAGTACATATTGTACTTTCCCCACACACCCTCCACTCCACATCCTCCAATCACCAAAGCACATGTATTGACTTTAAGCAGTTCTGTTTCCATAAAAGCTTTGCTGTTCTTGGACAGAGAGTTTGTTCATCCAAAGTAAAACGCCTCACTAGAATCCCAATGATTTAATATTTTTTGTAACCGCATTTCCTTTTGTAAAACGCCAGAGTTATGTTGGAACCATTTCTGCTAACTGTACATGTTCCAATCTCTGACAATCCTTTATCTGACCAGTAAACTGGACTGGAGGGCATATCTTATGACGAAAGGTTGAGGGAGTTAGGGCTTTTCTCACTGGAGCGAAGAAGGCAGAGAGGTAACATGGTAGAGGTGTACAAGGTGATGAGAGGCATGGATAGAGTGGATAGCCAGAGACTTTTCCCCAGGGTGGAAATGGCTGTCATGAGGGGACATAATTTTAAGGTGATTGGAGGAAGGTATAGGGAAGATGTCAGATGTAGGTTCTTTACACAGAGAGTGGTGGGTGTGTGGAATGTACTGCCAGCAGATGTGGTGGAGTCAGAGTCATTAGGGACATTTAAGCGACTCTTAGACAGGCACATGGACAGCAGTAAATTGAAGGGGTGTAGGTTAGGTTGATCTTAGATTAGGATAAATGGTCAGCACAACATCGTGGGCTGAAGGGTCTGTACTGTGCTCTACTTTTCTATGTTCTATGTTCTAAACTCCGAGCTGGGTTTCAGCCAGTGTCGAGATTGTGGCATTGCTTAAGGTAATGCGCCTATTAAAATGTAGTTTCAATGCTTACTTAAGCAAGTGAGGAATAAAAAGCTTAGGAAAAGATTTGCTTTTATTACTGTATTCAATTGAGGAACTTTATTTTAATTTATGTGTGTCTCAGTGTTGGCTCAATGATTTTTGAAAAATTTTCCAATTAAGGAGCAATTTTGCATGGCCAATCCACCTATCCTGCACATATTTGGGTTGTGGAGGTTTAATAATAATCTTTATTATTGTCACAAGTGGGCTTACATTAACACTGCAATGAGGTTACTGTAAAAATCTCCCAATCGCCACACTCCGGTGCCTGTTCGGGTACATTGAGCAAGAATTCAGAATGTCCAATTCACCGAACAAGCACGTCTTTTGGGACTTGTAGGAGGAAACAGGTGGATGTAGCTGTTACAAGGGGGCATAACTATAAGGTTCAGGGTGGAATATGTAGGAGGGATGTCCGAGGTAGGGTCTTTACTCAGAGAGTGATTAGGGTGTGGAATGGACTGCCTGCTGTGATACTGTAGTGGAGTCAGACACTTTAGGAACTTTCAAGCGGTTATTGGATAGGCACATGGGGCACACCAGAATGACAGGGAGTGGGATAGCTTGATCTTGGTTTCGGACAATGCTCGGCACAACATCGAGGGCCGAAGGGCCTGTTCTGTGCTGTACTGTTCTATGTTCTATGAAACCGGAGCACCCGGAGGAAATCCACGCAGACAAGGGGAAAACATGCAGACACCGCACAGAGCGTGGCCCAAGCTGGGATTTGAACCCGGGTCCCTGGCGCTGTGAAGCAACAGTGCTAACCACTGTGCTATGGTGGGGGTGAGACCCATGCTGACATAGGGAGAATGGGCATACTCTACATGGACAGTGACCAGGGGCCAGGATTGAACTCTGGTCCTCGTCGATGTGAGGCAGTAGAGCTAACCACTGCGCCACCGTGCTGCCTCTGTTGGCTTGATGATTAACACCCTGACTTCTGAGCCACACGCAGATTCAAGGGTCCCTCTGGAAATGTGTCCTCATAATCTAGACTGAAACCTCAGTCACTACAGAGATGTTTAATCACCAAAGGGGTCACATTAAGCAAGCCATGTCGGCCCTCCAGTATTCAAAAAAGAGCAGGGTGCTTCTTCCAGACATCCTAACCCGTATTTATTCCTCGACTTACATCGCAAAAACAAACAGATTACCGTGCTTGGTTTAGCTCAGTTGGCTGCACAACTGGGCTCTAACTCAGAGCAAGGCCAGCAGCTTGGGTTCAATCCCCGTACCGACTGAGGTTATTCATGAAGGCCTCGCCTTCTCAACCCTGCCCCTCGCCTGAGGTGTGGTGACCCTCAGGTTAAACCACCACCAGTCAGCTCTCCCCCCTAAAGGGGAAAGCAGCCTATGGTCATCTGGGACTTTACTTCATACGTACAAAGTATTTAATTGGTCGTAGACTGCTTCTGTACGTCCTGAGGTCATGAAAGACTTTTCTTCTTTTCCTGACTTTCAAAAGTGATTTTAATTTAAAATGGTCAGCTCATCACAAATCTCTTATATTTTTATCTCATAATTTCACACAATACTGGGTGTTCAGGGGGAGGATTTGATTATAATAATGCCAAGCATAATTATGAGGATACCTTCACGAGGCATCTATACTTCTTATCTCCCAATAAAACTACAATAACAACAATAGCTTGTATTTATATAGCATCTTTAATGTAATAAAATACTCCGGTGCTTCAAAGGAGAAATCGCAAACAACATTTGACACCAAGCCACATAAGGCAGATAGTAAGACAAGCAACCGTTAGTTTGGTCCTACAGGTAGGTTTTAAAGAGCTTCTTAAGGGAAAAAAGAGAATCATAGAATTTACAGTGCAGCAGGAGGCAATTGGGCCCATCGAGTCTGCACAGGCCCTTGGAAAGAGCACCCTACCCTCATTACCCAGTAACCCCACTGAACCATTTTGGTCACTAAGGGCAATTTAGAATGGCCAATCCACCTAACCTGCACGTCTTTGGACTGTGGGAGGAAACCGGAGCACCCGGAGGAAACCCACGCAGACACGGGGAGAACGTGCAGACTCTGCACAGACAGTGACCCAAGCCAGGAATCGAACCAGGGACCCTGGAGCTGTGAAGCAACAGTGCTAACCACTGTGCTACCGTACTGCCCCATGTCGAGAGGCCAGGAGACTTCGGGATGTAATTCCAGAATTTGGGGCCTTTGCATCTGACTGCATGGTTCCCACATGGAGAAGTGATCAAAATCAGTGATGTGCAAGGAGCCAGAATTTGAGGATCACTGAGAGGCTGGGGGGATGTGGGAGATAACAGAGATAAGGAGGGGTGAGACCATGGAGGGATTTGAAAACAAGGATGAGAATTTTAATATCAAAGTAATAAAAGCAGAAAATGTTGGAAATACTCAGTAGATATTGGCTTCAGCTGTGAGGAGAGGAACAGAGTTAACATAGATTAACTTCCTGATGAATTTTATGTCTTTATTTCGGATATTCAGCATCCCTAGCATTTTGCGTTAAAATCAACGTGTTGCTTAATCGAGAGCCAATGTCAGTCATGGGACACAGGAGTGACACGTGATTGGGACTTCTGCAAGTTAGGATACAGCCAGCAGGGTTCTTAATGAGCTCAAATTGATAGATGCTAGAGGATTAAAAATACTTAATAGGAGATTCTCATTACCCAGAGAGTATTAAGTCATGTAGCCCAGGGTGGCTATGATTTTTAGAAAGGTTTAAGTATCTCAGGTTTTGCTTGTTAGGGGTGTCCTGTGTCAACTAAAGACATAGGAGATTGGTAACACAATACTGAAAATAACAAAAACTATTAAATGATAACTTAATCTCATCTCTCTCAAGGCTGTGGTCACATTTTGAAATCAAATAAATAGTTTCAACGAAACCTATCTAGGACAGCACAGTGGCACAGTGGTTAGTGCTGCTGCCTCGCAGTGCTAGAGACCCGGGTTTAATTCTGACCTCGGGCGACTGCCTGTTTGGAGTTTGCACATTCTCCCCATGTCTGCGTTGGTTTCCTCCAGGTGCTCTGGTTTCCTCCCACATTCCAAAGCTATGTAGGTTAAATGGATTGGCTATGCTAAATTGCCCCTAGGTGAGGTTATGATGATAGGGTGGGGATTGGGCCTAGTTAGGTGCTCTATCAGAGGGTCGGTGCAGACTTGATGGTCCAAATGGCCTCCTTCTGCACTGTAGGGATTCTACTCTATCCCATTTCCTCCTGATGCTGTGGCAAACACAATGTCAGAATTAACTGTCCGACAATTGGAAAGCAGCTCAGCATTAGATAGCTGATTTTAAAAAAAATTTAGAGTACCCAATTATTTTTTTCCAATTAAGGGGCAACTTAGTGTGGCCAATCTTTGGGTTGTGGGGGTGAAACCCACGCAGACACAGGGAGAATGTGCAAACTCCACACAGACAGTGACCTGGGGACGGGATCGAACCTGGGTCCTCGGTGCCCTGAGGCAGCAGTGCTAATCCACTGCGCCACCGTGCATTCTCTAGATAGCTAATTATAACTGCAGGATTAGAAAGGTGGTCATAATGGCAACAGGATTTTTTTGAACTGTTGTTCAAACTCAATGGCTGGAGAATTCCTGCTTCAAAGAGAGTTTCAGAGTGTCTGTGAGGCATTTTCTTTAAGGTGTAGTCATTGATGTAATGTGGGATACACAGCAGCCAGTTTACACAGCAAGCTCCCACAAACAGCAATGTGATAATGATCCGATAGGCTGTTTTTTGTGATGTTGATTGAGTGGCAAATATTGGCCGGGACATCAGGGTGACGTCCCTGCCCTTCTTTAAGTAATACAATGGGATCTTCTATGTCCAGAGAGGACAGGCAGATCCCTGGTTCACCCTGACTGGACGCAGGTACCTTTGACAGCACAGGGCTCCCTCAGTTCTTTAAGCAAGGTTTTTATGCTCTAGTCCGTGGGTGTTTTTAAAATGGAAGCAACGGGGATCACGTCCCTGCTGGAGAGTTGTCAACAGGCCAACGTTCTGTCCCTTTGGGGAAGGCCCAACCCATTATCTGCCACTCAGGCCTTAATTGGATAGTGGCCGGGTTCACCGGGACAAAGGACCCTGGGACGGAAGTCCTGCAAGCAGAGTGCTCTCAGCTAATCTAAGGCTGTCAGCACTATTGAACAGCGGAGGTGACTGGTGCTGACATAACATGAGGCCTGGGATCATTGTTGGATCCCCAGCCGCAGGTGACCAATAGTGGAAGGGAGTTCATGGGATGGGGCTCATAGTGGATGCTGTAACAATATGTGTATTGTAGGGAATTCAAGGGGTTAACAATAAGATAATAATACTTCACACCACCAGATGGAGATAAGGAGCAATGATATAAATAGCATGTGACTTCTGGGATTCTGGGAGAAGGTTGCAAAGTGTTACAGAGATTAGGTGCATAGCATAGAGTTCTGTTGTGAGAGACATCATATTATTTTATTTAATAACTTATTCCTTGTTGATTGGTTAGAATCTTTAATTTAGTAGTGTAAATAAATCACCTTTGTTCAATAACTCAGCTTGATGTTCTTTGTTAACACTACATTCTCTGAGCATCCTGATAGACCCAACAGCGAACATCACAAATGCTGGGCACATCCCAGCATTGGCAGGATGAGCCCTATCTTAAGGGCTTTAATTGGTGGTTGGTGGAAAGGCAGTCCACTGGCCTTCCTTCCATGGACGTCATCGTGGTGAAGGTGGGAATATAGCGAGGTTCCCACTCCGCTACTCTCTCACCTGATTAAATGCTGCCCCGACAACAAATTCACGGGCAAGGCATACATTTCTAACTGAGTTAGAAGGTTGGGGATTTAAGCTTCCCTTCAGTGGGGAAAGCACAGAATCTCAATTTAATTTTCCGAGCGATATTAAGGGCATTCTGCACTGGTTAGAGATACTGGGAGGATTCTCCATCCCGCCACCCCCGTTTTCCGTCGGGAAACCCACGGGCGTGGGTGCGCTGCCGGCAAAGCGGAGAATCTCGCAGACTGTATTATGGATGAGATATTCATTCAAGGACCCAATTGATCTCTTAGGGGGATGTAGAAACCCCAATACAGTATTTGGAGGACAGGTGAGGTGTCCTGCCTGAGAGTAATCTCTTTGTCAACTTCTGCAAAAATTCATTTATGGGGTGTGGACCATTTATGGGATATTGCTCTTGAACCGAGCGGCCATTTCAGAGTAAACCAGTCATTTGCAGCATGGTAGCACAGTGGTTAGCACTGTAGCTTCACAGCGCCTTGGTTCACAGTCTGTGCAGAGTCTGCACGTTCTCCCCGTGTCTGCGTGGCTTTCCACTGGGTGCTCCGGTTTCCTCCCACAAGTCCAGAAAGACGTGCTGTTAGATGAATTGGACGTTCGGAATTCCCCCTCTGTGTACCCGAACAGATGCGGGAGTGTGGCAACTAGGGGCTTTTCACAGTAACTTAATTGCAGGGTTAATGTAAGCCTACTTGTGGCAAATAAAGATTATTATTATTATTGTAGTCCAGAGCACGTAGAGACAGCAGATTTCCCTCCCTAAAGGACATTAGTGAACCAGATGGCCTTTTACGACAATGGTTTCATGGTCTCATCAGACCTTTAAGTACAGATTTTTAAAACATTTAATTCAAATTTCACCATTGGCTGTGCAAACCTGGATCCCCGAAGATCCCTAGATTACTAGCCCATTGACAATACCACTACTCCACCACCATTCCACAGTTATCTGTGGGACCTTGTTGCCTGCAAGTTTCCTGCTGTTGTTCCCACAATGAGATAGTGACTGCACTTCAAAGGTGCTTCCTCCGCTAGCTGTAAATTGCTTCAGGATGTGTGAGGACAGAAGAAGCACTATATAAAATCCCTAATGTGTTAAGAGATCAAGTGCTTCTTTTCTTCTAAATGGTTAACCTGGCAGATTGTTCACAGTAAGATTGAAATATTTGCAATTCCATTGCCATTTTAAACTGCGCTGATATTTTAAAATAGCGAATAAATTATGGGTGGCACGGTGGTGCACTGGTTAGCCCTGCTGCCTCACGGCGCCGAGGACCCGGGTTCGATCCCGGCCCCGGGTCACTGTCCGTGTGGAGTTTGCACATTCTCCCCGTGTCTGTGTGGGTCTCACACCCACAACCCAAAGATGTGCAGGGTAGGTGGATTGGCCACACTAAATTGCCCCTTAATTGGAAAAAAAATTGGGTGCTCTAAATTTATTTTAAAAAATGAGAATAAATTATGTTCAAATGTAATTGCCACCTTTTTCCTGAAAACTATTTTAGCTTTCAAAAGATTGGGATTCCTGAATTCGCAATTTTTGGCAGGTAGAATTACTCAAATTCTAGGGATGAAAGTTAGACTTAGTGGGGTGTGAAGTTGTCAGTGTTTGATCAGGTGTTTTTTTATGCGCCCTGGTCAAATCAGACTGGGTTTAGAATGGACAGCAGATTTGCTTTTGCCAGTGTTGTTCCCCCACTTAAACTAAAATTTCTTCCACAATGATTTTTACCACCAACAGTTGCCAAATGACACAAAATAGTATTAATTCCCTAAAGCACAGGGCTATTGCAAGGTTTTTTTTCCCTCTTTCTGCACAGAAATATCTTTAAGCGGCCGCAATGCCAGAAAATTCTTTGTCCCGGCTTTAAAGCCGTAAACCCAGACAGATGTCAACTGTGCTCAGTCGGTAGAACTCTTGATAGTTGTGGGTTCAAGTCTCACTCCTGGACATGGGCACAAGAATCAAGGACGACAGTGCTGAGGGAGTAAGTACGTAAATGCTGCCACAGTCCCAGAGGTTGCTTTCCCTTTGAGGGTGGGGAGAGCTGTCTGGTGGTGAATTAACCTGGGGGTCGCCGCACCTCAAGCGAGGGGCAAAGTTGGAAAGGCATGGACAACCTCAGCCAGCACAGGAATTGAACCCGTGCTGTCGATGTCGCTCTGCATCACCAACCAGCCACCCAGCCCACTGAGCTAGCTGACCGAGGTGCTGCACTGTTGTAGGTCTGGCTTTCGATCGAAATGTTACACAGTTGATGGCCATAGAATTTCCCGGACTGACTTTGGATCCATAAACTTTCTGGCCCTCTCGGATGGATGTACTATTTCAAGTACGGGCAAGCACCTTATCGCCGGTGCCTGGCCAATATTTATCCGTCTATCAGCATCACAAAATACAGATTATCAGCTCATTGTTACGTTGTTGTTTGTGGAATCTTGCTTTGTGCAAATTGGCTGCGGTGCTGCCTGCATTTTAACTGTGATGGCAAAAAGAAAGACCTGCACTTCGATAGCGCCTTTGACAACCACCAGATGTCTCAAGCCAATGAGTTGTGACAACTGTGGATCAGTTGGCAGCACTCTTGCCTCTGAATCAGAAAGTTATGAGATTGAGCCCTGCTCCAGAGCTTAAAAACAAAAATTTAGGTTGTCACTCCTGTATAGTATTGAGGGAGAACTGTGCTGTTGGAAGTGCCTCGTTCAGATGATGTATACGTTTCCTACATTACAGCACTGACTACAATTTACCGGCTGTCATTTCCTTTGGGATGACCTGTAATTGTGAAAAGCACTGTACGAACAGAAACGTAAAAACAAAATACTGGAAACCTAAAATAAAAGCAGCAAATACTTGAAAAACTCAACAGATCTGGCAGCATCCATGGAGAGGGAATCAGAGTTAATGCTTTGAGTCCGCATGACTCTTCTTCAGAGTTAAAGCGAAAGGGAAATATACGTGTGTGGCTCGGTTGGCAGTAATCTTGTCTCTTCAAACTGCAAACTCTGCCAGGACTCAAGCCCTGCTTTTTGGATTTAAACACCAAACCTAAACCATGACAATCCAGTGCAGCACTGAGGGAGCGCTGTGCTGCAGCAGGTGCCCTTTTCTGGATGGGGCGTCTGCCCTCTCAGGTTGGCTAGCGCATTCCCCCACAAAGTTTTTAAACTTTGAGATCAGCAATACTCTGATTGAATGGCGGAGCAGGCTCGTGGGGCTCAATTCATTTCATCATAGAATCCCTACAGTGCAGAAGGAGGCCATTCGGCCCATCGGGTCCGCACCAGACCTTGGAAAGAGCATGACTCTACCCCGTCCCTGCAACTCAGTAACCCCACCTCACCTTTTGGACACAAAAGGGCAATTTAGCGTGGCCAATCCACCTAACCTGCACATCTTTGGACTGTGGGAGGAAACCAGAGCACCCGGAGGAACCCCACGCTGACACGGGGAGAAAGTGCAAACTCCGCACAGACAGTCACCCAAGGCCGGAATTGAACCCAGTTCCCTGGAGCTGTGAGGCAGCAGTGTTAACCAATGTACCGCCCAAAATTGCCAACTTCCGCTCCCACTTCCTGTGTTTGTATCACAATAGTGGCTGCACTTGAGTAGCACTTCACTGGTTGCAGAAGGCTGAGAGGCTTCAGGTGAAAGGTGCTATGCAAATGTGGGTCCCCCCCCCCCCAACCCCCAGAAAGCCTAGGTGTGCCAGATCGGACAGCACGGTGGGTTAGCGCTGCTGCCTCACAGCTCCAGGGTCCCAGATTTGTTTCCCCGCTGGGTCACAGTCTGCGTGGAGTCTGCGCGTTCTCCCCGTATCTGCGTGGGTTTCCTCCGGGTGCTCCGGTTTCCTCCCACAGTCCAAAGATGTGCAGGGTAGATGGATTGGCCATGTTAAATTGCCCTTAGTGTCCAGAGATGCACAGGTTTAGGGCAGAGTGGACACCGGCAAAGTGCCCTTTACACTGGGTCGGTGCAGACTCGACGGGCTGAATGGCCTCCTCCTGCGCAGTGGGGATGCGGTGACTGGGTTGCAGTTGCGGCTGGGCGGCTCAACCAGGACAGGGGGCAGCAGCGGTCGGTCTGGGGATGGTGCGGTGACTGGGCCGCAGTTGCGCCTAGGTGGCTCAGCCAGGACAGGGGGCAGCAGCGGTCGGTGTGTGGGATGGAGCGGTGACTGGGCTGCACTTGCGGGTGGGCGGCTCAGCCAGGGCAGGGGCAGCAGCGGCTCGGTTTGGGGGATGGAGCGGTGACTGGGCTGCAGTTGCGGCTGGGCGGCTCAGCCAGGACAGGGGGCAGCAGCGGCTCGGTTTGGGGGATGGAGCGGTGACTGGGCTGCAGTTGCGGCTGGGCGGCTCAGCCAGGACAGGGGGCAGCAGCGGTCGGTGTGGGGAAGGGGAGGCAGAGCGGAAGCCGAGCCGAGGCTGTCCAACTGGGCTTCCCACATATCCCCCGCCCGCCACCGCTTTCGGATTAGGATCAGCGGCTCCAACCGCCCCGGAACAAGTGTAAGTGCGAAGGCCGCCGCCGGTGAATTGCGCTGAGTTTGGAGGCGGCGCGGGGCCGCCCGGGGCCCAGGAAGGGCCCCGGTTCACAGGCCTCAGTCACCCCGGGCTGACCAGGCCCAGCGCCCCAGCTCACACCCAGCGTCCCAGCTCACACCCAGCGTCCCAGCTCACACCCACTCACCTCACACCCAGCGTCCCAGCTCACACCCAGCGTCCCAGCTCACACCCACTCACCTCACACCCAGCGCCCCAGCTCACACCCACTCACCTCACACCCAGCGCCCCAGCTCACACCCAGCGCCCCAGCTCACACCCAGCGCCCCCCCAGCTCACACCCAGCGTCCCAGCTCACACCCACTCACCTCACACCCAGCGCCCCAGCTCACACCCACTCACCTCACACCCAGCGCCCCAGCTCACACCCAGCGCCCCAGCTCACACCCAGCGCCCCCCCAGCTCACACCCAACGCCCCCCCAGCTCACACCCAGCGCCCCCCCCAGCTCACACCCAGCGCCCCCCCAGCTCACACCCAGCGCCCCCCCAGCTCACACCCAGCGCCCCCCCAGCTCACACCCAGCGCCCCAGCTCACACCCAGCGCCCCAGCTCACACCCAGCGCCCCAGCTCACACCCAGCGTCCCAGCTCACACCCAGCGCCACCCCAGCTCACACCCAGTGCCCCAGCTCACACCCAGCGCCCCACCTCACACCCAGCGACCCAGCTCACACCCAGCGCTCCAGCTCACACCCACTCATCTCACACCCAGCGCCCCAGCTCACACCCAGCACCCCAGCTCACACCCAGCGCTCCAGCTCACTCCCAGCTCACACCCACTCACCTCACACCCAGCGCCCCAGCTCACACCCACTGACCTCACACCCAGTGCCCCCCCAGCTCACACCCAGCTCACACCCAGCGCCCCAGCTCACACCCAGCGGCCCAGCACACACCCAGCGCCCCAGCTCACACCCTCTCAGCTCACACCCTCTCAGCTCACACCCTCTCAGCTCACACCCTCTCAGCTCACACCCTCTCAGCTCACACCCTCTCAGCTCACACCCTCTCAGCTCACTTGCACTCACTCAGCTCACGCACACTCAGCTCACACAGCTCACGCTCTCACACAGCTCACGCTCTCACACAGCTCACGCTCTCACACAGCTCACACAGCTCACGCTCACACACGCACACAGCTCACACTCGCTCACACACAGCTCCTCCTTCCATTCTACCCCTGCATTTCTCCCAGAAATGATAACTTTCCAAGCAATCTCATTTACCAGTTTAACTGTTTTGGGCATTAAAATTGGGACATGACTTAGAGAAGCGCCTGCAAGAATTGTACTGACCTGGGGTTGAGATGCTTCAGGCTGCAGGTGGAAAGGCTGGCTTTGGTCCCCTAGTTCCTGCGCGCCTGTCCATCCAACCCTTGGCCCAGGTTGTCACTGCCTCCCGAGAGTGGGAAGGTGTGGGCTTGTGAGGTCTCGCTTTGGGGCTTATGGCCGAGGAAGGTGTGTTCGTAACCCCAGCCACGGTTGTTGGGCCTCCACCACCTGGCAAGTCCTTCCCGGCGCATGCCACTGGCGGGCGGTAAGAGCGAGAGAGATTCTTAGTCAGCCATGTGATGGGAATGGTGCAGTGGTTAGCACTGCTGCCTCATGGCGCTGAGGACTGGGTTCGAATCCTGGCCCTGGGTCACTGTCCGTGTGGAGTTTGCACATTCTCCCCGTGTTTGCGTGGGTCTCACCCCCACAACCCTAAAGATGTGCAGATTAGGTGGATTGGCCACGCTACACTGCCCCTTGATTCGAAATAAAAATAATTGGGTACTCTAAATTTACTTTTTAAAAGGCTATGTGATGGAAAGAAGGTTGGAACCTCTCCATCGCCATCTGTCGATCTGGGCTACAGCTCTCATGTTTGCCACAACAACCCAAGCTCCCTGAGTGATCTGTTACACCCACCTCCCGTAAAACAAGTTATTCTGTCCTGTGTGTTTTACTGCTACTTCTAAGTAATAACCCTCTTTTTCTATGTTGGCTATTTGTAAAACAAAACAATGGTGTTTGAGAGATTGTCCGATTTAAAAAAAAAAGAAAACTACAAGGCAATGAGGGTGCAAGCACATTCGCTAGATATTTATAATATGTCAAATATTTCAACACTTTGAGAAATAATTTTACTGCATAACATGGACCGCAGGGATTCAGGTGGTGCTCTGTACATCTACCAGCTCCTGATGATATGCGCTTCGTCAATACAGCTACAATTGCTTGGGATTGCTTCTTCAACATTCAGTTCTAATCGAAAACTGGAGAATGTTGCCAGGCAGGACAAATTCTATTTGGTATTTTAGTAACTGCGTGGAAAGATTAATTTACTTTTGTGCCATTTGTTTATCTTATTTTATTTGAGTTTTGATGTCAAATCGTGTATAGATGTTATCCTGTGGTTTATCTGTATTGAAGTGTCTGTCCTCAGCTCTCTTGATTTTCATTTTGGGGGATGCAATGAACCCCGCTGCTATTTTTATCCCTGTTTACAAGAGTTTCTTCCACTCCCCGCGTTGTCACTGGAAAATGCCCTGATGCTATAAGCTGGGCCACTGGATAACGGTCACGTTTTCCTTTAGCCTTTGCACCTACCGTGTGCAAACATGTCTACTTGCATACATGAAATAAATCATCTAAGCTGAAGTGTTGATTCAGATGTCCGCTTGTTGATTGTCCAACATCAATTTGCCTTTTATTTCAGGCAGCTGGTGAATTGCCAAAATGACGACGGCTTCAGTCTCCGACACATATACGCCGGCTGATGCGACATGCAGAGTTTCAGTGGAAAATGTGGCCCAGGTAACCTGGTAGATCGTAAGCTGCTTTGAGTAGCAGGCACTGCCATAGGTTCAAAAATCATTGATCATTTGTACAATGTCAAAGTTTAAATTGCAAGGCAAATGATCATGTATCAATAAGGGCAGCATGGTGGCGCAGTGGTTAGCACTGGGACTATGGCGCTGAGGAGCCGGGTTCGAATCCCGGCTCTGGGTCACTGTCCGTGTGGAGTTTGCACATTCTCCCCGTGTCTGCATGGGTTTCACCCCCACAAGCCAAAGATGTGCTGGTTAGGTGGATGTGCCACGCTAAATTGCCCCTTAATTGGAAAAAAAATAATTTAAAAAAAATTTATAAAAAAATGTTTCTGCTCCACCTAGAGACTGGCTGAAGCTGCTTGGGAAGGCACGTCTTGCGCCATCTGACCATTGGCCCCTCAGAGGGAATGATGCAATACTTGGGGAGAAAACAAAATGGGCCGAATAAAGGAGCCCCAACTTATTTTTTTTGCAATTTCAGTTACAAATTGTACATTCAATTTTATATCAATTCACAACTGTATATCGTCACAATCTATTCAATTTTGGAAATATAAATTAATTTCAGGAATCTTATCGAGGGGTGTGATTTCTCTACATAGTTAAATGACGATGCTCTTTAATTTTTCAATATTGCATATGCTTGTCACTTTTGTGAATTCATGTAATTATTTGCAACTGAATATTTCGGTACCGACCGCTGCCCTCCGGTTTGGCACCCTCTTATATAATCGCATTCATGCACTCAAAAGTGAACCTTAGGTAGGGGGCTATGTAGGTTCTGAATGTGGGATTCACCTAATGTATCGTCTGCTCAGTTTTGTGGGTTTTATTTACTAGAAATCATCGAGTTCCAAAGCATCAATGTCCCCTTCAGATAACTATTATTTGGCGCGAAGGCGGACACTTCAGGTGGTGGTTAGTTCCCTACTAACCGAAGCAGGGTTTGACGCAGCAGAAAAGGCGGCTGTCGAAACATTGACTGAAATGCTGCAGAGCTGTGAGTAGAAAATAGTTGGCTTTGTTTGGTATTGTTCAGTTTTTTTTGTTGAGAGAGATGTAAATAGTTCCATCAGTGCAAAGTTTACCCTACAGTCCAGGATCACCCTGTGGGTTTGTTTTAAAATGCAGAATGCTTGATTATTTCCCAGGTGAGAGACTTTTTATCTTGGGCACAAACCACCAGGTTTGGGATGAATGTTTGTTCTTTTAGCCTTGTTGTTTAGGATTGTTTTTGCCAGGTTTGGTTGGTGAGAATTCCCTGCAGGGTGCAATGTACTGTTAAACTTTCAAACCTCTCTTTTTAACATTTCTTTACTAAAAGGGTAGCATTTCTTTCAACCTGATGCTAATTTTGCCAATTAAAGTGAAAGATGTGACCGAGAATTATTTTCCAAATATCTTTTATTCGGTTACCTTTTGCCTGTTGCTTCTCTCCCGTACCCATGCTGTACTATTCTATGATTCTATTTTACTTTGAGGTCGGTTGGTACAATGGTTAGCACTGCTGTTTCACAGCGCCAGGATCATGGGTTTGATACTGAGCTTGTGTGGCTGTCTGTGTGGAGTTTGCACTTTCTCCCCGTATCTGCGTGGGTTTCCGCCGGCTGCTCCGGCTTCCTTTCACATCCCAAAGATGTGCAGGTTCGGTGGATTGGCCATGCTATATTGCTCCTTAATGTCCAAAAGTTAATTGGGATTGCAGGTTTATGGGGTTATGGTGGGGGAGTGAGCCTGGGTGGAGTGCTCTTTCAGAGGGTCGGTGCATACTTGATGAGCCAAATGGCCTTCTGCACTGGAGGTACTCTATGATTCTAAATTCGGGGTTGCTTTCAATATCTTCAGTCACACCTCTAAGCAGCATGCATTTGTGAGATATGACTCACACTTTCTTATCTGGTTGTCTGATGACATAAGCTGGGTGTGTAATAGCAGGGCTATCTTGTGACCCAAATCAGATATTTATGTTTCTGTCACATATATCGGCAACCACTCCCCAAAATGGACAGACCAGATGTTTTGAGACTAGGCTATATCTGAATTTAGTAAGTTGTTATTTTATAGCACAGTGAATTGTTATGATTGGATTTGCATAATTCAATTTACAATCTAACTTCCCAAACTGATGCAAAATAAAGAATGTGGTGTACTGCTCCATTTTAGACTGGTGTATTCATATTTTCAGAATTATCTTACTCTCTTGGCAACTATTGGTTGCAAGAAACTGTACCTGCGTAATCACTTTCCAACTCATGACAGAACCTGCATTCTCTACTTTTTGTTCTGTTAGATAGCCTTACTCAAGTGGCAAATTTCAGTCACACTCTCACTACGACCTCAAGTTTACCCAAGAACAGAATCCATCTAACTTGCTAATGAGCCCCCTGCTGGATTTAAGTAAATAGTCACAGCGCATTAATCATTTCAATATTAAACCGTTTTTCATTGTCTAAAGCACGCTGGTTCAGACACACCGCCTGAATCTTAGCTTGCATATGACTCGAATTCCGAGGAAGGGTTCTTGGGTCTTAACAGCTGTTGCCTGACCTACTGAGTGTGTCCAGCAGTTTCTCTCTTTGTTTCAGATTTCCAGTATTTTGCTTTTTGTTCCAATCTACTGTCATAGGAGATAACCCTGAGTCGCAGGATAAGCTCAGTAGAACCATTGTTAACCTGCGTTAAACCAAGATAGAAATTCTGAAGCATGGCAAGGATGCATTGCAAATGTAATGTTTGTATTCTAAGTTGTAGAAAATGTGGGGGTGTGTGTTAACAATGTACTTGAACAATGACAATGAAATTAACTTGGGAAGTTTCAATTTTAACAGTATTTGTGGGAAGAGTTTCTGCGCATTTTTATTGGACCTTAACTTCTGAACTCCAGGGCAGTTTAACTGGGGGATACCTCAAGGATGCAATGGAGAGCAGCAGCCCCCCCCCCCCCCCCCCCCCAAGGTTCCCAAGTAAGGGCAGTACAGCAATTGCCTGGGAATTGCAAACTTCTGGTAGACAATTACCTGCACTGGGAACCATCCGAAAATGCGATTAAACTGCAAACATCAAACGGTTCCCGTTGTCTGACATCAATAGTTACCCAGAAGGATTAAAACCACTTACCACTTCTAGTTTCTGGGGAGCTATTGTAGAACCTGCACCCCCCCCCCCCCCCAAAAGGCTTGACTGCCAACCTCTCCCGTCACTTGTCCTCGCTTAATTTCCAGGTAAGGTCTTTCGAGCAGAGTGGCAATCTAACTCAATTGCCACTCCATCGGAAATTATGGCACAGTAAATATAAATGTTGCACTATGGAGGATTAGTTTCCATCACAATGTTTTTTTTTGCGCTATTTTTATGCACAATTTAATTAAGTGGACATGGCATGATAGAGGATTAGAGGAATATGTGCAATGTATCTTAATCCTTAAGACCGCTTTATTCAAATCGGAACAATTCTTTTCCCCCACCTAGATCTTTCTGAAATTGGTCGAAGTGCGAAAGTATATTGTGAACATTCAGCACGAACTCAACCAACCTTGTCAGATGTTGTGGTTACTTTAGCAGAAATGGGTATGTGCTGTCTTGTGCTAAAATATTGACCTACTTTGTTAAATTCACTGCATGTTTCATGCAGTTTTCTTAAACCACGAGAGCCCAAACTTACAGCAGCAGGAGCAGAGACTGGCAAGTTCCTAATTTACAGTTTTGTTGAAATGAAGTAATTTGCAAGCAGTAACTTTAAAAACATGCTTTGCAAGAGAACTGTGCTTTGTATGGTATCTTGGTGCACTGATATACATCAGTGTTGCATCATCATGGTTACTTGATTATCATTTTTTTAAAAATGGGGTAGCCAAAGTGAAACTGTTTCCACTGGAATGATCACATAGAAACATACATAGAAAATAGAAGCAGGAGGAGGCCATTCGGCCCCTCGAGCCTGCTCCACCACTCATTATGATCACGGTTGATCAAGTTCAATACCTTGATCCCGCTTTCCCCCATATCCCTTGAATCCTTTAGCCCAACCGTC
Organism: Scyliorhinus canicula; assembly: GCF_902713615.1. Classification (NCBI taxonomy): domain Eukaryota; kingdom Metazoa; phylum Chordata; class Chondrichthyes; order Carcharhiniformes; family Scyliorhinidae; genus Scyliorhinus; species Scyliorhinus canicula. The sequence goes on from NC_052160.1 coordinate 141,202,837, forward strand.
GGAACCCAACCCGGCCGACCTTCGCGACCCACGCCGGCCGACCTTCGCGACCCACGCCGGCCGACCTTCGCGACCCACGCCGGCCGACCTTCGCGACCCACGCCGGCCGACCTTCGCGCCCCACGCCGGCCGACCTTCGCGACCCACGCCGGCCGACCTTCGCGACCCACGCCGGCCGACCTTCGCGACCCACGCCGGCCGACCTTCGCGACCCACGCCGGCCGACCTTCGCGACCCACGCCGGCCGACCTTCGCGACCCACGCCGGCCGACCTTCGCGACCCACGCCGGCCGACCGTCGCGCCCCTCGACGGCCGACCGTCACGCCCCTCGACGGCCGACCGTCGCGCCCCTCGACGGCCGACCGTCGCGCCCCTCGACGGCCGACCGTCGCGCCCCACGCCGGCCGACCGTCGCGCCCCACCATTTTCTCTTACCCTGTTTGCTGGTGACAAAAATGGCGGAAATGGTTTTGGGGTCCCTTTGGCACCTCGTACACACTCCTCCAATGCAACCTGTTGGATGAAGGTGAAGCCTTCCAGTGTCGGAAAGTATGGAGTCTCCAGCTGTCCAAAGTTCTGCATTTCTTCCGTAAAATTTTATTAAATAAAATCCCCCCCGAACTTGTAAAAAAAATGTCAAATGAATAAAGTAAATGAATAAAAAACGGTTACAGAGGAACAGCACACAGATGAGCCTAGAAATACAATTGTGAAAAAGGTAATGCAAGAAATGAGTATGACTAATCATGATTTGCATTCCTATTATTCTCATATAGATGTAGACAGGCACATTACACACATAAACTACTTACTTCATTGCACCTTTTAAAATTAATCCAGGTAATCAAGGAACAGTGAAGTGAAATGATAAATTATGCATGCACAAGTGAGCAATTGAGCTGAGACCATTTAAAAAAAATAGTGGCCGCACTGTGCGTGCGCGCCGATGATCGTGCGTGCATGTGCAATGCGGCTGAATTTTTTTTACATGTTCACGGCCATTTTAAAGGCCACGCAGTCGGCATTATGAAAAGCCAGCTGCTGCGCGGAGATTTGCGCGATCGGGAACGCTGTGGACAACGGCTCCGCGACCCTCCTGACACCAGCCCACGACCCGCCCGCGGGTTACGCCCCCGACTTTGAAGAACACTGCTTTAGCCCCAACAGCTACATCTAATTCCTTCTTGAAGTTACAATGTTTTGGCCTCAACTACTTTTTGTGGTAGTGAATTCCACAGATTGACCACTCTCTGGGTGAAGAAATTTCTCTTTGCCTCAATCCTAAAAGGGGCTGGTTTAGCTCACTCAGCTAAATCGCTGGCTTATAAAGCAGACCAAGCAGGCCAGCAGCACGGTTCAATTCCCGTACCAGCCTCCCCGGACAGGCGCCGGAATGTGGCGACTAGGGGCTTTTCACAGTAACTTCATTGAAGCCTACTCGTGACAATAAGCGATTTTCATTTCATTTCATTTTCATAAAAGGTTAACCCTTTATCCTCAAACTATGACCCCTAGTTCTGGACTCCCCCACCATCGGGAACATTCTTTCTTAATCTGCCCTGTTTAATCCTGTTAGAATTTTAAAAGTTCCTATTCTACAGCCATTGTGCTCCCTGGCCTCAGTTTAGTGAATCAGTGGTAATATTTGTCCTCAAAACTAGAAAGCACAGAGGTAGTGACCCGACCTCTTGAGACAGAAACTCTGGGTTCAAGTCCCACTTTAGGACATGACGACCATGGTAGGTGCATTCGTAAAGTGGCTGACCATCAGCCTGTAAATCCTTCCAATGTGCCTGATGGCAGGCGGTAAGAGAGTTTCCTTTTTTTTTTCTTATAAATTTAGAATACCCAACTCTATTTTTAAGGGGAAATTTAGCATGGTCAATTCACATACCCTGCACATCTTTTCGGGTTATGGGAGTGAGACCCATGCAGACACGGAGAGAATGTACAAACTCCACACAGATAGTGAGCAGGGATCGGGTGCCGTGAGGCAGCAGTGCTAACCACTGCACCACCCTGCTGTCCTGGAGGAAGAAACGGGAAAGAAAGATGCATTTACATAGGAACGTATTGTATTTCTTCAAGATGTTGCACAGTGCTTTACAGTTAACGGATAACGGCCTAGCAACCTCCCACATGCAACAGGCCATGAGACAAATGAACAATCGAACAGTTTTGTGCCCTGCCCTTTAATTGCTTCCTACTTAAGACATTATAAAACTGGTCTTGATGTATTCAAGGATAATAATCAGACTGCAAAAGATTTATGAAGGTCATGGTACTGGAATAGCAACCAAGAAGAAATCCCATCATGGAACATGGGGAAACAGAATTCAATAAATCTGTTCATTTGTGGGCTAGCTCCAGAAAATGAACTATTTCGAATTGTAAAAACGCAACTAATAATAATAATCTTTATTATTGTCCCAAGTAGTCTTACCTTAATAAAGCAATGAAGTTACTGTGAAAAGCCCCTAGTCGCCACACTCCGGTGCCTGTTTGGGTACAGTGAGGGAGAATTCAGAATGTCCAATTCACCTAACAGCACGTCTTTTGGGATTTGTGGGAGGAAACCGGAGCATCCGGAGGAAACCCACGCAGACACAGGGAGAATGTGCAGTCTCCACACAGACAGTGACCCAAGCCGGGAATCGAACCTGGGACCTGGCTGCTGTGAAGCAACAGTGCTAACCACTGTGCTACTGTGCTGGGTCTCCTGTACTTGGCTGGCCTACATATATGACACGTATAATTCATAATGCCCTCGAGGATAGGCAAAGAAATACTACCTTGCCCACATCCCAGGGACTGGTTTTCGGTGCTCTGTGTTGGATAGCAGTCCAGGATTTAATTCCCAGCCAGATGGGGAGTAAAGTTTGTCCTCTTTTTCCCCTTCGAAATTTGTTGTAACTGCAGCTTCAGTGTGAAACCTCTGCTGATAGTGTGACAGCTTCACTTGTGGTCTTTCAGTGAAACCGGTAAACGGTGTTGAATTGCAGTTATGCACCTGCTGGTTTGAGTTAGTGAAGAACTTAGGAATACAACCAAATGTAACTGTACAAAAATGTTTTGCATTTTATACCCTTATTCTTCAGGTTTTAATGTGGATAATATTCAGGCTTATGCCAAACGTTCACAAAGGATGGTTATTACAGCACGTAAGTATGTTTTCACCAAATATTAACTGTAGAATATTATGGCCTGGTGTCTGCACTCTAGTTTCTTTTGGTTTGTTCAGTGAAAAACTTAAGTGGATTTGGAAGTAGAGAGGAGATGCTGTTTGAAGGTAGCAGAACATGATTCCCTGTTAGCACTGGGGTAGTACACAGGGGGCCGGTTTAGCTCAGTTGGCTGGACAGCAGGTTCGTGATGCAGAGCGAGAGCAGCAGCGCAGGTTCAATTCCTGTACAGGCTGAGGTTATTTGTGAGGCCCGTCTTAGAACATAGAACATAGAACGATACAGCGCAGTACATGCCCTTCGGCCCACGATGTTGCACCGACATGGGAAGTCAAAAACTAAAGGCCATCTAACCTACACTATGCCATTATCATCCATATGCTTATCCAATAAACTTTTAAATGCCCTCAATGTTGGCGAGGTCACTACTGTTGCAGGTAGGGCATTCCACGGGCATTCTTCTCAACTGTGCTCCTCGCCTGAGGTGTGGTGATCCTCAGGTTAAGTCATCACCAGTCAGCTCTCCCCCTCAACAGGGAAAGCAGCCTATGGTCATCTGGGATTATGGCGACTTTACCTTACCTAGTACATGGTGCAGGAAAGCTGAGAAGAGAGAAAGTGACCCACCACGTTAGGAGCGTTAACCCTAACAATGCCGGCTTGCCACTGAGTAGATTCAACCACAGAAAGATTCAGATCTTGGAATAAAATTGAAACATGAACTTGTATTAAGTATTGATGATTTGCAGGCAGCAAGAGAAATGCCCCCTGTTAAGATCAGGAATTCGTATTTCCTCCTTTTTTTTGTCGGTTTTTCTGGCATTTGTTTTGCAGTTTTTTCCCTATTGCTACTAACCCAACTTTATTTCATCAGTTACTTTTATGTTTTTGTGTGGTTCCATTTGTTTTCTGATTTTCTTAGTATCATAAGTACCAGAGATTTATTCAGCCTGTTAACAGTGGTGACCTCTGGTCTTCTCTAATTGTCACTACCTTTACCGTTGGTCCCCTTCCACTGATTCTGTACCTGTTGCCCTTCTGTAGCATCTTCAGGGATCAGTTTCAGCATCTGTAAGGATGACAATGGATTTCACTTCACCGCAGTTTCAACAGACATCATGATGGATGGTATACTATCTACCCATCTATCGTTAAACCCATGATAAAGATTAAATATTCTATAGCCCAATTAAGTTTTTATGTTCTATCCACTTTTGCCTGGTACATTCAATAACATAATTCCACATTTTGCTACAACATTCTTGCATTATACTGCAGAAAACATTTTAAAATAACTGTGATGCTGTTAGTTACAAATCTAGCATTAGTGGAGGAAGCAATTTGAGGGGACTAAGAATATTGTGCAAAAAGCAATATTCCTTAAATGCAATTTACTTGAAGTGTGCTATTAAAATGTCTCAATTCTCTTGCAAACATCATCAGGTTAGCTAGTTTTACATTTTGGTGTTAATACTGTTTTTTAGCATTTTTAATGTGGGATATACTTTGAAAAATGCTCCTTGTGTCATCAAAAGCCTTGAACAGCTTTAGCAGTGTGGCTTTGTCAAACTGCGCTGCAGCTACTGGTGGACTGATACATTGGCTCTTGTTACAGCTCGTTTCTGTGAATGGTGATGCAATTCGCACATTTTTAGTTCTGCATATTTTTGGGAGTTTTAAATCAGTGTGAAACCACAACAAATGGTTTACTTCACAAGCTGATACCGGTCAGTGGCTCAAAACAAACTACAGTTCTTAAAATAAAGTGCAGAAAAGAAAACCATACCAAGCTTCAGTGTTTCCTACTGATTTGTTTCTTGGCAAAACAAGTCAAATTGCATTCCGTGTTCATCTGCTGGGAACCTTGAGCAGCTAATGAACTCTGTAATCTCTCACAGCTTTATACACTGATCTTCATCACCGCACAAGTATTTTCCCCTCCTTTTTTTCTAACGGTTGGATTACATTATCCACCAGAGGAGGTTTACCAGGATGTTGCCTGGTCTGGAGGATGTTAGCTATGCGGAGAGACTGAATAGACGCAAACTGTTTTCATTAGAACGCATGAGATTGTAAGGTGACCTGTTAGAGATCTACAAAATTATGAGGGTCTTGGATAGAGTGGATAAGTAGGCGCTCTTTCCCAGGGTGGAGGGGCCAGTCACCAGGGGGCATAGGTTTATGGTCCATGGGGCAAAGTTTAGTGGAGTTGTGCGAGGCAGTTTTTTTACATCTAGGGTGGTGAGTACCTGGAACACTTTGCCAGGGGAGACTGTGGAAGCTGATACATTAATGGCGTTCAAAAGGTACCACGACATACATGGAGAGGATGGGTATAGTGGGATACAGTACTGGGAAGTGCTGAGGGTTTTGGCCAAAGATGGTCCCATGAGCGGTACAGGCTTGGAGGGCCGAAGGGCCCATTCCTGTGCTGTATTGTTTTTTGTTCTATTATCAATCTGATTGCACCCTTCTAGTAAATCAGTTGGATGACCTTTCTTTATATCTATGAATATGCTGACCATTAGTGAGATATTTGACTCTGAGGATATCACAGTAATCCCGATTGACACCGGACCAAGTTTCTGTACATGCATGATCGTTTGTGTTATGCTAGAGAGCATTGGCTTCTGAATTTCTTCTTGGTTTGTATTGTCCCTTTCTACTCCAGGAACCTGATACCAAATGTACTTTTCAAATGGGATGGGGAAGAGAAGAAAAAGGAAGAATTTGGGAATGCCAAGGCCAATTGAAATGGCCTAGCTCTTGCTCCTGCTGATCAATTTCTGATAGTTTTATTTTTCCTTCTAGCTCCTGTCACAAATACCCCAGCAACCCCCAGAGCACTTTCGACTGGACAGAAGAGAACACACCCCTCATATATACCAGGGCATTTTCCAGAGTTCCCTGACCCTCACACCTATATAAAGACACCTGTAAGTGTAAACAAGTATATGTTTGGCCTTATTGTGTCTTGTCTCGCACTGGGAACATAATTTAATAATTACAAATTTGTGAATTAATTTGACCCGTTTCGAGGTTGTGAGTTGGTCTGTGAAATGTGAAGAGAGTATGAGTGCCATTGTGTTAATATAGGCACGGCACGCTTTCCAGAAGAGGCACTAGTTTGGAGCGGAGACACTTGGGAACGCAGCAGAGTAATGAATTGAAAAAGGGACATTTGCATTTTTCTAATCCCATTTTGTCTGAATGAAAAAGTAATGCATTTTAATGTAATAAGAGCAGAGTTAATGAAGGTGGTAAAACAAAATGCTGTGTAAAACTTTATAAATTCCAAAAAACTCAGATTAAGCTGCAACAGAGAAAAGAGAAACCACATTAATAGGGCAGAGTTTGTAGCAGCAAGTAGTTAAACTTACTCCCTGCAAGTTCAGATTTTCTAATTTCTTTGCATGAAAGTTGCTGAAAGTGTGCTGATAATGGCATAGCAAGGGTATCTGGGACCTGTGAGCAGGGCAAGCAACTGTGTAACTCCTTACCTAATCAAATTGAAGGATTAAGAAACAAAAATGTAAGGACTCAGAAGGACGTGTGAATGAAAGTGGGTGAATGCAATGTTGAAGTAAGGGAGGGGGAATAAAGGCGGGAATCGTTTTTCTCAACAAAATAATTTAAATTTGGCACTTTTTTTTAATATAGAAATTTAGAGTACCCAATTAATTTTTTCCTAATTAAGGGCAATTTAGCGTGGCCAATCCACCTACCCTGCACATTTTTGGGTTGTGGGGGCGAAACCCACGCAAACACGGGGAGAATGTGCAAACTCCACACGGACAGTGACCCAGAGTTGGGATCGAACCTGGGACCCCGGCGCTGTGAGGCAGCAGGGCTAACCCACTGCGCCACCATGCTGCCCAATTTGGCACTTTTAAAAGGTCCCACATTTGCAATAGTTAATTTGTAGTGACAGAGTGATTGATTGGCAGTAATTAACAGTTCACATATTATGAGTAGGGTGCTTCAGATTTAGCTTTATGTGAGTTAATTTGTATCTATCATACGAATGCAGCAACTTCACACCATCCAATATGTTTAGACTGTGAGGCAGACAACAAAATACTATTTTTGGAAAGCTAATGGTGGGAGTGCTGCAACCTAACATCGACATTTGGATATCCGCGTTTAACTTTTAAAAAATATTCATTCATGGAATGTGGCTGTCAATAGCTAAGTCCGTCGCTGTCCCTTACCTAAAGTTGCTTAATCATTCACATACAATTTACCGTATTGCAATAGGCCATTCGGTCCAACTGATGTTGCAGATGTTTATGATCCACACAAACCGCCCCCACTCTGTCCAACCCCATTGGCATGTTCATCCTTTCTCTCTCATGTACTTATCTAACTTTCCCTTCAATCCACCCGTGCTAATTGTCTCAGCTACTCCATGTAGTTGTACCACTGTTAACTACACAAGTGAAAAACAATTAATGGTGAGCACGATTTTTTTGACCATTATTTTGACAACTAAATCTAGCCCAATGCTTTTCAGGTCAGTTACGTTTCATCAGAACATTAAGGTGGTGCTTGTTACCAGGCGATGTTACCAGGTATTTGATAAGGCCAGGCGGATGAATAGTGGGGTAATCAGACTCAGATGTGTTATTGTTAAATATGCTGTTGGGGAGAAGAAGATAAGAAAAGGAGATTGTTCTTTAGGTTTTAACTTTTGACAGCATGCTAAGAGAGATTATTTGTCAGTGATGCTAACTGATTTGGGGGAGGGATTTTCTGGCTATTCTGGCCATCGAGATCTTCCAGTCAGAATGCCGAAGCCCTGGCACAGAATTCCTGGTTGTAGAGGGGTGGTTTCAGTGGGAACTCCCATTGACAGCAGCAGGACCAGAAGATCCCACCACCGGCCAATGGTGGACCACCGAGAACCAACCGCGGTGCGGGAGTGTCTGTGGAAAATTCCCCACTTTAGCTTTGAAGAACATAATTTGCTTCACAACACTGTGTGCGGATATTCAAGTTCATTTTTTCCCCCCACTGTTAGACAATCAGAGAGCCAGTTTCTGATTACCAAGTGCTGAGGGAGAAAGCTGCATCCCAGCGAAGAGATGTGGAGCGAGCTCTGACCAGATTTATGGCCAAGACAGGAGAGACAGAGAGTCTGTTTAAAGATGACGTCTCCACATTCCCATGTAAGCATGTAGTCTTACTTTTGTATAAAAAATAGTTTGGCAGAAGAGGGCAAGTTTGTGTGAAACGTTTTTTTAGTGGGTGCAGGAAGGAGGCAGATGAATGGACGGAGTTTGCACAGTTGCAACCCTGGAGCGCAGAAAACCAACTCAGTGCATCGTGAAGATTTTACTCACCCTGAATTGATTGCTATTTTTATACAACCAATGCAAAACTAATTTTAATTTTTCAAAGTCGGGTAATTATTGAGTGCTGAAGCTACATTATTGTGCTCAATATCTGAGATTGGTTCTCCATTTGTTTTCATGTTAAGCACTCTACCAATCGTGCAAATCAATTCAGTGGCAATAGTAACATAGTGGTTATTTTGCTGCATTAGTAATCCAGAAAGTAAGAGATCAAGTCCAACCGTGGCTGCTTAAAATTTTAAACGGTTTGCAGAACCTGGAAATGAAAGAAATGTTTGAGTGATTATGAAGCTGATTCACTCATATTACCTGAGGTTCTGCCATATATGAAAGTCAGGTTCCACACCGTTTTTGACTGGCCTGATATGCCATTCAGTTGTGGGAAACTTGTACAAGCATGAACTGCAGTGGTAAAAGAAGATGAAGCACCATGGCAATTAGGAATGGGCATTAAACGCTAGCTTCTCAGAATTGCACACATTCTGAAAATAATTTTTTAAAAATAAATATTATTTCATGGGATTCCAACTGCAGACAATAGAAGTGAATTATGGACTCACAGAACTGTTTTGATTCATTGCCTCATGATGTAAGGCAAAGTTATGTATTTGTTGGTATAATTCACTGTCGACGATTGTAAAGTGATGTCTCGCAGATCATTTTTGTGAATATGGTGTTACTGCGAACACAACATTGTCAACTTTGAAATCAGTTGTTTCGAATTTAGCTATTGTACCAATGTATTTTTAAAATAAATTTACAGTACCCGATTCTTTTTTTCACAAGGGGCAATTTAGTGTGGCCAATCCACCTAGTCTGCACATCTTTGGGTTGTTGGGGTGAGACCCATGCAGACACGGGGAGAACGTGCAAACTCCACGTGGACAGTGACCCAGAGCCAGGATCGAACCTGGGTCCTCGGCCCCGTGTGGCTGCAGTGCTAACCACTGCGCCGCCATGCCACCCATTGTACCAATGTTTTATTCAGAACTGTGATTGTGTCCATTGGAAATCATTAGTAACCAAAACTGAGGTGCATAACATCTGCTAAGCCTGAAATTCTTCACTTGTATTATAACGTCTTTTTAACTCTTTTAAAGTGATTGCTGCGCGAACTACCACAATTCCTTACCTAAATGCCTTGCTACCATCTGAACTTGAACTGCAGCAGATGGAGGAGACAGATTCCTCGGAACAGGATGATCAGACTGATACAGAGAATCTGGCACTAAATATGAACAGCGTATGTTTCCTTGCACCCTTTCATTGCAAAATGTTGTCTTTCATGTTGGCAAGTGAAAGTGTATACAGAGTCCCAGTGTTACCTCCAATGTAAAAGATTTTTGGACTTCTATCTTCCAATTATGCTCCTTGTTGGGGAAATAGCTTACCCCTTAGATATGCTCAGAAATTGGCATTTTTGTTGCCTCTAATACTTTTTGTTCACCAAATTTCAATAAGTTGTGTTTTGCAGTGTGAGTTCAGTGATTTCTGGGCTTTGAGGGATGTTGTGTTGCACAGAATCATTTACAGTTTTTTAATATAAATTTAGAGTACCCAATTCATTTTATTCCAATTAAGGGGCAATTTATGATGGCCAATGCACCTAGCCTGCACATCTTTGGGATGTGGGGGCTAAACCCACGCAAACACGGGGAGAATGTGCAAACTCCACATGGACAGTGACCCAGAGCCGGCATTGAACCTGGGACCTTGGTGCTGTGAGGCAGCAGGGCTAACCCACTGCGCCACCGTGCTGCCCTAGTGGGAACAGAATTGCCTATTTAGAAAACCATACATCAGTAAATTTTAAATGTTGATAATATTTTTAAAAATAAATTTAAAGTACTCAATTCATTTTGTTTTCCAATTAAGGGGCAATTTAGCATGTTCAATCCACTTACCCTGCACATCTTTGGGCGTTGTAGGGGTGAGACCCATGCAGACACGGGGAGAATGTGCAAACTCCACACGGACAGTGACCCGGGGCCAGGATCGAAGCCGGGTCCTCGGCGCTGTGAAGCAGCAGTGCTAACCACTGCGCCACCCTGCCGCCTGATAATATTTTTATATGTCAACAGTTTTGTTATTTGATCATAGATTGCTTTGAGTAATGGCAAAATAATTAAATTGGAAGTTCGAACTATGTTGGCCTGTCTGTTTGTGTAACAGTTCACGTTGGAATAGGATAATTGCATTGTAATCCTGCCTAGGTAGCTTTAATGCCGTTTGTGACCATGTCATTGTGACCATACCAGTTCAAATTATGTACAAAACAACGAAAGCCCATCTTTATTTTAAAGGGAGGGAGAATATTCTTCACTGTGCTGTCTGTATTGTAAATATTGAGATGCGTTTTCTTGCAGTGTTGTAAATGTTCTGTAACAAAGCAAATGTCTATTTTCTAGGATGAAATGTCCACTGAAAAGGAAAATGCCATGTTGCAACAGAACTCGGGTTTATCCAACAGCAAGACTAATGAGGAGCCAATGATTGACAATCCATATCTAAGACCGGTGAAAAAGCCCAAGATCCGCAGGAAGAAATGAACTTGGGAGGAAATACAAGGATGATTTCAGTAAAACACCATGCATTATAATAACACAGCTATTTGAACTGAAAAGGTTGTTTTAATTGAGAACTGTCTTCATCTTTGGAAATTGTGAAAAGGGATCACCTGCTTAACGGAGTGAGAGTTTTTTGGTCCCAGAAAATAACTTAAAGAGACCGCGCCAGTTTGGTAATCCAGTGTAAAATCTGGATAACCAATACATGAAGCCAGAATCTTTTGCACCTCTGTTCCAATGGAGCAAACATATTTTGTTGTAAGTTTTAAAACCTCTTGAAGTATATTGCAGTGCAGCTCATGGACGTCTTTGTCTTTACAAGAAGGTCACATGCCACATGGACTAAAACACATTCCAGTGAGGTGAAAGTGACTATCTGTTCAACATCGCCTCTTGCAATGGCAATATTGCATTGGTGCCCTTCCTCCTGTTCATTCACCACTTTGCAATTCAGCTTTGATCTTCTGCCAGTGTTTTCCGCACTGCTTCACTTGGCAGCTGGCCACAGAACGGCCAGCAAACGCGTGTAGTGCGGCAGTTGTACAGTTTAATGTAAATAAATATTTCTTCTGGTTTAAAAAAAATAGTTCTTGCTGTTGAACTGAACAAACTGCTACTGCACTACAGGGAGATGCATTACTTACCCCACTGGTGGCTTTCACCAGTGGAAAATTTTATTTGCTTACAGCAGCAGGTGCAACCACTAGAGCAGAGATCATAAATGCTTCAGATTGAACCATGGGCTTTTAACAAATTAATCCGGTTGACAGCATGTAACTGATACAAATGAGCATATGTCTGGTAGTGTGAACTTGAGTAGGTCCACCAGTAACACATACTTTGGTTGGTACGAGAGAGGGTGACTTTGGAAAAAAAACAGCAGCAAACGATAATGGTATTCCACTGGGGGAAAATAAGAAAGTCAGATTTGAAGGGATGTAATTCAGAATTGAAATGATCTTATTTAAAGCAAAATAAAGCAAATTCTTTCAAAAAAACTCAGGAACTGGTTTCTTTCAACATGCCAATGTAAATCTAAAAACATACGCCACGGAATTCTCCGTCAGCGGGATCCTTTGCTCCGCCAGCAAAGCAGCCACGCCCGCGGGTTTCCCGAACCGGTGGGGTGGCCACAATGGGAAATCCCATTGGCCGGCTGCCGGAATGGAGGATCCAGCTGCAAGCGAGGGAATGCCGTGCAGGAAAATGCGGCCGGCGGACTGGAGAATCCCATCCAAGTTATTTTTCAGTAATGAAACGAGTACGACAATGGGTAAGTTTGTAATCAAAGACACAGCATACGGACATCTGAAATAGGAGCAGAAGTTGGTAAATCAGCCCATTGGGTCTACTCCGCCATTCAATTGGATCAAAGCTGATAGGTTTTGAATTCCACATTCCCATCTACCCTTGATAACCTCAGATTGAGTTCTGTAGAAGGGTCATATGGATTCAAAATGTTATCTCTGTGTCTATGAATTTGCTGAATTTATCCAGCATTTTCCGTTTTTATAACCTTTGATCCTCTTGCCTAACCAGAATCTACCTCCAGCAATATTATGAAGTTCTGCACCAATAGCCACACAGATAGTGAGGCAGCAGACAGCGACTCAGGCTGCCACTGCCCTTCCGGTTTTTGCACTTTTCCCAAAGGGACAAATCCATAGGGAGGTGGTTGTTTTTTTGGTGCCTGTCTGAAATGGAAAGTATAGGCATGAGTAGCAATGAACTTCTCACGGGATGAATCCTTAACAAACCTAATCGTGATGACTGCTCAGATGTACTTTCCAGCTATAATCTAAAAATAAATATTTAATAAGATGAATATTCGTAATTCCTCCCAACAGTCCAATTCTGAAGTCCTTCCACAACAGAATCGGATTTCTCAAATACCGTAAGTGTTTTGCCTCTGCTTGAAGTATACTCCTGCATTGATTACTCTCTTAATGAAGTACAATTTTCCTGTTTTAGGTCTAGATTTGCCTTTTATTGGTTCAAACCTGTGTCTTGGTCCTACTCTTGCAATTAAAAAATAAATAAATTTCAGAGTACCCAATTTTTTTTCCAATTAAGGGGCAATTTAGCGTGGCCAATCCACCTACCCTGCACATCTTTGGGTTGTGGAGGTGAAACCCACGCAAACACGGGGAGAATGTGCAAACTCCACACGGACAGTGGCCTGGGCCGGGATCGAACCCATGTCCTCAGCGCTGTGAGGTAGCAGTGCTAACCATTGCGCCACCACGCCGCCCCCCCCTGCTCTGGCAATGTGATTTTTCACTTCTCGGATGCTATTTGTCCTTTCTCAAGTTCCAAGTTCATTTTGAAAATGAAAAGACATAACATTTCAGAACTGTTCCCATATAAAGAAATAGCTATTTTAAGATTGCCGGCTACAGCTTGTTCATGTTCTTGTGTCTTTAGGCTGCGTCAGCTCTGCTCACTTGGTGTAGAAGGGACTTTAGTTGGTGGATTAGTTGCCTTAATACCCTGTATTCTTTCTAAACGGCTGCTTGACTATATTTCATGGCAATAGGCACTTGGCAAAGCATGATGGATATATATTAGCCTTATTTCAGTCAAGAAGTTCAGCATGTAATAGGCAGAAGGTCAGTGCGTGTAAACAAGTGCACAGCTGCACATTGTTGCTGACAGCAGACAATTGTTATTGCTCGTAGACTACGAATTCAAGGCCTGTTGTTTAATGCTGCTCGCATTTCTGTCTCTGGGCTTATCAAAGGAATGCCTCGGTTTTCTAAATATTGCTTATTGAACAATATAAAGTACTGCCTTGCCTTTGTTCAGGGGGAACAATTAGAAGGACTGGTCACTCTAACTCCCTCCACGAATTTCGTGTTAAATAAAGGACCTTTGGCGAAAACTCGAAGTGCTGGTATTTTTTCCTCAACACTTGGTAATGCTTCATGTCTGAATCAACATGTTGTACGTTAAAGTCTTAGATAAGGAGTTGGATGCTGTGCTTTGGGATATCAGAAACACTACAGTAATTTAGAAGGCTGCATTGCTTGTGTTGCTGTTTTGATGGGATATTTGATAATCTAGTGTCACAAGTAGGCTTGTATTAACACTGCAATGAAGTTACTGTGAAAATCCCCTCGTCGTCACACTCCGGCGCCTGTTCGGGCACACTGAGGGAGAATTCAGAATGTCCAATTCACCCAACATGCACGTTTTTCGGGACTAGTGGGAGGAAACCAGAGCACCCACAGGAAACCCATGCAGACACGGGGCGAATATGCAGACTCTGCATAGACAGTCACCCAAGCTGGGAATCAAACCCGGGTCCCTGGCGTTGTGAAGCAAAAGTGCCCGAGTTTGCTCATTCTCCCCATATCTGCATGGGTTTTCTCCGGGTGCTCCGGTTTCCTCCCAAAGTCCAAACATGTGCGGGTTAGGTGGATTTGCCATGCTAAGTTGCCCCTTGGTGTCCAAAAGGTTAGGTGGGGTTACTTGGTTAGGGTGGAGGCAATGGCATAAGTAGGGTGTTTGTTCAGCCGGTGCAGACTCCATGGGCCGAATGGCCTCCTGCACTATAAATGACGGGGTGTGTACGATACTTTGCTTCCTGAATGACCAGCTCTTTAGTTTTGCTGATGATGAGGGAGAGATTGTTGTTGTTACACTACGCCACTAGATTCTCTAACTCCCTCCTGTACTCTGACTCGTTGTTCGAGATCCATGCAAATTTCTGATCCAACCTATTTACCAGAAACTCAAACCCATCATAATCTCTCATTATAAATGAACAAACTTAACACATTTAAACATTTCATCTCCTCGACCTCACAGAAAAGCTGTCTCTAGTAACCTTCCCCCCCCCCCCCGTCCAATTAACCATGGTGTCTCTTTCACACGCAGCTTTCTTTACACAGAAAATAGGATCACAATACAAAAATATACATCGCACATCAGTGAGAAGTTGCAAAATAGCTTCATATTTGCATCTATAATGGTTGCTGTCCTTCAAAAAGTATTGTATGCTGAAATAAAGGCAAAATACGGCAGGTGCTGGAAGTCTGAAATAGAAACAAAATGCTAGAAAAGTGCAGCAGGTATGGCAGCATCTGTGGAGAGAAAACGGGGTTAATGTTTCGAGACCCGTACAGACTTGAAATGTTAACTCTGTTTTCCTCCAGAGTTTTCTCAGCATTTTCAGTGTTTGTATTGCATATTTGTGGTGTCCTAAATAAGAAGCTAAATTTTATTCATCGTACAAAATATTGCCTGCTGGCCAACCAGTGTGCGCAATGGTCGTTGCTGTTGCCTGGAGGCAGGGTAGCACAGTGGTTAGCACTGTTGCTTCGTCGTGCCAGGGCCCCAGGTTTGATTCCCGGCTTGGGTCGCTGTGTCCGGGTGCTCCAGTTTCCTCCCACAAGTCCCGAAAGACGTGCTGTTAGGTGAATTGGACATTCTGAATTCTCCCTCTGTAACAGGTGCCGGAGTGTGGCGACTAGGGGCTTTTCACAGTAACTTCTGCGGTGTTAATGTAAGCCTATTTGTGACAAAGATTATTATTGAAACTTCACTCAATTGACACTAATACCCTTGGGTTTTTGAAGGGGGAGGGAATTCAGGAACATCCTGAACTTTTTGCTCTCCGCTTATATCATGTTTCCTGCGCTACCATGTATTGGTTTGGCACTTATTCCAATTTACACGATCGACATTAAATTTTTAAAAACGTGTTGGCAGTTATGAAAATCACATGACCATATTTGGTTGTGTTATTCTGTCATTGTGGAATTGGTTAAGCGAGGTGGAAGTTCTGGGTGCCAGAGTGAAGCTAGCCACGTAGCCCTGGACTTCCTTAAAACTGGAAGCACTCATGGACGGACACGTAGCACAAAATTCATTCAGACTACCCCTCTCCCCCCACCCCCCCACCCCCCCCCCCCGGCACTCCAATGAACAACCTGCCTCTTCCAGATGCTGAAAAAATTCCACTGCTCCAGTCTGTGAAAAGAGCAAAAATGGGGGGAGAGGGAGGAGGAAATTAAAACACAAAAAAACCTAAAATAAGTGCTGATTTTTGTTTCACCGCAGCCCTTACAGAAAGTTTGGACAGTGAGAAGTCGTCTTATAGAAAGTTTTGAAGCGGTCAAACTTCCAGCGCAGCAGGTGGGGGGGTCGCGCCGCGATTGGTTGGGGCTCAGCGGGCCACCGATTGGCCGCCCGTCCGCGTCAATCACGGTGGAGGGGACGTGATGTCTCGCTCCAGGCCCCGCCCCTCCAATCGGAGCAGCGGGAGGGATCTGCGCGTGCGCGGCGGCGGGAAATAGTCCCTGGCAGAGTGATCTGCGCGTGCGCGGCGGCGGGAAGCAGTCGCGGGCGGAGGGATATGCTGGCGGTCGGGCCCGGGAGTCAGCAGCCCCGTTCCCCCAGTCCCCTCAGCCCCCTCCCGGCAGCATGGACAGGAGCCAGTGTAAGTGGGGATCTACCGTCGCAGCGTGCTGGGTGGTGGTGGCGGCGGGGGAGGGGGTTGAACCGTGTCCCCGGGCGGGCGGGCGGGCGGTCGGTTCGGGGTGAGCGGGCCCCGGGTAGGCCTCGCCTCACGGTCCCGCCCCGGGGGTGGGGTGAGTGAGAGGAGATGGGGTGGCTGAGGCGCTGAGAGGCCCTGTCTCCCGCTGGGGGAGTGTCCAGGACCAGGAGGCGTCAGCTCAGAGCGGGGAGTCGTCCCTTTCAGATGGTGCAGGAGGCCATGCGGCCCATCCAGTCTGCACCAGCTCTCTCTGAAACAACACCCACTCTAATAATAATCGTTATTGTCACAAGCAGACTTACATTAACATTGCAATGAACTGTGAAAATCCCCTAGTTGCCGGTGCCTGTTCATAGAATCTGCAGTGCAGAAGGAGGCCATTTGGTCCATCGAGTTTGCACCGGCCCTTGGAAAGAGCACCCTACTAGCCCACACCTCCACCCTATCCCCGGGTACACGGAGGGAAAATTCAGAATGTCCAAATTTCCCAACAGCACGTCTTTCGGGACTTGTGGGAGGAAAGCGGAGGAAACCCACGCAGACACCGGGTGAACGGTACATAAAGAGCAAGAGGGTATCCAGGGAAAGGGTTGGCCCACTGAAGGCTAGGCAAGGGAATCTATGTGGAGCCAGAGGAAATGGGCGAGGTACTAAATTAATACTTTGCATCAGTATTCACCAAAGAGAAGGAATTGGTGGATGTTGAGTCTGGAGAAGGGTGTGTAGATAGTCTGGGTCACATTGAGATCCAAAAAGACGAGGTGTTGGGTGTCTTGAAAAATATTAAGGTAGATAAGTCCCCCGGGCCGGATGGGATCTACCCCAGAATACTGAAGGAGGCTAGAGAGGAAATTGCTGAGGCCTTGACAGAAATCTTTCGATCCTCACTGTCTTCAGGTGATGTCCCGGAGGACTGGAGAATAGCCAATGTTGTTCCTTTGTTTAAGAAGGGTAGCAAGGATAATCCAGGGAACTACAGGCCGGTGAGCCTTATGTCAGTCGTAGGGAAGTTACTGGACAGAATTCTTCGAGACAGGATCTACTCCCATTTGGAAGCAAATGGACGTATTAGTGAGAGGCAGCATGGTTTTGTGAAGGGGAGGTCGTGTCTCACTAACTTGATAGAGTTTTTCCGAAGAGGTCACAAAGATGATTGATGCAGGTAGGGCAGT
The DNA here is from genome assembly GCF_902713615.1 of Scyliorhinus canicula. Taxonomy (NCBI): domain Eukaryota; kingdom Metazoa; phylum Chordata; class Chondrichthyes; order Carcharhiniformes; family Scyliorhinidae; genus Scyliorhinus; species Scyliorhinus canicula. The sequence goes on from NC_052160.1 coordinate 141,220,613, forward strand.
GGATGTTGTCTATATGGACTTCAGTAAGGCCTTTGACAAGGTCCCTCATGGTAGACTGGTACAAAAGATGAAGTCACACGGGATCAGGGGTGAGTTGGCAAGGTGGATACAGAACTGGCTAGGTCATAGAAGGCAGAGAGTAGCAATGGAAGGGTGCTTTTCAAATTGGAGGGTTGTGAGTAGTGGTGTTCCACAGGGATCAGTGCTGGGACCGTTGCTGTTCGTAGTATATATAAATGATTTGGAGGAAAATGTAACTGGTCTGATTAGTAAGTTTGCAGATGACACAAAAGTTGGTGGAATTGTGGATAGCGATGAGGACTGTCAGAGGATAAAGCAGGATTTAGATCATTTTGAGACTTGGGCGGAGAGATGGCAGATGGAGTTTAATCCGGACAAATATGAGGTAATGCATTTTGGAAGGTTTAATGCAGGTAGGGAATATACAGTGAATGGTAGAACCCTCAAGAGTATTGAAAGTCAGAGAGATCTAGGTGTACAGGTCCACAGGTCACTGAAAGGGTCAACACAGGGGGAGAAGGTAGTCAAGAAGGCTTACGGCATGCTTGCCTTCATAGGCCGGGGCATTGAGTATAAGAATTGGCAAGTCATGTTGCAGCTGTGTAGAACCTTAGTTAGGCCACACTTGGAGTATAGTGTTCAATTCTGGTTGCCACACTACCAGAAGGATTTGGAGAGGGTGCAGAAGAGATTTACCAGGATGTTGCCTGGTATGGAGGGCATTAGCTTTGAGAAGCGGTTGAATAAACTCGGTTTGTTCTCACTGGAATGACAGAGGTTGAGGGGTGACCTGACACAGGTCTACAAAATTATCAGGGGTGGATAGTCAGAGGCTTTTCCCCAGGGTAGGGGGGTCAATTACTAGGGGGCATAGGTTCAAGGTGCGAGGGGCAAGGTTTAGAGGAGATGTACGAGACAAGTTTTTTTTACACAGAGGGTAGTGGGTGCCTGGAACTCGCTGCCACAGGAGGTGGTGGAAGCAGGGATGATAGTGACATTTAAGGGGCATCTTGACAAATACATGAATAGGATGGGAATAGAGGGATACGGACCCAGGAAGTGTAGAAGATTTTAGTTTAGACGGGCAGCATGGTCGGCGTAGGCTTGGAGGGCCGAAGGGCCTGTTCCTGTGCTGTACTTTTCTTTGTTCCGCAGACAACCAAGCCAGGTTTCGAACCTGGGACCCTGGCGCTGTGAAGCAATAGTGCCCGACACCCTATCCCTGTAACCCCATCTAGGGGCAATTCAGTATGGCCAATCCACCTAACCTGCATGTCTTTGGACTGTGGGTACAGCATGATGATGCAGTGTTTAGCACTGTTGCCTCATGGCACCAAGGTCCCAGGTTCGATCCCGGCTCAGGGTTACTGTCCGTGTGGAGTTTGCACATTCTCCCCGTGTCTGCGTGGGTTTCACCCCCACAGCCCAAATATGTGCAAGGCTGGTGGATTGGCCATGCTGAATTGCCCCTTAATTGGAAATAATGAATTGGGTACTCTAAGTTTATTTTTAAAAAATCTTTCGACTGTGGGAGGAAGCCGAAACACCCGGAGGAAACCCATGGGGACAGCGGAATCGAACCCGCGAGGACGATTTCTTCTCCCAAGGGGTGTGAATCTGGTATTCCTTACCGTAGAGGCTGCGCCGTTATGTGTGTTCACGGCTGAGATAGACAGTTTTTAAATCAGGGAATCAAGGGTCATGGGGGGGAAAAAAATTACTGCGGATGCTTGAATTGGAAACCAAAAGAGAAAATGCCGGAAAATCTCAGCAGGTCTGGCAGCATTTGTAGGGAGAGAAAAGAGCTAACGTTTCGAGTCCAGATGACCCGTTGTCAAAGCTGTCTCAAGGGGATATGGCGAGAAGTGGGGTTTTCTGTATTTTTATTTCAGATTTTCTGACTTGCCAAATCTGCACTGAATCCTCTATTTGAGTTTTATTCTAATTCATAAATTAATTCAGTAACTAATGGATTTGTGACTTGCCTACGAGGGTGGTGTTGGCCGAAACCGTGAATGATTTCTAAAGGAATAAAAGCAACCTGCTGGAAAATCTCAGTGGCCCTGGCAGTTCTGAAGTAGAGACATACCAATTTGAAGCGTTAACTCTGTTTATTTCTCCACAGGTGCACCCAGACCTGCTGAGTTTTTCCAGCTTTTTCAGATTTCAGAAGGAAATTGGCTGGGAGCTTGAGCGAAAAAATGTTGCAAGGCGACAGTGATGGGGTGGGGGTTGGTGGTGCTGACTGGTTTCTACAAAGAACAGGGATGGAATAGATAAATTGCCCCTTTCGGTGTTGCAATGACTCTGGTGGAGAGAGTCATGGTTATTGTTAAAATAACCATTTCATCCTGCCTTATTACGAATAAGAAGTGAGAGTCTTAAGTGCCAGCTCCATGGATTGTAAAGCCTGCAATGTTCTCATTTTATATTTGCAAAGTTTTTTGTTTTTAGTTGGATTTCATATTGCAATTAGGTATCTCTAACCCTGCAGCTTCCACATCAGCTAAATTCGTAAAGGAAATCACTGTGGATACTGGAATCTGAAACAAAAAATTGAGTCCGTTAAATTCATCCTATTGCAGAAGTCACAGTTACGCATCTACTCAATGAAATAGGTAATCAGAAATGTTAGGATTGAGATTTGGCACCGGATGCGAGACTCGTAAAAGCAATTTCAATACAATGACCTATGCTGTTTGCCAAAGTGAGTGTCAAAATAGATTACGTTTTTAAGGCAAAATAAATGTCCAGCCTGGAAAGGTTAAAGTGGCGAATGCAAATCTTGTACTTATTTTGTGCTGAGTTAGCGAGCCTCGCTGGGGTAATGTGAGTGGTAAGAATGCCCCTAGATTTAGGAAGGAGGTGGCGGGTGAGGGAGGCGGGGTGAAATCTGCTGATTACTGATCACTGGCCAGTGCCTCCTACAGTAAAGGTAATGTGACTTGTTGAGGACCAAGTTAGGGTGTGGTTGTGATGCTGCCTCAAGGTCAGGTTCTTTATGATTAATAATACTTAGGGTGACTTATTGAATAGCAGCTGAGTCTGGAATTGATTCCAAATGAGCAACAGAACCTTCAAGAGAAGAACAGTGGGCATTGTAAGTGCTACATACTCCAAAATAAACTTTATGATTTTTATAATTTGCTAAGTCATTTGAATTTATATCATACTGTATTAGTAATTAAAACTTACTTGATTTGAGAATTTCCCTGTTCAAATGTTAAGTAGCTGAAGAGAGAATTTACAGGGCTACGTGGAAAGGTCGGTGGATTGGGACCAGCTAGATTTCTCTTGCTTAAAGCCTGCATGAACACATCAGATATCCTTTCTCTTTCTCTGGTTATTGTAGATCTGGAGCATTTTACATTGAGGTGGTTAGGCTGCTAACTGTGTCAGGGGTAGCAAAGTGTATCTGATGCTTGCATGTTTGTCAGCTGGGCATCACGTTGTTGCAAATGTTCGATTGTCTGTTCTGGATGACCACCATCTCATCACGTATTTGGGTCTGCCACGGTTTTTGTGTCGCTGTGGTTTAGGGTTTTGCTTCCCAGAAGATCAATGGCAGGGATCTTTCTCAGGATGTTTGTTTGTGACTCCACGTGAACTCAGTTTGGGTGTCCAACCTAGGTTTGATGCATTATTGTCATTGTTAATCATGTGGATCCAAATGGGCTTCTGGTTGTTGAGGGATGTTGTTGGGGTCCTGGTGGATGGGGCAAATGTTTATTTTCCTTGATTTGCTGGTTTATCCAGAGAATTATGGTGTTGTGGCGAATCAATGGAGGAACAGTGTGTGACAGCACAAGCATTGGGTGTTGGGAGTATAGTGCAGTGGTAGGTATCTGCCTGTCTCATCATCTGTCATGGTTGTCGGGGCACTTTGCGTGGCAGTCCTTCCACAGCTGGGACACATGAGGCTGATTGATGTTATTTCTTTCCTGTGGGTCTCTATTCCGCCACCTTGTTGTTTGTTTTGTCCTTGCCTTTTAACACCGTTCCTTTTTAAAAAAAAAAAAATTAGAGTATCCAATTCATTTTTCCAATTCAGGGGCAATTTAGCGTGGCCAATCCACCTACCCATCACACCTTTGGGTTGTGGGGGCAAAACCCATGCAGACACGGGGAGAATGTGCAAACTCCACACGGACAGTGACCCAGAGCCGGGATCGAACCTGGGACCTTGGCGCCGTGAGGCTGCAGGGCTAACCCACTGCGCCACCGTGCTGCCCCTTAACACCGTTCCTGACTGTCCAGGTGCTGCAGTCAGCAGTGAGGACTTCCCATGTATCGCTTTTGTTCCCAGTCAGTTTGAAGTTTAACTTGCAGACATCCTTGTGTTACAGGCGTGGATGACCCATTGGCAGGCTCGCCATGGAGCATGTCTTTAGGGATGTGGCCATCATTCATTTGGCTCACATGACCCAACAAGTGGTACGTAGCGAGAGTAATGAATATAGTATACCTGGTTAGGAGAAGTAAATGGAGCCTGGTGTCTTATGAAAACGTACCCTGTCCCCAAACTGCCCATAGCAACTTTGTAAAATTGACTGAAATGCTTAATAACTTAAGAAACTTCCGTTGTACTTTTAATAGTGACATTTGAATGTATTTTGAGGTAGGTAGTGCAGACTTTTACACATTTGCAGCTGTTTACATTTAAATATAAGCATGCCGGAATTGCACCAACTGTTTCCTAAATTGTGGTTAGTGTTAAGGAAGTAAATACACCTGTCATGACCCAACAACATATGACCGTGTACATCGTGCAGTTCTTTGTAAACCCCCAGTACATTTTCTATGGTCTTAAAAAATGTACTGGCTCAGTGAATTTTTACCCATGTTATACGGAGCAATATTCACTATACAAGTGAACTTTGATTACAATTGATTTGGCAGACAATCTTTTGATAACCAATTGATCAGTCCTGTAATAGCTGATCAATCGACAACATTATGCATTGTTACAGTGCACTCAATTATGCATCCCTGAAAAAAAATCAGATTTTTGGTTAAAATGTTCAAAGCACAGGTGAATAAAGTATCTGTTCAATGTATAATCCAGCAGTGTTTAATTCTACGTATGCTATTGGCACTTGGCTAAACTGACTGAGCAGTGTGCATTGTTGAATTTACCAGCTGGTTGCATATTCTGAAGTCTGCACACTCGCCAGATAGCCAGGCATCTTTCTGAACTTCCTCCATAGAAGAATTGGGAAGTCTGAATAATTCAGAGCTTCAGGGTTGTCTCAAAAGAGCAGAGAATGGGCTGTGAAATTCTTTCTGTGCAGAAACAATAGATTGAATAGTAATGCAGTAGAACTAATCTAATCAATATACCTGAATCTCATTCATTAAAAAGCAAATTCAGTCACAATGTAGGTTTTGAGGAGGATAGTCACAAGTAATGATTGCTTGAACTAAACTCCATTATAATTGGATTACATGTTGCTCGCAGTGCTTATTTTTAGATCACCTGTGAAGCATGGTATTGAAATGAGAGTTCACAGTCTCAAATGTGTGCAGTTTTAATTTGGGAAGTTCTTTTCATGAACAAATTGCTCATCAACATTTAAAACTTGTAAGCACGGTGGTGCAATGGTTAGCATTGCTGCCTCACAGCGCTGAGGTCCCAGGTTCAATCTCGGCTCAGGGTCATTGTCCATGTGGAGTTTGCACATTCCACCCGTGTTTGCGTGGTTTGCCCCCACAACCCAAAGATGTGCAGGGTAGGTTAATTGGTCACGCTAAATTGTCCCTTAATTGGAAAAAGTGAATTGAGTGCACTAAATTTAAAAAAAACATTTAAAACTTGTAGAATGATCAGTTTGCAGTCTGTTCTTGTATCCTCTACTTTCTGGTATGTTGCAACTACCACCAGACCTTAAGTTTCAAAGCATATTATTACTATTAAGAACTAGTTCATTCTGATTAACTTGCTGCTCAAAACCGTGAAAGCTTTTAATCTAAATAGACTGGATGGAGAAAGGAAAAAAAGGCCTGGTACCTTTTGGGCTCGAGGGCACCTAAAATACTTTACATCCAATTACTTGCTTTTTAAAAAATAAATTTAGAGTACCCAATTCATTTTTTCCAATTAAGGGGCAATTTAGCGTGGCCAATCCACCTACCTTGCATATCTTTGCGTTGTGGGGGCGAAATCCACAGAAACACAGGGAGAATGTGCAAACTCCATCATGGACAGTGATCCTGGGACCTCGGCGCCATGAGACAACAGGGCTAACCCTCTGCGCCACCGTGCTGCACTCAATTACTTGCTTTTAAATGCATTGCCACTGTTGTAGTGCAAGGCAAATGGAGTGTTAGCATTTATTGCAAAAGGACTGGAGTATAAAAATAGAGAAGTGCTGCAATTTTATAGGGTGCTGGTGAGACCGCGTCTGGAGTATTGTGGCCAGTTTTGGCCTCCTTATTTGAGGACGGATGTGGTGGCATTGGAGGCAGTTCAAAGGAGGTTCACCAGATTGATTCCGGGAATGAAGGGGTTCACGTATGAGGGGAGATGAAACAGTTTGGGTTTATACTCGCTGGAGTTTAGAAGGATGAGAGGGGTTCTCTTCGAGGTCTATAGAAGTGTAAATGGGATTGATAAAGCAAACAGACCAAATGTCCCCCCCCCCCCCCCCCCCCCCCAGCCCCCTTGTGGGGAAATCTGGACTGAGAGGTCACGGATACAGACTGAGAGACGGTAGATTTAGAACTGAGTTGAGGATGAACTACTCGCAGAGAGTGGTGAATTTGTGGAACTCGCTGCCCCATAGTGCGGTGGAATGAGTCAATAAATGGTTTCAAAAAAGAGATAGATATATTTTTGATTTAAAAAAGGTGTTCAAGGAATATGGACAACCGGAGGGGAGGTAGATTTGAGACCAGGAAGAGATCAGCCATGATCTGATTGAATGGAGGAGCAGGCTCGAGGGGCTGAATTACCTACTTCTGCTCCTAATTCCTATGTTCCTATGTGCCTCATTTTATTTTGTTGTAGTGCAGGGAGGCACAACAGAAGGGTTATTGACCACAGCAAGGTCTCTCACAATCTTTAATTCCATGGGATCTTATGCAGCCAGCTCACAGGGTCTCTGTTTAATGTCTCATCTGGAAGACAGTATCTTTTGACAGAGCAGCACTCCCTCGGCACTGCACTAGCATCAGTTGAGATTGTATGCTTGTCTCTGGCCTGGAGTTTACACCCATGAATTTCTAACTTCAGGAATAGTGAGTCACACTGACCCTTAATTAAGTTTTCAAATGTAAGTGGAATTTTCATTGGCATTTGGAGCTAGAACTTTAATCTGCCCAAGACAAATTTAGCTTTTGGGGTGTATTGCACATTCGTACGTTGTGACAGCATGGCTCGCACCACATTGAATTCTGAGGCTGTTGTATTTGTCCCTATGAAACATCTAGAAATGTTTTCAAGGCAAATTCTTGGTTGGATTTAATGGTAATTTCACTGAAAGCATGGAGCACAGACAACACACCTCTACTGATAACTTTTCCAGATAGTACCAATATTTTGATATAACATTTCCTGATGTGTTGTATATCCTTACGAGTGTCAAATGATCAATTAATTGAAAACAAACATGCTAGCTTTTTATATTTTACTTTCTGTGGTGCCACACTTGCTGTTGCCCTCCAGAAATGTCACCACCGGACAATCCAGAAGCCTAGCTGGTGTTGTGTGAATGAACAAAGCTCCGGCGAGTGAGCTGGTTGAGTTTAGCTGAAAGGAAAGTTGCTGGAACATCATGTCTAACAGCTAAAGTGGGGATTATACAATAAAAATACATTCTGCTCTTTTTGCTTCTATTGCCAGCAATGCTGTTCAAAAGACGAGCAGAGCTCAGCTGTGTAATTGGAGAGGCACAAGGAGAATAAATATATGAAAATTTGACACTAGGCCATTTTCAGATTTGACCCAGAGGAAATTACTTTGGGAAAGATAGATTAATGGTTCTCTGGGTTTTGACTTCTGTTTTCTTTGCGTTTCTGGATGAGGCGCTCATTTTTTGTTTTGTTGCTTTTATTGGTGTTGATCTTGCCTCCGTGGTAGCATTCTCTCTTCTGAGAAAAAAGCAGCATATTGTTTAAATGGAGAGAGGTGCAGAGGGACCTGGGTGTCCCGATACATTAATGAATCGCAAAATGGTAGTATGCAAGCACAGCAAGTGATTAGGAAGACAAATTGAATGTTGTAGTTGCAAGTGGAATGGGAAATGCGAGTAGGGCTGTTTTGCTGCAGCTGTACAGGGAGATAGAACATAGAACAGTACAGCACAGAACAGGCCCTTCGGCCCTCGATGTTGTGCCGAGCCATGATCACCCTACTCAACCCCACGTATCCACCCTATACCCGGAACCCAACAACCCCCCCTTAACCTTACTTTTTAGAACACTACGGGCAATTTAGCATGGCCAATCCACCTAACCCGCACATCTTTGGACTGTGGGAGGAAACCGGAGCACCCGGAGGAAACCCACGCACACACTGGGAGGACGTGCAGACTCCGCACAGACAGTGACCCAGCTGGGAATCCCAGTTGGTGCGATCACATCTGGGGTTCTGTACAAATTTGGTCTCCATATTCAAGAAAATGTTGGCAGTTCAGAGAAGATTCACTCAACTGATATCTGGGCTGGGGACATGTAAGAGGAAAGCTTGGACAGGTGAAGCCTATATCCATTGGAGTTTAAAGTATTATGAAGTGATCTTATTGAAACATGACAGAGTGGATTCTGAAAGAATGTTTCCCTTTGTGGGAGAGACTGGAACTAGGGGACACAGTTTTTAAATAAAGTATTTTAATTGAATTTTGACAGATTGAAAATCAGGGGTCTCCCATTTAAGATGGAGATGAGGAGAATTTTTGAGGTAAAAGTCTTTGGGACACTTCCATAGAGAGCGGTAGATACAGGGTCATTGACTAGACCACGGTAGATAGATTCTTGACTAACTAGGGAGTGCAAGGTTATTGAGGGTAGGCAGAATGCGGAGTTGAGACCAGTCAGATCTGACTGAATGGAGCACGGTGGCGCAGTGGGTTAGGCCTGCTGCCTTACGGCGCCGAGGTCCCAGGTTCGATCTTACTCTGTGTGTTTGTAGGTCGTTCGTTCATCCTCCCTACTCCAGGAATCGAGGCAGGCACTTTTGAGCAGTCCTGAGGGAATTAAACACTTGGAAGTTCTGGCTTTCACATGATCTAAACCAAGACCCTGCCTGCTCCCTCAGCTGAGCAAAATAAATCTCTTTCACTTTGAAAGAGGGCAAGAGTGTGTCCTGGCCAACATTTCATCCTTGAACAACATCTTAAACCGGTTATCTGACTGTTTATTTGCTGTGTGGAAATTTATTATCACATTTCCGAAATTACAACAGCCATTGTATGTCAACGGTTTGGCTGTGTAAAGCGCTTTATAACATGTTGAGGTGAGGAAAGATGCTTTATAAATGCAAATCACCTTCCTACCTGAAGAATTATGAGCTCACAGCCGTGTTTATTGAGCCGGAAAATAGGTTTACTGCAGAATTTACATACCAAAAGTAAAAAATGAGAACCAAAGAGCTTGGTTTGATGCAGAAGAGGAAATCTTAAAAGTGCAAATAGGGGGTTGGGGAAGGAAAAAAAAATGAAGTGCAAATAGGATAATCAATACGAAAGAAAACCGTAAAGGCAAAGTACTGGTTGATGCTGGGAAAACACAGCAGACCTGGTAGGATCTGTGGAGAGATGCTGCCAGATAGGTTTTTTCAGTGCTTTCTGTTTTCTATGAGACAGAACTGTGCATGTTACTGGGGTGTGGCCATTCGGAACGGTTTTAATGAGGGTTTGGTGCCTGAAGAGGGGTGAGAATATTGCGCTGCAGTGCATCTGTGAAAATGGTTTTCCACTATTATTGCATGTGATTCAGCGGGACTGACAGATCAGGATGAGTGAGGCATGGAGAGAGAAAGCACGTGAGAGTGAGCAAAAATTCTTCACATTGCAACATTGTAAAGTATCAAGTTAATTTTAAATGCTTTTGGTCAAGGACATAATAGGTCTGGTCCGTGAAAATTTAATGCTGTATATACCTGGCTACAATTTATTGTTTTAAAAACCAATGGAAAGCTGGATATACTGTTCAATTAAAACCTAGATGATGCACACTTTCTGGTCATTAGCAGTGTGTGCAAGATTTTAAAATTGTGCTCAAATTACTCCTGGGTGGGAGTTAAAAGTTCAATACAGCTTGGTTTTAATTGGCCACGTTACAGATTTTGCATTGATGCCAAGAACCTTAGACTCTAACCAGCATGACATGCATGGGTCAATTCCACTGAAGTTGCCCGAATTGAATGTCAGCAGTGACCACCTGCAAACCTTTCTTATTTTGCCTTGTCATTTCAATTTGAATTGCCATTTGGAAGCCAGAGAGTAAAGTCAAAGCAAATTCATACCGACCTAAGTTGCCCGCATTATAAATGCAGTCAAATTTGGTTATCGCCAACATTTTTTGAACACTGGTCATGTACATTAGGTTTAAAAACCTGTCATTGAAAGTCAGTTTGCTATACTAATACACCCTTTATGCTCTGGAATAGTTAATGCTGTTTAAGAATTTTGCACTGAAGTTGCCTGTGCAATTATCGTGCAATATGTAGGCCAGTAATACCAGTTTAGACACTATTTGAGATTTTACTGATATGGAAATCTACCCTTGTTTGCCATCCCTGATGTTGACATATCTAACTTGTGGAAGCAGTAATGAAAATCTGGATATATTGTATAATTAAACCTCTGATCAGGCATGCTTCTGACTGTTTGGAATGCAAAAGTGTTTAAAATTGGACTGGAATTCTTGAATTATAAGGAATCTTTTGAGATCTTTCACTGGTGTTGATTCTGTGTGGAGTTTGCACATTCTCCCCATATCTGCAGGTGTTTCCTCCGGGTGCTCTGGTTTCCTCCCACAGTCCAAAGGTGTGCAGGTTGAGTGGATTGGCCATGCTATTTGCCCCTTAGTGTCCAAAAAGTTAGATGGGGTCACAGGGATGGGGCTTGGGGCTAAGAGGGGTGCTCTTTTGGAGGATCGGTGCAGACTCAGCGGGCCGAATGATCACCTTCTGCGCTGTCGTGATTCTATAATTTTGGCTAAATTATATCTGCAGGTTTTTATACACTTCCCTCATAATTAATGCTGTGGATTGGATATATTATATAATTATATACTAGTTAATTTTGTGGATCCGGCAAGAAGATTGTGCCACCGTGGGCAGCACAGTGGTTGGCACAGTTGCTTCGCAGCTCCAGAATCCCAGGTTCGATTCCCGGCTTGGGCCACTGCGGAGTCTGCACCTTCTCCCCGTGTCTGTGTGGGTTTCCTCTGGGTGTTCCGGTTTCCTCCGACAGTCCAAAGATGTGCAGGTTAGGTGGATTGGCCATGATAAATTGCCCTTGGTGTCCAAAAAAAAGGTTAGCTGGGGGTACTGGGTTACGGGGATAGGGTGGAGGCGTGGGCTTATGTAGGGTGCTCTTTCTAAGAGCTGGTGCAGACCTGCCTCCTTCTGCACTGTAAATTCTAAAAACTTCTGTACATCTCTTACCATTGTCCCTTTTGTGTATTGTAGTGTAGTCCTTGTTGTACCGGACATTCCTTGAAAGCCAGTTTTATAAATTACCTTTCTATTATCCTCCAGATGCATAGATTCCCTGTCAACATGACGACAGCTTCCACGTCTAAATCATATACATCATCTGAAAATTCATGCAGTATCTCAGCAGAAAAAGTTGGCCAGGTATCGTATGATCGAAATTGCCAGCTTGTCAATGTATGTATATTGTTTAAAAGCCTTTAATTGTTAGATTTATAATAAAAGTTCAGTGTGTGACTTGATATCTTGAATTGAAGATTCACAACTTAAATTATCAAGAAAACTCACTGACTGGTAGGTGACAGTATTTTTGCATTTTTGAATTGATATGTTGTAATTCTTTACAGCGACTTCAATTTACTGCCATTTGTTATTTCCCCAATGCGCCCGTCTGTAACTATAGATCTAAAATTACAATTGTAGATCCACCTAAAGAAAACGTTTTATTAAAGAATCATGCAAAAGGTTCAAAATTACCCTTTCCCATTCGTATGTGACTGAAATGGCGGTTGTCATTGGTGCTCAACATACAAATTGCAAAAATGTGACCATTATCTTCTGGGGAGTAAAATTGTTCTTGTTCTGTGGGAACATTGAAATCCACCAAACTGGTTACACTATTAAATGGTGTGTGAAATCAAACTATTTGTACCAAAATGTTAATCTGTCTGAGTTTCAATGCAAGGGACCTGTGTTTTTTAAAAAAGAAATCCCTCATAGAGTAAGTGAGAGATTCAAGCTATAACATACCCATTTGATTGCTGTTTTGGAACTTTCATAATTGTGTGGCCAGTGGTACAATCAGTTATCTTTAAGTGGATATCGCATTTTTTTTGCCAAGCCGGAATGGCTTGGAGGAACTTGCAAGCGCAGTGACAATGTGTTCATCTTGCCGTCGCACGCAAGATGTGGCCAATGTCTGTAGCTTCTCAGATTGGTTGGTTTGATTGGGACTAGAGCTCGGTGGCCCAAGATCAGTTGATTGCCCTGAAAATCAAGCTATGACCAGTTTGTTAGCTAACCTATGCTGAAAGCCCCCCTTTTTTTAAGAATTAAGACAGTCAAATTTGGGACAAAAATGAAACTAATAAGCATGTATGTAAAGATGTTAGTGGTGAAATCAGGGCAATTGTGGCTTTCAAAGCACAATTGGATATAAAGACAATTACCTAAATAGGAAGAAAATTGCAGATTTAGAAAAGGCAGCAGGTTGGGACTAGCTGTGTTGCTCTTGCAGAAAACTAGCATGGACACGATGGACTGAATAGCCTCCTGCACCACAGCCATTCTGTGATTGATCTTCCAAGTGAATTACTCACAACTTTGAATTTGGATTTTCATTATACTTTGTCTTATAAGTCAGGCTTCTAAATCTGAGGTGATTTTTAAAAGAAATGGCAAATGGAAATAAATGTATACGTGGTCACCAAATGTGAATCCAAATTTTTCATATTAAAAAAGAAAAATTGCTGTCTGCTTCTATTTGGTTCCTCTAGATAAGGCCAAAGACACCTCTGCTGAACATCCTGCATGAAGCAGGTGCATCAGGAGAACACTTCACGTTGAAGGAGGTAAAGCAGTGGGATTTTTTATTTGCAATACAAATAAAACTTCTGCATCAAAACAACAAACACGTTGTAGCTGGGTATGTCCCATTGAATGTTGGTTAGGAATTATGGATTCACCTTTTTGATTTTTTTGGGGGGGAAAGGGTTGAAATTTGAGGGAAATTTCCCCTAGCCTATTGCATTTTCCAGTGAGTTAAATTGTGAGGGTATCAAATCTATCTATCTATCTTTGTAACAACCATATTTGATCACACCTAGAGTATGATAGTACCGTAATCAGTACTGGACACACCAGTGTTGTATCTGTAAAATCTTTGATGCTTCGACCAGTATTTTAATCAAAGTTTTACCCAGATGTTTTTATTAGCCAGGAGAACAAAGGACATCACAAATATAAAGTCAAACCAATTTTATTCAACAACAATATTTACCCTTAAACTAACCCAAAGCCATATCCTAAAGATTGGTTATACTACCTGCATTGATGGACTCGGTTGAGCCACGAGTTTGAATCTCTGAGTCTCGATTTCCTCAGGGTCTGCCTTCGTTGAGAAGGTGGGTCTCGCACGCTGCTTCCTTCCGCTTCTGGTCAAACGTCTCGATTGCCTCTGCATGGAGTCTTCGCTGCTGGGAGGTCCGGGTTTTTAATTCTTGTACCCCTCCCCGTGCTTTTCCAGAACTTCTCTCGCTTGCGGCCAGGGAGGGAGTCCCAACACCCAATGGATTAGATGATGCCCGCTTGATAGCACACCAGGGCCCACCCCCAGGTGTTTATCCCTGGGTGTGTTGCTTGCAGGTAACAATTGTCATGTAAGGTAATTGCAGGAACTCTGGGTCCCTGAAAGTCTGGCTTGATCTGGGCAACCCAAACCAATCCATGCATATCAATGGAATCAGTAATTTCCTGATGGGTGATTGACAAGGCAGGTCGGGACATGCCCTGGCAGCTTTTCTACGATTCAGTGTTTGATTTCCGATCGGGCTGTTTGCTGCAGCTGACAGTGGCTTGATTTAGAATGTCGAATTTTTAAATTTAAAGTCTCCGATTTTATTGGGCCTAAAATCCAGGCCGTTCCAGATTACCACAGCAGGCCGTACCACATCTTTAGGAATGACATACTGGCTTTAGGGTTGGAGCATATATTTATCAGAATGAAACCTGGGTTTAATTATAAATGCAATTACACAAACTAGCATTTTATTCCTTGGAATTTAAAGGATAATTTAAAAGAGAAAATTTAGAGTACCCAATTCTCTTTTTCCAATTAAGGGCCAATTTTAGCGTGTCCAATCTAGCCTGCACATCTTTGGGTTGCGGGGGTGAAACCCACGCAAACACGGGGGGAATGTGCAAATTCCACACGGACAGCGACCCAGAGCCGGGATTGAACCTGGGACCTTGGTGCCTTGAGGCGAGGCAGCAGTGCTAACCACGGTGCCACCGTGCCGCCCCTTTAAAGGGTGATTTTAATGAACGTTTCAGGATATCAATGGAACAGATAGATCAGGAGAAACTATCCTATTTCCACTGGTTTTGGCATCTGCGATTGGGGGCACAGCATAAAAATGTGTCTGATCTTCAAATTAGGAAATGCTGTTTAGATTTATTGTCACGTGTACCGAGGTGCAGTGAAAAATATTGTTTTGTGTACAGTCCACGATAAATACACAATGTAGATAGTGACACTGGTGAAGCATACGGAGTGTAGTGCTACTCAGTAGAGAAGATGCGTGGAGCGATCAGCTCAGTCCAGACGAGGGTCATTCAGGAGTCTGTTTTTGATTCTTAGTGCATGTCCTCAGACTTTTGTACCTCCTGTCTGATGGAAGAGTTTGGAAGAGAGAATAATGTAAGGTGAAGGGTGGGGGATGGCCCTTTTACTAATGACATTTAATGCTAGGTCAATTGTTAACTTTAAATCCATATAATTAGATTTTTATTTTGGTAATCAAGTGTTTTAAGATCTGTAGGGCGAGACAGGCATATGGAGTTAGGTCACAGATCTGATCACATTTAATGGCAGAACAGGCTTGAGGGACTAAATGACCCACCCCTGTTCCTAAGATATAAATAAACTGAGAGGGGCCATTAATGTCAAGAAGGAAACTGGTATATCGAAGATGCAAACTCGAATGCCTTTCTGTATTTGGAACTTTGGCAACATACAAAGTTATATCAATGTTCCCATTAATTTCTGTTTGAGTGTTTGATATATCAATCATGCAACAATTAGACCAGTCCGTTCCCTGGCAATTTTCATTTTTCATCATTGGTGCCTGAGAATTGTCTGGGTTTTAAGAACTTGAGGGCCACATGTGTCCTTTAGTTTGGACACCCTGCACTAGGGTGTTGGTGCAAAAAACATCAAAAATTCAGTCCACAATTTCTGACTTGCCAGAAACGCAGTGGTGGATCTAACGTTGCAGCAATATGTACTGGCATTCTGTCTAGATATTCCTTCAATTTCCTAGTGCACGAGAATGACCCATTTGTTAATCTTTGCAACTTGATCGGTGCTTTGGTATCACTCCTCTATCACTTAAAAAATGTTCTAGTTATTTCTCATTGGACATGATATTGTTATTGTTCTATTCTCGTTTTAAAAGAAAACTCGATTGCTCCCCATGTATTTGCTAAGTGTGCTAATTGTAAGTATGCAAAAGCAAAATACTACGGGTTCTGAAAGCCTGAGATAAAAACAAAAATTCAGTTAATACTCGGTGGCACTAGCAACACCTGGAGATGGAAAGAAAGTTGACGTTTTAGATCAATCACCTGCTGGGTATTTTCTTTGTAATTGCAAGTAATTGGCAAATGCCCTGGTATGATTCGAACATTATGCCCAGTGCCATCCCTAACAACCAGAGCAGTGAGCTACAACTGTAAGTTGGGAATACTGCAGCACGGTGGCGCAGTGGATAGCACTGCTGCCTCAAGGCACTGAGAACCCGGGTTCGATCTCGGCCCAGTGTCACTGTCCGTGTGGAAGTTGCACATTCTCCCCGTGTCTGTGTGGGTCTCACCCCACAACCACACTCATTTTAACTACATCTCTCAAATCATGTATGTATTTCCTACAAACAGAATAATCATTTTTACTCAACCTGTAAAAGATTAGTATGCTTTTTGGAGTGTTTCATGATGCAAGGTTTCACCTTCTATTTGACTATTGCCAAATTACTAGCTTGCATCATTTTCTCTCAATATTTTAGGCACTTGAGCTACCTAGACTATCAAAATAGTTCCGAACTGAAATAATGCAAAGCAATGCAGTGCTATCATTCAAATAGTGCAAATAAAAGTGTCACTAAATGACTTTCTAATTGCGTGGTTTGCTGAGTACCTCTAGTGTGGTAAACTGTGTACTGCAGCAGTGTAGCAAAGTCCAAACGACAGCAATTGCCTGAGGGAGGATTCAAACGTTTCAGCGTTTTGACCTAAAGTGAGTGCTGAAGACAGCAGACTTGAAAACTTAATGGTCACTAGAACTTCCAATTATGACTGTGTTTGGATAAAATGATAAGAAATAGGAGAAGGCCATTTGGCCCATTTTAACCTGCTCCACCATTCGATAAGACTTGTGGCTTTCCTGAATGTGGCCGTAACTAAACTTTTCTGCCTCTGCCATACCCCACCCCAACCACCTCTTTGCTCCCTTGTAGATTAAAAATCTAATTTAGCCTTGAATAAATTCTTTTTTAAAGAAATTTATAGTACCCAATTTTTTCTTTCCAATTAAGGGGCAATTTAGCGTGACCCGTTCATCTACTCTGCACATCTTTGGGTTGTGAGGGTGAGGCACACGCAGGGCCTTGAATAAATCAATGACCCAACCTGCACTGCTCTCTGAGGACAAGCATTCCAGAGACTTTACCCATAGAGAGGAAATTCCTGTGCATCTCCACCTTATGTGGGAGATTACTTTTGATATTCGTGCTTGTCCATGTGAATCTTGCACACGCTTTGAACACATTGGATTGGATTTGTTCATTGTCACGTGTACCGAGGTACAGTGAAAAGTATTTTTCTGCGAGCAGCTCATCAGATCATTAAGTGCATGAAAAGAAAAGGAAATAAAAGGAAGTAAATAGTAGGGTAACACAAGGTATACAATGTAACTACATAACACCGGCATCGGGTGAAGCATACAGCGGTGTGATGTTAATGAGGTCAGTCCATAAGAGGGTCGTTTAGGAGTCTGGTAACAGCGGGGAAGAAGCTGTTTTTGAGTTTGTGCGTGTTCTCAGACTTTTGTATCTCCTGCCCGATGGAAGAAGTTGGAAGAGTGAGTAAGCCGGGTGGGAGGGGTCTTTGATTATGCTGCCCGCTTTCCCCAGGCAGCGGGAGGTGTAGATGGAGACTTGGTATATTTAAAAAAAATAAAACTTGTTAGTGTGCTTTTTGATAAGAGCTGTCTTCTTTTGCAGGTAATGCATTATCTTGGTCAGTATATAATGCTGAAACAACTCTACGACCAACAGCAACAACATATTGTACATTGTGGAAATGATGTTCTTGGTAAAGTATTCGGAGTCCAGAGCTTCTCTGTTAAAGATCCAAGGTAAAACTCTTTGGGGTTTAATACCTTTTCATTATCGTTCTCTGGTAATAGGCTATTTTGAAGTGTGATCCAGTGCAACATATTAGCCTGCTCATTTAAACATAAACTTTATAGTAGTATTTGGACTAACAAACTCACCTCCTGAAGTGTGACCCTTTTCAAATCCAGTCTAAGTAACAACAGTCTGGATTAATTGGCATATGTATAATCCTGTTGTGTTGTACACTTCCGTGATTTAAAGAATGCAATTGCTTATGCTGTTGACTTTCCATTTGAAAATTCTTGTGTCCGCATGAATTAAAGAAACCGTTTTCATGAGTTTGTTGCACTGTAATTATGGCCAGACAAGCTTGCTGATGCACTTCCCGTCATGAATGGGGACTGAATTATATCTATCCACTTTCTAACCTTTCCTCATCAACACTTAGTTTTCACTCCTGATACCTGCAATATATAAATGTAATTTTTTTTATATCTGTGGCTGAAAGAGTAATGTTCTGGATATTAAAATTGTACCAATGATAATCGAAAAAGCTGGAATGCAAAGATTTGCAGGTTAGATGTATTGACCATTCTTTATAAAAATAAACTATTGTCACAAGTATAGTTCGGCACAACATCGTGGGCCGAAGGGCCTGTACTGTGCTGTACACAGTAGACTCCACACAGTCAGTGACCCAGCGGGGAATCGAACCTGGGACCCTGGAGCTGTGAAGCCACAGTGCTATCCACTTGTGCTACCGTGCTGCCCCATAGGCTTACATTAACAATGAAGTTACTGTGAAAAGCCCCTAGCCGCCACACTCCGGCGCCTGTTCGGGTACACAGAGGGAGAATTCAGAATACCCAATTCACCTAACAACACGTCTTTTGGTACTTGTGGGAGGAAACCGGAGCACCCGGAGGAAATCCACGCAGACACAGGGAGAATGTGCAAACTCTGCACAGACAGTGACCCAAGCCGGGAATCGAACCTGGGACCCTGGTGCTGTGAAGCAACAGGGCTAATGACTGTGCTACTGTGCCGCCAAAATTGTCCCTTAGTGTCCAAAGGTTAGAGAAACTGGAGTGGGTCTAGGTGGGGTGCTCTTTCAGAAGGTCGGTGTAGACCCAATGGGCCGCATGGCCTCCTTCTGCCCTGTAGGGATTATATGAAATGTTCAACAGGTTAGGCAGCCCTTGTGGAGAGAAACTGTTAACGTAAGAAATAGCAGGGTAGGCCGTTCAGCCCTTAAAGCTTGTACTGTCTTTCATTGAGCAGATGGCTGATCTTCTACTGTCTGTTCCATTTTTCGACCATATCCTTGTTATCCCCCCCCCCCAAAAAAAAGTCCCAAGTCCCTCAGCATCCTGGGGCTGGTTTAGCTCACTCGGCTAAATCGCTGGCTTTTAAAGCAGGCCAGCAGCACGGTTCGATTCCCTTACCAGCCTCCCCGGACAGGCGCCGGAATGTGGCGACTAGGGGCTTTCACAGTAACTGCTTGATTGCGTTGTGACTTCAAGTCAAAATGAAAATAATTTACTTTTGTTTGGAGTGAAATATATACAATAGCAATTTGTTGCATTTTATTTTTTTGAAAACCTTTTTAAAAAAACATTCTATGCAAGATTGAATAAGAAAACATAGCTTGTCTGGAATCCTAATATATTGTTTTGCAGTCTGTTAGATTGTTTGATTTGATTTGATTTATTGTCACGTACAGAAGTACAGTGAAAAGTATTTTTCTGCGGCCGAGGGAACGAGCACAGTACGTACATAGTAGACAAAAAGAATTATCAACAGGGAGCACTGACAAATGGTACATCGACAAAGTGATTGGTTACAGTGCGGAACAAGGGCCAAACAAAACAAATACATGAGAAAGAGCAGCATAGGGCGGCGTGAATAGTTTTATTGCAGGGGACAGATCAGTCCGAGGGGGAGTCGTTGAGAAGTCTTGTAGCTGTGGGGAAGAAGCTATTCTGATGTCTGCATGTACGGGTCTTCAGACTTCTGCACCTTCTGTCTGATGGAAAGGTCTGGAAGAAGGCAATTCTTGGGTCGGAGAGGTCTCTGATAATCCTGTCTGCATTCCTGAGGCAGCGGGAGGTGTATACAGAATCAATGTGGGGGTGGCAAGCTTGACGCGTTGGGCTGAGGTCACCATAGTCCGCAGTTTCTTGCGATCTTGAACTGAGCAGTTGCCATACCAGGCTGTGATGCAACTGGATAGGATGATCTCTATGGCACATCTGTAGAAGTTTGAGAGTCGATGCAGACATGACAAATATCTTTAGCTTCTGTAGGAAGTAGAGACGTTGTTGGGCTTTCTTGACTGTTGCATCAACATGAGTGGACCAGGACAGACTGTTGGTGATGGTGACCCCCAGGAACTTAAAGCTATCGATCATCTCCACTTCGGAGCCATTGAGGCAGATGGGAGTGTGTGTCGGGCTTCCTGAAGTCAATGATCAGTTCCTTGGTCTTTCTGACATTTAGAGAGAGGTAGTTTTCGGTACACCATGCAACCAAGTGATTTACCTTCCTCCTGTAGTCTGATTCGTCATTGTTTGAGATATGGCCCACCACAGTCGTATCATCCACAAACTTGTAAATTGAGTTGGAGTTAAATCTTGCCACACAGTCATGTGTGTATTGGGAGTGCAGTGGAGGACTGAGCACACATCCTTGCACTGCCACGGTGTTGAGGACTAATGTGGAGGAGGTGCTGCTACCTATCCTGACAGATTGTGGCCTGTTGGTGAGGAGGTCAAGGATTCAGCTGCACAGGGAGGGGTCAAGTCCAAGGTTGCAGAGTTTGGTTATTAGTCTTGTCGGAATAATGGTATTGAAGGCAGAACTGTAGTCAATGAACAGCAGATTGTTGGCTTACAAGGTGATCCTGTGCACTGAACTTAAATGAGTTGCATTTGAGGGAGATGAGATCAAGCGGATAATAGCCCATGACACGAGTAGTGAACCATGTCTATACAATAGTCCTTTACCTCAAACAATAACCCTGCTTGCAGAAAAATACTTTTTGCTGAACCGGTACACGTGACAATAAACAAATCCAATCCAAGCATTTTTTATTAGGCAGTCCCTGGGCACTCATGTTCATCATGGAGGTTTATCTAGTAAGGAACAATGTCCTCTTAATGCATTGCATGCTGAATGAAGTAATATGTCTTGTAACCTTTAAACATGCTTATCCTTTTGCAGCCACTTGTATGAAATGCTTTCGAGGAACCTAAGAACCACCAACTTTCAAGGTGTGTATATTGATTTGGGTCTTTGTTCATGCAGTGAAGCACTTGTTTGAAATGTATTGCTTCAAAGTGAGGGAGTAAACTAATGTGGGAAAGAAATATATTTCTAGTGAAGGTAACCCAATGTAGGTTTTGGTTAAAGTTGCATTGTGTATATATCTACATATAATAACTGTGCAGTGATTTGAGTACTCCCAAGTGAATGTTGATTTTAAAACTGTTACCAGTTGGAAGGCAAGGAAGTGAGATTACAACATTTCGAAAGAATGTGATTTGTGTCTCCAAAAACCTTTAGAGCTTGTGGCAGATTTCAAAAATGTCAAATTTTACCACGGTTTTTTTTTTGTCGTGTTACCTTGGTTTGTGTTGAGCTTTTAAAACCATGACCTAACTTCAGTCTTGTTGAGTTGCAATTTGCTTTTAAAAATAAGTGTGCGAATGATGCACTGTTTTAACATACATAAAGGAAGAAATGCCCTGTTAATTATACCTCGTATTACCTGGAAGAACCACCTGAGTTACATCAAGACCGAGAATGTACTCTTGAGTGGCGGACTTCAATGTCTACCACTAAGTGGCTCGGTAGTACTATTGACTGAACTGGCTGAGTCCTGAACGACATAACTGCTAGACGGCGCTTGTGGCGAGCTAACCAACATGAGCTTCAACAATTAATTGATCTAATCAATCTACTGGTTACAGGCGAGTCTGTCCAGACCATTATGCAGCCTTTATGGCTACAAAGGCCCGTCTTCATACTGAAGACGCTCTCTATTTTGTGTGGTGCCATCACTATCCTAAATGGGATAGATTGAGAACAGATCGAGCAATTCAAAACTGAGCAGCTGCGAGGCACTGGGTCATTAGTAGAGTTTTGTTTCACCACAATCTGTACCCTTGTGACTTGGCACATTCCTACCATTATCATTGAACCTGAAAATTAATGAGCAGTGTAAGTGACCATGCTAAAAACAGCACAAGGCATAAACCTAAAAAGTGGTGCCAATCTGGTGATGCTGCAAAACAAGGCTGTAAATATGCTAACATAGCGTGTTATATATAAAATGGAGCGAACCCACAACCAACAGGTCTTATTAAAGTTCTTCAGTCCTGCCACCTTCAGCCATGAATGGTGAGCAGGCTCCATGAACACCCCCATCATCAATTATGGGGAAGTCCAGCACCTGAGTGAAAAATAATATTGAGTGAATGATCCATCTCTGCACCATACTACATTCCCTACCGTTGCTGAAGACAGTATTTAGCCAGTTTGAATCACTTTTGTGATATCAAGTGGCTGAGTTTGCTGGATACAGCAAAGGGACCCAAGAATAATAGACTGCAGCGCTGAGAATTTGTGTTCTAGACCAAGCCATGCTGCTGTCCAAGTTGTCCTAGTACAGCAAGCAACACCGACATCTACCTGACTAGAAGAGTGCCCAGCTCTGTCCTCGCCACAGAAAGCAGGACAAATCTAATCCAACCAGTTACCACCCCACCAACCTACTCTCGATCAACCACAGTATGTTGGAACATTTAATCAACAATGCTATCGTGTATGTTTGCTCACCAATAACTAGTTCATCAAGCTCAGTTTGGTTCGCCAGTCCACTCAGCTCCAGACCTCATTACCATCTCAGACCGAGTTGATTTCAGAGGCGAGGTGAGTGAGAGTAACTGCGCTTGACATCAAAGCATTTGACCGAGTGTGGAAACAAGGAGCCCCTAATGGTACAAGTAATAGTTAGCAGAAAGGAAGGCGATTGTGCTCGTTGGTGGCCAATCATCTCAACTCTCAGAGTATCGCTGCAGGGTTTCCTCAAGGTAATGTCCTTGTCCCAATTGTCTTCAGCTGCTTCATCAATGATTCTCCCAGCACCACAATATCGGAAATTTAAAGGTCACTGCCCATTGTTTGGTTCCACTTGTAATTCTGAAGATAATGAAAGTCAGGGCCTGCATGCAGGAAGGACAGAATGGATTTAGGCAAATAACATTCGTGCCAGTCAGTGACCATCTGCAACTAGAGTCAGACCGCTTTCCCATGGCACGCAGTGGGATTATCATCGCCATCCAGGGGTTCGGTTTGCCCAGAAACATAACTGACAGCCCTGTAAATACCATGGCTACAAGAACACCTCAGAGGTTGACATTCAACGCGAGACACTCATCTCTTGAATCCCCAAAGCCTGTCCATGATCTAAATGCGCCGATCAGGGGTTTGATGGAATACACTCCACTTGCATGCTTGAATACAATTTTAACAATACTTGAAGACTGGCGTCATCCAAGACAAAACAACTCCTTTGACGCAACGTCAACCATGTGGGCTGGTTTAGTACAATGGTCTAAACAGCTGGCTTTTAAAGCAAAACAAGGCCAGCAGCACGGGTTCAATTCCCGTGCCAGCCTCCCCGAACAGGTGCCGGAATGTGGTGACGAGGGGCTTTTCACGGTAACTTCATTTGAAGCCTACTTGTGACAAGCAATTTTCATTTTCAACCACCTTAACTCTCCAAAACCTGTGCATCTGATTTGCATTGCTAAAATGAACTGCAGCAGATCCTCAAGGCTTCTTTGACAGTGCCTCCAAACCTGTGACCTCTGCCACCTAGAAGGATATGAACTGCAGGTGCATGGGAACATACACCATCCTCACCCTCCCAGACCTTATTGCTGGATCAAAATCCTGGAGCTCCACCTAATGGCACTGTCAGAGTGCCTCCAGCACACTGGGTGCAGTGCCTGAAGAAAGGTGCTCGCCAACACCTCACCACTCTTCTTTGCAGCAAATGGAGGGCAGTTAAAGCACAAGAAAAATTGGACACCATGAGTTGCTGGATAATTTGCTTCACCCCACCTAGTGTTGGGGAAAATGGCAGCAGATCCTGAACCTCCCTGAGTATCATCATGTTGTTGGATTCACATATTAATTAATTATTAAACTTACTGGTTAAATTAATCTATCTGACCCAGAAATGGAACAGTTTTGTTGTCTCATTCCTTTTGATGATGAATTGTTGGGGATTTAAAAAAACAAATCTAATTTTAAATTGTTACATTTTTGCTTTTTCTGCCTGTCTAAAATCAATATTCCATTTTCTCCCTATTTCTTTGTCTGAGCCTGAGTTAGCGTTGAATTCACCCACTCTAATTCACCTTCCTCTTTTTTTTTCTCAATGCTCAACTCTTATGGTCAGCAGATGCACCATTGATCTTGTAATTGACCTCTGCTGCATTATTAGTTTGCACTTTCAGCAAATACAGGGAAAATAATTTTTGAACTGAAAGATGTAGGTAACTGACCCGGGCCCGGGCCGTGCAGGATTCGCCTTTCCAGCAAATTCTAGCCCTGTATATTTAGTTTGTAAAAGAGGTCTTGTGTGCTTTTGTAAAAATGTCATAAACTAATTAATGGAATGTGTCCTTGTTTCTAATCAGAAAATAAAATAATTTGGACGAATGTGCTAACAAGTGAATCTGTACCTAGTCTTGGTCAGGCTATTAAAGGACAGATCAGTTAATCTGCATTTGCACATCCGCCAGCTAAAGTAGAGTGCTATTTATTGCCAGGAGCCATGGATATGTCACCTGTCTGGTAAACGAATGGTGTAGGGCCTAAAATGAGAAGGGAGATAAAAAATTTCAATTGTAAAACCCTCCTGATATCAAGGAATTGAAATTTACGTCGATGCACATATGGTGAATTATATCAGTGCAACTGCTGCTCCACCCTATCGCATGTAATTTAATCTTGGGACATCACTTGAACTAACAGCCCATTATGTAAGTAGTCCACATGTAGTTAAGAGGTCTGTGTCTATCATTCCAGTTTAGTATCCATGAGTGTGTACAATTTGTGAGATATTGGGTGGGTCACTGCCTACGCTACCATTTGGAGAGCAAATTAATCAGTCATGAAAATTGGACAATCCCTCGTCGGAAGATGAGAGTTATAATTCAATTGCTGAACTATATTAATATAACCATACTGGAGATCACTCTTGTCTTCTTACAGATGGACACATGCCATTTTCCCATGGTGAGGTGGCTAGTGGGAAGCTGGCTAGTAGGATGGGGAAGACAAAGTTTGCGTTAAATTTATACATATTTCAAACCCATGTATTAATTTCAATGTTCAATCTAAACATTCCCTGGCTTGGTATTTTTAAAATGAGTATTTAAGTTAGCTAACATACTAAATGCAATAATAATTATATCTACATTTCATCTCCCCTCTCCCTTGCCCATCCCACTTTTTATTGTGCTTATAGGTCCTTGCTGCCACTGCCTCCTTCTCCAGCTGGTATATGTCTGGATGCAGAGTTCAGTTATTGCTTTCAGTTTTACTCCGCGATCAGCTGATTCTAAAAAGCTGCACTTTGCAGTGTGGAATTGGTCCTGTCAGTTGACCCATCCCACTCGAGGGTGAGCATTCCACTACAGTGTGCTCCATCTGGCACTATGGCCAAGAACTGATGAAGCTCCCCCGAGTGGGGGCAGGTGAGTTGGAATGTCAGCCAATGCCTGAATATGAACTCCAACTTCCTGGTATGGGGTGTGTGATTATGTGGCTTCTTATGGAATTGCCCTTTTTTCAGTTAACATCTATAGATTACAAATTCTCATCTCCAGTCCCAAAAGTGGATTATTTATGTAGCACAGAATATTTTGGTAGGAAAGTGACTGTAAGCGGAACTAAAAAGGAAGAGCCTATATGATGGCTTAACATTCTGGACATTTATTTTTATGCCACCGTCATGCCTTCTGAACTGCAAATCCGAGTGTATTCCAATGCTTGGTGTTAAATTAAGAAATGACCATTGGTTTGCAACTGGACACCGGAATGTGGGACAAATTATACCAAGCCAACATGATTAAAATTTTGCAATGCAAGCCATGTGTTATACAATAGCTGTGCAGTTGTACCCGTTTATACATTGAAGTGTGTGGATATGCAGAGTTCAAATGATTAGTTTTTCCAAATAACTAGGTACATTGCAATCAACATAGCATCAGTTGGATATATGGATGTGCTCGATGTAGAAATTCCAACATTTATTTTCGTGTGATGAAATGTTGAGCCTTGTAGGTATAATTCCAAATATTAGGCGATAGAGACTGCCCTGCATTTCACTGTAGTGTATTCACTTTCCCTTTGTGTAATTGTACTAAAGAAAATCCTGTTTAATCCTTCCATTAACTGTAGATCTGTACTCTGATTTCTGTTGGAGATGAAGTTGTGTAACTGAGCACTGGAATGAGAGGAGAATATTAATAAGGGAAACTAATCCTTCTTCCTCATTTTCAATCAGTGACCCGAGGTTGAGTGGAGTGGTAACGCACTGACCCGAGGTTGAGTGGAGTGGTAACGCACTGACCCGAGGTTGAGTGGAGTGGTAACGCACTGACCCGAGGTTGAGTGGAGTGGTAACGCACTGACCCGAGGTTGAGTGGATTGGTAACGCACTGACCCGAGGTTGAGAGGAGTGGTAACGCACTGACCCGAGGTTGAGTGGAGTGGTAACGCACAATGAATTCCAAATGTTTGTTGTGAGATGGTTAATATCGGGGAAGGTGTTCTTTTTTTTTTTACCTGCAATGCAGATGCTGTACAGACTCGCACACTTGTAAAGGATACGAAATGCCTGCCTATGAGGGAAGATCGTCTGAAGGTAAACTGTGTGATTTGTTTTGTACAGAGTGGCCCCTTCTCTGTACTCCCTGTCTGAGTGAGCTCTCATCTGAGCTCAAGACGGGTAGGACAGAGTTTCCTTCTCTGTTTTTCCAGAGTTCTCTTCTCTGTCTGTTGAAGGATGTAGCACCTTTTTCTCTGCTCACTTGACTTAATTTGTGGAAGATGGCAGGAATGAACAGGCTCCTTTACACTTAAAACTGCAATTTGAGAAAGTGCCACTTTGTTTCCTAAACACTCCGTTTTGTGGGTGGAAAGAGTTTGGTTTGAAAATATGGTGACACTACAAATGCAGTTTCCTCTCTTCTATTTACTAGACTTGGTATATTTTGTGTTACCTAACAACATTATGTCTACAAGTTTCCATTCTTGTCCAATGCAGTAATTTGCAAGAGGACCATTTTGTATCAAGTTTGAAGATTTAATAACCAGAGTATAATTCATCGTGGTCCATCACTGACTGTCCTGGAATGTCTGGAAAGTTTGTTGTAATCGTAAAAGAAAAGTTGGTGATAACTTTGACTATATTTTGTCTTAATTTTCTAATGAATTGTATTCCTGTAAGTATTGACCATTCCTGAAAACAAAAACAAACTCTGGGATGTTGCATGTGTTTAAATCTTTAACTGGCACTGCAAGCAAGCTAAAATCTTAACAACTGGAAACGGAAATTTATGCAAACATTTTTTAAAGATGTTATTTCATGTGAATCTGTATTTTCTGCAGTGCAAACAAGCTGCTTTACAATTTGTTATAATTGTGGCTACTTGTTTTTCTTCCTAATTTATGTAATTGACTCCCCTACTCTTTCCCCACCCCAGTTCCCTGATCCATTTAACATGGCTACAGCAGCAACTTGCATTTGTTAGGACCTTTAACATAGAACAATATTACTGTACAATTTGACATTATACATATCAGTAGGGCTGATCAATTTATTGCACAACTATATGGCTTCAGAATTTATGCAAAGTTCTGTAAGTTACTTTTCTTCTGTTTCCAAGGGGTTTGGGAACCTCCAGCCTGAGTTCTGCCTTCTTTTGTTAAGACACAAAGGACGGTGACTGAGTGGAACTGCTACATCCTATTCATAATCAAAAGATAATGAAATAAACATTTACTCCTTGCTCTCTTCCCCACACAGTGTCCTGCATTGGGTGAACTTTGTGATGAAGAAACAACTGCCTGGAACATACCAACTACCTCGCATTTAAAAAGAAAGAATTCTGAATCGGGTTAGTGCCAGATTATTTTTGATGGGTGAAGATTTAAAGTAAGGTTTGTATTTTATCTGGTGATAACATGTCTCAAACATTTCAAATATAATTAACTACTTCTGAAGTGCAAAGATGGCAAGCATTCCATGTGCGTCAAAGTCCTGGAATGAGTCTTGAACATGCAACCTTCTGATTCAAAGGGAAGTGGAATACCAATTGAACCAAATTGATGAAGTGTTTAAAGCCCCCTGTGTCACCTGCTTCCCCCCCCCCCCCAAAAAAAAACCCCTCAGATAAGTTTAATTTACATTATGCAAATGATGAGGTTCAGGATGGTCCCTTTATTATTTAGGTGGTTTGGCTCGTGGGATGTGTAATAGAAAGGGTTAATTCTCAATGTGTAACTAGACAATCTACATCATCGGTGATGTAAGATTACATGACCGAGCATGCTGAGAGATAGTTCTACGTAGAGCCTCATGCTTTAAAAAAATAAATAAATTTAAGAGTACCCAATTATTTTTTTCCATTAAGGGGCAGTTTTAGCGTGGCCAATCCACATAACCCGCACACCTTTGGGTTGTGGGGTTGAGACCCACGCGGACACGGGGAGAATGAGAAAACCCCACACACACTGACCCAGGGCCAGGATTGAACCCGGGTTCGCAGAGTTGTAGGTAACAATGCTAACCACTGCGCCACCGTGCCGCCATAGAGCCTCATGCTAAACCTGTATAGCTAGAATAAGGCAAAGTTTTGCAACAGTCTTGCCTCTAGCATGAATGTAAATCCTGACTAAAGATAACACTGTCTAAGGCCCATAACCGGACTACACTTTGTGTTTGTACAGAAGTCTAGTCTGAAGTCTTCACTGTTTGTCACACTTATGCGCAGGTTATGAATACCAGCAGTATCCCCATGTCTGCGTGGGTTTCACTTCCACAACCCAAAGATGTGCAGGTTAGGTGGATTGGCCATGCTAAATTGCCTCTTAATTGGAAAAAAAAATAATTGGGTACTCTAAATTTATAAAAAAAACAAAAATGAATACCAGCAGTAACTTTTCTAAATCTCAGTCCTTCCGTAAACATAGCAGATTACTGATTTAGTTTCTACTTTTCTCAGTTAGTCTTCACTGGGATCTGGTTCAGTCATGAGCACCCGCGCACATAGGTCACCAAGTGATCAGCTAGTTTACTGAAGTGTGTCAGGGTTGTGTAGTCTTGATTAAACATCCATATAGTCTTGTGTTGTACAGAATTGCTTCCAGAAATCACACCCTCCGATCTGTGAGTCTCAGTAACTATTAAGGTTTTTCTAGCTCTTGTGCTTTAAGGAATTTGGTGCTGAAATTATTCCCATTGTTAGTATCAAGTGTTAGTATCAAGCACCCTATGTCATATACAGCACAGCGAGGAACTGAATGCAGTTATTTCCACTCTGCCCCAGAAGATGTCTAGGCCTGGCCCTGAGAAAGTTTGAGGTCACGTACCGACCGACTCAAGAACGGCTTCTTCCCTACTGCCATCAGACTTTTGAATGGACCTACCTCGTATTAAGTTGACCTTTTCTCCACACCTTGCTATGACTAACATTATATTCTGCAGTCTCTCCTTCCTTCCCTATGCACGGTATGCATTGTTTGTACAGCATGCAAGAAACAATACTTTTCACTCTATACTAATACATGTGACAATAATCAAGTCAAAAACACTGTCAAAGGGTGGCAAGGGTTGCATGGTGGCTCAGTGGTTTATACTGCTGCCTCAGCGCCCGGTTTTGATTCTGGCCTTGGATGACCGTGGAGTTTGCACATTATCCCCATGTGCGTGTGGATTTCCTTTGGGCGATCCATTTTCTCCTCACAGTCCAAGGATGTGCAGGTTAAAAGGGGTCACGAGGATAGGGTGGGGGAATGGGCCTATGTAGGGTGCTCTTTCGGAGTTTTGCTGCAGACTCTGGGCGGAATGGCCTCCTCCTACTCTAGGAGATTCTATGATTCCATTAAAATTACTTATTCTCCCATTTTTCAGAATTGCCAGCCCTGAGCGAGATAGTTGAACTGCTGTGGCCCCCATGCTAACGAGAAGCATTATCAAGATTTCTCTTTCATTTTTGCTGTTTAACATTTATTTGTATGATATATTTTTGAACCCTGGGTGTGTTTTCTTTTAGAATTCTGTTTATTTTCAGAACTGCACTTTGGAATGTTCAAAACCAAATGAGCAGGGTTTTGGGGGAAAAAAATGAATGTGTTTAATTTTGTAGAGGAGTCTGTGACAGATGACCGAACTGAACATCAAGCCAAAAATAGTATTTCTGATCTCTGGGATGCTGCTGGATTGCCATGGTGGTTTATTAAAAGCTTGCGCACTAATTATGGAAGTAGAAAGAGTGGGTCAACGGATATTCACAGCAACCAGGTGAAGTGACCGTTAAATATTCTATAACTTTTCTAAAACCTTAAATACTATTCCCTCCCCTTTTTGAAAAGCTCTCCAGTGTCAAACAACATCCCCTGAGGAGATTGGTAGGCAAACTGGTACCATTAATTAAGCAAAAATAAATGAACTGGGACTGAGATGCAAAACTGCAATGCGCAGGCAGCATACCTTCTGCTATACTGTCTGCCACACCTGATATACTTCACCCCTATCCCTAGCACTGACTGTAGAATTACTAACTCGTGGAAACAAGCTGAAGTTTAACTGCAGTTGACAAGCCTTATCCCACAAACTTTAAATACTGTGCAGTAAATTCAGACATAATTTTTGATGACATTAGCAATGCACTGTAAAGTGTATTTTAAAATATATTTTATTCCAAAAACAATAACATACACAAACAGCAACCAAATATAAAGTTTTAAAGGATCATCCCTTCAGTCGAGCCTGTGCCCTCAGATTCTAATTTTTCCCACTAGTGCAAACATCCTCTCCACGTCCACTCTATCCAGGCCCCTCAGTATCCTGTAAGTTTCAATAAGATTCCCCCTCATCCTTCTACACTCCGAGTACAGACCCAGAGTCCTCAACCACTCCTCATATGACAAGCTCTTCATTCCAGGGACCATTCTTGTGGACATCCTCTGGACCCTTTCCAAGGCCAGCACATCCTTCCTTAGATACGGGCCCCAAAACTGCTCACAATACTCGAAATAGGGTCTGACCAGAGCCTTGTACAGCTTCAGCTGTACATTACTTTCTTGTATTCTAGCCCTCTCAACATGAATGCTAATATTAAATTTGCCTTCCTAACTGCTGACTGAACCTGCACGTTAACCGTAAGAGAGTCTTGAACTAGGAAACAAACACAATCTTTATACATGTTCTTTCTATCTGCAAAAGACATCTGTGTGTTAATGTATGTAGTTTGCAGTACATGCAAATCCTTAGTATGTTAAGAATTAGGCTGACATTCAATTTGAGATGGCCAGTCAGGCTCACAGTGTGGTGCATTTGCTTGTGTTGCAGCACCATACCAGAGGACAAGCTTAATCAGCTAGTAGATGCATCGGAGGCCATTGACAGATGGAGATTAGGATACTCCTGTTTGGAAGAAAGTAATCCATGATGTGCAAAAAAAAGTGGCATGCTGGATTAGTTTATTTTGTGGTGGAATAAAATTACAACATTAACGCACCATTTTTATTCCATAGGATATAGACACTGCAATTGTTTCTGACTCAACTGATGATCTGTGGTTTCTGAATGAACCTGCCAGTGACCAAATAAATGTGGAAATCAAATTGGAAACCATTGAGCCAAAAGAAAAATATGTGTGTGAGGGCCAGAAAGGGGAGGAAGGAAGAAACACAGATTGCAAGGAGGTAGGCAAAATATTGAAGCAGGCAAAAGTTACTTCCGAGCATGTCAGTTTTACACGCCGCTTCTCTGCGCCCTCCTCCCATCACCACCATTTGAGCTATTGCTTGATACGTCCTCAAATTTAAAATGCCGTTGAGGCATTGAATCATTTAAATACCAAATAAAGATACAATGTAATGTATCTTTGACAGCCTTTAGAATTAGTTTCAACAATCTAACATTTAAAACAAAATTGTGGAAGACACTTGAGTTCATCAGTCATCGCCCAGAAGTTGAAAGCTAAATGCAAATAGCTAATTGGCCACTCATCATGTTTTTATCAGGAGAAGCAATGAATTGAAAAATGTAAATAAAATACCAACTGGTTATTGAGTTCCATATTGGTATTGCCTCACTTTATGTCACATTTTTATTACCAATGATTTTATAAGTATCTGCAAATTTAAGTTTAATTGAATATTCAAAAAGTTTAATAACTACTCAAATACCTTGATTGTCATTTTGGATAACTTGGTGATCAGTTAGTAAGAAACAAACCTCGCCAAGGAAAGGCTATTGTAATCTTTATTTGTGTACTGTTTGTGCAGTTTGGTCTCCAGAAAGTACAATATTTATTTAAAATGACTGAAGTTCATTTACGTTTTGAAATATCTTTTGTAAAATTTGCTAATGGCAATGGCTAGTTAAAAGATTTTTTTTCACCCTGGTCGTTGTTCTCAGGTTTAAAAAGTGCTCACTTTCCAGACTGGAGAAGAACCTTCAATGCACTCTTTGGGGTTTGGAGCCGAAACTAGTCCAGATAGATGTCATAAAAGTCTCTTCTCTGAAGGCTGTTAACTTCACAAGAGAAATGTTGAGCTTGTGGGCAATTGACTAAGTTAAATGCCCTGAATTTAGCATGACTTGCTTTCAATTCAACAAGCTCTGTCGTAGAAAACGCAAGAATGAAATGTGTGGGGTGATTTTACTCTGGTGTAGTATGGTGGCGCTTCACTGAAGTCTGTATACATCACCAGGTGCACGTAAGAGAGTTCTACAGTGCACCTAACCTGTTATATATGACTCGGAAGTGCTCGATACTGTCACTAGGTAGAAATGTAAATACCCAACAGCATATCATTCTTCACCGTGAATGTGAACAGTTGGTAATCCTAACCTGCAAGTAGCCAAGGTAAGAATTACAGTGCACTTAATCATTTAGTGACTTACACTTGCAGTTCAGCAGTAGCTATCTTGGTATCTTCTCTGTTGTGATTTTTCCACCCTCCTTCTGCCCCCACCCCGGCCTTTTCCTCCCTTTAGGTTATTGAAGTTACAATATATGAAGCCGATGATGATCTGCCAAGCTCGGGGGATGCTACTGACACCGAAATCTCTGAAGTGGTTGAGAATTCCCGTGATATAAAGGTAAAGGCCTGATATTCTGAGGTTTATGTGTTGTAGACACCTGCTAAGATGATAATGCAATTTTAATACAGTAAAAGGCTTATACTATTCAATTTGCGTATGCAAACTATTTTGCACTTTCCAGGACTGAGAACTCTTTGAATTTAAATAAACTAATCTTGGCGTTGAATATTTTTTTTATTTTTCCAATTAAGGGGCAATTTAGTGTGGCCAATCCACCTACCCTGCACATCTTTGGATTGTTGGGGTGAGACCCCACAGATACGGAGAGAATGTGCGAACTCCACACGGAGTGTCCAGGGGCCGGGATCGCGCCCGGGTCCTTGGTGTCATGAGGCAGCAGTGCTAGCTACTCCGCTGCCTGAGTTTGGTTTGAAATTTAAGCATAATTGAAATTGCTTTCATTATTAGCAAAGACTTGAATGCATAAGGCATTATAATTTAACTAATCCTGGGGCCACCATTGAACAGAAACTGAATTAGAGTAGCTGTATAAATACCATGGCTCCAAGAGCAGGTCAGAGACAAGGAATCCTGTGGCAAGTGACTCTCCTGACTCCCCGAAACCTGTCCACCATCTACAAGGTACAAGTCAGGAGTGTTTTAGAATACTCTCTACTTGCCTGGATGCATGCAGCACCAATAACACTCTACGCTACTGAGGACGGAGCAACCTGCTTGATTGACACCGCATTCATAAACATTCACTCCCTCCACCACTGCTCAGTAGCAACAGTGTGTGCCATCTACAATATGCACTGCAGCAACTCCCCAAGGCTCTTTTCACAGCACCTCTCAAAGCCATGACAGCTAGCACCTACAAGGTCAAGTGCAGCAGATAAATGGAGCCACCATCACCTGCAAGTTCCCCGCCAAGTCACTCCCCACCATGACTTTGAAATATATTGCCGTTCCTTCATTGTCCCTGGGTCAAAATCCTGGAACTCCCTCCTTAACAGGACTGTGGGTGTCTCCCCATCCTCTTAAGGGCAGTTCGGGATGGGCAATAAATACCGGACTAGCCAGTGACGCGTATGTATCACAAATTAATAAAATTGAAATAATAACTGGCCGTTCAACTCCTCAAGCTTGTTCTGCCTTTCAATTGGATCATCGCTGGTCTGTATCTGATCTCTATTTACCCACCTTTGGTTCATAATCCTTAATACCTTTGTCTGGCAAAAATCCTATTAATCCTGACCTTGAGTTTTGAAATTGACCTAGCCTGAACAGCTTTTTGGGGAGAAATCCAGATTTACATAACCCTTTGTACAAGATTGTGTTTTCTGGCAGCACCTTTGAACCATTCCCATGGTCTAGTTTGGAACTCCCCATCAGAAAGATTTTCTCTTATCTATCCCCATCAATTCCTTTAAGCATGAGTATGTCCATTAAATCATCTCATTTTCTACAGCCAAGGAAATATAATTCCAGCATATGCAACCTGTCTGTAATTCTAGTCCTGGTATCATCCTTGTGTTGCACCACTTTCAAAGTAAATTTATCCTCCTGGACTCCCGATGGTGGCTAACTAGAACTTCTTACAATTGTTTTTTTTTCTTTATTGGTTCAGGGAATGTGGGCAACGCTGGCTGGGCCAGCATTTATTGCCCATCCCTGCTGTCTGTGCGGAGTCTGCACGTTCTCCCCGTGTTCGTGTGGATTTCCTCCGGGTGCTCCGGTTTCCTTCCATGCATCCCGAAAGATGTGCTTGTTGGGTGAATTGGACATTCTGAATTCTCCCTCAGTGTACCTGAACGGGCGCCGGAGTGTGGCGACTAGGGAATTTTCACAGTAACTTCATTGCTGTGTTAATGTGAGCCTACTTGTGACTTATTATTATCTTCTCTGCTGAGTAGTACTACACTCCTGTATTATAATTGCCGTAGAACTGAGAGGCTTACTAAGCCATTTCAGAGGAACACAACTTCACTCCAAGTATTCCAGTCATAAGATCCTAAGTGCCTAACATTCCATTAGCCTTTTTAACTTTGTGAACCCGTGAAATATTTAGAAATTTTGACATGGTAAATTGCAATATCAATGCATTTTTCTAAGTATAATTCTGTAAAATAAACTTCTGCCATGATATTTTGTTCAGAACAACACA
Source organism: Scyliorhinus canicula (assembly GCF_902713615.1). NCBI lineage: Eukaryota > Metazoa > Chordata > Chondrichthyes > Carcharhiniformes > Scyliorhinidae > Scyliorhinus > Scyliorhinus canicula. Next base: position 141,255,925 of record NC_052160.1, read on the forward strand.
ATTTATGCACCTAGAACTTACTAGTGGTCAGTATCTATTCATTTCTGTTCCTGTTAATTTACTATTAAATATAAATATTGACCAAATTCACACCTTGATAGCTGGAGTTGGGTTTGGAAACATTTGCAAAGTGGTCCTCCAACTTGTGTTTCCTGTTTCCAGCACTAAGAGCCACAGTGATCTGCATTCCTGCTTTTCCTTTTAGGATTCTTGGAAATGCACCAAATGTGGAAAGTGTAATCCTTCTCAGAAACAATACTGCCTGCGATGCTGGGCACTTCGCAAAGGCTGGCACCTCGACCCTAAGTTTGTACATTCCACATCTGACCCATTCATTGCTGGGTTTGAGGAGACGGAGCACGAAGCTATAGATGTTCCTGATTGCAGGAAGTCCATTTCTGAGCCTCTGATTCAGAACTCACAACTAAAATGCAAGGACAAAGGGAAACATGCCCAACGTGGTACTTCTGAATCCTTAGAAAGACTTTTGCAGCCATCCACATCAAGTATCAGCTTGTCTGAGGACCTTGAGTCGGTGGGTCAAGAAGCAAAAACACAGTGTGAAGAATCCTTACATTTTCAGAGGAACCGCTTGGGGCCCTGTCTTGTCTGTGGTGTGCGACCCAGGACTGGGAATATCATCCATGGAAAGACGGGACATCTTGTAGCATGCTATGCATGTGCTAAAATGTTACATAAGCGCAAATTGCCTTGTCCTGTGTGTGCGCAGCCAATTAATACAGTTATAAGAACTTTTATAGGGTAGCTACATGATATGCTGTCAAGGTAGTTTATGTCGATGTGAAGTGTAAAACATCTCCGTTTATGATTCTTGATCCATCTGGGATTTTCCAATTTCCATTGCAACATGTGGAGGTAACGGAAAAGAACAAAATACCAGATCTGTTGTGGCATATCTACAGCTGTGTACAGCCACGGACGATGTTCTTATCTTGGATTTATGACACCTATTAGCTTGGTTAATTTAATTTAACACTGCACTGAGCTAACGAGGCAAATTGAATTACTGAAATCATGGCTTTATTAGATTTACACTTTTTGGGGTGCGACTTGTAAACATGTAACAGCCAACACGAGCGACACAAAGACTAATACCGCCAAAATGCTGGATTCTGCACCGTGCATTTTGGGTTCTACTATTATATTTATTTTCAGTTGATTTTTGAGCAGTTTTTGCAGCTCTTTGAACAGCAGTGGCACAAAAATTTGTTTGCTAGTTTAAAAAAAAAAGTTTCAATATTTATGTCTGATATTTTGAATAGTACTTTTGATATTCATGTCTTCGGGCAGCATGGTGGCGCAGTGGGTTAGCCCTGTTGCCTCATGGCGCCGAGGTCCCAGGTTCGATCCCGGCTCTGGGTCACTGTCCGTGTGGAGTTTACACATTCTCCCCGTGTTTGCGTGGGTTTCACCCCCACAACCCAAAGAGGTGCAGAGTAGGTGGATTGGCCACGCTAAAGTGCCCCTTAATTGGAAAAAATGAATTGGGTATTCTAAATTTATTTAAAAAAAAAATAAAAAATTAATGTCTTCATTACAAGTTGGATCACATAATTTATTTTGCTGGGAAATATTTTTTCAGTTGAGAGTACTCCCTCGCCTCGGTTATAAGTTTCAATATTTTATAGGGTGTTGAGGTGCTTTGAGATGTCCAGTCATGATAGGTACCGCATAAATACAAGTCTTTTCTATTTTGTTAGCACTCTCTCTTGGAGACGAGAGCATCGATTTTCACATTTAGTTTGTTGCTGTATTGCTTGCCACCAGCAAATTGTTTGCCAATTAGCACCTAGAATTTGTAACTTGGGTGCTACTATTGGGTTATAAACAACACTAATCTAGTAACCTTTTATTTTGATTGTCAGTGGTGTTACTAGACATATTTAAGAATTGATACCTATTAACAATCTATTCCTGTGAAGTTGAGGGTTGAGCAAATTGTACAATCCAGTATGCTTTTTTTGGATACAGTTCTGTGTACTTTGTGCATAATTTCCCATTGATTCCATTATTGCCTTCACATATGATGGCCGCCTCGTTATTCTAGTGCTGTGACACTGAAAATGCTTTTTCCACGTGCAGCTCCAATTTGGAAAGGCAAAATTTTAGCTTTTGCTGGGTGTTTTGTTTCAACGTAGACCTCACAAAAATACAGTTGACAACACTTGCCATTTGAGACTGTCGTTAACACTGCCGATATTACTAGAATAAAATTGTTTCCAATTTTAAAATTAAGCTGAGACAGAGCAGAATTGTTTTCTGTAAATTAAAACCAGTCTGTTTTGATATTGTACCATCCAGTGACCCGTCCTTATGTGATATAATTCTAAGAAGCTACTACTGCCCACTCTCTGCATTTGGTAAAAAGATATCTTATTTAATGTCTGTTTATTCGTGTGAAAAATACCTGTGTTAACAGTTAGCAATTTCATTGAGCGGTTTGTTATTTAATGTTAATGTATCCTATCTGTTGTTTACAAACCCCTCCATGATGCTCATTGAGGTAGCTACGATTGTTATTTCTGGGTCTTGGTATGGAAGTCACGTCATTAAATTAAGCTGTCTTGTGGTGTGACCTTTTTAAAACTAGGTTGCAATGGGCTTCAGTACTGCCAGAGTGGATATTTGCTCCAGTAAACTATCAAAAATCTACCTGCTTGATGTTTCCCTTTGAGTGCGATGCTATGCAAATACTTCTATTAATGTGTATTTTTTGGACTAAAACACATTTCTGTACTTTGGAAAAAAATGTTTATTGAAAACTTTTCATTACAAACAATATAAAACAATGAACTCATTTTAAATGTCAAAGAACACTACAAGCAAAAGCACAAATTAACGAAACCCCCTTAACATTTGACAGTGACTTGCCTCTTTTTTAAAAAAAAAAAGATGAATGGCTGCCATCTTTGGTAGAACCCTTCTACTGACTGTGGTATAGGTCAATGGGCTAGACAGCTGGCTTGTGATGCAGAACAAGGCGCGGGTTCAATTCCCGTACCAGCTTACCCGAACAAGTGTCGGGAGTGTGGTGACTAGGGGCGTTTCATACTTGTGACAATAAATGGTTGTTATTATTACTAATGATGTACTTAACTGTTGCCAAATGTAAGAATGATATGAGGTGACCCAACCAAACCAAGGCATGGGCTGGAGTAGAGACCTCCACCCAAGCAGAACTGGACGTAAAGTATCTCTGACATAGCTTTGAAGGAAGAGTAACTTGTAGATCAGGACATAGGAGTGTGGTTACCCATCTCCCAAGAACCTGTCCTAAACCCCAAAGAAGAATCCAGTCATCCTCGCCATGGTCAGATGAGCCCTGTGCATGGATCAGACTAAGTTGGCGCATGATGATGTTTTTTTTTCTTAAAAAATAAATTTAGAGTCGCAAGTTATTTCTCTTTTCCAATTAAGGGGCAATTTAGCATGGCCAATCCACCTAACCACATCTTTTGGTTGTGGGGTTGAAACCCACACACACATGGGGAGAATGTGCAAACTCCACATGGACAGTGACACAGGGCCGGGATTCGAACCCGACTCCTCAGTGACGCAGTCCCAGTGCTCACTGCGTCAAGAGGATGTGGATTTGACCATGTGAAGGGCCTCGCTTCAAACCTCCGAATGGGACCTAATTCACCCTCGAATTTTACCTTTATCTCTTTCAACTGAGCCAACGGCACTGATAGGATCTGGCCCTACAGGCACAAAATAATCCCCCATCAGACTTGGCCAAAGACCAAATTTTTCAACTGGGAGGAGGATGGTGCCAAGGGGAAAGAGGGAAAAGCCTTCCGTGAAAAATCAGGACTCTGAAAGTATCTGAACAGATTGGAACCAGGAAATTAAATGTCCGACAGCTCCTTAAAGCTGGCAAACCATCCCAGCACGAGCAGGTCTCCAAATCTCTCCAAACCTAAACATCAAGTCCAAACCCGCTGGCAAAAAAGTGATTATTCCAGATAGGGGCCAACAAACGCATGGAACTGAATTTAAACTACTGTCTGAGCTACTTCCAGATTCTCAGGGTGGAAACGACCAGCTTCAAAGAAAATCTTGCCGTAGAGAACAGCATCAAAGTGGTTACTAATGCACTAAGGCTTAGAAGCCCAGGAATTCTCCTCCTTTGGCGCCCCCCCCCCCCCCCCCCCCCCCCCCCCCGGACTATGGTTCGATTCATTACTCGAGTCCCTGTCTGCTGAGTTCTCCCCGTGCCTGCGTGGGTTTCCTATGGGTGCTCCGGTTTCCTTCCACAAATCCCGCAATGCGGGCTGTTAGGTGAATTGGGCATTCTAAATTCTCCCTCCGTGTACCCAAACAGGCGCCGGAGTGTGGCGACTGGGGGATTTTCACAGTAACTTCATTGCAGTGTTAATGGAAGCCTCCTTGTGGCACTAATAAAGATTATGATTATTTATGAAGCGAGGCCCAATTTTGGACCACCCGAATTGGTGAAATTGGGCAGCACGATAGCACACGTGGCTAGCACTGCGGCTTTACAGCACCAGGGTCCCAGGTTCGATTCCATGCTGGGTCACTGTGTGGAGTCTGCACGTTATCCCCATGTCTGCGTGGGTTTCCTCCGGATCCTCCCACAGTCCAAAGACGTGCAGGTTAGGTGGATTGGCCATGCTAAATTGCCCTTAGTGACCAAAAAAGGATAGATGGGGATAGGGTGGAAGTGAGGGCTTAAATGGGTTGGTGCAGACTCGATGGGCCAAATGGTGACCTTCTTTCACTCTGTGTTCTATGAAAAGGTAACATCTCCAGGTGGGCTCCCCTCCTCATGGTTGGGGCTTGGGGGGAGGGGGTGGGAAAAGGAGCCAAACCTCCCAATCCACCAAACTATCACATCCAAAGTGGATACTGGTCCGGACTATAAGGAAGGTCATCTCCTTTCCGATTTATCCCCCTGCACTTACTGGAAGCTCTCAGTGCTATGGCAAGTGGTTCTATTGCCAGAGCAAACAGGAGCGGAGACAATGGACATCTCTGCCTTGTGCCCCTAGTCAGCCAAAAGTAACCAGAATTCACAACATTCGTGCAAACACTAGAATTAGGGGCCCTACACAGTAAACAAATCCTGGATATAAACTTTTGTGCAAATCCAAACCTCACAAGAATCTCAGATTATCACCACTCTACTCATCAGCATTTAGGGAAACAGTGACCTCTGGATCAGGCACCGAAGAAGGGGGTGAGGCCAACATTTAATAGAGTATAGTGCCAACAATTTCTGACCCTTGACAAAACCTGTCTGGTCTTCCTGGGAGCCAGGGCTTCAACAGCAGCGCCAGTACTTTTGCAAGTAACTTTGCTTTTATATTTAAAAGTGAAATAGGTTGGTACGACCCAGTCTGTCGGGTCCTTGCCTTAAGGATCAAGGGGATAGAGGCCTGTACAAGTGAGAGGGCAACAAACCTCGGGACCAGGAGTTGCTAAACATCTATAATTGGAGTTGCTAATAGCTCCGCAAAGCTGTTGGGGTCAGGAGCTTTACCTGTCTGCATTAATGAAACTGGACGGACCACCAGGTGTCGACCCAAGACCTGGAACCACAACAGCAAACTGTCGACCCTGCAAAGTTCTCCTTACATCTCCTAACATCTGGGGGCTTGTGCAAAAGTTGGGAGAGCTGTCGTCACAGACTAGCCTGACATGTCATACTCAGCATCATACCTTACAGAAAATGTCCCAGGCACCGCTAGCACCATTCCTGTCTCACCAGCAAGACAGACCCAGCAGAGATGGTGGCACAGTGGTACACAGTTGGGAGGGAGATGTTCTGGAAACCTCAACATCGACTCTGGATCCCATGAAGTCTCATAGCTTCAGGTTAAACATGGGCAAGGAATCCTGCTGGTTACCACGTACTGGCCACCATCAGCTGATAAATCAACACTCTTCCATGTTGAACACTACTTGGAGGAAGCACCGAGAGTGACAATGGTGTAGAATATTCTCTGAGTGGGGGAGCACCACAGATCGAGCTGGCCGGCTCCTAAAGGACATAGCTGCTGGACTGGGAATGCAGCAGATGGTGAGGGAACTTACAAGAGGGAAAACCATACTTGACCTCATCCTCCCCAACCGGTCTGTTGCAGATGCATCTGTCCACGACAGTATCGGAAAAGTGAGCACCACACAGTCGTTGTGACAATGTCCAGTCTTCACATTGAGGATACCCTGCATTGTGTTGTGGGGCACTACCACCATGCTAAATGGGATAGATTTTGAATAGATCTAGCAGCTCAAAACTGGACGTAATAGAATTTACAGTGCAGAAGGAGGCCATTTGGCCCACTGAGTCTGCACTAGCCCTTGTAAAGAACATCCCGCCCAAGCCCACACCTCCACAGATCCTCGTAACCCCACCTAACCTTTTGTGGACACTAAGGGCAATTTATCAATCCACCAAACCTGCACCTCTTTGGGCTGTGGGAGGAAACCGGAGCCCCCCGGAGGAAACCTATGCAGACAGGGGGAGAATGTGCAGGCTCCACACAGACGGTGACCCAAGCCAGGAATCGAACCCGGGACCCTGGTGCTGTGAAGCAACTGTGCTAATCACTGTGCTACCGTGCTGCCCATGAGACACTCTGGGCCATCAGCAGTGGCAAAATGGTACTCGACCACAATCTGCAACCTCGTGGCCCGGCATATCCTCCATTCTCACCAAGTCAGGGCATCAACCCTGGTTCAATGAAGAGTGTGGGAGTGCATGACATGACATGAGCAACACCTGACATACCTAAAAATGAGGTGACAGCCTGGTGAAGCTACAACACAGGACTACTTATGTTCCAAACAGCGTAAGTGGCAATTAACACAAGGCTAAGGGATTCCACAATGAACACATCAAATCTAAGTCCTTCAGTCCTGCCACATTCAGTCATGAATGGCGGTGGACAATTAAGCAACTCACTGGAGGAGGAGCCGGCTCCACAGTCTGCATCCTCATTGATGGAGGAGCCCAGCACATCTGTGCAATAGACAAGGCTGAAGAATTCACAAAACCATCAGCCAGAAGTGCCGAGTGGATAATTCAGCTTGGTCTCCCAGCATCACAGATGTCAGTCTTCAGCCAATACGATTCACTCCGCGTGGTATCAAGAAATGGCTGAAGGCACTGGATAGTTCAAAGGCTATGGGCCCTGTAGTACGGTGGTTAGAACTGTTGCTTCACAACACCAGAGTCCCAGGTTCGATTCCTGCTTGGGTCACTGCCTACATATTCTGCCCGTATCTGCGTGGGTTTCCTCCCACAAGTCCCGAAAGACGTGCTTGTTTTGGGGAATTGGACATTCTCAATTCTCCCACTGTACCCGAACAGGCGCTGGAGTGTGGCGACCAGGGGATTTTCACAGCCACTTCATAGGAGTGCTGATGTTAGCCTACTTGTGACACTAATAAAGATTATTATTATTATTCCGGCAATAGTACTGAAGACATGAGGTTCAGAACTTGCCGCACCCCTATCCAGTCTCTTCTAGTACAGCTACAACACTGGCATCTACCTGGCAATGTGGAAAATTGCCCAGGTGTGTCCTTCACACAAGAAACAGGACAAATCCAACCCAGCCAATTACCGCCCTATCAGTCTACTCCATCATCAGCAAAGTTTTGGAAGGAGTCAGCAACAGTGCGATAAAGCAGCACTTACTCAACAATAACCTGCTCACGGATGCTCTGTTTGGGTTCCTCCAGGGTCACTCAACTCCTGACCTCAGTACAGCCTTGGATCAAACATGGACAAAAGAGCTGAATACCAGAGGTGAGGTGAGAATGACTGCCTTTGACATCAAAGCAGCATTTGACCGAGTATGGCATCAAGGAGCCCGAGCTAAACTGGAGTCAATGGGAATCAGGGGGAAAACTGCTGATTGGAGTCATACCTGGCACAAAGATTATTTTTTAAAATAAATCTAGATAATCCAATTAATGTTTTCCAATTAAGGGGCAATCCACCTACCCTGCGCATCTTTGGGTTGTGGGGTTGAAACCCATGCAAACATGGGGAGAATGTGTAAACTCCACAGGAACAGTGACTCAGAGCCGTGATCGAACCTGGAACCTTGGCGCTGTGAGGCAGCGGTGCTAACCACTGCACCACCGTGCTGCCATACCTGGCGCAAAGATGGCTGGTGGTGGTTGACGGTGAACTATCTCAACTCCAGGACATCACTGCAGGAGTTCCTCAGGATAGTGAGTGAGGCCCAACAATCTTCAGCTGCTTCATCAATGACCTTCCATCCTAAGGTCAGAAGTTGGGATGTTCGCAGATCACTGCACAATGTTCAGCACCATTCACGACTCCTCAGATAATTAAGTAGTCCATGTTCAAATGTAGCATGATCTGGACAATATCCAGGCTTGGGCTGACAAGTGCCAAATTACATTCGTGCCACACAAGTGCCAGGCAGTGACCATCTCCTACAAGAGAGGACCTAACCGTCATTCCATTACATTCAATGTCATTTCCATCGCTGAATCACTCACAATCAATATCCTGGGGGTTGCCATTGATCAGGAAATGAACTGGTTTGGCCATATTAATACTGTGGCTACCAGGAGAGGTCAAAGGCTGGGTATCCTTCGGCGAGTAACCCACCTCGTTACCCCCCAAAGCCTGTCCACCATCTACAAAGCACAAGCCAGCAGTGTAATGGAATACTTTCCACTTGACTGGATGATTGCAGCTCCAACAACATTCAAAAAGCTCTGCACTATCTAGGACAAAGCAGCCCCACTTGATTGCTCCCCCTTCCACAAACATTCAATCCCTCCACCACTGATGAGCAGTGGCAGCCGTGTGTACCATCTACATGATACACTGCAGGAACTCGCTGAGGTTCATTAGGCAGCACTTTCCAAACCCATAGTTACTACC